>NC_133896.1:30364065-31077232 GCF_964199755.1 Larus michahellis | reverse complement strand
GAGGATTTCACTATTCTTCACGTAAAGAGTTCTAATCCAGTAATTTTGATGTACAATTTGAGGTCAACGGGGTGCAGTCACTAGAAGAGGTTTCACACACCAACTTTCATGATTTCATTCTTATTTTTCTATGTATTCAACTTAGTTTTAACATCTTAGCAAAGCTTAATTTAATTTCAGAGCTTTAGCCATCATTTTTTTCATTTGATTTTCCTTCAAACATGGCAAGTATCTCTCAAAATAAATAAATAACAGTCCAGCAACCAACAGTTTTTTATCCACAATGCTAATTAATACATAGTCTAGTGGTGGAAAAGCTGACATTTTCCACTGTGTTATTTAAAATAGTTCTGTTAGTATTGGCAGAGCAAACTTAACAATGGTACACAAAGGATCACAAATGAAGTTCAATGCAAATGAAATTATTGTACATATATAAATATATGTATGTATACTTGCCTATGTATATTTTTATATAAGTAAGAAACATTTGTTTCTCTGTGGTGGGTTTTGGTCAGCTAAATTTACATAACACTTGGGATCCATTAAAAAACTATTCTCAAAGTAAAACGCAAAACAGCGGGAAAGTGAAATAACTGAAAATATTACACTTCCTGAGAATGTTTATACATTGCGTTTTGAGATTTTGTGGTATTTTTCCTCTCTCAAAAAAAAAAAAAATCTAAGTCTGGGATGTCATCCTTTTCAAAGAGGAGGACTAGACCAATTGGGTGATAAAACCAGCTATGTACAAAGGTCCAGATCCCAAATTTGCCAAAATCAAAGTATATCTTTCCATTGGTCTTCCATTTGTTGAAGTGTTACGAGGTATCCGCAGTACAGGAAGTAAGATAGCAGAATAAAAATGCAGAATGCTTTCTTTTTTTTTCTGTTACTTAAGTGTAAGATGCGACATTTACAGGCATAAAGCTTTTCTCGGGAGGGGAAGATAGTACTTAAGTTGTCAGAGGCACTTTAATCTCAGCTACTTTTGCTTTTCTCTTACTGTAGTTCTAAAGATATTAATGCAATCTGAGAAAAATGTCATGCATTTATGAAAAGAAAATAGTTCTGAGTGAAGACTATTTTCAGTAGGAATATAGTTATGAGGGATTATACTTTGCAATAACTCTCAAAAGCATCGGAACTCAAGCATGACTTCATTCAGGTAAGTTCTGCTTTTGAAAAGCTAATTTTGAAGTAAGTGTCCTGTACACTGCTAACACAATAAATTCAGGTACAATCAGTGGAGCAAGACTACTTCATAGCTTGTAATTAATCTGACTGTACCTTTTGATTCTTTTTTTATTCTGATGGAAAGTAAACAGAAACAGAAATCTGGTTAACAGATAGTATATACAAAACTATACTTTACATTTGATCTAATACCTGCGAAGACCGATTAATTTCAGGAACATTATACAAGGCTGTAACTCACCTCAGGATTTGATTCATACGTCCTCTAGCCATCAGTGTATGTCTTGCCTGCTGGTTAGAAACACGGTAGAAATGTTTGGAACTGAAGTCTTTTTGGCAATTAGAAGAACTTGTTCTCAAAAAATATGCTTAGCAGCATCAGTAAGCAGCTTTCTGTAAGATGTTTAGTTGGAAATTATTCCTTCACACCAGAAGAACATGTTACATGAGTAAGAAGCCTTGTTTCAGACAGGTTTTTTTGCCAGTGACACTGAATTCACACAAAGGAGATTTCTTTTGGCATGAAAAGCTGCAAAAGTTTTACCTCTTCTCCCAAACACGCACTCTTATGTCCTTTGCAATTACAGTGAGCTTGGCCTGTTTGTTCAGTAGCAAGAGAGTCTCTTAGCTCATGCTGAAGTGAGAGGGCTGACATAACAGGAAAGATGCCAAACTATGCCAAAGATCAGTGACATTCAAGTGCTAGTACTCATCTGAGCTGTTAAATGGAGTTGTTAAAGTTGTTAAATCTTCAAACCTAGAAAAAGTAAAAATCCACAAATTAGTTAAAATTATGAGAAATAGCAGCACTTCGTACTGAGATTCTTCATGCCACTTTTCACAAACAGAATGTTTAAGGTTTTTATTTGTCTGTGCAACTCCTTTGGCAGCATATTTTTTCCAACACTTTCACGTTCTTTCCTCTATTCTGTTCTAAGAGTACATTCATACGATCACGGAACAAAATTGAGGACAAAAAGACATACCATAACACCAATTCAGATGTCTTGATTACAACCAGGTGGTTTACTACCTGTAATAAGAGCCTGACAACAGAGCTTTTGAGCACAGAAATAGAGCAAAGAATTTTACTACTATTTTACAGGCATGCTGTCAAGCAAAAAAAAGATTTTTAAAATTCTTGTCTTTGTATCTAATTCAGCTGGAGAGCCTCATCTGAGCTTCATTAACTGTCCTAGACAAAGTCATTCCAAAAAGTCAAAGATCCAACTTTCTGCCTGTTGGAGCTAAAAAACCACCCATATTTTCACGTGGTATTTGCTTAACATTTTTTCAAATGTTCTTTCTTACACTGTGAGAGAAGGTCAGAGCTGAAATGTTGAGATGGATTTGTTAAAACCTTCATGGAGAAAACCTTTGTCCTATGCAAGGTCAGAATCAAAATTTCATTTGCAAAATCCTAGTGAACCTAAGCAAAACTGTGGGCTTTGAAGGGAGGTCTATGAAAGATTTTATTGTTGAGTTACAACAGAACTTTAATCCTGTCTGGTTTGGTCGATGAGTTTATTGGCATGATATTAACTTTATAAACTACCAAATGAAAAAAATCCAGTGTTGTAATTAAGAAACGGCATTTTAGCCCTGCTGGTCTCATTATAGAAGCAAAGCAAGATGTGTAGACAAACTAACGAAAGATTAGTCCAAACAATGAAAAAAGAATATTAAAATCTCAAACTACGTAGTAGGTCTTTAAATACAACTGCATAAAATGTCACTTCTTTATCATAGGCTTCACTATAGGGTAAATCACATCTACATCTAAAACTATGACATGCCTGGAAAAATGCTGTCTTTTCTGTGCTGTAATAAAACAATTCCATGGGATTATGTATGATTAAGAAGCGTATCAGTAAATCTGACTCAATCTTCAGCCTAATAGCATATTTAAATTGTTCACTGGGAGAGCCCAGGAGAGAAAATGGGGCGGAGGGGGGAAAGTTTAAACTTTTAAAACTTTGAATTAGTAATTAAGTCAGTTTCCTATAGACCAGAGTATCAAGAACCTGATTCTCACAGGACGTCTCAGTCAATTTAAAAATTTGTTTGCTGTATCATCTCACTGGAACCAGCATCTTGTTTTCACATCAGTGTCTGTGAAAAATAATGAATTACTATTTTCTTAGTGAAGATTCCACACCACCTAGTTGTAGGCTTTTACATGTAGTGTAACCGTGGACTAATTTCCTGAAATTCCTATTAAAAAAGGAAATCCTGCTGCAAAGGAGAATTCTGAGGTCATAAATTAGGTTTCTCTGGGAGATATTCTTTTATTCTGTTACCTTTATAAGGCAATAAACCTAGACTAAGACATGCTGTACCTAGTGGTAGGGAGTATAAATACCTCTCCTAACACTATGCGTACATAAAATCAGAACTGCCAGAGGCCCTCCTGGACTGTCAGTTGCAACCATACCATGCAATGATTTTGATATAATGATCAGCCCTGTTTTGTAACCAATTTGTGTTTTGACTCTGTTACTTGTAGAACCTCACTACTAAAATGGTAAGAAACCTTTTTTCTTACTTCCGGTACAGGTTTATGGTGGCAAAACTACAGAAAAAGTGACTGGTAGACTGTGAAATAAAAATATACCTCATCTAAAATATTTATGGAGAGAGTGTTGAGAGACGTCGAAAGTAAAATCCTAAAGCTGTAGGGAAAGGCTCTCCTTCATGTAATAAACCATTGACAGGAGATAGCATTTATTGAGCAATCTGAGAGAGCATTCTCCTTACTGGATTCTTTTCAGCTAACTTTAGCCATCTAAAAGTTGGACATTTACTACAGGCTAGCCAGTATGTTCCTTGAATTAGGTACCCCAGAGTTAGGTTGCATCTTTTGTCTTTCTTTTAAATGTCTCCTTTAGAATGGGTTTATATGGAAAGTCTCCCTCTTCATAAGAGAACATTGGAGAACTGGAATCATTCAAGGTCAGGTTGGATGGGGCTCTGAGCAACCTGATCTAGTTGGACATGCAGGGGGAGCTGGACTAGATGACCTTTAAATGTCTCTTCCAACACAAACTATTCTGTGAGTCTATGATACATGCCTCTATATAACAAATATGCGGAAAGCTCTCTAAGACTGAAAACCTCCTTTCAAACAGTTCTAGATAGACATAATTAATCGTATCATCATATATGTACAAGGTGGCTTGCAGTGGAGGAAGGAGAGGCAAATATAACACATCAATTAGTGCTAAAGAGACTTATCAAAACTGCTATCTTCTGTTACGTAAGTCCCCACAGAAAGCAGAAATTTGTTCCTAGCTTCTGGAGGTGAATTAATTACTCCATAAGACATATTTTCAGTTAATTCCAATGTTTTCTTAGATGTCAAAACCTCTAGAAGTTTATCAGTTAGTGTTGCTATATGTAATTGAGTATTGTTCCAGTATACCAGAGCAGAAACTCCCCTCTCTAGGCATATATGACAGTAATATGTGAGAGAAATGCTTTATATACATTAAGGTATGAGGTGTCAGGGCCCTGAGAGCACCAAGAGGCCCCAGTAGCCCTGACCAGGCTGCCACGGAGACCCCCCCGCACACCCCTTCCCAGCAGGGGCTGCCAGCTGCCAGCTCACCTGCCCACAAGGGGCAGCCCCTGTGCCCTACTCCTGAGATGCTAAAATATTGATTTCTGTTGCTTGTTTCTCTGAAATATTTGGGTAAAATACTTTAAATGGGTAATTTCTGTGTCCAGAGTGTGTTTATTTATATGACACTCATTTTCTTATTTTACAGCAAAATGCAGCATTCCTGTAGTCACCAAGGTGCTGTGAGATTTTAAACCCCCATGAGCCTCACTCTACTCCAAACTCTGTTCTGCACCTGAATCCCTTGGACCATAGCATAACATTTCACAGAATTGTTTTATTTATTTGCTTCTTAATATAGAAGTACTTAGTAATGTAAGGTAGATATAAATGCCTTTGTGATGAAAAGTCACTAAAATGTCCCTGGCTGGATAAGAAAGATTACAGTTGAAAAAAGAGGCCAAACTGGGGATAGTGTAGCAGGTGGCAAGGGCCTCTGGAGCTTCACCTTGCATCTGGCTACCATTTTCATTCTTCAAGGGTATGTGAGTGAGAGTGTGTGCTCCAGGGAACCCTCCGTAATGAAATAATCCTCTGCAGAAATGAAAGGAGTGTAATGAGGCTAGCCACTGGGAGCTAAACCACCAGTGCCTGTCTGATAGTCTGGGAGTTCACTTGCCAAGATCATTCACCAGTTTTAGACCTCCATAATGCCCAGTAAATGGAGTTATGGAAGAAATCCCTTCTGTATTGCATTTCCTTGCCTAAAGGTGTTCCTGTCTCAGGATACACAGATCTCTGCTTGCTTGTCAGTCCCTACTGACTTCACTGAAGCCACAGAAAAACAGTACACAGTGAAGCAGCGTCAGACTCTGCATAAGCAGAAATGAGTACATGCTTTAGCTGGTGTCAGGCCGTATGCATCTTGGTTTAAGATGCAGTAGTGATCACAAACAGTCCTGAAGGCTACATCTATGTTAGTGAAGAAAATATGACAAGTCCTTGACACTAGAACAAGGAGCAGCACATGGCCCATGTCTATATCATTAAAATCTCATAACCTACAGCACAGAACAGTCATGTGCAAAATAGCCTCATCAGTGGTAATTCCAGAACAGTGCTGAGGAGATGTTCAGAAACATGCAAGTCGGCCTGAATCAAGGCTGTGCCAGAGGTCACACCAAGAAAATCAGAGTGGCCAATAAGCAGCCTGCTGGAAGAGGTGCTCCTAGTCAGGAACAAGATGCAAAGGTGTCTCTGTCAGTTGCATCTTTCATTTGCTGTAGAAAGTGAGAAGGAGCTAGTGGGCGAGTGTGGATTAAAAAGAAGAGGGAAGAAACTGACCTTCAGAAATGGCATATATCAACACATGCTAATTCACCACCATGGCCTGGAAAGGCACTTCTGCAGTGGTTCCCATCCGATGACCCAAGACTATATGCTCATTTCTTAAGGTGGGCCACCAGAGCAAGTGTGAAGTCTCTTTGCTAGCACAGGTACTGCTAGTGTAACCGAGACTCTTGTGACGGCTGCCAAATATCAAGAAGCAACCTTTGCACCACTACTGTGAGCTCAGGAGGTGCTATTATATCTACTGGCGGGGACAGTTGAATGGCAAAATGGCAAGTTTCCCTGGGTTTTCCTAGGTTACAAAGTAAATTTGGAATAAATTTCCCCTCAGTTTTGTGGAGTGACCATTAAAACCCCATTTTTCAAGAAGTGCAGAATAAGTATTTTCAAAACTGTTTATAAAGATATATTTAAAATGCTTTATTTCTTATTTCTTCTATGTACAGGTAAGTTTTTGACTAAATTATTTAATTTTTAATTATTTAAATATGTTCCTTGAATTATCTGACTTTTTAAACTCTATTTTTTTTTTTAATTAGCTGCAGTAAACTGACCGTTATAAGTGGAACACTTTTCACCTTTCTTTCCAGTGAGGGCAAACAATAGAGCAAGTAATTAATTCTGCTTTTCTACAGTATACTGTCCTTTGCAAATTCAGTATGTGGGTTACTTCTACCCAGCAACTGAGAAGGGATAAAGTCTTTTTTGATTTTATGGATGAAGTTAAAAATTACAGAATTTATGTTGGGAAACTGTAATTACTTTAAAAGAAATAAAGATTAGTTTTCTTCTGTTTAAGAATGCATAATATGGACTATTAACTAGAACCCAACCTTGTACATGAGTCTTCACCTATTACATTATTTCCTATAAAAATACTAATCACTTCATATATATAGGTTTCAGATACTGAAGAGTACTGGAATTTTAAATGAGAAATAAAATACATTATTTATACCCTTAGAAAAGAAAAATAGAACCAATTTTTCATCCCCTTAATTTACAGACTGTGTATCTGAATTCTAGCAAGACTGTTCAACTGCTTCTAATTTATTAAACATTACTTCTGAACTGATTATGTACTAGTTACTACACAAATATAGGTTAGGTTTAATTGAATAAAAAAGCAAATTCTGTGTGGAATTTGTTTCATTTTCAACAATTGTCACTTATGCACTAACTGAAACAGCAGTTCTCTTGCACTAATATTTCACAGATGGAATTTAAACTTAAGATGTTAACATAAGGTTTAGTCCTCCACCTTACTGAAATCAGTTACAAGGTTTCCAATGAAACCTGGGGCTTATACTTCAAGCCTAAGTCTCATACAAGCATAAAATTGGTTTATCTTGTGGGATATAACCTCTGAATCTCTGTTTTCTTTCAACACAGCAAGGGGAGGCAACATTATCACTTTGGTATGTTTTATCTAGCTATCCAGATGCTATATCTTATCCATATTCCTTCTTTGGAATCAACTATAATCAAACAAATCTTGAGCACAGAGCTAAGTCTGGGTTGAGTCACCTTTATGCTATTCTGAAAACACTGACTATATTTAAAGCTACTTCTTGTGATTTTCATGTATGACTAGCTTGTCCTCCACCAGCTCCTTGTGAATACTCAGGGGAATGCACAGCGGTAGAAGTAGGAAAGTAATTTGGATTGTGCTTGTGAAACAGACAATTGCAGTGCTGTGGTATAAACATCAATCAAGTTTTCTATTCTGTCATCTCCGTAGAAATTAATTTAGTATCATTAAACAACAGAACATGGGTCATGTTCAAAATTCTTCCCCATTCCACGCTGAGCAAGGTGCTGTGCAAACACAGATGTAGACATAATTCCTGATCTGGAGACCTGGTTTCACTGAGAGAGACTTTTTAATTTATTTATTTTTTTATAATGATTCCATAAAATTCCATTATAGACAAATCAAGTTATTCTATCAGTTGGCAGTACATTTTTTGTGAAAAAACAAATTGTTTTCTATTTGCTGCTATTTTTCCTGGATATTTTTATATGTTTTAATCATCACAAAATGGAAAGGCATTTTCTTCGTACAAAACTATGCCTATGCTCAGCTGTACCCTTTGGAGCTTCTGAACATTCAGTGAATAAATTCAGCATGTGCACAGAATTTTGGTAAGAAATTCTAAGAAATCATAAAGTGTGGTTTAAAGCTGAGTAGGAATTTTCTGCCAAAACACAAATTTTCAAAAAATACTAATTAACCATAAAATGTATTCTTTAAAAGAGTGAGCTTGACAGAAGCCTGAAGGAACCGCTCTAGGCTCTGTCCTGGACCTCTGAGTGGAAACCTGTGAAGGAAAACACCGAGGGGTTCTCTTATTTGAAGATATTGTTCCTAATCCAGACAGCCTCGTGGTTATCATGCTGTTCTTAGTTTCTTAGCTTTTCTTGCACAATCTGTTGGGAACTTAGACATCTAATGCAGGGCACGCATTCCCATCCAGGTGACGGTCACCTAAAGTTAGGTATTACAGTGATAATTTTAAGGAGGCCAAGTTATTTTCTGGAGCGGGTCCTAAAGGATCTTTGACATTTTAATATTAAACTGAGCTTACCAGCCTGGGACCTAACTCACCTTTTACATGAGATAGGCTTCAAGCTACTTAGCACAATTAAAACCAAGAGATTTGGCATGTTTCCACAATCTTGGTGAGTTTTGGCCTCCCACTAATTTCCGAATTTCATGTCAGGAGATAATTAGGGGTACTCAACATAAGCTGTAGTTTTCAAGGGTATTGACTGCAGATCAAGGGTGAAGAGCTTTCTTATTACTCCAAAATCAAAACAATTGCTAATTTTCACTGTGCGGTTCTGAACTAAAGTTCCATTGACTTTTCTTGTGCTTGTTTGAAAACAAAAATTTTTAAAAATTAACATATAGCAATTATTTTGTCTCCACATTAACTTACAGCAACCACTTTTATTTTATATTTGTTAGTTATCAGAGCTGTTTAAATGTTAACTTCCAATCTGAAGACAAGAATATAGCTGAATATAGCTAAATAAGCCATAAATCCTCATTTGGTATTTATAGTTGTATATAGATATAAATTCCAAATAACACTGAAATCAGAAAAATGTTAGGAGGATCTTAATTTAAATATACCCCCTTTTAAAGGGTATTATATATTTCCTGCAAGTTAAATAACTGTTTTCCTTTTAAAAATTCCCCCAAATGGCTTTCCTTTGTTCAGTGCAGTTAGGAGATGTATAATACAATTAAAATAAATATAGATATAATTTATATATCTTTTTATGGTATTGCTGTGCTCTGGATTGATGGCTCGAGGAAAGTTTATGGACATGGAGGGAAAAATTCTAACTCAATAATGTTATTTATGCAGGAAATTATGATTTGGTCTTATTTTCCTTACTCACATTCTCAAATTCTGAACTTTCTAAAAGGTGACATTATCTTCTTCCCCCAACTACATTGCTGTCAAAAACTCGTTTGATTGTTACACTACTTTTGTGCATAGCTAAACCAAATGATTGTCCTAAATTGTATGCTGTTATACCCTTTATGCTTGCCTGCCTTTGTGCCACACTGAAGGAAGTTTTTTCTGTGACTGTCAGCTTTGATGAAAAATTATTCTTATAGATTTTAGCTCCAAGGGGTAAAATGGACTAAAACAGCACAGATATCACCATGGTCACAGTGATAAAGAAATATTCTGCAAATACCTTGAAACACCAAAAAAGCATAATCCAGATTTTTTTCCTAACATTATGAAGAAAATGTAGTACAAGAAGCTTTTTCAAAAATTTTATTGCTGTATTTATAGCAATCTACATATTAATATTCCCATTTGTTGATGAGTATTCTGATAATTCAAGAGACTAAATTCTATGCACTTTATTGCTCTATTAATGAGAAGCCTAAAAATAAATTAATTGTTCCAGTTACAATTATACTAGACCATTTAGAACCAGTGCTTTCTTTTTCTTTTTTTTTCCCTGCAAAATAATGCAACCACTTACGGAACTTAATAGCGCATTGTGGGTTTTATTGTTGTTCTTAACATTTTACAGTAAAAATGAAAGTTTAATTTAATGTAAATTTAAATGCTACTGACAGGAATGATTTCCAGGTTTCCCTTTCTCACTGAAAATATCTTTCTAATTAGCTTTTTATTCTTGTGTCAGCTTTTGATTTTCCTGAAGTCAGTCTTTCCTGTCTGATTTATGATCATGTTTTCAATATCTTTTTCTCACTTTTTATGCTCATCTGTCATTATTAGGTCTCACACTGTAATGCTGTTTAAACTTATGTGCTGTAGGGTGTATATTCCTTTACTTAGAATTAGAATATAAAAGAAAAAAAAAATTATACTTGAAAGATGTGGAGACATGGAATGGACCATACTTCCCACCTGGCATCTCCTTTGATACCAGTGCATGCACTAGGTGACAAGGTGCAGAGATACTCCTGATACTGCAGCCTATACCATGTCCTCCTGCATTACTGCATAGTGGACCATCTTCTGCAGTATTCTCCCTGTTGGTATAGAAAGATATTCTGCCTCATTTGCTGGAGCAAATCTTATCTTTTAAACCACAGCTCATCATGAAGTGGGAACTAGCTCTTTTGCTCTAATGAATGTCACTGAAGTCCACAAAAAAGAAACTAAGTTCTGTCTTTGGATACAGAACAGGAATATACATACAATTTTCAGCAATTGTAATAGTTGGACATCTTAACCAGGACATTACAGAGCCAACAATGCCACATAGATCTTCTAAATTGATATTTCTTCACTGGCTGCTATGTAGACTAAGCTCTGCAGTAGACTTGCATTATACTTGAAAACTGAACTCTTCTACTAATGAAAAACCATATAGCTGAACCTGAAGATATCCAAGTTTACCAGTTTGCGACCAACCTGCTTCTTAATGTTCATTTGTGCTCAGGTGGAGTGTACTTTAAATGTATGAAAGATATGTGTATTTGAACTTATCTATTTTTGCAAGTCCAGTTTGTGAGATCATGTGTATTGGTAGGAGTATAAAGATACAGTAATAAGTTTCTGAGCTCCTGTGTGAGATTGGAAAGGGAAATTATCAATGAAATTTTGTCCTCTTTGCCCTTTCATTTAAATATGTATTTCTGTTTCACTTGTAATTTCATGTTAAGAACTATATCTCTGTTTCTATCTTTGAGTTAAAAGGACTTTCCTAAACGGAGAGTACTTAATGGAGTCTTAAGAGTCCTGACCAACTGCAGGTAAAAAAAAAACAAAGCCACCTCTCCAACATCTGTCTTGTTTTCTGCTGTGACAGATGGTGCACATTTCTGCTTGGACCAGAAAAATGTCTTTTTAAGGAGCATTTCTATGTAACTTTTATTTATGCTATTTGGAAACAAACCCCGGTTGACCTGATCAGAAGATTTATACCGAAATAACATTACTCTCAACAGTTACTAATAAGCAGGGCTGGGAAAAGAAAAGAATACATTGGAATGATTATTTGTGAAGAATGCATGCCTGAAAAACACTCTACAACCTTTCCCACTACTCCACACCAAACCTTGCTAATTCAAAACCCTTAATTTTTTTGCCAAGCAGCAGTGTCAAGAAAGAGCCTAAACCAGATAGAGTAAATTCCTTCCTTTTAAGGAACACTTTGAAGACAAATCAAACAGTCTTTATCAGATACTGCATGCTGTGGGTCAGCTGTGGGCATGCTGAACTGCAGTCCAAAACCACTCACAGCACTCTGCTGGTTTCTGTTGTAAGCTACACTGCAAACATCTGACAGGACGGCAAACTAAGCATGTTCAAATAGACCAGAAGGAATGTCTCAAAAACTGGCATGCACGTTAAACCAAAACAGCTGGCTGTCCAAATTATTGCTAATTCACTTTTCATAATCACGCTTTTTTTTTGTCTACTGAAACATTCTTTATAATGCTTGTATAGAACCACAAGGGAGACACAGGAATTAGATATCAGAGAAAATTCTATTACCATACCCAGTCCACCTCTGTTATACTGTTCCCTCTAGAAAACAACAAAATATTTTCCTGTTTTATAACGTTCTTTATTACAATAAGAATCAGATGTTTATCTGGAGAAATAAGATTATAGTGTAAGTTTCATATTTTTGAAAAAATGTCTAAATCCTGCTCTGCTATTCTGGAGGAAGGATATCACTGTGAAAGCATTATCACCCAGTTTTCTGATGACTTGAATATCAGAGACTATGCTCTTGTCATCTATAAGCTTTATTTTGAAAGCACCAATAAGTGAGCTGGTTGAATACAAACAGATAGAAAGGCACCTGCCTGTCAGATAAGGATGAAAGGTAAGGGCATGAGGGGTGCTTTGTTGCACCCAGTTCAATGGCCTCTGTATTAATGCAAAGACCAGTGACAAATACCTGAGGCTAAATAGCCTTTCCACTAAAGCCATTCGTGGGACTATGTTTAGAGAAGATATCATCTCCAGTATGATCAGAGACTGTTCTTCCTGCAAATATTCTGTCCTTGCCCCCCCAATTTTGTTAACATAGACATTTAGGATTGCACACCAAACACCATGCCCTCCCTTTTCTGATGCCGAGTCCACTAATATTTCTATACTTATTCCCCATCCCTGGACCCACTCTGCTCACCTGTGGGTAGTGCAGTGGAGAAGATGAGTGACTTTGTCTTCTTTCCTGACTATTTTGACCAAGTACCAATGTAATTTTCCATTACAGGGGTACAAAGGGATCATGAATAGCTGTTCACTGATTTCCTGAGCATTTCTGACCAACCAGTAATGGGACTAGGTGATCTGAAAGGTCCCTTTCGACCTAGGCAATTCTATGATTCTATGATTCTAATAAAATGGGCCCAAAATTTCTCAAGAGACACATTGGTTGGAAATGGGGGTGTAGTTACTTACTTACTCTATGGCTACTAGAATAGTTTTTGTAGCTGCAACACTTGGAAGCTGAACTTGGTTGAATTCAAGCTTGGAAAAGAAATTAATTTTAAAGCAGTAAGAGTAATTAATATAAAAATAGATGTGAGCACCACAATGATGCCACTTCCAAATTAGTAAAATATATAAGAACATGTTTGATATGGTGTATGTTCATAAATTTGCCCTCACCTACGTGCTTCCCCTGAAAGAACTGTGGTTCTGTTTAATCATTCACCTGTGTTTTTTCCTAGTTAAGGATGAATCACTGAACTGGCATTTCAGAGACAACAGTATAAAGGAAGATGATTATCTGGAGGAAAAACGAGGACTCTAAAGAGAGAAACTATTCAAACATCTCTGCATAATGTCAGTGCAGAATATTGCTGGGAAAATTCCTTATGCTGGCCAAGAGTCAATTCAGCATGACAAGCAATAAAGCCTATGCAAAATTTGAGCTCTAACCTTCTGCTAAAGCCCCCCTCTAATTACCTAGATATGTCAGGTGGTAAGTCTTGCCACTCTGAATAAATCTGACATCAACAGATTTCTCCTCCTAATTTTTATTTTAATAAGTAAGCCATACAGCAGCTGTGAAGTTACTGATAATGAATGTTAGGAAATAGGATTACTCAAGTGAGTTAAATCCTTCTGCCTTTTCATTATATGCTATATAATACTCAAAACTCATGTCCTGAATAGACAGAGAACAAGTAACTGGAACTTACATATTTGATCCGTGTGCCCCTAGATGAGTCACTAAACAATCCGCAGACAGTATGTACTTTCCAAGGGTTCATGGGAAAACCTGGGACGACAACTGTATCAAAATGTGCTTAACTGCATCGCTGTGTTCAGAAACTCTCCAGCAGGTTGTGTGTGTAGGATTACTTTATTAAGAGTGGGCTGATCTTTTTTTTGACTGGATGTAGGCTACTTTTTAGCACCTAGTCACCAATAGTTTGGCACCTAAAAATCCATGAGACATTTTTGGCTACGATCCTGCAGAATTTGCACGGGGCCATTTCATACACTTTTTGAACTGCCAAGCTGGCTTACCTGTTGCTCTGGCATGCTTTCTTCCATTAGAGATATGCTTTTATTGGACTTTTCTTCCCAAGACTCTTTGATAATGGCACTGAACTGGATCCACTATAATTTCACTTCAATTTTGACTACATAGGTAAGTGAATTTACTGGATAGCAGGGAGTCTTGTTTCAATAACACCAGTGACCTCTTTTCCCTGTTAAGTTCTACTGGGTTAAGTCACCTTTTAATCAACAAAGAGATCAGAGAAATATGATGCAAAGCTGGCAGTCCTATCAGTAACTAAAAGTAGAGTAGACATCCAACAAATTATATTGGATTCAGTTTCATAACAATTCCTGTTTTATTTATTTATTTATTATCAAGAACAGAGCTCGGTCTTGTAAAAGTTTCTGCCTTGATAAAGTGATAATTGCTTTAGTATCATATTGTGTCTTGATTAAAAACTTGTAGAAAATTAACATAGCACATAATAGATGGCTTCAAACTGGCTTATAGACTAACAATACAGGGTATTTTGTAGTGGATAGAGAGCAGTAAGGGGGGCTGTTTCTACTGGGATTCCACACAGAACATTTTTATTGAGTGTCTATATTAGAAAATGTTAGGAACCCTATGCTAGATATATTTGAGGTGGACTTATAACTAATGAGGAGGACAAGTGATTGATTATGTGACTCACTCTGACAAAAAGGGTCACAAACTATGAAAATATATTTTAACACACTTCAGTAAGGGTAATACCAAAGGGAACAAAGAACTAGATCTATACCTACAGAAAAGGAGACTACCTCAGAAAACAGTGATTCAGAAAATGACATGAAATCATCACAGACCCTCCTTAACGTGACCTTTCAGTCTCATACTGGAGCAAAAGGGCTAATACTGTCCGTGAATGCATAAGAGAAGACTGTCAAGTTAAAGTAGGGAAATGGTTTTGACTTAGTATGCAAGAAACAGACCTCTGCAAGGATGTGTCTACTTCCAGTGTCCACATCCAGACCAATATGGAAATACCAAAGATAGTTCAAATAAGGGACATAAAAATGCTCTGGAAGTCAAAAAAACAATCTTACTATTTGAGGCTTAAAGAGCTCAATCAACTCAGTATATCTGCAGAGAAGGTTAAAAGGTGATTTAGTCAGAATACAGGTGCTCAGTCAAGTAAAAGAGATGTGAGCGGGTTGCTCAGTCTTGCAGTCAAAGGCATAAAAAGCTCCAACGCTTGGATGCTGAACTTGGTTGAATTCAAGCTTGGAAAAGAAATTAATTTTAAAGCAGTAAGAGTAATTAATATAAAAATAGATGTGAATGAGACACAGCAGCACATGGACGTTTTGAGGTACAGTCTAAAGGTTGTGCTTAAATCCATCCAGCTTCTAGGAAAACTGAGCAAGATAGCTGATTCATGACAGTGCTTTTCCTTTCTGGGGTTCAAATCTAAGGTAATTCATGACTACTAAAGGAAAGGGGAGGAAGTCTGTATTTTGTAAGAGACAAAGGCCAAAAAATTCAGCACTTCTAAAATCGATTTTTTTAAAATGGACCAAATTTTACAAAAAAAAGAAAAAAATTCTTCTTTCCCATATTGATGCTGAGTCAGGGGAAAACATGGGTTGTTTGAAGCAAGAATATTCTCCTTGTACTTCAGTCACAGATCTCAGGGGAAAAGCGGAAGTGGCTATCCACCTTCTTCAGTGCATTTTATCAAAATCTAGAAATGTCAAGCTTACATTTAAGAATCTAGTTCACTATTTCTTTTCATTTTCACATTCCAGCCCTGGGAATTGGGAAAGCAACCTCCTAAACATGAAGTGAGTATGAACTGATGCTGTGTTCAATCTGCTGAAAACAACCAGGCATCAGTAAGAGATGAAAGATCATGCTGGAGTGTTAACTCTTGAAATGTTTTCACTGGAAGACAACTTAAATATCACCTCTTTGCTTCAGAGGATGGTTTATATATCATTGTTACCAGCAGAGTATTTTCCATGCAGAGTTTTATGTGGGAGAAACAGACAGATAGTCTTCAGTCTGGCATAGAACTTGTAAGTTTATTTGCTATTTGCAAAATGTTTCAATGGTTATTGTTGAAGGTTAGGACACATTAAAAGGAATGATAAGAGAAAGAATTGGAATGCAACAATATTTTCATTTTTTTAGAGACAATGTTAACAGCAATCTAGGAAAAAGTTTTTGCTCTCACCCCCCAGCCCGCCCTGCTTCCCCGAACCAGTGATATTAGAAACTCTGTGAAGTATATTAGTAACTTTGCTGTCAATTTAATTTATGAAGTATGAGAGTGATGGAAAGCTTTATAAAAGGCTAAGATAGGCAACTGCCAGCCTGCTTTTTGTTCTTAAAAGTTGACACGTTCTCTGAGCAAACAAACTTCCTTTACTGGGAATTGCTTTCCCTTTCCCCCAACCACATTTACCAAAGTCTTTATTATAACTTCAATTTATGGATGTATTACTCATGTACCAAAATGACGTTTTGAAGCTTACAATAAATTTGTCCATAGTTTTATTGTGATGCTGACTGTGTACTTCAGCTATGTAAACTTCTGTAGGTTGAATAATTGTTTAAGAACTACTTACCTTATTTAGTTATGATAAACATCAAGTCTTTGTTGAATATCTGCAACAGAAAAGATACTAGCAAGAAAAGTAAATTTACAGATACACCGTTATTGAATCTAACTATTGCTCATCTGAAAATTAGTGGCCTTTTTCAGCAACTGAGGATTATCTAAATAATCTTGCTGTTAATGTTTATTGATTCAAATTGAACCCAACACTAACAGTTGGGTAGAAATCAAAGTTGGCTTCTCTATGCAACAGCAGATATCTCACCTATTGTATGCTTAAAGCATTACAGTTGTAATTTTGGAATTCTTCCAAAAGATAGTTAATTAACATTACTTCTATTTACATACTGTTGCTTTCTGTCATATTGCTTGCTTACAGTGCTCTGTTATAAGTGTAAAAGTCTACTCTAACTGAATGTATTTGGCTTCTGCCTTGTATCATATGAGTTCTTGCCAAATGTTTGCTTCAGCCATTTACTGCTCATTTTTTATATGGTTTGGTTAGTCACGTGAATCACATGATGCTGTTTCTGCTTGGTAACTCAGTGAATTTTTCAGAACACTGAATGATGGGTTTTTACTACAGGATTTTCATAAGAAAAGCTACCATATTCCAAATTAATGAATAATTTTAGAATCACCTGGCTAGGTATCCAAGGAATAAGAGAACATGCGTAACAATTCCAGGAATATAATACATGCTAAGTTTAATTCACAGATACATATTTATACTATGATTAATTTATTCATACATCTTAAGCTTAGTAAATTCAACAACTTATTTATTAGTAAAAGATTAACCCAAAAAGCTTTTTAAACTCACACAGTGCCAGGCAAAATCCTTTATGCTTTGCCGAGAAACAAGATTTGGGAAATGCCTAGCTGAGATCTTCTTGTTTTTGGTTGCAGGGGCAAGAAGGTGTTAAAGAATGAATGGCATTCTTCTTTTTGTACTGCACTTGCAGTTCATTTATTTTCTCTTAACCATGAAAAACAATTATGAGTTGCAAATATTAAAACTGTGCAGATCTACAGTAATCACTGTCAGTGGGTCTAAGTTCTTTGGAAAGATCAGAGTGACAATATGCAATTTCCTGATTAAAAAAAAAAAAATCATTTCTGTTTCCAGTGAAAATAAACGTTGTGCTAGTGCCAAGTGAATATTGAAATAATTATTCATAGAGGAAACATTTTGAAAGAGCTCGGACTCAGTGAAGAAAACCAGCATTTTTCCTGAAAATTCAAAGCCAATCACACACAAAGTGCTGAGAAAGAATATAATGCACTTTTAGATTCATGCTTTTTTTTTACCTTGACATTGTGTATGCTAGAAATTATACTAGTGTATTATGAAATACGTGCCTACTTCTCCCCTTAAAAACATTCATTTTACTCCAGTGTACATTCAAATGGGTCGTTGGGAATTGAAATTGGCCCAATAGACCACTGAGCCTTTCAAAAATAATTGTAAAGTAAATGTGTTTCAGACCATGTTCTACTGCTGCTCTCAAATGTTCCACAGGTTGATGCAAACTGTTGTTGCAAAACAAATATTTTTATATATGGATATCTTTTTTCAGCAAAGACAAGTCAAGATAAAAATGCATGTCCATCTGTGCAGCTATATAACTGTGAAAAATAAGATCAAAGTTAGTGTCCAGTACGAAGATTCTGATTTGCTACCATTTTACCCCAATTTTTTATAGGGCCAAAAAATTAAGTCATTGTCAAAGAATATTACACCCAATGCCAAATTTAGTTGGTACAGTTACATTTTTTATGTAGGTAATCTGAAAACATTAGGTGTATTCATAAATAAAACTGGATGATGAGCAGCTAAATGTAGCCTCTACAGAAGCGAAGGAAGGAAAATAAGTCTCCTTAGAGATATGAGCTGGTCCAATATAGAATAAGATTTTAAAAGGTTATCCACTGTTACATTTCACATCTTTTTTTTGAAAAATGCGACTTTGTAAAGATTAATTTTAGAATCCAAATAAAATAAGTCTCATGCAGCCATAATTATGTATTGGAATACAAAGATGTGTTGCTATCTGTTTGCTCCCTTCCTTTTCTCCCCTTCAGATTTTGGAATGCTATTGAACATTTACCTGATTTTTCAGAGGGGGACATCTGGAAAAATATTAAATTTCCACAGAAAGCCTGTACAGGGCCATAGTCATTGGTTTGACAAACCAGCAGCTGAGAAGTGAAGTGTTTTGTAGGGTTCACACAGAGGCCAAGAGCAGAGGTCAGACAGGCAATCAGCACTTCTTATTAACTCACCAAATTAGTATGTGCAAAACTGGCAGAATCCCAGAAAGGAATGCAGAAGAAAGCTTAAAATGCTGTAATGGGAGAATATAGGAGACTTGACACAGGAAAATGTAACATTGCAGTTCAGATATGAAATGCACAGCCAAATGAAGCCATGCTTCATTATTGCTTCTATTGAAAAGCTTTCTTATTCATTTTACAAGGCCATTTTTCCCCCTAGAATACAAGAAAGTTACATATGAAAAGCTTTTCTGTCAGCTATCAGTGTTTAGAAAAAGAGGTATCTTCCTGGTACTGTATAACATTACTTACTCTTAAAACTGCTGTTTAGCAGTTGGTTGTGACTTAATATTTGTAAAGAAAGGCTTATATGAGACTTGTTAAAAGTGGAGTTTTAGCCATAGAGATAGGAAAGTATGAGGCTGTTAGCACAGAAGAATGTGAATACAACTTGCGCAGATTCTGTCCAATGCTGAAATACTTTTCGATAACAGCCAAAGAGCCCTCCTTGGAACTATCCAGTAGCACAGTGAGGTAATAATCGGAAGGAGTCAAGTTTGAGAGGAAAGATAATACGTTGATAAGAAAGTTCAATGAGAATAGCTCTGCCTTAAGGAAGATTTCACAGCAATTAATCATCATAAATTTTACTTCTCCACTTAGTGTCCTGTCATCAGAAGAACATTCTGTAGAGGTGGAAATGGAGCTCCCCGTTTGATGAATGTGTTGTTTATACAGTCATTTTTCTAATCAAGAGATTACTTGCTCTCTTCTATTCTGCTTGCCCATGCTCAAAAAAGCAGAGCAATATGATTAATTTGGATTTAAATTTTGTCTGAAAAAAATGCAGATTCTTTTTTTCAACATTTGGAATATGAAAAAGGCAAGACAACACTGAGCATATTGACTTCTTTCCGTACGAAAGTAGAGTTCAGTTATTATATTTAAGAGAAATATCTTTTTCAAAAGCATCTTATGGCCTTCTGTAGTCATTTTACTGACCTTGCTTTAGGCTGAAGGTTCAGGAATTTGAGACACCATATTCTATGTAGTAATATAATGAATAGCATGAGAGATACAAATGACCGTTCAAAGGAGAAAATTTCTTTCAGGCTTTATGAAAGAGGACCTAGATTTAATCACATAAGACAGCCACACTGCATGTGGGGCTTCTAAGTTTGAAGAAGCAATCACAGATAAAAAAAAAAAAGCAATTATCTTAATTTCAAAAGGTTCTTATCTGAAGATATTAAGAGACCTGATGTGATGAAACAGCTGTTAGAACATCAGCATTCTGAATAGTATTTTATGAAAGCAACCTGATTTATAATCCTTTTTCAGGTAAACTTGAAGCTAACTCTACAATTCTGGAAAAGGAGTTGACCTTTGGGCAGGGCAATCTTTATCTACTACTATTTATTCCTTTGAATAGCAATTTTGGCCACAAAATATTTTGCATGATTTTATATGATATGTTCTCAATTGATAAATCTGATGATAAAACACATCCTGGAGTTGGAGAAAAACAATCGTGAACTAACTGAAATCCAAGGCAAAACAACTTTGATCTCAAGAAGGGGGAATCAATTCCTGTGGGAGACATGAATTAGAGACATTTATGTGAGGAGTTTTCCACAGGTGCTCGGTGTTCAAACTCTTTCTAGATTAAGGTAGAGACCTAGGAACTTAATCAGGGATATTTAAAGATGGGGAAATGCCTTAGGATATCCGAGATGTTTGCATAGGCCAGGTGAAAGAAGGACAGGACCTATGGCAGGCCCACACCTTTATGGAAAGACAGTTACAGTCCAGACCTATGGGGAGGCAACAGATTTGAGCCTACACCTCCATTTACTGAAATGGGAACTTTGACATACTGCCCTGTAGGATGAGCCAAATTTAGGTAATTTAATCTAGGACTGAACCCCACTCTTCTTGTTTATATTAGAAGGAGTTGCTCTGTCTCAAAAGGCATACATAAGTATTCAAATATGACTACTCTTGACTTAAGAAAAAATGAAGCCCATACAAAACAGGTAAACACCAGCAAGATAAAGGTAAACTGAATGTAGTTTAATGGATTGTTTTGATTTCAATGTGACAAGGCCATCACTGGATTTTCATTAAAATTTACAAAAGAATGGCAAAGATTACAAAGAGTTCAGAGCAATAATACACCCTCATTATCAAATTCCTTTTATATGTTTAACCGTATCCATTTAGCATTCAGTTAAAAAGAATGGCAGGGCTGTCTTGAACCTGTCACTAGTGATTTATTAAGTTCATTTTATATTCATTTGTTTATAGATCAAACTTGGGGAAGAATGGCTCAACGGTATTGAACACATTTAACATTAAAAAAAGGAGGACTGGGTATTTAACTTTACATCATGCTAGGTTACACGTTTTTAGGAGGAAGACAATAATTAAATTTAAGCAACTGGTTTGATTAAGGATAAATGCTCTCTGCCTCTTAAATGCCTCTGAAATCAATATGCCTATTCAGAGCGAGATAATAGTTCCTGAAAAAACATGGCATTGTCTTGGTAGTGGACTGAGGTTTCACTATGTGTGGTTTACAGTAGTGAAAAGTTGAAATCAGTTCTGTTGAAAACTTATTTCCTACATGCAGGTTATACACATCGGTGAATCAGACTTTGTGCATGCTGGAATCATCCCTTGGCTAAAAAAGCACAAATCAGTGTCTAGAAATGTTGAGTCTAACAGCTACTACCAAAGCACTTCTTTCTCTTACCAGAATTATTCTTCACTTCAGAGCAGCAACTGGAAAAACTACTAAACTACCATTTAAGTACTAACAGCAAAACTTATGAAAATTTATGAAAAGATGTTCTAAATTTTACCAGGATTTGCATGGTAATGAAAAATGCAGTTCTTGAAGAATTTAAAATTTTCATTAGTATGAAAATATTTTCAGTTGGAAAAATAATTTCATCTTGAAAAAAAAAGGATAACTTTTTATTTTAAATGCTGTAAAATCTGGATATTGTATAAACTTTTCATAAGAAAAAAAAATTAAGTTTTTTTTTTTATTTTCTCATATGCTCAATTCCTCAGTGCTGCATCTGATAATGACTCCTGGAGGGAAAATGAACTTGCAGCTATAAAGAACCAACCCCTCCAGCAGAAGAAGTTGATGATGTGAACACACCATTACAGAAATACATCTGCAAACATTTCAATTTAATAATTGGATACTAACACACTGTATTTCTTTTGCTGTTCATGGGCATTTTTTTTATTTCTTTGGTTTGATATTGGATATGTTTCCTGGTTAAACTGGGACAATAGCAAAAAATGGGACATCAGGGCAGGTGTTGGCATTATGAGATTATTGTGCCTGTTTGGGCTCTGTGTACAGTTTTCACATGTTGCCTTTGATACATTATAGAAATGCAATACTCTCAGCAATGACTGAACATTTTAAAAAAAATACTATTTATAAGCTAAATAATTTTAACACTTTGCCTCTATTAATTTGTTCCATCTTTACTGCTGCATAGAATTAATCCTGAATTCAATTAGAAAATAAGTACTTATTCTGGTATAAATATATGGATATTATAAGACTAGTATAATAGCAGGTCATTGAAAGTACACTGTATAATAGGCTGAATTAAAACTTGAGCATGGGGGAACCTTGTTAAAACAAACTTTATTTTTGGTTGGAGTCAAAATTTGAGATGGGGGCAAACCAGCCAGTTCCTGGCTAGCAAAAGTGGTCTTTAAGCTATATGTAGGAAACTCAAAATACGGTATTAAGGAAAGAATATCTTTGAACTAACTGGAAAGAAAACACTGCATTAATTTTACAGTAGATACTGGTATACAGCTATATTTTTCTCCTGCATCATGCCATGTAACAGAGAAGGAGTGAAATTACCTTGGAGTCAGCCTCTAAAAGAAATTTCAGAACACTCATACACGATACACAGTTGCCTAGTGTCTCCTCATGACAGTTGGATATGATTGCTAACCCACCAACACACTTCTCTGTCCCTTCTGAAATCTCCCCCTTCCATTATGACAGTACTAAGATTAATGTTAAATATGTAAAATTGCTACTTTTTTATCTCTCCATCATCCCAAATTTGAGAAAAGCAAAAAAGAAAATTTCAGTTCTGGCTTCCACAATTCTGGGCAACAATTTACAATAGCACATGCTTGGGAGTGTGGCTTTATTTTAAAGAATAATCTGAGTCAGCATGTTGCTGTCTCAAATACACTTTAAGTTGTTTCTAGAATTATTCAGATATGTCCTTGTTTATGTGTATACCTGTGGTTTTTATCTCTGTTTCAGTGGCATTCATAGCTCACAGTACAGTCATATGTAGTGTAATGCTGTGTCATAGATTCTACAAACCCAGAAAAACACTTCAAAAAGCAACTGCTAACAGCACAGAAGTATACAAAAAATGTTATGTGCTCTTGCTGTTTGTCTCAGTTTGAATTGCACTGTGACAGAAAAGAACACTCAGTGATTAATTTGAAATGAATGAGACCTCCTGGGGAAATGATATTTTACTCACCCAATGGCAAAATGTACCAAAAAAAAAAGTGAAAATAAATACAAATGTAAAATTTATGCTCTTCAAAATATACAAAAATGCAGTGTACAATGTTGTGAAAGCATAGAAGTATTTTAAAAAAGAGATAATAAGTGCCTGCCTCATGAAAAAAGAACAAGGGATGCATCATTTCATAGCAGCACATTCAAATAAAGGCTCAAGTTAAACTCAGAGAGAGTGGAGAATGTGCTGTTACTGCAGACATTATGCAATTCAGTCATTAGAAATAAAATGAGCAACAAGAGATTATAAACGCAAACCCATCAGGGAGTAGTCACGTAAGAACCTAGGTAAGATTAGGTAAAAATTCTAAATATAAAGAAATATAAGATTCACATCTGGTGCCTGAATGAAATGAGGAGCATGCTTACAACTTCTCAGGCTGTCACATATAAAGGATGTGCGGAACTTGGTAGGTTAGAAAATCTTTTGTCATTTTTAAGGATGCTGCTTAAGTCAGTCAAATGATGTGTTCACCAGCTTCCGATAAGGAAGATTAAAAGTTTCAGGGTAACAGCACTGGTCTTTACAACTCTGGCTGTTGTGCCAGTGGTGGAATAGATACCTTCATATTCAGCAAATTTTCTTTGACTTACAGCAAAACCCCTTTCTCTTGAGGAGTTAATATTTTTGGTTAATACTTCATCAGCTTCTGACCATGCAGTCATCTTTGAAAAATGACTTAACGCCCATAATGATATTTCCCGTATCGCACAGTCCCCTTCTGTATTTTCTAAATTGTCAGTGGAGAGTTATGGGGTTGCATTAATTTGTCTTCTTCATTTCAATAACTAAGCATTAATGAAGGGGTAATGCTGAGAGATATTTTGGCTAAAATCTTCAAGACTATACTTGGTTTGTAATAATTTGCTTAACCTAAGGAATTCTCTGTTTCTTTGACTCTGTTATTGCGTATTTTGGGAAGTTGTGTCCGTACAATTTAAATTGTTAACTCAGAAATAGGTAAGACAGTTAAAAATGGGAAGCCAGAACTCTGCTCAGTTTCAAGCTTGCATTTATCCAGTAGGATTTAGCCTGAACAGTTCAGCACCTGTTAATTATTTTTTTATCTACACTCAACTTCATTGCATAGGTAGTCTGAGTCATTGACACTTGACACTGAAATGCAGAATAGCTTAGCTCCTGATCAAGCATTCCTGCAACAAACTATGTTATTATGTTGTCAGTAATTATACACTCTCAATGTCCACTTTTCATTTGTGTTGAGGTGCCCTTCGTTGCCACTGTTGTGTGAACAAGTTTAGAATTCTGTCAGTTCTTGGGTGAATTTACTTTTGTCTTTACAATCAAAAAGTTAAATTCTAGCCCAAATTAAACGGTGTGTAAATGTGAAATGATATATGCAGCATGTTAATCTTGTTTGAACTTGAAATAAAACCAAAATTTTATTTTGAAGATCCAGGAGTTTTAAAAACAAAACAAAACACAAACCAATCAACCAACCAACAAACAAACAAAACCAAACAAACCCATTTGGGCTCTGTCTTAGCTGAAAACTTGACTATACATTGAAAAGTAACTTCTGTTCAAAATCGGCTAATTCATGCTGTCCTCAAAATTTCTAACCCAATCTACATGAGGTCTAAATTCTATCTCCTTCCTTAAATCTCTGCACAAATAAAGGAATGAAAACCTGACATTTTGTAGGGGCAGAAGAAAAATAGCTGGCTCTTCTCATTCCCCTTTTCCTTTTTTTTCCCCCTTGAGACAGAAAATTTCAGAAACCCAGCAAAGACAAACTCAACTCTTTTGCCTTCTTAATTGGGGATAACTGAGGTAGGACAGCATATGGGCTATAGTACATAAAACAATGAACAGTATTAAAATTGTGTTGCCTGCTGCTAACCTGATGCCATTAGTGTCCAAGCACTCTGCTTAATGAACACATTCATTTGGAATTCATGCCTGTAGTGTTAGGAAATCTTGATTCCTTTTTCCAAAGCATTAACCAAGATAACAAGGACAGAGATAGTACAAAATGTCATTAAAAAGAAGCATGGACATAGATGAATAGGTGACGACCTACGTGGAACCTAATCTGCTGATTTTCTAAATGACTTTTGGAATCTGTCACCCATTCCTTGGGTTATTTTTAGGTTGTGTGCAGAAACGCTTTTCAGTTATAAACTCACAGAGTCATTCTGGTTGGAAGGCAACACAGGGGGTCTCTAGTACAGCCTCCTAATCAAATCAGGATGAACACTCAATTCAGACCAGATTGCTTAGGACTTTCTCTAGTCAGGTTTTGAAAACCTCCAAGGGCAGATACCGTACAAGTTCCCAGGGCACTCTGTTACAATGCTTAGTTATCCTTATAATGACTTTTATTTTATTTTATTTTATTTTATTTTATTTTATTTTATTTTATTTTATTTTATTTTATTTTATTTTATTTTATTTTATTTTATTTTATTTTATTTTATTTTATTTTATTTTATTTTTTAATAGCCAGCTGGAACCTTTTCTGTTGTAATTTATGATGAATGCCTTGTTTCCCTGCTTCAGTAGGTGTGTGGTGCCTGGTCCTGTCTTCTTAAGGACCTCCCCACACGTACTGGCAGACTGCTGTTATGTATGTCTGAAGCTGCCTCTTTCCATGCTGAACAGGACTAGATCTCAATCTCTCCTCTCAGGGGAGTGATCCAGCTCCCAAACAGCTTGGGGCCCTCTAGTGAAATTGCTCTAATTTGTTGGTATCTTCCTTGAATTTTGGGGACAGTATTCTGTACACAGTATTCCAGATGAAAGTGTCAAATAAAGTGTCAAGTAATTAGCGTAAAGTCCATCCTGCTTCCGCTTCCTCTATACTGGCTCTTTCCATCAGACTTTGGTCACTTATTTTCCTGAGCATTGGGGTGCACATTATCTGTGCTTGGAGGAGGTTGCTCTTTACAATCCATCTGTTGTGTTGAGCTCCTTTGTCCCTCAGAGCTGCCACCACATGAGCACACTTGTCAGTTCCTTGAGAAAACTGAGGTCTGATGCCATCCTGGTATGTAGAAATTACTCTCCAATTTACCCAATCTACCATTTGGGGAATCTGTTAAATAGTTATATCAAAAAAGTTAGATACTCCCTTTGTGAAAGTATTTCAAATGTTTATTGGCTTCCAATAAGTCTTGAGTCATGAGGCATTTAAATGGTGAGGTTTATCCTTCTTATTGTCTAAGTAACTCATAGCTGGATATGCAGGAATGCGTATGCAACTGAGACTGATCTCCTCAGGCAACACAAGATAGTGTGGAGTTGATGACTGGCACAGTGAGATCCTCCTCCCACCTCCAGCATGAAAATCAAACTCCATTCATGGGTCATTTAATATCTGTGTGCAGAGATAAATATATTTTAAGCATCACTGAGCCAAAATCTTAAGTAACAAAATTTCCTTTCCATTTCAGACAGCCTCAATCACTTGAAACTTGCATTATGCACATTTTATTCTGGTTAATAACTGCAGCTGCAGGTCACAAACGATTAAAATAAGCCTCAGTAACTTCCAGTTCATTAAGGCAACCAAAGTACCAGAAAAATATCTGGCTTCTTCACAAGGCTTATATACTCCTAAAATATTTTTTTGGCTTTATACTTCAGTTAGTATTTACAAACTGTAAAGCAACCCTGTTAATTGTTCATTACTATGTTTTAAATAATAAAATACTCATATATGTTCTGATATATACATATGTACACAGACACAAGCACACACATTTATCTTGGTGACCCTCTTTTTAATTGAACAGCTCATCAATTGGAAGACAGGTTAACTTGTAATCTCTCATTTGAATTTGGCTTAAAGCTTGAAGTAGCCTTTAAATTCTCTGATGTTACCTGTGTTGTCATCAGGTACCTAAACTCACAGAATATTCTATTGCAAAGCAGGGGAAAAGGGAAGTAGAAATATAAAACTGAAAAACAAAGACATTTGCTTACATAAAAATTATTATTGTTAGACCACATAGGTATTGTAATGCTGGTTAAAAAAATCCTCAAAAGCTGTATCTGGCTAGAGTTATAATGGTAAGTGTTTGTAGAACATTTTCATTCAGAGAGAGTTAAACATCTTTTTTTTAGAATTGTGAGATGAACTTTGAAATAAATGTAACATGCAGGTAAGAACAGAGCAATCCTATGCCCCAAAGTCATTTTCACAAGGAGAGGGGAACTTGCTAAGTTCTTCTAAAAACGCTAAAACAATCTTGCTATCACATGATTACAAACTTTCCCCTCTGTCAATCCTGACTTCCTCATTAGAAATATAGAAAAAACCTGATCCTGAAAAGTAGCTTTTTATCCACTGTTTGTCATTCATGAAAATTTCATTTGAACGTAAATCATGTCATAAAGTTGCATTTTGAACATAAATGTTTAAATAAAATCATGATTTTTTTTATAAGTGTCTGTAATTCGTTAGCTCCATACCTGAGAAGAATTGAAGTAAAAGTGGTTGTTTTATAGCAGGATGCTTCTGCTGGTCTAAACCTATGTAGAGAAATATGTTTGTTTTATCAGAAAACACAGCAAAGTTTAATGAATGCCCGGGACAATTGTGGAGTTCTGTGGTAATTTCAAATAAACATAGTGGTATCTACATATCTAATGGAAATAACAAGACGCATTTTAAATAATCATCTAATAGAAAAGAATAAATAATTAACCTTAAAAAGGGCCACTAAATCACTAGACCTTGAGAAATAACCTTTGAATTTGTTGTCATGTGCTACATCATTTTTTCTTCTTTGCAGAAGAGGGGATGTCTTTTCAGCATTTAAGTAAGCAAACGGTCCTGTAGGAAAAAAGGCAGTAGTATGATGTTGTATGCTGTATTTTGCTCTACTGCTAATTAATGCTGATCAGTATCCTTCATCAACAAGTTTGCAACCTGCAATGGAAAGAACATGAACTGTTCTGAAATACTCATAGTAGTGTTAGAACTTGCAGCACTATGAAAATCAAGGTGATAGAAGCAGCAACACTTTTTACGTCCCATCAAAGAAGAGTTTTCAAATTTAGGAATGATCAGATTACCATCAGATGGTCGCAGTACACACATACACAAGACTTCTGCTGTTTGGGTTCTGTACTATAGCGAAATATAGAACACAGATTTAAAGCTATGTTTTTCACTAGACTTTTAAAATATTAGAAGAGTCGTTGAATGCATTATTCTTTTCATTGTTATAATGAATATAAAAGTCGCCTCTGTTGCATGTTGTTCAGTAGTCTCTTTATTGAATATATGGCAAGTAGCTAGGTGCATCCACACTACATTAAAGCCTCCTTTAGTGTAACTTCAGGCTTCCTAGGGTTTTCCTAGCATAGATGTCTTTGAAGAAAGTAAGGGGAACAATACTTTATTTCCCTGTTTAACTTTCTCTTTCATATTATCACCTATTTTCTTACTATTTATTATCTTAAAAAAAAATTTTCAGAATCTTACAAGGCAAGTCTCTCTCTCTCTCCGTGCCTCTCTCTCTTTTTTGGAAATATTATGTAGCAATAGAAGCCTGAAAAACCTATTTAACAGTGTTTCTATACAACAGAATGACAAAGTACATCTCTCTCCACCAGACAGGATGTTCAGCTTTGAGTGAATTTATTGAGTTAAATGCAATTTCCAGCTCTACTAACATTTATCAAACCAGGCACATTTATCAAATCTGGATCTCCTAAGTAACTGGACAGCTGCACTAAGTACTTTGTCTGAATCAGACCTGGATCTGGCGATTGAGGAAAGGGCTAAGAGGGCTTTACCCTTCCCCATGCACCACCATCTGCCGCTTCCCTGCTGCAGCACTGTGAACTCACGCATTCTCCATACAGTGAGTGGCTGCTAGCCAACTCCTTACCACTGTCTGCTGTTGACAGGGTAAGAGAAAAGATGTGGCACTGTGCATCACACACTTCATCCTGTTTCTAGGTCTGTCAGACAATGGGATGCTTCAGCTCTTTCATTCTGCTACATCCAGCCAGCCTTGGTATTGAACACCTGGCAACTGGAACACCTAACTGCCTTTTTGTCCTCAGTCTCTTGTGCTATGTCATTAAAGCAATCATTTTAAGTAATGCCTTTGTGCATTTTTTGAATAGTTCATTTTACTTTCAGAATTATTTTCCTTTTTCCATGACTCCCTTTTTATCTCTAGATGAGAAATTAACTCTTCATCTTTTCTGGCTTTAATTTCTCCTTCATGAAAATTGCTGGAAGATTGCTAATAACATTAAATAATAAACAATGAAAAACGAATAATAGTTGATTTTAAATAATAATACAATGTGTTCCAGTAACTTAAAATGCCCAGTTTATCCAATGCATATTTTCTTTAGTTGTGTTATGGAGCGAGGTTTCTGGTATTCTCTATCTCCAGCCCAGTTCATTGTAAGCTACATGCACTGGTGCACTGTTTGCTAAATGATCGCTAACCTTCTCATCCTGTAAGCTGCAGTTGCCATGTGTATCTTCTCTGTGGTCCATGACCACTGCCCTTACTACTCGTGACAGTGTTGGTGGGGAAGGCAGTAGCAGCTGCCACTCACACATATGCAGAATCCTACAGTTTATGAGACCCTTTGTTAGGGACCCTCTAATTTGATAGCAAGTGTATCATGTCTGATGGGCTACTTAAACTTGTTTTTTTTTATTTTATTTTATTATTTCATTTTTTCAAAAGTGGCTGATGCTAAACTATTTGTTTTAACTGTAAGAGGAAAAACGTGATCTCCTTTTTCTTCCCTTAAGTTTTATCACACATTTAAATAGGCTTCCAAACTCCTACAATTTAAATTTTCAATTTTCCAATAAAAGTAGGATAAAAAATATAAAATAATACTTAGTAAAATAGTGCTAATTTTTGTGTAATTAACTGATAATCTGACAGAAGTTTCAAAGCAGTGGGTTACATTTTGAAGAAAAATCTAAATTTTCATGAAGGAAAACCATCTCGACTCAGGAAATAGGTTCTCAGTTATGGATGTTTCATTTTTGCAGCAATTTTAATATACAGTGAGGTTTGACTAAATAGTAAGATTAATAAGGCACCCTGCAATGTCTCTCAAGCTTGTTCTAAAGTAAAACTATTTCCTCAGAACTGTCATTGAACAACAGGAACGAGCATTGCTACACATCAAACGGAGTAGAAGAGTTTGTTGTAATGTCATCCAGTAGAAACCTTGGTCCATATGTTTTCATTTGAACACGCTGTGAATTAAATTTTGCACACAGCTGTAAGCATGTATAGCAACCATCACTAACAGTTCCTATGTGACTGTAAAATATTGTAAATTGTATATGTAAACATTAGCAAATTGTATATTTAAATTCTGTTTGCTCTTGGAAGTAAACTGTCATGATATTTTGCTGTACACTATATGGCATTCTAGGTTTAATACCTGACGCTACTCCATACCATGGCAACAACACTTTAGGAGAGATTTCTGACTTAATGTGACTTTGATCTTAGATCACAGGAAAATTAGAACCAGCATAAATACTATACATATGTTTTACCAATTTACTGGACAGAAGGAAAATAGATATTTACAAATTGAGTACTTCTGAGGCCAAACGATGCCTTAATAAATCAATTAAAACATTGCAGCTTACTTGTTTATTACAAGTTTTCTTCCCAAGCTTAGTCCCATACTCTTCTAGATTTCCTAAAACAGTCCTGTATCCATTAGACTTTTTTTCTCTACCAAAGGTTGACAGATTTCATGATTTGTTACTGTCATTGCTTTTTATCACAGATTACTGTGCCAATGACAAGCATCAGTCTAGAGCATAATGTGAAGGTTCATATTTTTACTTTTTTTAGAAACAATGTGGTGAAAGAAAATTAAGATTGCTTTTTGTCAGCAAAATCTGTTTATGTTTTGAACTTTGTACACTCATCATGAACCTTAGATTAATAAATTATTCTGCCAGCTGTCTCTTTCCCTGATAAAATAAGATTATGAAAATTTAAAACTGGCAGGTTTTACTTTCTAATAGTAATTTAGCTAAAAAACATAAAGCCCCCTTAATTTTAATCTTCCCCCAAAATTATGAACAAGCCCAATTTCAGCATTCATTTCAGCTACACTGTAATTTCTTTTTATCTGCTGTAAAATCTGAAAATATAAATATTGTCTGTCTCTTAGAGGAAAGAATCTGGATAAACTAATTGCCTAACATATCCTAGAAATGTAACCCATACTTCATTTCTATGGTGACATTTATGATGTTAGTTTCCATCTCACTGCAGTACACCTCATGTTAAAAAACAAAAAAAATCAACCCAAACAAAGAAAACACCCATTAAAACAAAGGAGCAAAGCACCTATTTCATTAATTCAATTACATACAGAAGTAACTTAAAAATACTTGAACACACTTCTTCAACAGGACTTGGAGCACTGCACAAACAAGTCACAGGTAGGAGTGAACCTAACCTTATTTTAGAATTTATTGCATTTTTTAGATATTTACTTACAGCCTTCCCTGGGGCCTTTGCTCATGGCCCAGAACCCAATTTCAGCCCATCCTGAGGCCATCAGTCCCTGGCTGGGGTGGACAGGGCAGACCCTCCCTGTCCCACCACCCCACAGACCCAGCCAAGGAGGACCTGCCTTGCCCACCCCATGGGCTGCCGCCCCCCTGAGAATTCACTGATTATTTCAGGAGTATCTTTAAATATTGAAGACATTCAATTCTCATTAAAGATTTAACTTCCACATACCAGAAGTATTCAGCATGTGTATTTCTTCCTGACATATCAATACAGTTAAACTGGTGACTTCTGACAGAAGAACAGTTGTGGGAGTTATACCATAATTCAGCAATGAGATCAAAAAAAGGAGTGTGGAGCCCTCTTGTTAAAAGATTTGACCTTCTAATTGTGCAATCCTTTTGTTATAAGGTCTAGATTCAGCAGTGACCAAGGCTACCTAGGCAAGAAAGTCTTGACAGATTTCCTGCATAAAAATCCGTAAGGGTAGAAAGATAAAATATGTAATGTTACATGGTAAAACAAAGTGTTTCTTATGGCAAGCGGAACAGCCAGGAGGTTTCTATATGCTGCTTACTGCCACTGCATCAAGACTGTGGTTTGTTATGGGGTTGTTTAACCTGTAGCAGGGTGCTGGAGGCACAAATTAAATACAAAAATTAAATACAATTAAATACAATTAAATACAAAAAAGAAGAAAAGCAGGATAAAGACAGTGTCACCCTGCTTTAGTCTTGCACTAAGCTAGATACAAGTCCAGAAATTATTTATATTCTTTCTTGTAATCTCTTTTCATTGCAAAAGTGTTCTTAGAAGCATGCATCAGGAATGACCATCAAGAATTAGCCCTGACCATATCAGGACTAATGTGAGATTTGAAATGAACACTTAGGTACATGAAGCTTAAGATCTGTATCCAGGGTATTCAGAAATTTCCCCATTATATAAATGAGATAGGTGGGTAGGAATGCTTCTTTTTTCAAATCTTTAGTCTGATTGATAGATGAAAGAAGAAAAAAATAAAAAATAAAAAAGGTAACAACTGGTACTTCAAGCACTTCACCTTACTGTAGACGAACCTGTGCATTAGTGACAAAAGAGTCTCCCTCTTGAATACGTAACACACACACTTTCTAGCCTGCAGGTTTATTCTCTCTACATTCCTACCCATAACCCTTGGTAAGAGGAAAACATGTAAAGTCAACAAAGGCCAAGCTGCTGTGGCTGTTTTCTGTGTTCACCTCATTGAATGCTAGGAAGAGCTGTTTGGGCCCAACCAGAAAATATGCTTGAAACAGGTGAAGACCATGTACAGCACACATTTTGCACACCATATTCCTTAATGAACTGAACGATAAGCATAAATAAGAAAATTAATAAGCTCAAACCTTAAGAGGAAGAAAATTATTCAAAACTGAAACCCTGAACTACAATCAGAACTGGGAAGCAGTCTCCAGGATCAATTAGGGATTAATCAAAGAAGAATCTGAACACTTGCATGGCTGTTCACAATCCGGAGCCAAATGCTATGGTCAGTCCCATCTGATTTTTATATACGGTGGCTGGTCAGCCCAGCTTCTTGCAGACTTTATGAGCTAAAATATTGGTCAGGACCATAGCAGTTGCCAATCCCATCACATGAAAATACCAGGAGCATAAATATCTTTACAGCCTTTTATTTGCAGTCTATAAAGCCAAAGAGCTTTATAACACAAATGAAAATTAATTGCACAATTACCTTTCTCCTGGGTAGGTTCCAAAAAAAAAACAAAACCACCAAACAAAAAAGATAAAACAACAACAACAAAACCCCAATACCATTTAAATGCTTTTCTCTTGTGTTCTGTATTGCCTTCCTGCTTGCCACATGGCCAAGTTGGACAAAACCAAAACATTTAGAAAAACTGTTTCTTTCCAATTCCAGTTGCCAGTTGTCACTTTTGAATTTCACTACTGAGATTTCTCAGCCAACCTTATTTTTCTTGTGACAAAATTTACCTGAAGTCTTCAGCAAACAATAGTAGTAACAAAGGTGTGGCCTAAAGACTTTACTTTATTCTTTTGAAACTCATAAACTTTAAAGGCTTATATTAGCTGTGGTTGTTTCTTTCACCTTGAAAAAGTCATTATGTCCGCTAAATTTCTGAAAATGTACTCAACAGAAATAGAGGTCCACGTGTATTGAATATTTTCAGTAGCATAAATCATCAGGTGTCCGCTTATTTTCACTGGTTTCTCTAAGTATGTTTGTTTCAGGGGAGATAGTTTACTTTGAAACCATGCTTATCATTGGGTTCTGTATTATAGTGGAAACATTGTTGAAAGATCTAGAAAGATCACATTGTGTATCTATTACTTGTTCTAACCTAACAGAATACATTTGAAATATAAACTGAATAATCTACTAATATATTGACACTTGCATGACCAATTTTATGGAAAGAAAGTCACACAGCACTGCAATATTTTTACCTCATACTAAAGGAATTATGTGTTTATTTTTCTTAGAAGTGTGCATGTTTACTTATTCTTTGTGGCTTTGTGTAACATTTAAAAACAATGGCAAAATTATAAAACAAACCCAGCTCATTCTTATGGTTTAAAAATACCCCATAATAAACTTATCAAATATGAATTCTGTCAACATAGTCACTGGCATTCCTGGAAACTTCATGAAACAGATATATACCAGGGCTAGTCTTAAGCTGAGGTCTTAAGGTTTACCTTTACTGGTAATATCAACAGGAACAATAAATGCATTAAAGCTTTTACCTAGCTATTCTTAGGCTCACTGTAAACATCTTCCACCCAGCTGTGTCCAAATGATGAACAAGAATTTAGAGTGAGTAACAAATGGGATGGAAAATAATATGTACAATATTTCAATATGAATCAGTATGACATTTTTATAAGTATGAAATACGTAAAATATTATACGATATATAGAACATGAAATTCTCCATGAATACTGGAGAAACTGCTCGGGGTGAAAGTGCTGGGGAGAGAAAATGAACTCTAAAAATAAAATAGGAAGAGTTATATCGAGAGTACGCAAAATAATTATATGGAGAAGAAAAAATATTACTGTTCATCCCAGCGGCTTCAAACAAAATCGTAGATAAGAAAATTAGAAGTGTGTATTAATAAAGCACTTCACATAGTAGATAACATTCATTTACCTGATGGAAATGTTATGCCATTTGAAATGGCCGAGTGCATCTCGCCTGACCTCTAGCTGTTTCTCCAGAAGAGTGCACCCCTTTTGTGGATCCCAGTCCCAAATGTTTGTCTTTAGTATACTAGGGTGTTAGAAATGGCATTAAACACCTGACACCCATGTGTCACAGATCACAGCAGGTGGTAACCAGGGCAAAGTCTAAAAAAACGTTCTGAAAGCGTTGAACATAGCCAGCTAAACTTCCTATCTAGTATTCATATCAATTTCTTATTTTTAGATACAAGGTTATCACTCAAAATTGTAGTCAATTTTTACTTATAAAAGTGTTGCTTTTTTCATATCTTCCCTTGCTCGGTGTTTTTCTGCTTGTTAGATGGAGCTCAGATCAGATCCAGTGCAAACATTTCCATATTCAGGACCTGTTTTCTGTTTCCACTCCTTGAGATGCATTTTCTAATTCCTTAGGCTACGATTGCAAGCAAAATATCTTATTTGCCATCAGGGAGGGAGTTAACAGAAGTAGTTCTTCATCTTTCCAGATGACAGCAGAGAAGGCTGGAGAAAAATTCTATGTGTGGGCTTGGAAACTGATACAGGCAGTATACCCCTACGCAGAGTATCCAGCTGAAGAGTGATATTAATCATGTGCAGTCTTATCTAAACTCAGCAAAATGTCTGGAAAGTCTCTCATGGAAATCAGTAGCTAAAAGATGATTTACTCCAGTGGGAATAAAAATATGTATAGAACAACCTGGGAAAAATACTTTTTTTCAACTTCTTTGTTACAATTGGTCACGTGCTTTGAAATGATATTCCATATTCCATATTCCATATCATAAACTTCATTATGTCTGTTGGGTAAAAGCAGAGCTAGATAAGGAATATAATCAATCATTTTTAAATGCCATATTATGTTGTTCTAAGAGTACCCTTTATATTGAAGTGTTGTCAATTCCAAGCCCAAAATACCCTGGAATTTGCATCAGAATGGTGCTCCAAGATATTTTCTGGTAAATTCCCTTACAATGTGGATAAATTGTTGTGTCTAAGAGTAAATCATGAGATGTCTCAGGATATTCTGAGCCCTTATTTCCTGTAGCAAGCTAGGAAGAGATAATCCCATTGGACATCGAGTACACTTATTCCCCACAGGTCTCATTGAATGATTTTTCTGTTATGCTGTATTCAGATGCTGCTGAATATTTTTTCCAAGAGGAAGGGTCTCAGATACCAACTGACTGGCTGTTTTCATTTACGGAAATCACTTGATTAGCAATATGGCGTCTCTACATGATCTACTGTAATGCCTTGTAGATAATCAGAAGGTCAGTGTTGTTTTTTTTTTTTTATATGTAACTTTTATTAGTTTCTTCTCATATATTACATGAATAATGGAAAGGGACTAATGTGTGCACATTTAAAGATAACACATTTTCTATTATTCTCAAGTCTATGTATTTTTTATTCTATATCATTCTATATCATGGCAACGGTACTCCTTAGTGTACATATATATATACACACACTAATATATGTCTATATATTCCGTCTTTCAGGATCATCCATGAGAACACCCTTTACTGTATTGAAGCACAAGAAATTAGCAAACCCTTGCTTTCAGAGCATGTCTTAATAGTAACATGAAGCACAAAAAAAAAGAATTAAGTTATGCAGTGCTTTATACTGAGAGCTTGATAAAATCAGCTACTGTTTATTTCAGTTCTGTTTTACTGTTCAGGAGTTTACAATCTGTAGTGACATTCTTATTCTGCATCTCTCACCATTTATAAACACTTTCTGTATTTGACTCTTCCAAGCTGTGATCTGTAAAGTCTATCTGGAGTCCACTGAAAGAAAACAAACAGGTATTTGTTAGCTTTCCCTGAATGTAAGTTTGTATGTTCAACCACTGGTATGAAAGAGCACACAGTGTCAACGCAAATTATGTCAAAATAATTTATTTATGTGAAACCAACATTTGGATGCATAGATACTGGCATGAAATATCATGGAGATGCTGACTTCTACTTTAGGATATTATCAAAGAGGAATGGTATTGTTGCATTACTTAACAACTAACCTTAACAGAAACTGAAGTTGTCACATTAAAGTTACTAAATAGCCTTTATTGAGTAGGAGTGCATAGGTGAAATCCACTGGAAAACGTGCACTTTTGTGTGTATGTGTGTGTGTATATATATATATACACATATATATGTAATACCAGTATCTTAGTCTCAACTAATCACTGACAGCTTCTTTTAGAAGCACCAGAGAGGTATGAACGCCTAGCTGGTTCAATACATCTAATTATAAAACTGCAATTTAAAACACATCAGATGAGTTGCCAATACATTTTTCTACTTCTTCAGAGACTATAAAGGATGAGTAGCTGAAATGTAGATAACTTCTGCAGGTCAGCAGTTGGTGAGAGGCATTGCAGTCATGCCATTTTACTGCTATGGGACCCTTCTGAGGCAGCTACAGACAGCGGCATGGAAAAATTAGGTGAAATGAACCCCAAATGCACTCCAAATGCTTGATTTTCCATATCAGTACAGTCAGTTGGAGTTACTAAGATCAGTCATGCATAAAATTAGGGCAATGTTGAAGAAGTTAGTAGCCCAGCAGTGCACAATGTAGCATAAGATTCATATATAAAAAGGGAAAGTATTAACTTTGTTGTATCAGAATAAACAGTGTAAGTTTATTCCTAGCAAAATCTTCAGTTGCAAAAAGAAAAAGATGTGCTAGATCACAGAATCATAGATGAGTTAGAGTTGGAAGGGACCTTAAACTTCATCTAGTTCCCACCCCTCTGCCATGGGCAGGGACACAAACCACTAGACCAGGCTGCTCAAAGCCCCATCCAGCCTGGCCTTGAACACTTCCAGGGATGGGGCATCCACAGCTTCTCTGGGCAGCCTGTTCCAGTGTCTCACCACCCTCACAGGAAAGAATTTCTTCCTAATATCTAATCTAAATCTACCCTCTTTCAGTTTAAAACCATTACCCTTTGTCCTATTGCTACACTCCCTGATACAGAATCCCTCCCCATCTTTCCTGTAGCCCCCTTTAGCTACTGGAAGGCCGCTATAAGGTCTCCCCGGAGCCTTCTCTTCTCCAGGCTGAACACCCCCAACTCTCTCAGCCTGTTTTCACAGAAGAGGTGCTCCATCCCTCTGATCATCTTCATGGCCCTCCTCTGTACTTGCTCCAACAGATCCATGTCCTTCTTATGTTGGGGTCCCTAGAGCTGGACACAGTACTCCAGGTGCAATCTCATGAGACCATATTAGAGGGGCAGAATCACCTCCCTTGACCTGCTGTCCACGCTTCTTTCAATGCAGCTCAGGATACGGTTGCCTTTCTGGGCTGCAAGAGCACATTGCCAGCTCATGTTGAGCTTCTTATCAACCAGCACCCACAGGTTTTTCTCCTCAGGGCTGCTCTTAAGCCATTCTCCACCCAGCCTCTGTGCTTGGGATTGCCCTGACCCAGGTGCAGAACCTTGCACTTGGCATTGTGGAACCTCATGAGGTTCGCACGGGCCCAGCTCTCAAACCAGGCCAGGTCCCTCTGGATTGCAATGTTTTGATGTCTAGATGTTTTGGGTTTTTCTGGTTTTATGCACTGCATCACGGGGTACATGAGTTATATACAGTTATGACAAAATTTCAGTTCTTTTTTGCACCTTTCCCTATACAAGTAATCCATTTTTAACTCAATTCTGTCTTAAAACACATCAGATAAAGTACATTTTCTGTCACATAACATTAAACTCACAGGTGTCCAAATCCACAACAGATTCTGAAATTTAAAAATATTATGCTTAAGGTTTAAAAATCTGGTTTCCTGAATCTGAGGAAGTCATGTGTGGTGTGATTCAGTTTAATATTCTGACACTTAAACTTTCACATCTACATTGAGTGTCTAGGGGTAAACTAGATGACATCACACTCCCATAACAGTCAGTAGTGATACACTCGGTCCTGTCAGTGAAGCGTAGAGAGATGCTAAGTTGACTCATCACCAGATGTTTTCTTTAGGATGAGGTAAATCTTATCTGAATTGATTGCATTGACTAAGGAAGCAACTTGGTTGCCTAAGGTAGATGTCTAGCAACATTTAAGATGACTTTATGTGTTCTTCCTGGCCTTCAGCTACCATCTCAGAAAACCACAAGACTCCTTTTAGTCCTGTTTCCCATCTGCCAACTCTGTGCAGATATCTGTGGAGGCCTATATTCACAAAATCAAGAAAAGTTCTAGATCTCCACTGACCACAATAGGAATTTAGACACTACCTCATTGTTGACACCTACAACACAACTAAGATGCCTAGATATAGGTAATTAACGTTATCTAGTACATCTTCAGATATCCGAGATATCTAACTGTGTCTGGCAAAAAAACAACAAAAGACCTACAAAAGACCTCTACTATTCTGTAGTGGTTGATAAAGGCCAGATACGATGCCCTGAAAAATCTCAAGTGCAACTAGATACTGATATCTAGACAACTTAGTCATGTTCTCAGGTTTAGATGTCTTAAATTTGTATCTCACTGTATGTGTATCTCATTGTATCTGTAGATCAACCGTATTTCACCTGTAATATCCAGTGAAGTCAGTCAGTAAGTCAGTCATTTCAAAATTGAGATGATGTAAGGTCTTCTCCACCATTTTGTTATATTCTTAGCTTAACTGATGTCAGCCGTCATTCCACCCTGAGAATCCTCTATGTCCACAAGCCAATGTAATACCATGTATTAGAAAATGAGATATCATAAGAAGAGTGATAGGATTGCCGTGATGATTGGATATGAAAAAATGGTTAATGAGGTATATAGCTGGGCAAACTAACACATCTTAGAATGTGGGCATAGAAGAGGAAGGAAAGGTAGATGGAAAAGAAGACCTACAATAATTTGACACTACCACCTACTCCATTCTGATACTATGGGCACCAAATGAAACAGCAAGGGTACCAGTCTGGCCAGCTTTGTAGTATTTATCTGTTCGTGTTATTCCATCCCACCATGTGTTTACAACAAAGCACACTAACCCAGAATAACTGAGATTCTATAATATTCTACTCTTTATATGGCTATTATACACTGCCAAAAACCAGTGAATTAGGTTTTCTGAAAGTCAAGGCCATAAGAGAGTCTGTGGGAGCACCAAGAGACACGTTATATCTTTGAGTATTTGCACCTACAACTCCACTCAACACAAACCTCTCACAAAAAAACAGGACTGCGGTTTGTGTTTTTACTGATTTATGACTCAGAATTCTGAAGTGAAAGATAAAACACCATAGCTTCTTAGGTATGTGTATATTTACAAGTAAGCTAGTATGTAGCTTGCTTACTTTACTGCATAAGAGCTCAGCTGGTAAAATTCCCACTAGCAATAGATTTCAGTGATACCAAAAACTTCTTCACAGGAAAAAGAACGGCAGCTTCTCAGGGAGTTACCTTCAAGTTACAGTACAAATTGACTGCTTGGTTACTGATACCCCTGGAAATTATAAAGTCAAACGAGAAATTGACACAGATGCAGATCTAACAGTTGGTCGAGAAACAATATATTAGAAAATTAAAGTTAATTCTCTTTAGAATTCAAGCAGGATAATTTGAAGTTTTTGCAGAATATATTAGAGGTAGATGAACTGTTTGGAAATGCCTTTAAAGCAAAGGAGATTTTTTAAATAAAATAAGACGCATATGTTGTATAAAACTATGCCAAACTTTCTCGGTTATTCTGGCAATGAAGAGCTAGCCTTTATCCCTAGAGTAGAAGTCATTGGCTTACAGAAAAATCAAAGGTTTTGTTCCAAAAAATCTTCAAGAATTTATAGAGAAGAGATGAGGGAATACAAACAAACAATAGCCAGATGTCAAGCCATATGCCAGACATACTCCCTGGAAGATCTCACTCCCGTATACTCATAATACATGAAAAGTATAACTGACCTAGAAGATATAGAACTGATACTGGGAATGATGGTCTTCAGTGGTGTTCTTAGTATCGATTAACATTGAGAAAAAATCATATTCACAGAAAATCATGCTAATCCTAATTTATCGATATAGTTTCTTTCCCAAGTGTACTCGCTCCTAATTAAAATACAATATCTGTTATTTGATCCTGACAACGAGAAATTACGGACTTTGTTCAGTTTGAAACTTAGAACAGAATGCTCTGTTGCATTGTTCTGATGCTGCTGACAATGAAGTTAACTGTTAATGCAAACTATTCCTGATTTTTTTTTATAATCTCAAAATATATTAGGAAAAAAATACTATATAGCAAGATAATACTCTTTTTTACTCTTTTAGGAGTACATATTTGAAGACTATTATGGATATTATACATTTGTAACTTCATACTAACCAATTCAAAACTACTTAGGTAAAATTCACACTGACTTAAAAAATTTAATTTGTATTTTTGTTGTTCCTGTGTGTGGAGCTCAGCTCATCTCAGGTTTAAATGCATAAGCTTTACAGTTCTAATCACGGGAAGCAGCAATTTTTGTTGAATAGTCTGCCTTATGGTTAGTAGTGCATTCACTGAAATTGTAGTTTTAGTCAATTCAAAATAATTTACAAATGTGGAAGAAATTCAGAAAATATTTCAGCTAAAAAGATAACTGAAATTCTGTAGTAAGTAAGTAGCTTATTTTTTTCCTTTTTTTTTTCCTTTTTTTTTTCCTCTTCTCCCCCCTCCCCCGTCTTCAAGGAAAAATGAGAAATTGAGAAGTGATATTGCTTTATGCTTCTGCACCATACAGGTTACAGCATAAGCAACACTTTAGGCAGCATGTAGGAGACCAAAGGTCAAAACCCTTATGTTGTTAGGGAATAACTAATTATCTCACTTACCAAGAGGACTTCCTGTGACTCCGGGTATGTAGAGGTGGTTTTATTTCCTATCACAGCTGTTGGCTTCTGTTTAAAATAATTAAATACTATGTGGAGAAGGGAACAAAAATATGCCATTATCAGCAGATTGCTATAACCACATGGTTATGGAAGAATTACATTTTCTTCTGAAGATGAAGGTATTCTGAATTATTTAGTAGTATTTATTTAATATCTATTTAGCAAGGATTTGTTTCCCCTAGTATTTATTTAGTAAACAAGTAATAATATATTTCAACAGACTGGTAATTCTCATCCCAGAGCATTAGTCTTTGGCTTCTATATTTTTGTGGAAAAAGACAATTCAATTCTATTTCTGCCCTAACTGATAGAAAATAGAGGGTCTTGACCCTGAATTTTTCTAAGAGCTTGTTTCACTTCAGTTGTTCCCAGTGCAAGGGAAACAGCTTTATTTTTCGTTTGAGGAAGCCAGCAGGAAAAATTAGTTCTCCATGCCAGTTCATTTCAAAGCAGAAGAAAGAGAGGCATTTACAACCTGACCAACAATGTTAATTCCTGTACAAGGTATTAGTGTCTTGCAAATATTATAGAACATTTTATTAAGTGCCTGACCGACAGATGAATGTGGAACCCATTGAAAATTGTTGAGATTCATACTCCAAGCCTTCATGCAATCACCTTTGTATGGCATGTTTAGACTGCAAGATTTTATGCACATATTAAAGGTGAGTTCCAAAAAAGAGCTCAAGGATTTATAAAATATTTTGAGGATGCTACATTCTCAAAGATACAACTTAAAATTGTTTTTAAATTGTTTTTAAAAATCCTGATTTTCAGTAAGTGATGAAAATTTTCTTCAACATTCATTTGTTTGAGCATCAGAAATCTCAGGCTGCCTCTTCAGTTTTTCACACACAGTTCAGAAAACACAAGTAAACTGCTTATAAAAGATTAAGTTTGCAGCATTTTTTAAAATTACAGATGATACTTCACTTGTCCAAAACTTCTGTGAGGAACACAGAATTGGACAGGATCTCCTCGGTCAGTCAGTCTTTTGCTTTTACATGAAGTTATATAATTTTAATCCCCTATATCTCTTTCTCATGATCCATTTGAAAATCAGATAGTTTCCTCACTTAAACTTTTTAGTTGAAAGGCTATTCCAGTATTTCATGCTCTGACAGCTGTTAGTTGTCTTCGAAAGATACCTGCTTTGCCACAGATAAAAGGGAACTATTCATAAAAAGCACTAGGCATTGTGAATGACAAGAAAGCAACCCTCATTTGACTGCTGTTTTTCTTATCAGGTGCAACAACTTTCAGCGTGTCTTACCTTAAAAGTTTCTTTTGTTGTAACCCTTCAAAAGACCTCGAAATCTCATGGATTTCTTTCTATGAACATCTGCAAGCAAAACAAGATATATTAGGTAACTGAAGCATTTTCATAAAACATATCAGGGGAGAGGCTGTTGCTATTTTGGACAGTGTCTAATGTCATAATATCTGAATAAGAAACCAGATGACATTTTTATGCTGAGACCTTGGAAAACATTTTAAGTTAAAACCTTTGTGTTTTCTGGATAGAAGGTTGTGAAGGTTCTTTTCCTGTTTCTAGTCTTGCATTTAGATTTCTGTCCTTGTCAACAAAATCAGATTATTCCTTGGTGCTCAAGAAAACAAACACAAAAAAAGCTCTGTAGAAATGAGTCCAATAAAAACACAGGGCAGGAACAACTTAGAGTGTGGACCAAGAAACAAATCCCTTAAAATAACTTGCTTGGAGTTAAAGACTGAGAACTATGGAAAAAAAATTACATAAATTCAAGTTCAATTGTGTTAAGTCTGGACAAATGGAAAATTCATATAATATTAATATTTTGAGAAAGAGTTATCTTTGACATCAGTGAAAATGAGAAATTCACTAAGGCAAATGACAGTATATGGCTCTGCTGTTGGTTTTACCAGGCAGAGTGACCCTGTGTCACTGCTCTTCTTCGAGGCGAGTTGTTTTGGCAGATGGCAGCCCAGTGAGACAGGGAAGATTACATAGGGGTAGATCATGCCGCGGGTTCTCAGGTCTGTCGTACTCATATTTGCTGCTGAACCGCAAAAGCATGCAGAGACACCATAGAAGGAAGTCTGTGACCAACAGTATTCTACCATTTATGAATTTTTAGAAGTCTTTAATTGTGAGAAACTGTTGTATACTTTCATTTTTATGACTTTGAAAAATACAGATTGGGTTTGCTGTGTTACAGACTTGGGAAATTACAGAAATAAAAATTAAAAATTAAAATAGTTTTAGCTTAGTTTTCAGAACAGCTATATCAGAGCTGGTGATGTAACAAGGGAGTGCCTACTCTAACATACACATAAGACATAATAAATATTTATTTTGCTGTAGTGATATTAAAATGTATTCACCCTATAGTTGTTAGGGCTAGAAAAGGTATATTATGTTGTTATAACAGATGCTGCATGAGAGGCTGCAAAGAGAAAATATGCCTTTTAATTTCTGTAATGGTAGTATAATATTGTCAGCACTGCTTTCTATTAATTTCCCTATAAATCCTGGTATTTTCTTTCTTCTTTTTGACTGACACTGTGCATTAAGCAGATATTTTCATTGTGTTAACTAAATGACATTCATTTCTCTCTCCTTGGAGGTTACAATTCTTATATGTGGTGAGGATTCTTCTGATGAAACCACATCTGATCAGAAAATTCCAGTTCATTCATGCAAATTTTAACCAGAAACACTATCACTGAGGTCCATGGGCTTAATAAAAATAGTATTATCTAGATATTTAAATTGCCTACCAAAATAGGACTTCTCAAATGCTTTTTCTTTAAAATTTGTAACCCTATATTTATTTGAAAAATGCAAAAGATCATTATATTAGAAGTTCCAATTAAATATTCAGTCAAAGACGTAATATAGTTTCCCTTAATAGTTTTTATTCTACTTAGTTGCTGTTTTTTTTCATACCTTTCACATATGTCTGTGTCTGAGTCTGTATGTATAGATGTAACTGTTGTTCTCCTTTGACAATAGCTAAATTTATTGAATTTTATTAAGGCCAGATGACCCACCTCCTAAAGTCCTGAATAGGAACATTACAATTATGTCTTTGAAAGCAGATTTATTCCTATACTTCCGTGTTTGCTTTTTCTTCTTTTTGTATGGTATATAATTGATGTTCTTTTATTTTTCTTACTGTCTTTTTCTTTTCCCCACAGGACTAGGGTTTTTTTTCCTGAAAAATACTTCTTTGGCATGTTGCACTACACCTCTTGTAGCTCACAGACTCTGAAGGTGCATAAGAAGAGTGAAGAAATTATTGATAAACTAATCAAAATTATTATTAGTCCAATTAAACTGATGCTAATACTGATAATCCAAATTATACATTTATTACAGCTAATTCACATTAATAATACAGCTAATTATTATAATTGATTTTATTCTCACTCTTCCAGTGTGTTGATAAAGGCAGACGCCAATGTCCCAAATCCAAAAAAAATGTGATGGGGAGTCATGGTGGATTTGTATTCCTCCTTGCTTTTGGGTCTACATGCCACTATTTCTATATGCTTGCCAAAACACTCAGCTTAATTGCCTTTTCTTCATTTGTCCTCAATTCTATTATGTAATTATTATTTGTTATACGTTGGATATTTGTTCTTTGTTCTCTTTGATCTCCTAAAGCTGGATTTACTAGCTGCTAAGTGGCAGGCAGTTGACCGTTTGTGATTAGCGACTATAGTTGAGGGCCTGGGCCTACACTTTGAAGGCCCCTGTGGTTACCCCATGGCTCCACCCCTCTATGCGTTCCATCCTTTTCTAGTGTCATAGATAGCCCTTTCTACTGAACACCATAGCTACCAGTTATTTTCAGCTATGTACTGGTTTTGGCTGGGACAGAGTTAATTATCTTCATAGTAGCCTGTATAGGGCTATGTTTTGGAATTGTGACTAAAGCAGTGTTGATAACACAGGGAGGTTTTAGCTATTGCTGGGCAGTGCTTACACAGTGTCAAGGCGTTTTCTGCTCCTTCACACCACCCCACCAGTGGGCAGGCTGGGGGTGGGCAAGAAGCTGGGAGGGGACACAACCAAGACAGCTGACCCCAACTGACCAAAGGCGTATCACGGACTACGTGACATTATACTCAGCAATAAAAGCTGTGGGGAAGAAGGAGGAAGTGGGGGACAATTTGGAGTTATGGTGCTTGTCTTCCCAAGTAACCATTATGCATGACGGAGCCCTGCTTTCATGGAGATGGCCGAACACCTGCCTGCAGATAGGACGTAGTGAATAAATTCCTTATTTTGCTTTGCTTGCGTGCACAGCTTTTGTTTGCCTTCATCTCAACTCACAAGTTTTCTCACTTTTACCCTTCTGATTCTCTCCCCCATTCCACTTCAGGGGGAGTGAGCAAGTGGCTGTGTGGGGCTGAGCTGCCTACTGGGGTTAAACCACAACAAGACATTATTTACATAAATATATCAACACTATGGGAACAGCAGGCATCACCCCACACCATTGGGCAAAGGTAATCGAAACTTAAACTAAATATCTAATGACCATCTGGTCATTCTCCAAGTGGATCAAGGTAGCACAGAGAAAGCCCGATAGGTCCTTAGGCTTTCACTGTTCATGCAAAGACTGTGACCCTTTTACTAGCAGTTGCAAGGCCATATTTACTGGGTTATGGGGCTACAAATGTTTCTAGAGATTTGTGAGGTTATTATTGATTTCAAAGATCCTTTTTCTTTTGAGCTGGGATATTTTATGGGAATATGTTATGATATTTAGTTTAATTAGTAATCTCCTTATTATATCAATTTTGATTTTAGGATATTATAAAATAATTTTCTCAGATTTTTCTTCCATTTTCTAGAACCTTTATACATAATTGGCCATATTCCCTGGGCAGCTAATGCAGTTCCCTATAAAACTCACATTTAATTTTTGTTTCTACTTGGATTTAATAGTAAACCCATTACCAGTTCTAAGGCTCTTAAATATTATGCTGATCACTGCCAATTGTAGTCCTAGGGACGTATTTACATAGCAGGTGGAGAGATGCCTGGGTTTATTTTCTGTACTATGGCCAAAAGCAAATTCAAGCTGATTCCTTAGGCTGTAAAAGCAATGCAAAGGTCTTATGTCCTCCTTGGACATGATTACACTGTTAAAAGGTTTAAAGACCTCTCAGATGAAAGAGAAATTTGAAATAAGCCCAAGAGATGCATGGAATCAGAATAAGCCTGGTACAATATGTAACTATAAAATGCATTGAGAAAATAGAAAGTCTCTTTGCAGTTTAGGAACCACTTTTGAAATAAGTTCCTGAAGAAATATAAAAGTAAAATTATATTTCTAAGTTTCAGCTTATATTTCAGCTATACAAAAGATAAAAGAGAACCAAAAAAAACAGAAAATTTTACTGGAAATATCTTTCCATGAAAACATAAATGATGCAGGTCTTTTTGTTACCCAGTATAGTTTGGCACATCAGAAACACCAGATTGTCTTATTAGGCATTTACTAATGTGTCAACTTACACAATTTTATCTCTTCAATATACGAAAAATGTGATAGGAAGACGACAAAGGAGTTATTAAAACAGCTAAATATTGCTAAAAGGAACAGAAGCATGTTCATATAAGTAATGATGATAAAATACTGTACTGCCTTTCAAGCAAAAAAGTGCACAGTGACGTGCAACTTTTGATCACCATGTCATCTTGAATCCGTTGGTTATAAATGCAGTACTTAGTGGAACTTGTTCATGTTAATTAGGATTTCTGGTTTATTTTGTTGATGTTACCATTAGCATGTAATGGATCAACAATCCATTAATAGAGAGACCATGGCAGGCATTACACACCTGTGGCTGTACTAGATTATCAAATTTAAATAACTTTGAAAAACCTTTTGTTCATGAATATGATGAAAAACAATATGAAATTTAACACTGTCAAACTTCAAGGACAATACAAATGGCCAAAAAGAAAAAGGGACAAAGAAAAACATGTTAGAAGCTGGTGTTAAATTTCTGCTGTCTGTGCTCAAGAGAACCTCTTCATTTCCAGGTTTGAATAGTCCAAATTGAGCTCGTCGCAGCTCTAAGGAGAGACAACCAAATAGGTAAGGAGAGGAGAAGAGGTTTTAGAGGCCTTAGAAGATCTAATAAACCTCTGAATTGTTCTCAGATCACAAATTACAATCCAGAACTACATTTGAATTTTTTTCTTTTTTTTTTTTTTTTTTTTATATTTGGATCTATAAATCTCTACTTTTTTCTATGACAAGAAGGTTTACTTTATAAATTTACTTTCCTGTATGTAGACATTCCTTAAAACACTTGCCATGAGCCATAGAGCTTGAAGCTTTGGTAACCAAAAAGGTGGAATTATGGCAACACAAGTTCTGGAGCTCTCAGTGGCACTTTTGACAGCACAATTCATGTTTTCATGCTGTTGGACCTCAGGATATTACTTCATGAAAGGGCTGGTTTGCAAGGAGCATGACTAATTTTGCATAATTTCAGAGATCCAAAACATAGGCATGGAATCCTTATTACTTTTAATTTAATTAAATTACTATTACCAAGCTTATTACTTCCACTTCCTAGTCTAACCAATTGACAAAAGTAGACACCTTTAGAGAGCAATTCATCAAAATAAGACAAATATCTCAGAAGTGAAAGGGATGACATTTGTAGGTGTTTCTTTCTCTCTACTTAAGAGAAAAAGGAAATCTGGGGATTCTTAGTTGCCTAAAAATAGGCAAATTAATTCTGTCAAAAGGACTCTTCTTTCTGAAAGGCCAAATTCTACATTTGGTTTGTGTTTCATTTCAGGTTCAATTGCACACGTTCAGTGTTTATCTCCAAACACAGGACATTTTCCTGCTAATGAATGAGTAGTCTGTTTCTGGTTCCACACAGAAACACAAAAGGATTTTTCTGTTAGCTTTTAGCTATACCAAAACTTAACTGGTATATCCGCCACCCTTCGTATGTCCTGGAAGATCTGGGGACTCTCTGGCCACAGCTCTACAGCTGAATTATCTTATCCTCTGAAAAAAGGTGGCCTACTTCCAGATTGCCTATTGAAATGAACATAGTCACGGTCACTCCCAAGCCACAACTGTGAATTTTCTGGATGGAGCACATTGTCCCCAGTCAACCAAGCCAGGAAGCTTTTTTACAAGTCAGCAGGAGGCCTCCCTCTGGCCTTGTCTCTTCCTTGGACCCAGATATTGTAGTCTTGTTTCCGGTCCTGGTAGATGATGTCTCTGGCATTATCTCCTTTCTGCTCCTCTGTGGAGTCATTGTGTGGACCCTGGACATGGGTCATCCATTGCTGTGGATTTGGCTGTTAATGGACTCCATTGTCATCACAGGGTTCAGACTGTGCCTTTTGGTGAGGGCACCACCTGTGCTGGGGTCACCCTTGATTTCTGGCTTGTCCCCATAGGTGAAGCAACCCTGTTCTTGCTGCTGCCTGATGTTTAATGTCTGTATCAACTTGACTACAGTGTAAATTGATTAAATAGATTAACTGTGAATGATCCTGAAGTGATGAACTGGTGCTTTTAAGGAACGAGCCTTCTCAGAATTAGCATCTAGGATTTATTACTTCTCTCTAGGTAGTAATTCTCACGTGTGCCGGTCATGAAATTTTTCACGTTCTCTTCGCCCACATGACAAAAGTAGAAGACTCAAAGTATATCACTGATTTGATGAGCATGTAAACTGCTCGAGCTATGGAAATGGAGACCTGTTTTCCTTTGCTTTAAGTGAATCCTTTCATAGACAACTGGGCTGCTTTAGAGTGAACATAAATGAATGAGGAACTTCTATATCCATGAAGCTTGCTTATCTTTTCTGCTAAAATTGGTTCCAAAGTAAAAATTAGTCTAGTTTTGCATTCCCATATATTTCTTATGATCACAGGAGGATGCACTGTTTTAAATCAGAAGAGTGTTACTGCCAGCAGTGTCTCAAAAATAAGTACCACCTTACATTCAAAGTTCCATAGATAACACTGATGCTTAAAGGGGAGGCAGTCTCAAGTGTTCAGTCTACATTCATCTCTTAGGGTGAACAGCTTTCTTTTGTTATGGCAAGTTTTCATCTTCTTTCAACAAGACATATACATGAAAAGTGAGCATGAATGTGATAAGTTCATGATCTCTTCAAAGACATGTTTTTGTAGCCCAAGGACTGGAAGCCAAACTGTTAGATGTAAATTTAAAAAAAAAAAAAAAACAAAAAAAACCAAAAAAAAAAACAGCAACAAAAAACCCAACCAAAAAAAAAAAAACAAACAAGAGAAGCCCTTCTATATTTATATCATAATGAAACTTTAATCATATGAGCTTTTCTTCCTTTGGCACTGGCACTGCCAGTAGACAGAACATTCCTAAAGATGAAATTAATCAGAATAGAGGGAGTTTAACCCTAATCCATCAGTTTGACAGCTTTTAGCTTGTCTGTCAATCACATTCATTCTGCAAAAGTCAGAATACAATGTTCAAGGAAAGAAAAGGTAGTAAAAGAAGCAACTTGACAATTAGTGTTTAGGAAGCTTTGGCTCACCTGAACAATTTATTTATTTATTTATAAAATTTATCTATTGATTAAGGAGGAAATGATTTGAATATTATTTTTTAAAACTTCTGTGATAGATCTTTTTGTGTCATCTAAATATTTTAAAGGTTAACTTTCTAAACGCCAACCATACTTACCTACCTGAATTATAAGACTGGATTTCCAATACTGAGCAGTGCTTTTATATGTAAATATCAGCAAAAGACAAACTAACAACTTCTCTTTTGCAAAAGCCTGCAAATACCAGAGTTTGTGCTAAAATGTAATGTGAAAACTTATACGGACAGTCACTGATAGCTCACCATGTATAACCACCTCAGTTTAAAAGAGGAATACATGCAGAAAGTCCACTTTCCACAAGGCTGCTTTGGCTTCCAATACACACATTTTAATCTGTTCTACTCAAACAATACTGTTTCAGTTTTAGAGGATACACAAGCCCCTTATGTCTGTAGGCTTTGAAAATGTTCTTACTGTTCTGCAGTTGGAGGTGGTGTACAATACTCCCAATATAATGAAGGTTGCATTTAAATTAAGAGTTTATTTCTAATTGGTAAATTTCTGTTGCAGGACTTCTTTTACTAGTGTTTTAGTATTTTTAAAGTTGGTTTTATATGTAAGTCTCATGCCATGGGTTATTATTCTAAATTTGGCTATGCATTATTCAAATGAGAAGAACTAAAGGAAAAATCAGGTAACAATTTTGCATTATCTTGAGGGAGGGTTTTGTGAAAGCATCCTTATTGGGAAAGTGAGGTAGAAAAGAGCGTAAGATTCTACACAGATGACACACAACATCTGAAAAACTATCTAAAAAGTGCCTCTGTTTTATGAAAGGTTCCTTACATAAATAAAATACTGTCAGTATATGATTTGATTTAGTTATTGGCTTGTGTTCAGGTTTCTAAGAAAAATTAGGACTTTTTGTTTTCTGTTTTGTTTTCTGTTGTATTTGGATGTAAAAAAGTAATGTAGTCTTGAAACTAATAGCAAATTATTTTTGCACTCTTACTTGAAAGACATGCTGATATTGTGAATATAACATTATTAAGATTCATTATGAAATTACCATGACAATTAAAGTCAGCTATGAAACACCAGTTCAGGAGTAACTCTCTCCTTTTAAAATAATATCATTAGTCCTTGTCATGCAGAGAAATGTAATTACTGTAAATTTAATTTGCATATTCCCTGCTTCATTTCTTTTCTTTCTTTAATCTTGTAATCACAAGTAGTTTTTTCAAAAAGGTAACCTTAATAAGTGATTAACATTTTTCTTAAACTCAACATAACAATTTTTAGTTTATCATTAGTAGTATTACTGTAAACAAACAAAAACCCTGTTCTAAAAAGAGATGCTGAAAAAGCAGAGAACGTTAAGATAATGGTAAAAGGTGCATTATTTCATTTAGAATAAACACATCAAAATATACATATGTAAATACAGCCACACAGTTCACATCCACTGCAAATCTCCTTAAATGGTTCTCATTGACCAACAATTACTATCATGCTGCCTTAGATATTTTTTCTAATCAGACAGAAAACTCCGAGTCTGGGATTAATTATTTGTAATAGACATATGGGCTAATTTATCTTCCTTCTGTATGAATTATTCACAATCATATTTCTCAAATATAGTCATTACCAAAGACTATTTTCTGCAGACACTGGTGAATAGCATATTCACAAAGTATTTATTGTAAGTGTATTTTAAAGATAAAATCACAACTGTGTTCTAATTTCCATGGGTACAAATCCACAGAAATAAATATTCTTACATCAGTGAACAGAAGACCAAAGCAACTGAAGCGATTGGGACACACTAGGAATTCTCTGAAACACAGAATTTCCATGGTCAGAGAAGCCCAGACTTGCAAGTATAAATATTTAAGTTACTGAATTCATTATGCATTTTATTTGAATATTTTGTGATTGCTATAGAAAATTATTCTCATTGGCACATCTTCCTTCCAACAACCCATTCACTAGAATATTCACAAAAATGCGAACATAAAGCAGTGAGTACAAGTGAAAAGATTCATTGAAAAGTGAATATTCATAGGGAACTATTTGACCAGCTGGCAGAAATAGCTGTGGCACTAGAAGTAATTACGGGATATCTGAACTATATAGCTTTATCCAAGACCCAAAAGCTTTTCTGTGCAAAAGGGAATCATGGAGCTTGGGATATTTTAAATGAGCTTTTGATATTTCTTCAGTTCCATGTGTCTCCATTGCTAAAGGAGAAGAAAAATTCACTGTCGGGATCTGCTTCTTCTCTGAGATACATGAACATTGAATTTATCAGTGTAGTGTGGTAGTAGCTACTAATGTTGACATCATTCATTAGGAAATGTAAGGTTTTCCTTTGTCTCATGTTCCTATCTTTCAAAATGTCATTCTGTAATCATGTCAACATTATTTTACCACTTTACAGAAAATGAGAAACAAATTATCTTAATCAAGGTGAGTGCTAGAGAGATGTAAGCTACTGTATGCTCCCTCCCTTAATGCTCTGGCTGATGCAAAGCTGCCCACTACGGAAGTGAAGTTTCCCTTGGAAATACCACGACATGCTGTTAACCAAAATAAATTAGGTATAAGAAGCTATGTGTGATGTTTCTCATGAGGTGGGGGGAAATAACCCAGACAATTTCTAACTATGAATGCTGTGAAATTTCCAATTTCTTGGTGTGATTCCACACTGTGGAGCTGGGCTTTAAAGTTCTAATTCTACACTATAATCTTATTTTTGTTCTCCACCCTCCTGTAATTGAACGGCCCACTGGCCAGCTCATGCCTTAAATGCAGAACCTGTGACAGAGGTTCACTCACAGCTAAGGAAGAAGTCATAGCATAAATTGTTATTAACACATCAGGTACCCTGCTCTGTTCGCCACAGAATTCACAAAGAAATTATTTCTCTCCAGTTTAACCAGCAGCAGGATCAGTCCTCAGCTTCTGTGAAATATATTTGACCATTTACCAGACAATGTTTATGAGAAAGTAGGTTTCTGCCTCAAAGCATTTTTTTAAGCATTGTAACTGCAAAGTATGAGAATTTCCCTGATACATATTTTAGTGATTTTCACAATTAAAGGACAAATTTCTAAACTTATTGAGCAAAGTTTTTCTTCCTTTGTATAAGTACTGCCTCTGCAGGGGACATGCAGTGTCGGGTTTTATATGGAAAACTGTAAAAAATCTATTTTCTTCCAACTAATTCAGCATGGTTAATGATTATTAGCTGTGAACAATATAAACTTTTCATTATGTTTAAGTACACAAGCACATTGAGCATTTCAGAAAATGATTTTTTACTCTTTTAAAAGAATTTTTCGTATTCACATTTCATTTTCACATTACATTGTATAAACTGTATTAAGGGTTATCGAACAATTATTCCTTCTGCAATGATCAGGTACATATTCAGCCGTATGTTCACTAATGAAACAGTTAGCTATTCACAATTTGAAGTGAATACGAGAAGTTCTCGTCTGATAAAAACTGTTTTGGGAGAGAAAAGGGAAGGGAAGGGAAGGGAAGGGAAGGGGAGGGGAGGGGAGGGGAGGGAAGGGGAGGGAAGGGGAGGGAAGGGGAGGGGAGGGGAGGGGAGGGGAGGGGAGGGGAGGGGAGGTGTTTTGGTCATCCTGTATCCTCTTCTATGATAGAAAAAATAGCTAAACTGTGGTCACACAGAACACGCTTATATTCATTTTATTTGATTTAAATTTGTGTCAGAAAGAACTGTGTATCAAATATTTTCCAAAACTGTAACACATTAAAAATAATACATAACTTTAAAATCACTAGATTCTCAGAACAGCAAAGCTTCAATATTCTGGACTTTCATTGAAGTATTTCATATACTTTGACTAACTTGATTCAGTTCATATTGTCTTAAACTCCTGATAGTTGAAGCCAAAGTGTCAAAATAGTGACAAATCCAGTTCTTGCACAACTGATAATCTAGTTTTGCAGCTTCGCATAAAGAGAATAAGTTTTTGCATGCTTACCAGTCCTACTGCTTTTGGCTGTAGGCTATGGCTTTTAGGAATGAAGTCTCGCCATATTAGTTTTTCAAATATTTATTTGATTTTCTGAAGATTAATTTGGCAGTTGAGATACCAAAATCATGTAACTCACTCCCAGGCTTCCTCCCACCTTTAATTCTGTGTGTCCGACCCACTTCTTATTGTACATTTTGGTGCTTTTAAAGGGCCTCACTCCTGCTCTGTGAAAAGCCAAACTGAAATCAGAGGGACACCACCATCATGCTGTGCAAATACCATTTTACCCAGTAATCACTATCACTCCTTAGGCTCTTCTGGGATGGAGTTGTCTTCAGTAGCCCCAGATAATTATTTACATTGCACTACAGATATTAAATGTAGGTTGTCAGAGTCCTGCCACATTTTAGGATGGGTTGTCTGAGTTCCCAGGCAAGTCACGAGTTTTTCCTCAGGCACACATTTACACCAGAAGTTGCAAAAGGAACAGTAATAGTGGTACAATACATAAGACCCCAAATGATTCCACTCATACAGGATATATTGATTTATTGTTAAACTAAAAAAAAACCAAACAAACAAACAGAAAAAACACTACAGGAAAAAAATAATATCCATTACAGATGGAATGAGTAGGTTCTTGTCCATCACTTTGCTGGACAGGTTTCCTGCTGCAACGCCAGGAGGAAGAGTCTAGTTCAAAATAGTCTAGTTCAAAAGAGTCTAGTGTACAAAAGAGTCTAGTTCCCACTTTGCCTTCCCTCCCCCTCTGTTTTATGTATCCATATTACATACCATTTACATGGAATTGACTGTTTAAATGTCCTGTCATACAATAACTTGAATAAATCTAATACCTTTTTATTACTTATTACCCAAGAAATTTTGTATCTGCCATGCCTTTGGCTTATTTTTCATAGTATCAGTTATGCCTTTGCCTTGTGCTGTCTCACACCAATTGGTGTAAAGTATCGCATCCACGGTGATCAAGCATCTGAGCTTGATCTGAGCAATACATCTCTTTGTATTGCTACTGCAGAATAAGAAAGAAAGAGAAAAAGTGGAATACACATCCTAGTCATTTAAGCAACATATATACGTAAACAACATTATTTCAGCCATAGTCTGGCCTGAAGAAATTACTGTTTCCTTACAGTTGTAGAAAGTAGCTTTATAGATACATGTCAAATCTCATACTCAATTTCAATGTTAGCAAATAGAAGTTTGAAGCTGAGGATTCTTGAATGAAAATTCAGGGATTCCTGCACCACTAGTTATAGGGAGATTAGTATTATTCCTTCTGTTCCTCCCTTGGAACATGGTCTTTATGTGTAAATACAGGTTAACTATTTTGTCTTGTATATATTATGCATGCAGTGATTTGTCACTCCTGATGGTTCATTTGATGGAAATTTAGCAGATTCAGTATATTAAAAAAAATATTTCCAAGAAACTCAGACATGATATAGAAGAGCACCGTATAAAAAGCTAGAGGGAGCTGAGTCTACAAAATGTATATTAAGACATCGTTTATCACTTCCCTTGTTCTTCATTTTACATTATATCTGCTATGCTACAACTATATTACTATTCCAGGCTGTGGCCGTGTTCCTGCATTCTTAATGATATATCAACATTTGTTTGCATTTTCAGGCAGTTATTTTTGGGTGATTAATTTGGGTGTCAAAAAGCAAACTGCCGTCTTCCAGATACTATTCTGATCAGATTAACTGTGTCATTATCCACAGGTATGAGGTATTTCAATTCTAGCCCATTGCTCAGTCTAGATAATTAAGTTGTCACTCCTTTAAGCAATTTATTACAATATAGTATGCAATTGTTTTATTATACATGAAAGCCTGTATCGGGCAGGTTCCCATCAGTGGTTTGCAAATTGATTATGTGCATGACTGTCCAAAAAGTAAAATAAAACACATGTCACTAGGAAAAAGGAATGAAAAGTAAAAGTTAGAAAACAACGATTTACAGCATTTCTAGTTATTTTTTGACATTTTCTCAGAATTACAATGTCTTCAGCTAATCCAGTTTACAGAGATCTGTTAATTCACCTCTGAGCAGCTAATTCTACATAATAATTGGGTACTTAGTAAGTTAACATGTATTGATTAAATAAACAATGAATAATAGAATATTAAAAAACACATTTATTTGTATTGAGTGAGATCCCCTTCCTTCAGCTAATGATTCATGAGAGAAGAAAGAGACAAAGAGAAGAAAAAGCTTTTCATGACAGAAACCATTGTCTGAACTTGCTGAATTCAAAAATTCAAGTTTGTCTTTTTTAGGAAGAATATGGGCAAAGAAAACTTTGGATCCTATCACTGGTCCAAATGCATATTCAATTGGATTTGAATGTCATCTCCCTCAGTTTCTTTGGCTGTTCGTATTTTAGTATAATAATGACATTTTTCTAGCTGAATTTCTGGAAGATCAATTTACAGCTGCCAATTTCAGAGGTTTTTTTCCCTTCAAAGCAGATGGATGTCATCATTGCAACAGTCAAAATGTTAGCCACTGCAATACTAACCTCTTTACATTCTAAAGTTATGTTAAAGTGGTTTTTTTGGTTGGGTGGGTGGGTGGGTGTAAGTAGAGTTTTATTCCAAGGAATATTAAAGAATGTTTTATTGTGCCTAGGAATTCAAAGAAAATCACAGTTTAATGGATTACATCAAATACTATCACAAAGGCATATTTGTGTATGTTAGATTGTTTCCTCTGTTTTGTGGTATTATCACCCACATGGTGGGTGACATTCATTTATATCACTTCAGAGGTTAATCCCTACCCCACATAATGGTCTCCAACACCTGCACAGATTTCAATAGGAGAGAACATCAAGGATGAAGTACTTGAAATGTGCACTACTTCAGTGACCTAAGTACTCCACTACATCTACCATGGACAGATTCATGTGTTTTGAATAAATATTTGTTACAAAAATATAAATCTGTGCACATACGCCACTGTGTATATGTATGATATAGATAGACAAATACTGTATTTGTCATAGCACCCACCTTGAACCATGCTGTTTGGATGACCTCCAGAGTCTCAAAAGGCTTTTAAATCAGCAAGGAGTCATAGAAAAGTGGAGAGAAGTTGTGAATGCATTAGAAAAGAGTGCAATCTGAAAAGAAAAAATTGAAAGAAGCCAGGAATGAATACAAGTTAAAACTACCATGGGACCAAACAAAGCTACGAAGCTAGTTCCACATCCGCATTAGAACTAAGAGGAAGACTAAGAGAGCTTAGAGCTATTATTTGTTTGAGGGAGAAGTAAACATAATGGCTGGTGCAGGGAAATATGAAGTAGTCAGTGTTGTCTCACTTCACTCTTCCCAAACAGAAAAAGAAAAGAAAAAAAAAAAAGGATTAACTGTGACCAGACTCCAAGGAAAATTAGTTTTAACATGGAGACAGGCATAGGCAGAATATGTAAAAAATAGCTTTAAAAATGTACATAGATCAGACACATTCAAATCTACAGGCTCAGATAAAATTATCCCCAAAGTACTTAAGGAACTAGCTAATAAAACCTTGTAATCATTAGTCATTCTCTTTGAGAAACTACTGAGCATGGGGAAAGTCCGAGGGTACTGAAGAAGGCCAAACACAGTATTTGTTCTTAAAAGGGGGGTGAAAGAAGAACTAGGAGATTATTGATATCAGTCTGATTTCAGTATATGAAAAGAATCTGAATTTTTTTAAAACCAAATATTATGTAAGCTGCTAAGAGATAATACGATCCAAAACAAACAGCCAATAGTTATGCCATATAGTTATGCCAATAACTATACAATTTCCTTCGTTATCGGAATGGCTGCTTTGGTGGACAATGGGAAATAGTGCATGATTTCTTGTTTGACTTTTTACATATAGGTCATATAGGATATTCTCATAAGAAAATGAGGAGAATACAGTTCTATACAGAAAAGAAACTATATCTGAAAAAAAGTGGGGCTTTTTCTTAATTCTTTACTAAAAGCAAGTTAATCCAAAAGGAATCTTATATGGTTCTGTTTCGATGTGGTTTTATTCCATACTTATACTGACTTAGATAAGGGAATAGCATATGTGCACAAAAATTGTGAGTCAGCCCAAAATAGGAGAAATCAAAAATACCCTTGGGGTGAGGATCAGACTTCAGGATGATCTTTGCAAGTTGGAGCTATAGCAAAAATCATCAGGAGGAAATTCTGTCAAGAAAATTGTAAAGTACCATTTGCAGGAAGAAAAAAATCAAAGTCATCATTGCAGCATAGGGACAAAATGGCTATAGGCAGTCGTATGGCAGGCAACGGATATGTAGGACAAAGCTAATTGGAGTCAAGGTTATCATACAGTTTCAGAATGATTCTCTGAGAAATATTCTGTATAAAACTCAAGAAATTATTTCCTCTCAATGCTGGGAAAGATTCATCTATAGTAATATATACAATTTTGGGAACGACACTGATGCAGACAGACTGTAGACAGAGTAAAGCAGAGAAAGAAATTTAGAAGATATGGTCTAAGATTTTGCACAGATTTTTGAATTCTAAAACAAGAAACTGTGTGGAGAACTTGATAATTACTTTTTGTTTCGTTATATGAACAAGATTATGATCAAGGGTTTTCCGGCTATGCTTGGGCAAGGACAAAAGGATAATCTCTTTGATTAATGGTAAAAAGATATTGCTGGATGTCACAAAAATCTTTGCAATACTGTGACAAGCACTGAAATTGTCAAACTAAGGGAAATTTTGGAAATTGACTTCCTTGGAGATTTTTAGCAGAGGTTTAAGGAATATGTCATGGTTTAACCCCAGCCAGCAACTGGGACCACGGCAGGATAAGGAAGAGAGTCATAAGAGTAAAAGTGAGAAAATATGTGAGTTGAGATAAAGACAGTTTAATAAGTAAAGCAAAAGCTGCACACGCAAGCGAAACAAAACAAGGAATTTATTCACTGCTTTCCCTCATCAGGCAGGTGTTCAGCCAGCTCCAGGAAAGCAGGGTTCCATCATGCGCGATGGTTACTTGGGAAGACAAATGCTATAACTCCGAACATCCCCCCTTTCTTCTTCTTCCCCCAGCTCTATATACGGAGCGTGATGCCATATGTCATGCAGTATTCCTTTGCTCCGTTGGGGTCAGCTCTCCTGGCTGTGTCTCCTCCCAGATTTTTATGCACTCCCAACCTACTCACTGGTGGGGTGGTGTGAGGAGCAGAAAAGGCCTTGACTGCTCAGCAACAACTAAAAACATTAGTGTGCTACCAACAGTATTTGCATCCCAAACCCAAACCATAGCACTACACCAGCTGCTAGTAAGAAAGTCAACCCCATTCCAGCTGAAACCACAACAGATATAAGAGTATAAGAATGGCCGAAACAGGTTACTCCACAGCTACAGCTATCCAGGACTTCAGGGGAGACAGCATGACCCGTTAGATGATTTGCTTGGGGTGAATAGGGCACTGCTTTCATACTGTCCTGGAGGGATGGGGGAAAGTGAGTGTGTGGCAGTGGACATAAGTGCCTCCCCTAAAATACACACTGAGAGCCTCCAGCACTTTTTGACTCAGGGAATCATAAACTATTTTGCTTGTATTTAATAGTCTTGGATGGATTTTTCTTTTGAACCCATTTAAAGTTTTTAGCTTGCATAACATCCAGTGCAAACATTCTTCACAGTTTTATGTGAACTTCCTCCTAAAGATCGTTTTAAGCCTTCCACCTGCCACCTCCATTTAATGCCAATAGGTTATTCTCCTGAAAAAGGCAGTGAACTTTGTTTCCCTATTCACCATCCCAGTGCTACTCTCAGTCCTCTCTAATATCTCAGTCCCCTCTAACATCTTATCTTAGTCATCTCTTTAGCCTGAAAAGGCCAATCATGTTGAATAAATGTTTGCTAGGGATACCCTAAGTTACAGTGAAATATCTCTGAAACTCCCTTGAAAGGAGGTTGTAGAGAGACGGGAATCGGTCTCTTCTCCCAAGTAACAGGAAATAGGACAAGAGGAAATGGCTTCAAGTTGCGCCAGGGGAGGTTTAGACTGGATATTAGGAAAAAAATTTACACTGAAAGAGTTATTAAGCATTGGAACAGGCTGCCCAGGGAAGTGATTGAGGCACCATCCCTGGGGGTATCTAAAAGACGGGTAGACATAGTGCTTAGAGATGTGGTTTAGTGAAGTTTTTTGTCAGAGTTAGGTTGATGGTTGGACTAGATGATCTGAAAGGTCCCTTCCAACCTAGGCAATTCTGTGATTCTGTGATTCTATGATGTCATGGGGCAGAGGGTTAGAGTAGGTGGATGAGCTGCCTGAAACCCCTTTAAACATCATAAAACAGTGATGACCGGTATGATTCTTCCTATTGTTAAAATTTCACGCATGTTCTCCTTACTGCAATCCAAACAATCTCTTAACTGGGATGTAAATAATCAGTTTACTGGGATGTGATTAAGAGAACTAGAGTGTTACAAAGCAGCAAAATAGTGTAAATGGCACACAAGTGCCTATATTTTACTCAAAAGCATAAAATATAAATGAAAACTAGATTTTTTTTGGAAAATCATCCACATTCTGTAGAAAGTAACCTCAGTTTGAGATATGATTTTATAATAAGTTGGCAAAAAATCACATTTCAACAGGAATTTTGATTTTTTTGACAGATATTAAACGTTCCCTTCTAATTTTTTCATCAATATTTTGTTAAAAATTTTTTATCCTAAAAAACACTGAACTTCAAATAAAGTTTCTGTTTCATCTAGAAAAAAAGATTTATTACCAAATTTCAAGAATTCCTTTAAATTGCCACCTACAAGCTGAACGGAAGCAAAAGATCAGTTTCACATATAAAGATAACTTATTCAGCCTCTATTTCCTGCATGTGGGTTTGCAATAGCAATTGTTATGCATCTGAGGTTGCATATTCTTAACTGCTTAACAAGATATATGACACTACAATCCTCTTTTTCTCATTTTTACATGTTTTTTAATGCTAAACTGCAGGTTTTACACACAATACATGTAATGAATTCTGACATATGTCATTATAATAACCTTTTTTCAATTACATTAATGGATTTCGAACAGACTATTGGCAATAGTAGAATGATCATACTACCTTTTTTTTCTTAGGAAGTGCAGAAAAAAACTAAAATATTAAACCACGAAGCTGAGTAAGAAAAACTCTCTATTAATAATTTATCCAGGAAAGAATTGCTCTTAGCTGGCATAATGTAGATTTGACAATAACATTTAGAGTGTCCCATTGGTCTTAAAAAAACCCAATACATAACATATTTTTCTCTTTGAGAAAATAATGTCAATCATGGATCGGCCCCAGAGAGTCTTTCCCATGCCCTGTGAATCTTGTCATTCCAGAAAAAGTAATGCCGTCTTGTTAGAGGCCTTTGTTTGACAGACATGGAGAGAGGTACAGAAGCAAAGTCCGTTAGTGCTGTGTAATCAAAACTGGGCTGTAGTGTTTTTCATATGAGTTTTGAAGCCTTATGAGTATCTATGGGCAAAGCTGTTCTTCAAGAGAATGATAAAGTGTTTTGATTATCACAGAGGACATCAGGAAAGTTAAGGTAACACTGCAGATCAAACTGTTCATGCTTCCACACAAAAATAGAAAAAATGAAATAAATGTTCCCTGATAAACAAATTTTAAAACAGTCACTATCTTCTTAAAAGCAAAGCTTAATTTCTGTAAAAACAGAGAATCTTTAAATAGTCTTTAAAAATTTTACAAGTCCTTTATGTCCCTAGAGGTAAAACATCACCACTTCTCTCATTAACTCTTCAGCAGGTCTGAAGTATTGCTGCAATAACTCTGACGTACCATTCATTTGTTAAATTTACTGCATGTTTTATTGTGCATTTGTGAAAGAAATCATAAGGCTTACACATAGGGATTACACTTTGTTGCTGATAGTCTCAATTAGTTTTTACTAGGCTTTATACTTTTCCTTTAGTAGCATCCTGATAGTCTTCTAATAGACTATTTTAAAAAATAAAAGTGCTCATGGCTAAGCACCTCATACTCATTAGAATTTTAGTAACACACACCTATTTGATAATAAAAGTTAATTTACATGAATCTGCAATAAAAATTATTTTTAAAACCCTGTTAGGAAAATGTGCAATAATTTTAATTCCTTTCATTGCTTCATTATTTAAATTACACATATAAATGTTTGTTTTTATTGGAAAACTATATTCCTGCAAGCTGAGAATCAGTTTTAAACACTTTTTCTCTCTCACTATTTCTCTTTTAAGAAATTCAACTGGTTTGCCATTTATATTTTCATTTAAGAAATTCTGTTCTCATTTATGTTTTGTGAAACCTCAGCTTTGAAACAATGTAAATGAGATCAGAATGTGACCCAGTGAAAACGGTTTGCCATCAAAGGATTCACACTTCAAGCTGTGTTATGTAGCTTTCCAAAAGTGACATCTGGCCTCTTGGCAGGTTCCTCAGGCAGCTGTGCTGGTGGCTCAGAAATTGCTGATGGGTCTGCCATATGCAGTACCTGCAGTTTGGCTGCTTCAGGCTTGCTCCAATTCATTGCCCTACTGAATAAAATTTGCTTTGAATTATCTTCTATCTGAAAGTGTTGGCATACTATTCTTTTTTTTTTTCAATTTTTTTTTTTTTTTAATCAGAGATGTGGTCAGAGAGGAGGAGGGTTCCAGCTTCTGCTACATTGACTTAGCTAGAGAAAACAGCTCTGTGACCTAAGAATATCCCCATGCTGCCAGATGCTGTTAAACAGCTCTCCAGAACCTGACCAACAGGTCTGTATAACTCACACAGTGCGCGTGACTGTCCGGATTAATCTGTTGCCCTGTACAGCCTGTATAGCCGTGGAGTGGCCTGGAATGAGCTAATTTTATTTCCTGTGATAGAATTTGTTGTACTTATTCATCATTTCATGAAACTTTGGAAGTAATGAAATGTCAATAATGCTAAGAGTATTTATAAATATGGGTTGCATTCAGGGAATATTTGTCTGTTTGGTATGTTAATAAAATGAAAAATGGGACAGAAGTCCCAAAGACTGACAGGCATGAGACCACAAAAAGAGCTTTGTGTTCCTTAACAGGATGCTTTAATCAAACTCTTTTTTCTTTGTCTGCACATTTGTACGCAGAAACTTTATTTAACAGTTGTTTGGCTTTAACACCTAGACATTCATACTTATAACAAGGCATCAATTGTGCTAAAGTCTGTACACTCATAGAAATGAATAATAACAGCAGTGCCTGGCAACAGTTTGCAGTATGTTAAGATCCTCTCCCCTCCTGCTCCACTTGAAGAACTAGATACCATGCCCAGATTAGCACAGCAGAGACGCAGGTAGCAATACGCAACTGCTTTGCAAGTGTTCTCAAAGTCAATAGCATAAACTCTCAAATAATCTTTCTAATCATTAAATCATTGAAAGATGTTACTCATTATTACAAATCCAGCAGTAAAAGTATTAAACGCAAAACCACAGAGAGAGATTGCTTTCAAAAATGATTTTAAAGTCAGCATGTACTCAGATACACACTTTTTATAAATATCCCTAAAGCAGACTAGCTAAACACAGATTAGGCAGGAAACAGTAAAATTTAGATCACATACAAAATATAATCTCTGCTACTCTGAATGAGGATGACAGTACAGGCTATTACAAGTAAGCCATGCAACATAATGCTTTTTGCGCATCTGTGTGATGGATGGAATGTAGCGGGTTGACCCTGGCTGGTAGCTAAGCCCCCACTCAGCCCCTCGCTCATTCTCCCCTAGTGGGATGGGGGGAGAACTGGAAGGGCAAAAGCAAGAAAAACTCTTGGGTTGAGATAAAGACAGTTTAACAAGTAAAGAGGAAAAAAAGAAAACAAGAGATACAAAAACAATCACTCAACACCTCCCACCAGCAGACTGATGCCCACCCAATCTCTGAGAAATAGCTACTTTGGAGAAGTTAGCACAAATCTGCAATGGGCAAATCATGCCTGACCAACCTGATTGCCTTGATTGGATCTGAGGATTGGGAAAGGTAGAGGATGTTTGACTACCTGGATTTTAGCAATGCTTTTGACATGATCTACTTACATTCTTGCATTCAAGTTGGAGTGTTGCAGTATAGATGGGTGGACAAGTAGACGGCAGAAGAAAACCATTAGGTGCATGAGCTCAGAAGTTACTGACTAATGAAATCTACTCTACCCAGAGACAAGCAATGTACTGCAAGAGTCTGTCCTGGGACCTGTCCTGTTTAATGTCTTTGTCAATGATCTGGAGGAGGCAAGAGAGTGCATGCTCATCAGGTCTGCAGATGACAACAAATTGTAGGGTGCAGTTAATATGCTTGAGGGCAGGACTGATATTCAGAGCTGGAGGAAATACCCAACAGACAACCATTTTGAAAATCAGCAAAGACAAATTCAAACTCCTACCTCCAATATGGACTAATTCCCCACAACAGTACAGGATGGGGACTGACATACTGAGGAGCAGCTCTGTTGAAAAGGAGCTGTGGATCCTGGTGGGGAGCGAACTGAACTTGAGCCAGCAGTGTGCCCTGGCAGCAGAGAAGGCCAACAGCCTCCTGGGCTGTATGAAGGGGAGTACAGCCAGTAGACTGGGGGAGATGAATACCCACTTTTACTCAGAACTTGTTACAATGCATCTAGACTACTATGCCCAGTTTTGTGGCCCCAGTACAAGAAAGACATTGATAACCTGTAGTGAGTTCAGCAGAGGGCCTCCAAGCTGGTTGGGGCTGGAGCTCTTTCAGGAGGTGCTGAGGGAGCTGGACCTGTTCAGTCTGGGAAAGAGGTGGCTTTGGGGGTGTGACCTGACAGCTGCCTCCCCAGTACCTATGGTGAGGTTAGCAAGAAGACAGAGGCTGATTGCATGGAGCGATGATGAGAGGTGAGGGACATATTTTGAAACACGAGGGCTTCAGACTGGGTGTAAGAAGAAACAGTTTCCCCATGAGGACAGTTAGGCAGTGGAACCGGCTGCCTAGAGAGGTTATGCAGTCTCTGTCCTTGGAGACTGACAAGACCTGACTGGATAAAACTCTGAGAAACCTGGTAAATAACCCTGTTCTGAGCAGGAAGTTACTGTGTAGAAAAGCAGAACAACCAGCAAGAACTCACTGGATTAGAAGGGAGACACCTATTCTTTTAACTTCTCTTACTTACCAAACCTGAATTTCGTCTGTAAAAACTTTGTTTCCTAGTTTATGCTACAATAAAATTTACCATTAGAGACTGAACACAATTTTGATGGGTTTGGTGGGATTGTTTCAAGAAATCACAGGTAGATCCACCTCAAGGAACGGAATTTCACCGTGTTCTACAACATCCTAACAGAGGTATAATGACTTACAGTATTTTTCACCCCTGTGTATTCATAAGGTCATCTACAGGGTGGTTGAGTCCTCCTTTCTGCTATTGTAATTGTGCAAGGCAATTATTACCAATAAAATGTTCCTTGAGAAAACAGCTATGAGATTCCCTATGCCAAGAGTATAGTCACAGGGGAGAACATGCTGTTTTCCTGAAACTGAGAGTGAAAAGCAGAAGTTTTCTTGTAGTTTCACTGCTTCAATACACACGGCCATTAGCTTACTAGTTTTGCCAGGAATGAAACTGTGCATCAGAGCTTGTTATTTTCCTTCACATAGCCAAGCAGACCATTTGTCTTACCTTTCACTTTTTGTGTAAGGTCCTCTCAGTATTTAAATTAACTTCTATCTGCAGCGACATATTATATATTTTCTTTTTACTGATAATGCAGGTTTCTTTTAGTACAATACAGGAGATGAAGAGAAGCTTAATAATTGTATCAGTGGGACTGTATAACCTGATTGCTTGTGATTACAGGGGAACTGGACAGTCGCTGACAGCATTATGCTCTCTGTTCTTGCTTCCTCACCTCAATGACATATACATTGCTTGCATGGCTAAAACATAATCTTCCTTCCTTAAGTCACCGTCAGGACAAAGCTTTCTGCTGGATAAGGTAATAATATATTTTACTTATCTACAAAACTCTGAGTTAAAATGCATCTTTTGTGTTGTTTGTAAAATATATCCATTTTAAATATGTGTAGCTAAAACGCACACTGTGGATAAACTTCAATATGACCACCTTTCTTGTACGCTGTTTGCTCAGATATCATGCAGCAGTATTCAGCATCTGAATATGTTATGCTTTTATCTAATGATCTAGAAAAATTATGAGATAATACATTATTTTGAATTATTTATTAGTAATAATGGTTATGCAAAAAATTTTAATCTAAATATGTATGCTCATTATTAATACAAAACACATGTAAGAGATTTTCCTTTGTGTTTAACTGACTCTTGTCCTGTTCAAGATAGTAGGCTTAGGTTTTGATGGAGTTATAATAGAATCATACAATAATAGAATCATAGAATGGTTTGGGTTGGAAATGGCCTTAAATATCACCTAGTTCCCACCCCCCTGCCATGGGCAGGGACACAAACCACTAGACCAGGTTGCTCAAAGCCCCATCCAGCCTGGCCTTGAACACTTCCAGGGATGGGGCATCCACAACTTCCCTGGGCAACCTGTTGCAGTGCCTCACCACCCTTACAGTAAGGAATTTCTTCCTAATATCTAATCTAAATCTCCCCTCTTTCAGTTTAAAACATTACCCCTCATCCTATCCACTACAATCGCTGATAAGAGTCGCCCCCATCTTTCCTGTAGGCCCCCTTTTAAGAACTGGAAGGCTGCCATAAGGTCTCCCTGGAGCCTTCTCTTCTAGAGGTTGAACAACCCCAACTCTCTCAGCCTGTCCTCATAGCATAGGTGCTTCAGCCCACTGATCATCTTTGTGGCCCTCCTCTGGACTCAATCCAACAGGACCATGTTCTTCTTATGTCTGGGGCCCCAGAGCTGGATGCAGTTATCTTACAGAACCTCTGTCGCGTAATTAGGCGTCTATCTAAGTAGTGACAAAGGCTCGATCTGCAGAAATGGGAGAGCAGGAGATAGGAAGAAAAGAAATTAATTTATTTACTTATCAGTTTGTATAATGCATAAGATATATAAGCAATAAAAATATACAACATGCTATGTTTTATATATTCTGTATCTTACATTGTGTGTAATGTGTATATATAGTTGCCTATGTATGTCTTGATATGCAGCAATATGGACAGCAAGAGACAGCATGTTGTCTGGGATACCCTCACATTAACTTCCTATCTGCAGAGAAGATGGTTTGCCTCCTCAAGGTGACTGTCTCCCTGGCCATTGTCTCATTGACTGTAGAGAAAGCCTGTATGCCTAACTTGTACAAGATGAACCTCAGCATTAGTTTTCTGCTTATTCACATGCAACATTTGTTTTATGGAGTGCCTTAAGAGAGTGGAAATACATACTTCTGATAGGAGTGATCAGTTGCTCTGCCCCTAACCTGGTGCCAACGTAGAGGCACAATTGATTGTCTCAGTGAGAAGTACAGCATAAGATGGATATACGGAACTGTTCTTTCTTGAAATGATAAATTTCTAGTTTTCAAGCAACATCTCAGAAGCAAACATGACAGATGGTAATAAATGTAAGTAGCCACTCTGAACCTAGAGTCTCATTATTTTTAAACTAATCTAGCAATGGCATACTGAGGAGCTGTTTTAAGGCAGCTCTTGCAATACAAGACAAAAAAAAGTTCTGAAGCCAGAAGAATTCTCTTAGCTACAAACTTTGCCTTTGTTACTGAGATTTTTTTTTAGTTTTCTTTCCTATCTGAAGAAGCCAATTACTTACTGAGGAACAACTGTCTGTCAACAGAAGTATGCTAATTTGAACTGTCTGATGATGCTTCTGAATGCTAGTAAGCATCTATGTTTCAGGACGAGTTTTCAATCACAGTAAACACCTCTTTGGCCCAGAAGATTATTGCCAAAATTAGACAGTTCTCATGGAAAATTATCAAACATTTTACAAAAAGCATAGTGGATTTTATTATTTTATTTGGTTCCATGGATCAATTGCAAACCTTTTATGATAATCCTGGCTACTCAGTAGCCTATAATTTCCCTGAAGCAAATACTCATATCAAGTTAATATAACTGGTAAAGTTATATTAACTTTAGCAAAGACAGCAAAGAGAAAGCTGCTCTGGGGTCATATTTTATCAACCATGACCTAACCAACACGTCCTAACCATAGCTATAACCCCATCAAGTAAACCATGAAATTTTTCTGTGGGACAGTGTTATAATTAACTGAGTACCCTGAGGATAAAAAATGGTATTGAATAATCCTATATTAGCTTTTTACAGAATAGATCACAGAGATAACTATGTAAATACTGAAGATGTAAATTAATGGAGTAATGCTATAGGCCTACAGCCCTGCAAATGAATACCACCCCTCACTAATTTCTACTTTCTTGTGATGTTGGTTCAGGTCTCATAATACACTTTAAATTCTTGCTTGAAAAAAATAAGTGTCCTAGTTCCAGAAGAGATAGCGTTAATTTTCCCAAGGATCTGCCACTGGACACAGGTATTCCACACCATGCCCAGTCTATAGGTGAGAACTGGACAGGGGAGGGGGCAGGAAGTTGTCACTTGGAGCAGGCTGGGTCTTCCCAGGTCCTGTCGGTGAGTAGTGGTACATTAATTGTGTTTTGTATATTCCTCTATCAGTATCAATGTTGTTGTTTTCCTCTTTTCTTCACTGTTCTGCTAAACTGCTTTTATCTCAACCCATGAGTTTTGCCTTTTTCCTCTGATTCTTTCCCGCATTCCACAGCTGGGGGAGGGGGGGTGTGAGTGAGCAGCTGCATGGTTATTTGTTGCCAGCTGTAGCCAAACCATGACAACAGGATAAAGAAAGCTTTACAGAACTCCCAGGGAAGCTGCTCTATCCTCCTAAGGCAACTCTGCAAGAGACCTTCCAGTTTAAGAGACTAGATGGGAACGTGGGAAGAGAAAGAGAGGGTCATGGGCTTTAGCTAGTGTGTTGTACCCGCGCTACGCTCTTGATATTGCGCAGAATCATAGAATCATATAAAGTTTGGGTTGGAAGGGACCTTTAAAGGTCATGTAATACAAGCCCCCTGAAATGAGCAGGGGCATCTTCAAGCAGGCCAGGTTTCTCAGAACCCCATCTAACCTGACCTTGAATGTTTCCAGGGATGGGGCATTTACCGCCTCTCTGGGCAACCTGTTCTGCTGTTTCACCACCTTCATTGTAAAAAATGTTTTCCTTGCGTCTAATCTAAAGCTACCCTCTTTCAGTTTAAAACTCTTGTCCTATCACTACAGACTCTGGTAAAAAGTCTGTCCCCATCTTTCTTGTAAGCCCTCTTTAAGTACTGAAAGGCCTCAATAAGGTCTCCCTGGAGCCTTCTCTTCTCCAGGCTGAACAGCCCCAACTCTCTCAGCCTTTCCTCATAGGAGAAGTGTTCCATCCGTCTGATCATTTTTGTGGCTGTCCTCTGAACCTGCTCCACCAGGTCCATGTGTTTCTTTCACTAAGGACTCCAGAGCTGGGTGCAGTGCTCCAGGTGGGGTCTCATGACAGTGGAGTACATGGTCAGAATTACCTCCCTTGGCCTGCTGGCCATGTTTTTGATGCAGCCCAGGATGCAGTTGGCTTTCTGGGCTGTGAGTGCACATTCCCGGTTCATGTCCAGCTTTTCGTCCACCAGTACCCCCAAATCCTTCTCCACAGAGTTGCTCTCAATTCCTTCATCCCCCAACTTGTATTGATACTGGGGGTTGCCCTGACCTGTGTGCAGGACCCTGCACTTGGCATTGTTGAACCTCTTGATATTTGCATGGGCCCACTCCTTCAGTTTGTCCAGGAGCCTCTGTACAGCATCCTGTCCCACACACATGTCAACCACACAACTCAGCTTGTTACCACCCTCAAATTTGCTGAGGGTGCATTCAGTCCCACTGTCTATGTTGTTGATGATATTGTTGATATTAAACAGTAGTGATCCCAATATGGACCCCTGAGGGACACCACTTGTCACTGATCTCCATCTGGACATCGAGCCATTGACCAGTAGTCTCTGGATCCAAAAATCCATCCAAATCCTTATCCACCAAATAGTCCATGCATCAAATCCATATCTCTCCAATTTAGAGATAAATAACATCTCTCACTCAGCCTAGAAAGAAACGTTTCATACCAGAGCCAGTGTTCCTAATCCTTCCTGGAAAAGACTATCAGATATCTTGCTTGTCACCCTAGGCAGCTTTGTCTGACCAAGAGCTGCAACTGCCGTTCCCATATTAGGCAATCATCTGCTTAATACATTCTGTCTTTATGAAATAGCTAAACGGTATGCCATCTCTTTGCAGATCTCTTATCTGGGATGTCTGAAATAGTGATGAGGCTAGCCATTTTCTCTAACCTTACCTTAAAAGAGCTGGTTTTTTTCTTCAGTGTACTTCTACAGCTGTTGCCAATGCAACAGAGAAGTTATATTCTAGCTACAGAGTTCTGTGATACCAAAATCCTACTGTAATCTAATAGGAATTGGACAGATAAATCCTTTACAGTATTTTATGTATACTGTCCATGTATATATTTGCCACTGCTGTTTGTCCTCAATATCTCATTATTTGCTACTATTACTTTTATATTCCCTCCCAGTATAATTGTACGACGGGTTCACATTTTTCCCTGTTAAGAAAACATGTAAACTTTTCAACTCACCACTCCGTACTAGCACATTTAAACTACGTGATACTTTTCTGATAAAAAAAATACATTGGATCATCAGCCAGGGTAATTCAGTATAACACTATAAAATTGAAGGGAGCTACAATGATTGAGATATTTTCAGAATCTGGACATCTATTGACTTCTCTTAGACTTTTCTCTGAGAACATGCAATATTGAATGTTGATAAAGAATATAAAAAATATTTCAGTTATAATATATTTTATTTAAAATGTAAAATTATTGTATAAGTTGCTGGATATATTAAAGTTTCAGATTCCAGTATAATTCTTTCTCATGAGGCAAGGAAAATTAGAATGAAAATTATATTTTCTCTTTTAACTTTGGTGTGTATACTACTTTTACATTTCCACAAACTATTAGAAACATTTTCTAAAGAGGGTTAGTTATCTCGGTATAGACTTAGATAAATTGTTGTGAACTGCTTTAGAGCTCCAAATTTTAAAATACAAGTTTTAATAAAATATATCTATTTATTTGACATTTCCTTTCTGCTTGTCACAAATTGGAAAAGAATCATAGCCATATCTCATTTCTTCCTACAGAAAATAAATGTGAGTGTATCAGAAATATCAAGCAAATACTAGAAAGCTTAAGATCTAGGCATCAGATAACATGCAATTAATGAATGACTAATGTGAACAAAAAGGAGAAAAGAGACTAAGAATGGCTAGTAGGAATGAGAAATTAAAAAGCAAACAAACAAACAAACAAAACCAAACAAAAACCGCAAAGCCTGGATTAATGAGTAATTGGAAGCACTGGATGGGTGCTGATGCCATCAGGCCTACAAGCTGGTGACACTAGGGTGCTCAGTCCAGGATTCCTCCATCCCACCCCCCCGTACTCTTGACTGTAGAAGTGAGTTCATCTCATGTGGTATGATCAGAAGAACAGGCTGGGTTTTTTTCCCTGGTTTAGGCTTCAGTGAGCAAGGGCAGGGCTGTCCAGCAGGTTCCCCAAAGAGCACCAGTCACATGATTTATACACCTTACTATCCCTTTTACTGTTTCTTGACTGCTTTTTACCCTTCCTTTCTTCTCCCCATTGGTCCCCATTTTTACAGTTGTTCCAAAATTTGATATTTCTGTTCCAGTTACCCTCTGTAATGTGAGATAATATCACTGATAATGTTATCTAGGTTGAGTTGGTCTTGCAAGTTTTCACTCTTCAAAAAGCACCCAGTATTCCCCTTAAATCATCCATGAAGTTCAGCCATTTGTCATATAGCTTCCTATTAATCTCCCCAGTAGTTTTTCATATTCTTTTCAGTTAGCTTAGCCTCAGGTCAGGTCCTAGTCATTGGCCTGGACATTTTCTTACAGTCCTGACAGTAGCAGGAGAACATAAAATATCTTTCAATACAGCTTGAGGATGTTTAAATTCATCTATGACACTGCAATTAACTTCAACTAGTTATGGTGTTTCTTCCATACAGAGCATCTTCCTGGAAGAAACTATCAGTGGTCGGATAATAGTCATCAAGCCTGGACATGGAAGAGAAGTAGTATGAACAGTACTCAGATAGAGTCTGATATTTTATATCATAAGTCACACCCAGAGCTGAAAAGTCATTGGTTCTTCAGATAAGGCCTTGCCTTTCCTAGAACTACCTTAAATGAGAAAGGAGACCATATGATCCAGAAACTGTAAATTATGAATTTTTGGAGTGTACAGATGTGACAAACCTACTTGTCTAAATAGCTCCCATTCTTAACACTAACACACCCATTATCCAAAGTAAATCTTAGTCAGGATGTGAATGCACACATAATGACTTTAATTTCCATAGTAGCCGAGTGACCCTTTCAGCCCACTTTCAGGAAAAGAAAAATACTACAAAGTTTAGGCTCAGTGGAAAGGAGATAATAAAAAACTAATGATACATTAGATCAAAAAAGATGTTTCTAATTTCTATGAATGGGTAGAGAGCAAGACCAGAGAGACAGTGATACCATGAGAAAGATTAATTTCTATATCTTCCAATCACTTCTGAGAAATTAACATTCCTAAATATAGAAACATGAACATCAAAGAAGAATCTTTCATCCTTTCAACTGTGAGGAAAAAAAAAAAAAGATTTAAAAATAGACATCTAAGTGCCAAGAAAAAAAAATCAAATAGTTACAGTGCATGTACCCACCTCCATGTTTGATATACAAGTGCTTTCAGATAGGTGCAAAATTCTATTTTTAATAAAGATCTTAATAATTACAGTAATTGGGAGATTTACTTTCCAAGAGTTGTAGAGCTAATGCAACAAAAATCTACAAGCTGAGCTCTGTTTGAAAACATTGTCAGCCACTTTTAGCTTGATTTAAGGCTCTTTAATATAAGACTAGTTGTAATATCTTCTACTAATCTGAAGAAATATTCTTACACAAGTAGTCTAGTCATTGAAAAACTTCAAATTGCTAATTCTAGCAAGAACTAGAACACACAATTTACCATATATTTGATGAAAAAAATTATACGCATGTGAACATCTGAAATCTTGGTTGGCAGCCAAAAAAAAAGGCAGTAATTGAGCTCTGTTGAGCACTTACTGCAAGGACTGCACGCAAATATACAGCAGTAAGGTATCATAGTGCCAGATCACTTATTTTGCTTATCCAGTGACTGTTCCCACTGCTGCGACCAGGAGACAGAGAGGATGCTCAAGTTGCACAGTAGGCATATCTGTCTCAGGAACAGTAAGTGGCATCTACCCCAACAATCGTGCCCTCACAGCAACATCACCAGAAAGCCTTCATCTGTGAAAGGATCTTCCAGTTCTTGCCCCACCTCACACTTCTTCCCTTCTCCTTTCCTTCTCTCTGACCCAATAGTAGCAAGATTTAGTCCCTGTGGGTGACTCTGGATCCCAGTATGGCAAATGGCGCTGCTGACCTGGAGAAGATGAGGGGCAAGAGGCACCCAAGAAAGTTGTCATAATCTACTGTCTTTCCCCTGATCTCCAAATGTGCTGATCACAAGCCAGCAGAGAAAATCTTCCATGGATGTCAGTCTTCAGTCTGGAGGAGCATTTGAGTTCAATTCTCATCTTCTAGGCAGATGTAACAATCATGACATTTTACTCAGAAAGGAGTATCAGCATAATCATTTCTTTTTCTTCTTTGAGACAGTGGACACTCTATACCAGCTGTCACCCCTAAGGTGATTAACTCCTTGCTGTTGTTCTTCATAGACAAGGTTTCTAATGTGTAGCTCTGAATCCAGCATGTCAGTCCAGGGAAGGATGCTCCTGTTCTCTCTCATTCTCAAAGAACATCTCAGAAGATGTGTTTTTTTCTGCATTGCTCTTCAGAGGTACCTTTCTGTCTGCATTGACTGTGGTCAGATGTATTTAAAATATTTTTATTTTTTCACCCTTTAGCAAGCTTTTCTCCAAATCTTTTTTTTTTCTTTTTTTCTGAACTTATAGGTGGTTTATGATTACCTTGCCAGAATACCTGCTCTATCATGTTTTCTTCATTTCAGCACAACTTCAATTTGTTGAAGGATATCTTTTTGCCTCTATTAATCTTTTTTACTGAGACATTTAATCATTCTGACTGTTTATTTGTCCCTTTTGGAGCCTTTGTCATTTGATGATTTCTGTTTGCTAATATTACTGTTATTTCAAACAGACCCCAGTGCACATATGTTGGCAATTCAATTTACTCTTTACATTTCCTTTTAACTAGACTCTTCATTTGCGTGTAGTTCCTATTTTCTACAGTTCAAAGATGTAGTAAGGGTTTTTCCCTCCTATAAGGATTTTGAGATTGAAAAAATCTGCATTAGGACTAACTCCATTGTTGACTCTCTTTTGGTTCTCGTAAATGTTCAGTGTGGAAATGTACCGTATTGTAGAAATGTATGTAAATAATTCAAAGTCCTTTAAAATGCATGGGTTTAGTAACAAGTCTTTTCGTATTATTTTAGACTTTAATCGTTCCATTCTTCCTGTTTAAACATAAGAATTTGACTGTGGTGCATAGAGTTGAGTATGGTCTCCTCTGCAAGCCACGGTTTCCTCTGTGATCAATAGAGTCAAAGTGCCAGCTTCTGAGAAAATTAACATCTTAAGTGGGCTGAATAGTCTTCTAAAGATGGTAAGCCTTTTTTTGTTGACTGTGTAAGGACACTAGAGAGACTATGTTCTTAATTTAGTCACTATGGTTAAGCATGCAAGCTTATATGGCACGAATCCAGGCCTAAACCCACAGATTTTATATAGATAGAAAGCAAATACAGCAAGTGACTCCAGCTGCCAAAAGTATTTTATTCATTTCAGCCATTTTAAAGTATTAGTTTGAACATATAACATAACCAAAATACAAATAAGTTGGAACTATATGTAAACTAGATTTCGGTACCCTTGATGTTAGTATATTTATAGTCAGATAATCCATGTTTAGATCAAGCATTTGAAATTTATCTAGTTACATTTAATATTACTATCCTTTTTTCAATTTATTTAAGATACATCATGACACAGTTCAAGTAAGGTTCAAAATATGGCAAGAATAACAATTTCTGAATCAACCTTGTATACAGCTTGAACAGACTTGTGGAACACTGCTCAGGAAAAAAACCAGTTTTATATTAAACAATATTGAACTAGTCAGACATAAAGTATTATAAAAAATGTAACAGTTGTGATGCAATGGCAGAATGAACAATGACGAATTTTCATACCCAAGGAAAGTTGCTGAAGGAAGTGGGTACTGTTGCACCAGACCTACCTTTCTATAATTATTACATTTATTGCTTTACCACCTGTAGTCCGTTTGGAATCGGTAACACAATGTTTCCAGATATTGGATTTTCTTTACATTTATTTTCATACCTCTTTAGAGAAGCACAGGTAGAAAAAAGATGCTAAAAATTGGCTATGCTAGCTCACTAAACTCACAAAACACTTCAGGATGTTCAGATCCTATTTTGCAAAAAATAAGAAAGATTATGTTCAGGTTGGCTTGATGTTCCAAAAGATTGATGGAGGGCAAGCTGGATGAATTTTCACCAAAAAGAAGGCCAACTAGAAGGCTGCGATCTGTTTTAAACCATTTTGAACTTTTATAGGTTGTTTATGGTTTATCCTGCCCCAATGCAGAATGGAATAGCAATGCATACACAGGGTCGGCACTGGTGCTCTCAAAATGTGTTCATTCCTGGGAGGTCCATGGTGGAAGGTACACACTGAGAAGCCACCAAGACAGCCCCAGACACAGGCTCTTAGCAGGTACACACACACACACACCCACACACACACTCCTGCCAGTGCACGTGCAGTGCATGCTTAGTGCCAGGAACAGATGTGAACTTGCTTGCTAGCAAATACGCAATGTACACCCATGGTCCCGGGACCATGCAGGAGCACAGAAATTAAACCCCAGTACTTTCTTCTTTACAACCAGTCTGATCACCAGCACAGATACACTCAACTGCAAGACTTTCTTCTTACTGCACTGTGTTGAAGTGCTAATGTAAGTCTATGAATTTATTGTTAATTGTTAAGAGATACGTGCATAATTTTAATGTCAAGGTTTTTGTCCTAATATTTAACATTGGTTTCTCTGTCTTTTAACATTTTCTTTTTCTTTCCTTCTTGAAGCAAGTGGAGACCTCCGAAAAGAAAAAGAATTTTTTTATTTAGTCTTCAGTAGTTCACATTTCACTCTTCCAGAATAGTCACTTTATAATAGAGTAATCACAGTGTAAATGTCAACAGAGAAACTGTTTAAACATTTCAAGATGGAGGACACATTTCAAGTTGGAGGACAAGGACAAAGATGTACAATTACACAAAGATTTGCAAAGGTTCAACAAAAAATCCAGCACAGATTAAAAAGTAGACTAAAACATGCAATAAAAAGAAAACCTTAAAAAAAAATTTCCCATTCAGACAAGAAAACTAGGAATTGCTGTGCAATCTAGGGCAAATGAAATGCTAAAACGTATCAAAAATTATTTGGGAAACAACTAAAAGCAAAAGCCTATCCAGTACACTTCTGAAACAAAATGCAGCTTTAAAATAAAATTATTAAGGGGTAAAAGGATATCCTGAGGAAAAGTCACCTGTAAGTCCTCTATTTCTTCTTTTCTCACTTGAAGTGTTTGTAAATCACAGATTCATAGAATCGTAGAATGGTTTGGGTTGGAAGGGACCTTAGAGATCACCTAGTTCCCACCCCCCTGCCATGGGCAGGGACACCAACCACTAGACCAAGTTGCTCAAAACCCCGTCCAACTTGGCCTTGAACACTGCCAAGGATGGGGCATCCACAGCTTCTCTGGGCATCCTGTTCCAGTGTCTCACCATCCTCACAGTAAAGAATTTCTTCCTAATATCTAATCTAAATCTACCCTCTTTCAGTTTAAAACCATTACCCCTCATCCTACCACTACTACTGTGCTTTTCATCAACCAACACCCCTAAGTGCCTCTCCTCAGGGCTGCTTTCAATCCATTCTCTGCCCATCCTGTTCTGCCTTCAATCCCTGCTCTGCCTGGGATTGTCCTGATCCAGGTGCAGGACCTTGCACTTGGTCTGGTTGAACTTCATGAGGTTTGCATGGGCCCACCTCTCAAGCCTGTCCAGGTCCCTCTGGATGGCAGCCCTTCCCTCCAGTGTGTTGACTGCTCCACACAGCTTGGCGTCATCAGCAAACTTGCTAAGCAAACTTGTCCATGTTGCCAATAAAGATGTTAAATAGCACCAGTCTCAGTACCAACCCCTGAGGAACACCACTCGTCACTGGTTTCCACTTGGACATCGAACCATTCACCGCACCTCTTTAAGTGCAACCATACAGCCAATTCCTTATCCATCATGTGGTCCATCCATCAAATCCATGCCTCTCCAATTTAGAGTCAGGATGTTGTGCAGGACAGTGTCAAATGCTTTGCACATGTCCAGGCAGATGATCACAGAATCACAGAATCTTCATGGTTGGAAAGGACCCTTAAGATCATCGAGTCCAACCAAACAACCTACAATCTCTACCCCTAGAGCATGCCCTGAAGCACCACATCTAGACGTTTCTTAAATACCTCGGGGGATGGTGACTCAACCACCTCCCTGGGCAGGCTGTTCCAGTGCCTGACCACTCTTTCAGTAAAGTAATTCTTCCTAATAGCTAATCTAAACCTCCCCTGCCACAACTTCAGACCATTTCCTCTGGTCCTGTCATTATTCACCTGGGAGAGGAGGCCAACACCCACCTCTCTCCAACCTCCTTTCAGGTAGTTGTAGAGGGCAATGAGGTCTCCCCTCAGCCTCCTCTTCTCCAAGCTAAACATGCCCAGCTCCCTCAGCCTCTCCTCATATGACTTGGTCTCCAGACCCCTCACCAGCCTGGTAGCTCTCCTCTGGACACGCTCCAGCACTTCAATGTCCCTCTTGTACAGAGGGGCCCAGAACTGAACACAGTACTCGAGGTGAGGCCTCACCAGGGCCAAGTAGAGGCATGATCACTTCCCTGCTCCTGCTGGCCACGCTATTCCTGATACATGCCAGAATGCTGTTGGCCTTCTTGGCCACCTGGGCACACCGCTGGCTCATGTTAAGCTGGCCATCCACCAGCACCCCCAGGTCCTTTTCTGCTGGGCAGCTTTCTAGACACTCTTTCCCATGCCTGTAGTGTTTCTTGGGGTTGTTGTGGCCGAAATGCAGGACCCGGCACTTGGCCTTATTAAACCTCATACAGTTGGCCTTGGCCCATCGATCCAGCCTGTCCAGGTCCCTCTGCAGAGGCTTCCTACCCTCAAGCAGATCAACACTCCCACCTAGTTTGGTGTCATCTGCAAACTTACTGAGGGTGCACTCAATCCCCTCATCCAGATAATTGATAAAGATATTAAACAAAATTGGCCCCAAAACTGAGCCCTGAGGGACACCACTGGTGACCGGCCACCAAGAAGATATCACCCCATCAATCACAACTCCACAACTCCACAACTCCACAAAACTAGCACGGCCATCCAGCCAGTTTTTTACCCAGTGAAGAGTACACTTGTCTATGCCATGATTCGCCAGCTTCTCCAGGAGAATGCTGTGGGGGACGGTGTCAAAGGCCTTATCAAAGTCCAGATAGACATTGTCCACAGCCTTCCCCGCATCCAGAAGGCGGGTCACATGGTCCTAGAAAGAGATCAGGTTGGTTAAGCAGGACCTCCCTTTCCTAAACCCACGCTGGCTGGCCCTGATCCCTTGGCTGCCCTGCACTTGCCATGAGAGCTCACTCAAGATGATCCTCTCCATGATCTTTCCTGGTACTGAGGTCAGGCTGACAGGCCTGTAGTTCCCCGGATCCTCCTTCCGACCCTTCTTGTAGATGGGCGTCACATTAGTCACCCTCCAGTCATCTGGCACCTGTCCTGTTGACCGGGATTGTTGATAAATGATGGAGAGAGTCGTCTTGGTGACCTCTCCCACCAGCTCCTTGAGTACTTGATGTCTGATGTCAGTTGCTCTTCCCTTATCCACCAATGCTGTAACACCGTCGTAGAAGACCACTAAATTTGTCAGGCATGATTTGACACAGTTCCCCATAAAATTCTCATGGAAAAACTGGCTGCTCATGGCCTGGATGAGCATATGATCTGCTGGATCATGCACTGGCTGGATGGACGGTCCCAAAGAGTGGTGGTCAATGGTGCAATCCAGCTGGCGGCCAGTCACAAATGATGTTCCTCAGGGCTCAGTGTTGGGACCATTTCTGTTTAATGTCTTTATTGATGATCTTGATAAGGACATTGGGTGTATCATCAGTAAGTTTGCAGATGACACCAAGTTAAGCGGGAGTGTTGATCTGCATAAGGATAGGGAGGCTCTACAGAGAGACTTGGATAGATTGGATCGATGGGCCAATGCTAATGGAATGAGCTTCAACAAGGCCAAGTGCCAGGTCCTGCACTTGGAGCAGAACAACCCCATGCATCACTACAGGCTTGGGGAAGTGTGGCTGGAGAGCTGCCTGGCAGAAAAGGACCTGGGGGTTCTAATTGACAAGCAGCTGAACATGAGCCAGCAGTGTGCCCAGGTGGCCAAGAAATCCAATGGCATCCTGGCTTGTATTAGAAATAGTGTGACCAGCAGAAGGAGGGAGGTGATTGTCCCCCTGTACTCAGCACTGGTGAGGCCACACCTTGAGTAATGTGTCCAGTTTTGGGCACCTCAATACGAGAGAGATATTGAGGTGCTGGAGCAAGTGCAGAGGAGGGCAACGAAGCTGGTGAAGGGCCTGGAGAATAAATCTTATGAGGAGTGATTGAAGGAGCTGCGACTGTTTAGTTTGAGGAAGAGGAGGCTGAGGGGAGACCTCATCACTCTCTACAACTACTTGAAAGGACATCGTAGAGAGGCTGGTTCTGGTCTCTTCTCACAGGTACTTACAAGAGGGAATGGTTTCAAGCTGCAACAGGGTAGGTTTAGACTGGACATTAGGAAAAAATTCTTCACAGAAGGAGTGGTCAGACACTGGAATAGGCTGCCCAGGGAGGTGGTGGAGTCACCATCCCTGAATGTGTTTAAGACTCTTTTAGATGTGGTGTTAGGGGATATGGTGTAGGGGAGAACTTTGTAGAGTGGGGTTGATGGTTGGACTTGATGATCCCAAGGGTCTTTTCCAACCTAAATGATTCTATGATTATAGGATTCTATGATTTGACATTAGTGAAGCCATGTTGTCTGTCACCAATCACCTCCTTATTTCCCATGTGCCTTAGCATAGTTTCCAGGAGGATCTGGTCCACGGCCTTGCCAGGCACAGAGGTGAGACTGGCCAGTAGTTTGCTGGGCCTTCTTTTTTTTTCCCTTTTTGAAAATGGGGGTTATGTTTCCTCTTTTCTAGTCAGTGAGAACTTCACTGGACTGCCACGACTTTTCAAATATGATCGGTAGTGGCTTAGCAACTTCATCCGCCAGTTCCCTCAGGACCCATAAATGCATCTCATCAGGTCCCATGGATTTGTGCACCTGAAGGTTCCTCAGATGGTCTCTAACCTGATCTTCTCCTATAGTGGGTGGTTCTTCATTCTCCCAGTCCCCGCCATTGCCTTCTGCGACTTCTGCAGTGTGGATAGAGCCCTTGCTGGTGAAGAATGAGGTAAAAAAGCCACTGAGTACCTCAGCCTTCTCCATATCCCAAGTAACCAGGTCTCCCATTTCCTTCTGGGGAGGACCCACTTTCCCTTAGTCTTTCTGTTTATGTACCTGCAGAAGCTTTCTTGTTGTCCTTGATGTCCCTGGTAAGATTTAACTCTATAAGGACTTAAGCTTTCCTAACTAAATCCCTGGTAGCTCAGACAATTTCTCTGTATTCCTCACAGGCTACCTGTCCTTGCTTCCACCCTATGTAGGCTTCCTTTTTTGTGTCTGAGTTTGCCCAAGAGCTCCTTGTTCATCCATGCAGGTCTCCTGGCATTTTTGCCTGACTTCCTCTTTCTTGGGATGCATCGCTCCAGACCTTGGAGGTGATCCTTGAATATTATTAACCAGCTTTCTTGGGCCCCTCTTCCCTCCAGGGTTTTATCCCATGGTACTCTACCGAGAAGATCCCTGAGGAGGCCAAAGTCTGCTCTCCTGAAGTCCAGGGTATTGAGTTTGCTGTGTGCCCTCACACATGGGGTTTAAGTTCCCCATGAGAACTAGGGCTTGTGAACATGAGGCTGCTCCCATGTGTCTACAGTAGGCCTCTTCTGCCATTTTTGTATGCAGAAATGGCCATTCTTGTATGCAGAAAAATCAGGCTAAATGGACCTTTAGCCAGACCCATAGTGATAGTTTTTGAAATTTAGAGATCAATTAGATCAATATGTGGCAAAGTTCTTAACACAGCCTGAAAAAGTTTGCACCAGAAAAAAAGCTACATCTCTGTTTCTCATTTGAATCAAGAAAAACAAAGCAGACAGAAACCTCAGAATAGAGTATCTCAATGCTAATAAGCTTAGTTTAAAAAAAAAAAAAGATTAAAAAAATACACTAATCAGAGTGAAAAACAGACAAATTGGAGGGCTGTGCATCCCAGCACCAGCTTGAGCACCTAGCAAACCAAAACACCCTAACTCAGAGAAGCAGCTCTGGTCTTGTAACATCTTAATAACTTTACTGAGAGCACAACAAATTGCGTTTACAGCACAGCAGAACCGGCAAAACATTTTCTGGAATTCTGAGTGAGGAGCTAGCCTTTATCATCATACAGTTGTTAGATGGATCTCCAAGTCAAAAAGTGCACTTACTTAAGAAATCAGCTTGTGCGCATTATCATAAAAACAATGCCTCTGCTCCTGGAATATGCTCATTTTGACTGAGTAGTCGAATGGCTCAGAGGGCTTTGAATACTTAATTAAATGAATATTTCATACAAATTCCCTGTGGTACAATAATTTTCTCTGATAGCTACCAAATCTCCAAAATGAATGCTCAGTTCTTACAGATATGCAGAGCGGGTAAACTATGCTAGTGACATGTTTTAAAAAATGTTTAACTAATGCCTCTTTCAGGACTTCTCTTAATTATTTTTTCATGTAAAATGCTTTTAAATAATCTAATTAAGCATAATATTTTGCATATTGAATATTTTTTTTCCACTAAAACATACATTTTTGTGTAAGAATTCTGGTTTAGAATAATCATTAGAACTTTACATCTACTGGAATCACTGAAATATCCAATCCATTAAGTTCGTCACAGTTGTTACGGCAATCAATTTTTTTAAGGAAGCAGTGAGTATAGTACTGTTTGAGCATTATGTACACTAAATTAGTAAAGAGCACTGAGATGAGTTCCTTAACTTATGTTGCCGAAAACATGATCTTATATGCCTTTTGGTCGAGTTCTTATTGCAACAGTTAGCAAACTGTGTATTCGACATTGCTCCTTTAACCAAAACTGTATTTTTAAGTTTCATTTTAGGCCCTTTGTCCTCAAATATGTACATGTATACGTGTTTGTGTGTTCACTGAAGCTATTGCTTACCTCTTCTTCTGCCAAATAAGGGCAATATAGAAGATATTTGGTAAACCAGCATCGTCTTCTCAGTATATTGTAACACTCACTGCATTATTTCAGACTGTTCTCGTGAAAAGTTAAATGCCACATTTCAATTCTGTTCCTTAATCAGTTCTGAAAACAGCTAATGGCAATACAGTTCATTGCTACATATAATGTATTCACATTTACATTAACAGAGAGAAAATTGTTGAGATTTACTCAGTCACATGAAAATACCAATATCCAGCTTACGTTCAGAAATCATTTTCATGTGAACATTGTGCTTCCAAAAGCTCAGGTGTTAGAAAGATGTAGTGGAAGCTAAGTTCAGAAACTCAGACACAAATTAGGTGTTACCTAGTTATGTTTTTCGTAACTTATTTTCAGTGAAATTGGTTGGGGTTGTGCAGTGTTTGTAAGGACAGCACTGGTTCGCGGAGCTGACATAGACACGAAATTCTTTGATTACAACACGTGCCTGTAATACAGTTAGTGCCAAAAGAAATCATGGATTGACATAGGGAATGTGGTTTTAGGAGACAAAAAACAAGAAGCTTACAGGATCGGTGATTTGACATCCTTGGCTCTTCTGTTTGAAGCAACTGAATGTTGTATGCCAGCTATTTTCTTCATCAGCATTCATTCTTCAGCGTTTTCTTCAGGGAGGTTTCTGCTCACCAGAGAGGGAAATGTTTCTGGGATTTAAACAAACCTGTGGTCTAACAATTCAGATAAGATGTGCTAGCATGCTTCTCTGTCTTTTAAATACTGGCGAATTCAAGCCCTCACCCAAGTAATAGAGTCTGAATGTACAGAAGTTTACATCTGTATTTTCACCGTATTTTCCACCATATACAAGAAATCCTGGGAAAAGTGAGGAGAGAGATGAAGTTAATGTATGCATTTGCATGCTTGTATATCTGTATACGTAAGTGTGTTTGATTATTTAAGTAACTTGGTTATACAAATCAAAATTACCTTTTTTTCTCACTTGAACATAGCCTTCATTTTAAAGGGCTTTCTGCCTTTTAAACTCACAAATGTTCTTACATGTTATTACGACACTTGAGTGGTAAAAAAAAAACAAAAAAACACAAAAACAACAAGAAAGCAATTGCCATTTTTATGCATCAGATTTCAGTTTTAATCTGCTGGTCTGAGCTTTAAAAGGAAATACGAAATAAAAATTCTGATCTGGTCAGAGTGTTTGACAGGGAACACAATACACTTAAACTAAAGAAGTAAGTTTAATACGCTTAAACTAAAGAAGCAAGATGTAAAACAACCACTCTCAATCAGGAAGCTGAAGAAATGGAAGTGTTTATAAAATAGCTAAACACCTGAAAAAGGAGTTAAAATCTGCAGTCCAGCCAACACCTGAGTTTACAGTGTTGATGACATTATGTAGACGCTGAAAATGATGACAATGCTATAGAGCTTCCCTGAATTCTTGTCACAAAAGGATTGCCTGATAAGACTGGAGCAGGGAGATAAGTGCATGAAGCTGAATAAGACATGGCAGTGACAGAAAAGCAGAAACTAGAACTTAATAGTTAATGCCTGAGGGACAGTGCAATGCTTATTTGGAAGATTAATTATCTGAAAAGAAAGACCGAGTGAATATGCAGACATCCCAATGCAGGCAGTAGCAAAGAAGAAAACGAGAGAAGGTAGTAACACACTGGCCAGCTTTGTAGAAGAGGGTTCTCTGTGTAGGCAAGTTTCAAGACAATAAATAAATTTAATGTGTATGAAATACTGCTGTGCACTTTTTTCTCCCCTCCTCATGACTGTTTCACAGAATCAGATTTAAGTGCCCAGCAAGGATTTTTTCAATGCATTCATTGTGCAGTACTAAGCCATTCCTTGTGTGGTACTACGTGGCAATGGGTACCACCACAAACCTCTATGTGGCAGAAGCAAGCAGCAGCTTATCAGCAGCTGATCTGTAATGAGAAGTCCCCCAGAGTACCCACTTCCCAGCACTGTAAATGAAGCAATTTGCATGTTGCTCAATTAATATGTCATTCCTTATTTATGTTTGCAGTCTTTACATATTTTACATCCATGACTGATGATGTAGATACAACTGTACAATAAACACATTAGAAATACCAGATGGGTGGGTGGATGAGATTAGATTATCGTTGCTGTCATCACCATCACAGATCAACCAGATACAGTCTGATCAAACAAGAAATCCACTTCCACTTAATTAGTGTATCCTCACTGTTCTGTAGTTTATTGGGAGGTACTGTCCCCTGGCACAATTTATTAAGATTAAACGCTATGATGAAATGCTCTGAGAGCAGGCTTCATCTACTTTTCTCTTAGTATGCTTCCTAGGACAGTCAGCCAGACATCAGTAGTATTTTTTGTTTCTCCCCACAGACTGTGTCTGAATCAAAATCCACCAAACTCCTAATCTGTCTCAGTGATGGCTTTCATCAATAGAACCCCCTCCTCTGCCCCAAACAACCCAACCCCCCCGCCCCCCCCCCAAATCCAAACACTAAATAGGCACACAAACTCTATCTTTATCTAAGACACTGAGAGATGTGAAAGACTTCTCCTGGCCCATTAGAAGGAACACTTCAATATTTAAGTTGTATAGTGTCTTTCTGTCAGAGATAATGACTCAAGCCCTGCATGGCAGCATATTAAATATTTTTTGGGGTCCTACAAAGATGCCAGTAATTTCAATACCTGTGCTTCTTGTTATAAAGTAACTGTTCTTCTGCTAGTTTCCTGCTGGATGACGAACAGATCAAAGGAGACCACATTGTTAACATGCAAAGCTGCTTGTGAAAGCCTTAACAAAACGATACCAGGTTCTAGCACTAGGGTATGCTGTACTTGCTAATCTAAATCTTGGCAAGTGTTCTAAAAAATTGGCCATAACATACAATCATTTCTCAGGATACGTCATAATTTTTTTCCCATGCAATGTGGGTTTTTTTTAAACTCTATGGCTAGTGGTATAAGCTAGACATAGAGATTTCTTTAATAGAGATTTATGTGGTTTCTCTAATGCTTTAATCTTTCCTTCCATGGTTTCCTCTCTATCGCATCTTCCTGTTAGAAACCTGTCAACCCATCTCATTAATTTCATTCTCACATTACCTATGATGTGCTATGATCCTATGTACGTTTAATAAATTGGATGTATGGGAGTGAGATATCTCCTCAGAAGGGTTTGAAGAGAGTTTTCATATCAGACGGAGGATTATTTCTGTCTCTGTGTTACAAATATATACCCTCCATTTTCTACTAATACATCTAGGTAATGTATCTGGTTCATACTAAATGATGCAGTAAATTTTTCTCAAATATTCTAGGAAACTTTCCAATTTTACCCCTTTCCCTTTCTATCAAAATTATTGATGTATCAACTTATCTGAACCACAGACCTACCTTGAGCTGAAATTGTCAAGCCATATAAGTCCATTTAATTGAGCATTTCTACATTAAAAGGTATCATTTTTGGTTTGTACTGGTTCTGGGTGTATTATTATGTATTTAATACTGTCTGTGTATTTGTGTAAATGCATTTTTCAGATGTATTTCAGAACTGTCTACCTCTTCACCAGACACCTATAAATGACCCATTTTTTTGTTAGCAAATGTTGAGAAGGTGAGGATTAGATTCTTTGAATACTGAGCATGTGCCAAGCTAGCAATTTAATGCTAGATGCAGTGGACTCAAACAGAGCATCAGCTGTATGCTTTTCAACTGATTAAGCAGGAGTTGCACCCATCTCACAAGAAATCAATAGAGAGAACAATGTGTGGAGAAAGGCAGCACTATTATGTCCCCAGAAATGTGAAACCCAGTGAAATATACAGGGAACCATCATCAGAAAAAGGAATCATGTTTTTAATGTTCTGGGGAAAATACTTTCTTTTTGCTGTAGTTCTAGAGTACTGAAAGTGTTGAGGCTCTAATAAAAAAGTAGAGCTTTAGGTTTTCTAGGAAACACGTAGTGCCAAAACATCTTCAATATTTACACCAGCTAAGCCAGCAAGAGAGCTCTACTGTAAAACTGCTCCAGGTAACTTTTCCACTGTGCACAGACTTAAAGACACAGATGTATAACTTAAAGACACAGATGTATAACTAGCATGTGTTAAAGCTGCTACAAGTGGGCATTAATAAGATAAATATCCGTTCCTACAAAGAAAGGTAGGTTCCTGCTGTAGTTACAAAACAAAAGGATACTTATACTTAGTGAGTAAAGGTACTTCTTCAGCAGTTCAGCATAATATGCCTTGGCTTTGCTAAGTACAGAATCCTCCTGAGGCTGATAAGAGAAGTGATATGACACTCCTTAGTACTGCTGAAAGGGAATCTATGTGGTAACTGGCAGTTCCACCTACACACTACATTGGTGGCCCTTGCCTAATCCAGGATACATGTTTATTCCCCTAACTGGATGCTGAAATTTCAAAAGCTAGATATAATGAGACCTGATTTTTCTTCCTGTGAAATCCAAATCCCCGAGGGTCTGAGAAAAAGATGAGGATGAGAGCTAGGAAACTCAGTCTTCTATTTCTTCCTAATGCATTTTCAGCCATAGTCAGGTATCCAGTCCTCTTTCTACTCACAGCAATTAGTAACTGTTCTGATACTGCTCGTATTTAGTTAAATTAGTTTGGAGAGCCTCAGATTTTTTCAGTATAAATGTTGATTAGAAGCTGAGATAATCATATATGATAAGCTTTGGAGCCTTTCTAGAACCTCCTCATTACCGAAAAAAAATAATAATTATAGTACCAGCTAGCACTCAAGACAATAAATTACAGCTTTTCTGTGTCTCTGCCTTTCCAAGTTAAAAGTTCTGCTTTCATAGCATCTTTTGGTCAGTTGTGCAAACCCATCTTTTTCTTAGATTTTTCCATGGTAGTTTTTATGATAAATATATGAAACTACCACAGTGAAGTCCTCTTTTTTTTCTCTCTCTTTTCACAGATACTTTTTTTTTCTTTTCCCCAAAAGCAGACAATAAATGGAGAAAAACTGATGCACTGAATTCATGGTCTCTCTTTTCTCATTCCAAAATTCAAAAAGTATGGAATAACATTAGGTCATGAATTCTCTTCCTTTTATGCTCTTTTTCAGTTACACATCTCCCTCAGATAAATCCTTTTCTCCATGCCAACTATATACATGTGTATGACATTTTTAACAGATATGATAATGACCTTAATTTCAATAGCATAAATAAATACGTTCAAGATAAGGCAGCAGATACTACCCTACCATTTGCTAACTCAGCATAGAAAAATGCAATCATAGATAAGGAACCAACGTTATCCTATCCGCAGCAGCACACTAGACAAATGCTCATTAAATAAATAAATAACGCCTCTAACAAAACAGAATCAAAATAAGCTTTCTGAACTCCAAAAATGCTTTTCTGGAGTTATTAGAAGGTAATATATGCTGCATGAAGATAATGCACTTACCTCACTTTGTGCCTAAACTCCTGCTTTTTGAGTAAATCCTTCAAGTGGATGATACAAGCTTGGTTTCAAACAGGAGACTCATAGATTTTGCTAGGAATAAAATCTACTGATTTTGAACATAAGGTGATGAGAGCAATACATCTAATTGCATTTACATTGAACATTATAAACAGGCTGTTAGAACGGTACTGAAATTTAAATCCAGCAATCTGTCATAAGCCTTAGTGAGAATGGTTATGGGGGTATATCGCTTTTCTTTTATACCCAGTGTCCTGAATTGTAGGGAGTATTAAATTAATTTCTTTAGTTGTACCTCTCTCATCCTCATTTCATACTGGATTTATATGCTTTCACCTCACAAAAAGATAAGCTGAAAGCTCCTGACCTTATTAGTTAGTTGCACTCCAAAACAATCCAAAACATTTTGAATTCTTATAGTTTCTTTTGAGATAAACGCCTTTAAACGATCTTCAACATCACAACAGAAGGGTAGTTTGAGGAAACATCAGAACACTTCTACTGTACTTTGTGCCCAGTTCCTAGGGGTAGTGCACTAAGTCAGAAGGTGGAGAATGGGGCTATTCAACATGGGTAATTGCATTGGACCCAGGCTATGATTTTGCTATCCTGACCCCCAAAGTATGTAAGTGATTACAGAACACAATTATAAGTGGCAGTATTAGGCTTTTAATGTCTGTAAAGCTCTTTGAAGATAAGTGTTCACCATGGCTGTGCTCTACTGATTGCAAGAGTCCTATTAAAGTAAAACCAGAGATTGAAAACAGTTTGGGCGTTATTGCCCCTGGTCATATACTGCAATAATGCTGAGAAGAGAAATGTCTAATGTCTTTCAAATATTAGCCTGGAAGTAACAGCACTTCTGTTAACTTTATTCATTTTACTAGTTAAACGCCGGCTTTCCCCAACTCAGTGCTACAGATTTTTTGCACAGTGTTTAAAATAAAAATCTGCCTGCAACTCCTCATGTAGAGAGCTGATTCTTCAAGTTGGAATTCTCACTAATCCTCTGTAAGCATATTCCTCTCGTCCTTCCACTTTCCCAGCTGTTTCATCTGCAAGTAGAAGTCCACAATTCCCAGCAGCAGCACTTGGACAGCAAGCTGATTTAACAGCTTGCCACTACCTAAACCAGGAGCTTTTACTCCTTCTCCTCCCTTTTCTCCTCCCATTTCTCCTCCCTTTTTTTCTCTCTGTTCCACTCTTATTTTATGAGCCTTGTCCTTGACAGACTCCCCTAAGAGCTAATCTATTGAAAAAGGGAAGAAGTGAAGGAGAGGGGCCAGACATGAATAAGGTCATGAAGGCTTCTAATACTTTTCAAAGTTGATTTCAGGGAGCTGTCAGGACAGCACGGATGTGATCTGTTGGGGTGTAAGAAGGTAGGGCTTTTAAAGAGAAAAGATACAAAATCTTCCCGCTTTGTGGCAGAGCCATTAGGTTGTTTTGGCTGCTCATGAAAACACAGCTTTTGATTTCCATGACCTATTTCTGTGGCCTGCCACAACCCACTTCCCATGAATGAAGACATTTCTAAATATCTCTATAACAGGCATGTATTCAGTCAGCCATTGAGCTATAGTAAAAGTATGCTTTTTCCAGCTTTCTAAGTGTGATAGAATAAACATACGGTCTTTCATTGAAATATATAGGCATCTTGGTATGCGCTATTTTACTCCAATACAAACACTTTGACAATCCACAGTTCTGGCTTTTAGGACCAAAAAAAGAAAAATTCTGCTTTTACCATAGTTGCCTTTTGGAACCTACAAGTCATTGAAGTCAATCATAAGACTAAATCAAAGTCATGTCCTCCATTTGGGAGTCTAGACATCAGATATGTGTCATGACAGCTAGGTCATGTGTTGTCCCTCTGCATTAAATGGAAAGAAGTGTCTTCAGACTATGATTTGTTCCCCCTGTCTTTGGGAAAAAATGGTCTGTGAAAAAGCTCATCACTTCACAATCAACACAGAAGAATTCCACATGGCATGCTCAGGTCAGATGCCTAGATTTTACAAGACTGACATTGTTATATGTGGCTTCCCCAGCTTCTTCCTGTCTATCTCAGATTCTCTGTGTGATATTCAGTTGACTTCAATACCTTCAACATTTTCATAATACCAACTGGAATCCACAAGCAGAAAACTGACATTTCTTCAAATTTCCACACTTTACTCCACACTTTTACACACTTTACTACACACTTTTGTCAAAATTTTTAGCTGAAACATGGCCTACAGGACATATTTAAAGAATACAAGATGCTGCCAAATACAGTGGAAACTGCAAGTTCCCAGTCATTAAAGACTGAAGCAAAGCTCTAGTGTGCACTTCAGGGCAACATTATGCAGCATTAGAAACAAATATAACTAACTGAAACATTAAAAAAAAAAAAAGTAGTTTATGCTCCAAGAAGTATTTGAAAGCCATCTACACATGGTTTCTCAACTCTCTTTCTGTATTTCTGAAAAGGTAAGTAACCAGTTAAGCATAATTGTAAACAAGACCTATAAATGACATTATTATGTATTGGTTAGTAAGGTATGATTAAAAATCTAGATTCCAAGCTTCAGTTCCTGGATAGGTCACTGACTTTGTATGAGATGTTGCTTACTTTGGTTCAGCTTACTTAACCTTAAAGCAAGACAATAATAGTTCCCTGGGCATAGTGTTTCAGAGCATAGTCTGGGGAATTAGCTAATTGACATGTGTGATGTGTTACATTCCTTGACAGTGCACAATATACTGTTAATGTGATATATTATTATTCTACTGAGGGATTCCATTGACTGATGGCAGGATGCACAGCCATGGAGAGCTCTTCAAATCAATGTCTCTCCTGAGCAATTAAGTGGCAGCAGTGATCATAAATATATATTTTTTTTATCTCCACTTGGCAAAATAATTATGCATTTTCCTTTCACAAGTAGATCCAATCATTATGATTGAGATCTTTATTCTTTTTAGATTGGATGGCTCCAACAGTCAGTGGCTTAGGCTGACACACGACAGTCAAAGGCATGGTATAAGAGGGAAAGTCAGGACCGTGGTGTTCAGCACACAGGAGAGCAGAGACTGATTATGAGAAGGTTCAACTTTTCCCTAAACTACAGTCAAGAATATTAAGATCAAGCGAAAAAAATGTAGATACCAGAATAAGTCAAACTTTGGAAGCTCTCCTTATTTCTCTTTGCTTGGAAGAGTGGTAGTTTACTAGTGCAGCTTTTTATACAGCAAATTCTGTCTATTTGAGGTTTTGCAAAAGAGGGCTCTTGCCATAGACCTTTTTCAAAGCCACATACTGATCTTTTGGCCAATGAATGCTGTAACACTCCAAATACACAAGATCACTTTAAATAAGCATCTTCAAAAAATAGTATACTTGAAATGTATCTAAGCTGCACAGTGCAGGGGAGTGTTGTAATACCCTAGAGGTTACCAGGTTCTTTGACTCTGGTATAGAATTAGTTCTGGACAGATTTATTTGTGTATATCAGGGTGTTTGATATAGTAACACAGATATAGATATCACAATATCTACACATCTACACATTGTGAGATGAAGTTGACTGAATTTTCACACAGCGTCCCTTATTTTAGACATGTAGACAGTGGTATTTTTAAAAATATGCTTAATACTGTGATACAATGTCTATTAATACAATCCAAATATTACCATTCAATAGCTGTTTGCTTATAATTTTCAACATTACGATGTTATGCTAAATGTAGCCCTTCATACTGTAATCAGGTAGATGGTCTCATTTCTCAACACAGGTGCCCTTTTATTAATTCATCCCTTATTTCACTTAAAGAGGAGAAATGAAAAAGAGGCCAGAATCTCTATTATTTATTTCCTATGTAATCACAGCTTTGCACTGATCCGTTTGAATCCACATTGGCCATGGCCAAAAGAAAAGTTTTGGGATGAAGATGGGACTCCTACAAAACCCAAATAACTCTATTCACGCTATGAGCCTGAGAACCTCCCAGCTGCTGTGTGAAACCAGATTCTGTTGTATTACGTCCCAAGGGGACTCAGTCATCATCTTCTCTTTACAATTACTGCTACAGCTTCGGGACTGTAGGCTATTCTTTCTGTCCTTCCAGTGCCATGTTGTTTGAAAACGTTCAAGACTGCCAGAGAGTAGTAACATTTTTCTAAGGGAGCACGTAAAGGAGTCAGGATTGCTACCTACACACACTCTCTCTTCTTTGCCTAACAGGACACAGAGTACTTTCAGTACACCAACTAGAGCAGAAACGACAAAAGGGGCTCCCTGCCTTGCCCAGAAAAGCCTGGAAGAAAAGGCACAGAACTGATGTGCAGATGTGCAAAAGTGTGAGTGCCAGAAGGGATCAGTACTGAGCGCTCCTCAGCAGGCGACCGTCCCACCAATGCGTGCAAAATTAATCTAAGCATTTCAAGGAGAGTTATGGAAAAGATACGTTCTTCACTCTACGTTACAGCAAGTATGCAGAGGCTTAGAAAAGGATGTTCTGTCCTTTCAAAAGGCAAGGATTGTGGAGGCTTTTATGCGTTCATAATTATTGTACCTCTAGGAGAAAGACAAAAAATGAAAACTTAAGTTTTCTCATTACACTTTAAATTTTTCTCATTCAGGACATAAGCCAGCGTCATACATACTTGTTAGTTCTTCTGTATTATTGTTGCAGTTACTTTACTTACAGGATTTTACTGAAATAGGAGTTAACATGCAAAGAATATATCAGCAGAGTGTGACATGAGGTCCACAGACCAAACTAAGATCTTTTTTCTGAAAGAAACCACTTCCCTGTCAACAAGGTTTTTATGGTTGCTTTATACTAGGGGGAGAGGGGGAACAGAAAGTATTTGAAAATTAATTTTGTAAAAAAGACATACTTACACACAGGAAAAAAGTTTTTGTGTGAAGTTTTATCCAAAAATCTATGAAATTGTCAGGGATTTTCTCATTGATTACCCTGGTCATTGGTTCAGGCCCTGGATCAAAAACTAAAAAAAAATAAGAAAAAGAAAAAGAAAAATAAAAAGAAGAAAGCAATCAATCTAAATGACAAGACACAGACTTACAGTTTTAACAATGTAATTTGTCTACTGTTTCTTACAGTCATATGTTTATCTGTAACAATGATGCAAAACATAATTAAAAGAATGCTTTGATCTGTAAAGGAAACCATAAAAATTATCTTAGCACTTATTCAGCTACTTGCTAAAAATATCAGAGAAGGGGTTTTAGACAATTCATCACTAGAAAATTGGCTGTCAGTGAATGCAATAATCTCAACAAAAACAATGTACTTATTAAAAAGTGTAAATTGCTTCTACATCACACAATTTTTTCCATGTTGGTTTGAAAATACTAATCACTCATGAGCACTTTTCTAACAATTACAAAATTACCTTTACATAATATATTCAAGGCTACAAAGACTTTTAAAAGAAACATTTTAAAATTTGTTTTTAATCAAAAATATATATTGAACTTATAGAAGACTATTTCCTCCAAGATGTAGAACTCACAACATGCATTAATGGTTTCTGTCTGTGGTCCCTGCCTTCTGAATTGCAAGATCTTTATTTAATTATTCAAAATCTATATTAAAGGTATTAAGTGACCCGTATAAAATGGTAATCTCTTCCAGCGCAAATTGACTCCCAGGAGGAAAAAAGATTCCTCTTTAAAAGGCAGAAAGATGCAAAATAATAAAAATTCCCCCTTCGCATTTTCCCCTAGCCACATGGGGTAGGAGAAGCAGAAGCCAGCACTGGTGAAGCCAGCACTTAGGAGGGAGAGATGGTCTCCAATGGTAGCTGAAACTAGCAGGAGCAGCAGTGATGACCCAGACTCATCCGGGATCCTGTGCTCCCTCCACAGCTGCCACCCACAAATGAAAGCAGTAGCTTGCTGTTGGCAACTGCATCTGCAAATTAGTTTCCTTCCACTGCTTTCTTACCACGTACCACTTCCTCCTTCACCTCCTTGATTAGTCTCTCCCTTCCTTAGGATGGCCTTTGTGTTGCTCCCTATTGCACGCATAATTAGTTGTGATTCACGAAGCATTCATAAGATACTTCACTCTTACCCAAGAGATAAAACCACTTCTGAACTAGAGGTACAGTCTTTTCATGTATCTCTTTGTAAAGAAAAAAATAGCTTTTAGTTGCAGCTGTAGTTAAGACCGATTGTGCTTAGTCCTTACACCTGTTTGGGACTTTAACGCACAGATCTAGGATGGTGCTAAACTGCTCACTCCGTGGTATCTCCTTTCTTTGGGGACGTCTCATCTTTCCAGTACAGGCACATCCAGTAAAACTGTACTAGTTCTAGCTCTGCACAGTACCTGTTCCTAGGGTAGATCTGCACTTCCCTCAGCAGACTACTGCGTGTCCTTGCAATTTCTGTTCTTGTCAACAAAACTCCTTGTACCCGCACACATAAGTTAAGGTTTGGTCACTATTAATTCACCACATTACCTTGTCTTCCATGTTTTGGCTTCTTTCTTATCAAGCCGAATTTCAACTTTTAGTGTTATGTTTATGTGCTTAATAGCCAACACAAAATGTCAGGTTTCTAAGCACTACTAGAATAAAAATAAAAAAGAAAGTGAAAGGAATATTCTGCAATGCTGTAGAGAAATCTTTAAGTTCTTTAAGATTCATGACCATTCGAAATCAGATGTCTGGTTCCCTTAGGCACATCGGGAAATCCTTGTCTTAAAGGGTTTCGGGATCAAAGGACCTTGCTTGGCAAGCAGCTAAACGTATACCCTGAGCAGGTTATTGATAAGAAACTGGTAATTAAACAGTACAGGTGAAACAAAATGATTATGTAAAACATTTAGTGGTTCATCAGACTTCAAACTAGTGTGTATAATTTGCATTAAACCCCACACTTCTTGTAGTTTTAGCTTTAAGTTCCAAGCTAATTTAATCTAAAAAGATTTGCTGGCAATATTCCTGCTTTGGTTTTAAGTTAATGTACTTGTGTCAAAGGAATAAAAAAAAAAAAGAAAAAAAAAAGAGGAGGCAATTTGGCAGGGCTTTACAAACCAGTTTTACATAAGAATTTAGCAAAGGACTGGATCATGGTGCTCCTTCCTTAGAATTGGTAAGTAATTTCCTCTTTTGGGGAGTATTTTTGTGTAATGGCTGAGATAATGCAATAATTGTAATGGAAAAGATGCTCAAACCTCTCAGTCCTTGTGTTGGCTGCTTCCCAGCAGGGTTCATTCAGATACTGTTGTAGTAATTTCTTGATGATGTCTGAAGCTTTTTGTGTCTTAAATCCTAAATTTTGCATCTAAATTACAGGAGCATTTTAAACTGAGTATGTCTCGTATTGCTCTTTGCTGAACATACATATGTGATGAAGTTGATCTTTTAGAGAAAAAAGGCTGGAACCCTTTCTTTTGTTTAGATTATAGGCATGCAAACTCTGGTGACTAGTATAGTAATGTTAAATGAAAGAAGTAGATACAATCTGCTTCAGGAGGAAAGGATACAAGCGGATACAAGCGTGCTAAAATCTACAATTTGAGAAGAGAAAGTAAAGAAAAATATTGCTAGTCCTTCTCAGGGTCCTGCCCAAAGCTTTGGAAAGGCTGGAGTCATAATTTGGTTTTGTTTCAAAGTTTATGAATGGTCAGTGTCACAACCGCACGATAAAGTGCAAACTTGAGGCTTTTGCTTGTAGTACTATTTTTCTACAAGATTGAACTTGAATCAGGTCCTGCTACTGCAAACACCATGACAGGAAGGGGTGTTCCAGGAGAATTTTACCACGTCACGTCCTTGAGCTGCATGAAAGACATTGCACAGACCCCATATTGCCATTTTACTCCTTTGCACATCCAAATGGCCTAAAAGAAGGTGAGAAGAGGGAATGGGCTGACAATTTAGATGCAGGAGAGACGAAGTCTTACAGACCGTTGCCCATTTTTTGCCTTTAGAGGGGTAGTATTTGGAGGGAGTCTGGAGTCTCCATCTTTTTGCATTCCTTTCTGATGTCTATTCTGCAATCCCACGGCTACCCCTGTGTGTCAGCTAAGGGATATCAGCTGCCTCAGTGAAAGCCATGTAAATTCTGATCAACCAGAAAAAGAAATCCCAACTGGAACAGACGTAAAGTAGAGCTTAGATTAAGATGATCAAGGGACCAAAAAGCCCTCTGAGGGGAAGACGAAATAATGGGTTTGCTTAGCTTAGCCAAATATGGAGAGACATAAAGTATGTTATGCACATTAGAGTGTAATCACCATGTAAATTAAACAACAGTGTGGAAAGCTGAGAGCAAAATGACCATATGCAATTTAAAAGATAGTTTCTAAACCCCAGAGGAAAGGGTTTTGCTCCTGAAAACACGTGACAGTAGTAGCAATGGGAACAACAACAACAACAAGATCTTGCGGGATTTTAGGGTGGAGTTTATGACTAAATCATTAAAATGCATCTGATACTAGAAGACTGCTTTTGCCAATCCTAATCTAATCCTCTGTCTCATGTTCCATTCATCCAAAGGAAAAGGTGTTTCACAGAGACTGGAGAATGTCACGATGCGAACAGCTGCTCTCCCTGTAGTCAGAAGGTCTCCCTGGCACCCTCCCTGCTATGGAGAAGAACAGTATGGCACTGGGGGACTGAGCAGCCATCAGGTCAGGCGAAGTGAGCGCATAGGCTCAGGTTATCACTAATAATGGACGTGGCTAAAGCACCTCTCCTCCTCCCTCAGCCAGTAAATCTGCCTGGCAGATTATAGGCTTCATGGCATTTTTGAGAAGCAGCAAGCAATTCCAATTACTTAACATTTCATCAAATAAAGAGATATTTTTATTTTTTTTAAGAGACATACTTTTAAAGTGCTATGTATAATAGTCCATACATCAGAGGCAGCGACTTGTTAGCACAGCCAATGGCAGACTAATCATTTTTCTGGTAGTAAGGAAAAGCGAAAGCCCTTCAAACAGACCTTTCATGAGAAGACTTAATACAGTAATCAATAAAGACAGAGGAAAATACAGCAAATCAGACAATAACTTTTAAGTGTAAGCATGTGCAAATTGGAAGTCTTTTGCTCTGCTCCAAAAATCTCGCAGTAAATGTACACTTCTACTGGCTAGGAGGGATGAATCTTAAGGGATAATCAGGCTTATAAGAGATCCAGATTCCCTGCAAAGTAGGTGATAGAGATTTATGGTTATTGCAATGTAAAAGGGAACAAGGGGAAGGTTTCTTTTGCAGAAATTCTGTGTCTTACTCTCTCTTCATAATCTTTCATAATTAGTCACTCTCAGCATTAGGTAATTAGACAAGGTGGAACCAGTCTCACTGTATATGGAACAATTTCATGAATATCAAATAAAATTTTTAAATGATGGAAAAATTTTCAAAATGCATTTCCTGGAGCATCCTGGGCATTCGAAAGTGTATCTTTCCATGCTCTTCTTTCTGTTGTGTTCTGAATTTATTGTCTCTGTCTCAGATTTAAAAAACATGTTAGAGTGAAGCTTTGATCTTCTGAAAGTGAAAAAAAAAATCTATCTGAAGTTTACAGGAAAGACACCTAAAGGAACAGATGTTACAGATTTTCAGCCTCAGATGGAGGTAATTCCAGCTTCTAAATCAACATTTGCCTAGATTTCCCAGTCTTTACTCATTGTCCCCATATTGTTCTGTGTTCTATACTGATAATTCTGTTTTGAAACTTTTCTTTGCCTGCATTTAATGTGCCTATACCGGAGGGAGTACTTATCGTATTTATCATAGAACTGGAATCAAAGATTATAAGGCTAAATGCCTGTAAAGGACATGGCAGGATTTAAATGTTGACGGTCCTGTTATTTCATGCCAAGCTTAGGAGCGTTGTGTGCTGCCTCACTTAGATGCCTTAATGATCACTGTTCTAACAATGTGAAACTGGCTCCTAAATAGGCATAAAATGTTCCCACTTGGAGGCCTCTCTTTACAGTCATTCAAATCAGTGCCAAAGTCTAGTAGATTCAGTGGAACACAAGTGCATCCTTGAATTTTTTTGTGAAGATTGAAACTGAAAATAAATAATATCCAGTAGATGCAAACAAGCATGAATTAAAACAGAAGAAAATATTTGCAGTTTTCAGAAAGGTAACAGAACCCTAGACTAAATCTTGTATTAAGGGCTAGGAAGGACTGCACAGATTTAGACTTTTTCCCACCGCTGGACGTGTAAGCCATCCTTTGACTAAGTCTGATGACTCTGACTGGTTTGTGTGGAATAATTTTCAATCAAGATTTTTCATCCTCCTCCTTATGGGGCCACTTACTCTATTAAGTGCTTTTACTGAAATATGAAAACAAGCATTTGTTTTGAAAAATAATGTAACCTTTTGCAAAATTATTTTTTCTGAATAGAAAAACAGTTTAATTCAATGTTTCAAAAAAACCATATTCAGACATGATATAATCAAAGCAAGCTATTCAGAATAAGAGTAGGAACTGGGACTGAGGGGTGGCCCATGACATACTGCACAAAGAAAGAAACAAAAAACTTCTTTCAAGTTTCAATTTTCCTCACAATGCAATATAATTAAGTCCTGCAAGACTTTCCAGGCTGAGATCTACTGGGTGTTGCCATCTGCCACTTGCTGAAGTATTTCAATAGAAGTACTTCAGGAAAGCTTTTTCAATAAGTATTTCATTAAATTGTAACATGAGGGCACCTGGACGTATTCCTATCAGCAAAACACTTTTTAGTTTATTAAAAAATATAATGGGTTGCACACATAACAAATTTCAGTGAAGCCTTTAATTTTGGACTTTGCTGTTATGAACTCTCATGGTTCCACGGTCCTTCACTGAAAATAGTGCAAAGTCTATTTTTTGTCTAAGAAATGCAGCAGTAGCTGAAATATGACATTCATAAGTCAAACCACCAGAAAAACATTGGGAACATTGCTGATTTTCTTTGTTGAAAAACACAAAACAGGCCAAAATGACATTATAAAAATGCATTACTAACCATGCTGTTTTTAACAAAAAAAAACATTTCTTGTCTCTGTCTCAGATTTAAAAAACATGTTAGAGTGAAGCTTTGTTCTTCTGAAAGTGAAAAAAAAAAATCTATCTGAAGTTTACAGGAAAGACACCTAAAGGAACACAGGAAAAGAAACATTTTGCTGCTGAAAAATAAGTCAGTAATTTCTTCTGCATGCGCAATAGGCTCTGCATGTTTGATTTGTTGTCCTGCCCTGGCAGTACATGCATTTACACCTGCTCAAGGAGGACGTTAGACCATAAACTTGCACAGGAGAGAATTTCTATAGAGAGAGTAGATACTTGGCAACATCAGGAAAATGACATCTTATCCTTTCTCACATTGTGTACAGTATTTCCATCTCCTTTTGGGTCCCAAACTATGCCAGTCCCTTGGGCACTGTCGCTTGCTCCAGCAATCATCAACTCCTTCGTATTTCTGCTAACATCACCACTTCTGCTGGCAGATCATCATAGCTCACAGAAATCCAGCAGATTTCCAGACATCTAGGAAACCCAGGCGAATGGCCAGGATGCACATTCCTGCCAACATTGGCAGCTGTACACACCCTTTCCCCAGATTCCCCAGGCTCCCAAGGGCTGGAGTCCTAAAGATTTTACTACTATGAGAAAGCCTTTTCTTCATTTTAGGCATGAGACCACATCTTCTCCTATTTTTACAGACTTCTTTTAATTTTTTCTGTGTTCCCCTGTCTCTTCCTGCTGCCACCTTCCCAGGCACACTGGGAATTAATAATGTGAACTGGAGGTGTTCCCACCTTCAGTTTTCATTCTCTTTGCAGTCTGACCATAGCTGATCCAGGAGCAGAAATGCTGATGCAGCCTGTGCTCGCTTGCAAAGAGAGAAAGGAACCAGGTGTTTCAGTCCATGTTAGCTGCTAAGAGTCACTGGAGAGACACAGCAGACAAAATTTGAGGGGACAGACAACCACAAAGGGAAAAACAAATTAACCAAACAGGTGTCTTGTGTACCCACGCCCACCAAAAAAAAAAAAAAAAAAAAAAGGAAAGAAATTACATCTCTAATGGCAAACTAGAGACATTACACAGACAGTCCTCCAAGCCTAAACATCTCTCTAGTTCAGAGAGAATTCAGAATTACAAAGCAACACAAGGAAAACAACAGATAATTTCTTTCAACAAAAATGGCCATCTTTTTATTTTCCTTACCTTTATTCTTTATTCTTTTTGTTAACCTGTAACTATGTCTCTGTAAGACGTTCTCTTCTTTTCTATGCCTTCATTGTGTCCTGACAGTCCCAGGTGTCCAAAGAGATGTCAGTACTGTAATGTTCAGAAAGCCCCTAAGCTTTAGGTGCCCAATGCTGCAGTGGAGCATACAGGGTCCATATATGAGTTGTGTCTCTCAGAAGAGGGTTAAGAAAGACCTGTATACTGGATACAGAAGAGCCTAAATTCACACATCACAATGCTGAGAACATTGGCATGGCTCAAATCCCACCCATCTCTAAAGCTTAGATAATGAAAGTAATTTCACCTCTCCTCAACATTTTCCATCCCAAAGCCTCTAGAAAAGAAGACTCTGCTCCACATGACCCTGTTTTTTCAAAACCTGAGCAGATCTTTCTTCTGACTTTCAAAAGGACAGCAAGTCAGTGATTGATGCGCTATTTTAAGTACTTGGTCTGAATTTAGAGCAGTCCTTCAGGAAAATCTAATTTCTGCTTTCTTTTAGGACTGAAGGTATTTCAATCTTCCATCATTTCCATGTAAATACTTGTAAGTGTGTTTGGGGTTTTCTCAGTTACCGCTGCTGAAGATGGTTACTCCTGCTGGTGCAAGTAGGGGAAACATGAGGGAGAGAAGAATAGAAGATGGAGGTGTATATACATATCTAGGGGAGATAGGATATTGTTTCAGGTGCAGAACAGCTTTTCTGCATCCCTGCTGCAAAGGCAAAATATCCGTTGGAGCAAGACTATTTCCTGGTGGTTAGCGCACTTACTTTGGGGTAGATAAACCTGTAGTCTAGTCTCAATTCAGTGATTCAATGGTTATGTCTGCATTTCATGTGACTTACTTACATAAAAAGCAAGATTAAGCATCATGGACATTAGAGGCAGAGGAGTCTATACGTTACAAAATTCTTACATGTTGTGGGATAAAGGTGACATTTCTCTGCTCGGGTGGTTTTGAGCAAACCAAATACATATCTTCAGGTAAACAGCAAAAAATGGGTTTCTATGGAATTTAGATTCTTCAGGGAATACATGTGAGCTGCGCAGAATTTTTGAGAATCACCTTTTCAAATTAGATACCTAATGCAGAAGTTAGGTAGAGACGAATTTTATCTCCATGCATGGATCACACCTTTCCCATCCTGTCTCTTTGGCACAGCTGGTTTTTTCCTTTCTCCCATGGCTGTTTTTCTACAGGAGCTGGTTTAGAAGGAGAAACGAGATAATGGCTCCACTCCCACCAGAAACAGGTGAGAATGGATGCTGTAAGAACCACTGAGTCGGACTGTTCCATCCTTATTTTCGATGCTTATGAAAGACCCTTATTATCCATAGATATTCTGGTTTCCTGTCAAGAAACCATGAAACAAGGATTATTCAGCATGACATGAGCAATTAGGCTTTCTCCCATTGTATGACAGGAATCTCTGTTCTAAACCTAGATCTCTTACAACGTGTATGAAAAACCATAATTTTCTCACTATGCCAATCTTCCATTAAAAAAATACCCTAAACCATTCTGTAGTAGTAAATTACATTGCTGAAAAAAAAAAAAGGCTATCTGAAATGAAGCTGGGCAAAAATACATTCGTTAATATATAGTGTGTGCACAGAGGTGCAAGAAATAAATGTTATATCGCTTCATTTGTGATAGGCAAACAAAACTAAGGTTAAATCAAACTGTCAAGAATTAAAATTAACCCTCCTAAAGGATGTTTGCATGCATCCTGTATACTGTCAATATCTAAGTGGGATTTCACCACTTCTGTGTAAGAAAAAGAGAGGAACAAAACCAGCAAACCACTGATTTAATGATTGCTTTTATGTAAATATATCAGCATGTGCACTCACGCACAAGAACATACACACACTAAGTGATAACAGCATCTATGCCTGTCGCATAAACAAAGATGGTGTCATTATCATACATCTGCACTTAAAATGCATTTTCCATTAATACATAGAAGCTCCCGCAGGACTGACAGCTACAGTACAGCCCTTCCAATAACACTCTAATTGTGTCTAAAAGTTTATAAGAAGCCAGGCCTTGCAGGAAATTATTATCTCAATTTCTGATTTCTGAAAATTCTTTCTATACATAAGACTCTCTTGTGAACTTAGAAGAGGTAAAGGTGTGTTTGGTTAAAGTAGTATTATTTACAGTCTTGTGTAAGTTTTATTTCTGAGTATCACCTTGTTTATATCTGATAGGATTCTTCTTTTTAATCTTCAGTGGTGTTAGGGAGTTTAAAGAGGATTCAAGACAAGATTGTCTAAATCCCAATGAATTTGAGAGTAGCAAGCTGTGACATCTTATTTCTTCTTGATATTCATCACTTTGTCTTTCTATATTTCAAAACAACAATTGTAGCTCACAAAAAATAATAATTGTAAACCAAAGTCAGAAGAGTAATTGTAAACATAAATGTTATACCACATAGTCAATTTGCATAGCAAAAAGGAATACAGGAACTATCACAAAGTCAGGAGCTGGGCTCTAAGTATTGCAAAATGTTATCTCTGAATATTAATTGATTTTTAAAATTAATCCAAATACTTTCATATAGTTTTCAAGTATTCTTTCCATTAATATTCTAAGAATTAAGTTTGCTGCAGGTTAGAAACTCTTTGTTTCCTATTCAGGGTCTGAATAAATAAATTGTGCTAGGTGAAACATTCATGGGAAGACATTCAGAATTCTATTATAAAAATCAGATTTGTAATTCTCAACACTCATAGAGGAAATGTAGATCTCAATCTTTTATTGTTATGTCAATCACTCTATACCTTTCAATCTATTTAACGGTAGTGAACAAACAGTGCTCAATTGCAAAAGCATAGCATCCAGGAAAGTCACTAATGATGCATCCACCTGCAGATACATTTTTTTCCAGATGAGGAACTGCAGCCATCACACAGGCTGTGTAAATGACAGTACGCGAAACCCACCCACCTGGACAAAGGAGACCTCACTGCATGTCCCCCGCTGGAGCTGAATACCTGAATCCATTAGGAGCGAGATAATAAGGCAACAACTAATTCAGAAAGGGATAAAGAGTCCCCCTTGGGAGGAACATGGTGCTCAGACATCCAACACCTTGTAGAAGCTGCAGTCTGAGGAGAGGAATTGCCACGTGTAGGATCTGAGCTGTCAGCCACAGCGAGCCTGGCATTCCCAGGGGTCGTCTGGATTGGCTGTGTAAACTGCACCAGTGGGGCTGAGCTGTGATCTCTCTGAGGTCTCTGTTTACAGGGCAGGCATCACTGTCCACCTGCTGTATTTGTCCTGCCAAGCAAATCAACTTTACGTTATGTGTCAGCGACTGCTGTGATTCTGCTTGAGCAGCCACCATGCCAGTCTGTCCATGACATCCAGAAAAGTATTTCACGGCTAAAAAGCAGGTAAAACACAGTTGAGACCTGTAATTTCTGGAGTCAGTGATTCAGTTCACAAGACTTAGGAGAGCTTTTTGGCCCGAGTCAACAGAGACCAGAGCCAAGACACTGGAAGAAAATCCCAGTCTATTGTTCATTGGAGACTGAAACCAAGACTAAGGAGTCACAGGGGGTCTAATCCAACACTAGAATGGATTACACGTTGCTAACTGACAGTGTCCTCCTTAATTATTGTAGATAATATGTAGCCTCAAATTTGTCATTTAGCACAAGGACTCAGGAAATCCAGTCTTAAAACCTTGCTCAACTACATGCTGTGTAAAGCTTTTGGCATTTCAGTTGAGGTAAATGCACAAAACAACAGGTTAGGTGTCCAAACCTTGCCAGTCTTCCCCTGCAGGCCCATCAGTTCAGACCTTAATATGCTTAACAGCCCAGCTTAGCTGGTGTGGACTTTATCAGAATACAGCTAGGTATTTATGCAGTAATTGTCCATATCTGAGCTAGTCATTCCCAAGCCCGTTTACATTCACAGAAGAGAAATAGAGTGAAGTAGACATCTTCTTTTGGTCCAGTGAAACATGTTTTGGACGTCTTTGTTTCCCTCCATTGACTACCATAGGATGTCTAACTAACTACGGTCAATAAGCCCCGGTAAGCAGCTAAGTTACAAGCACTAAAATCTCTTAATGTTTTTAGTGGCTTTCTGTTCTTCATGCATCTGTTGAAAACATTCTTCTTTAGTGCCAAACTAACTGCAAAGGCAGGCAACAAAGATGTTGAACGTAGGGCTGAAGATGACAAATCAGGTCTGTGTCATAAAGGCAGGTAGTAAAACATTGCTGCTAAAATGCTTAGATTTGCCTCTTTGTCTCTATACTCCTCAGTTCCTGACCTGTAAAATAGCGACAATGCACTTCTCTACCTTTCAGGAAACTTGTGAGTTATTATAAAGAGAGCAAAATCAAATATTGCAAAGAGAGCAAAAAGCAAGAAAAACTCCACTATTAAGTAGAGAGAGAGATAGTAACAAAACATTCTCTATTGAGTTTGTCTGCTTTTCCGAAATTAAAATCATAAGCCCTTTCAATCTTCAGTAACTAGAATGGTCTTTAAGAGGATGACAAAACAAATAATTTTCTTTTTTGCTATGTTTTCATTATAATAAGAGCTCAATCTGGAAAAACATTCAAGTCCATCTCCTCAGACGTATTGAGATGGGTAATTCATCCTGCAATCAGCCAGAGCTTCCTTCGTAGATCCAGGCCCAATATGTTTTTTAGACATGTTTAGCAGAAAAGCAAATTAATAATTGGTGATGCCTGACTTATCTCACTGAAATGCACTGAAAAAAAGCAGATGTCAGACATTTTGCAGTTTACCATTTTCCTGCGCATGATTAGATTCACTGATACTCTTGCATTAAAGTCCACGTGTAGCCATGCTTTCAAGGGTTGCTGCAGCATCAGTTATGTAATGCTCCCAGGACCTTCTCCAACACCTGTAATGGAGACGGGGAGACCAAGTGATTTGCCCGAGGTCATAGCACAGCATTTCTACTTTGAGCATTTCTACTTTCCCAAATTGGTAGCAATGTAGAAATCACTAGCACATGAACTGATTTTGCCTAATTTAAAAAACTGGCTCAAGGAAATGAAGGTGAAATATTACCCAGGAACTCAGTATCTGTGTGACATTGTGGACACAGGAAGGGAGAAGACTCCTAGGTCACAGAGATCAGACCAGTAGCTACTGCCAGGGAGAGAGAAGGGAAGAATTTAGGAGAAGCACGAGAGCATACTCCCACCAAAGCACATCACATCTCAAGCAACAGGTGGATAAGACCTACATCTGTGTATGAATCTAATCTTAATGGAAAGAATAACAGGATACACTCTTTTTTTTTCCCCGCTTAAATTTCCAGCGCCCTTTCAGCAAGACCATCTTAGATCTACAGGTTTTAGAGATGTTGCATTCCTACCTACTCTCAATTGCCCTGTCTGTTAATTTCAAGCTCTAGGGCTGGTTTTGTTTTCTGGCATTTATGTTTCCTTTTCATCAGACTTCTGGAATTTACCCCCTCCTCTGGAGCTGCCAGCACGGCAGGCTTCAAGGGAAGAGGTGAATGCCTCTGATCCTCCAGAATAAGATCAAACACAGCTTGCCTAAGAAAAAAGCAGAGAAAAATTCAAGAGAGAAAGAAACAAGGCAAAATAAATTCATAAAATTGCTTGTATATTTTACAAAACTTCACAAATCATTCAGAAGTTTCTACAATCACATGGAGCTCTGATTTTGTCATTTTGATAAGTTCTCTTAAATTTACGATTTCTAATTTTGCACCAGTTTTCTCCAGGATTATGGTAAATTTACTACCTTACAGATTCAAGAAATGAAAAGGGCTTTCTGTGCTTTTGAGGCCCTTCCCTCCTCTGTGTCTCAAAGAGCATTGGGAGTACCAGTATTTTTTAACTTTTTCTCAGAGGTTTCCTTGACTTGACAGGGATAATGGATTGGCCTCACAGGTCAACTTCATTCTCACCCACAGTTTAGGAACCCTGAAGACTGAAGATAATAAGAAAAAGAAAAACAGCACTCTCTCATCCTGTGGTATCACACAGAAATCACAGTTTCATGTTCAGACATAACTAGGTCATTTTCTTCCAAAAGAAAGATAGGTTTGGCATACCGTATGTTCCAAAATAAGTCTACTGCTTTATTCACTAGTAACTGCCCTTTTTGTTTTATTATTGGCAGTCACAAGGTCAAATGATTTCAAAAGTGACCAAGCACTGATGTGTTAGGAGAAAACACAGGATGGCCTCTTCATTTGGTACAAATGCAAAAGGTCTTCTTTGAAATGGCATTACTTTTACAACTTCTTCAATAAAGGAAATTGAAGCCAGCTTGTAATGTATCCATTACATTTAACAGCAGTTCCTGTCCTAAATTACTTCCTTTCAATCTCAGTGAAGTCAGTTAAATTCTAACTCACAACATTAAGTCAGTTATAATGCTAACCCGAGACTTTTGCTTTCAATAGTGCAATTGATCCTGCAAAGCACAGGAAAGCTCTCCAAAAACTACTAAGATCTTTTCTGGCAGCTGTACCTACTGCAGTAAATGACTCTTGACCCTTTTATACATACTCTGTGTGTGTGTGTGTGTGTATATTGTAAATTCCCCTTGTCTTGGTAGGGAAATGAGTTGGGGTGAGATACAGACCACAGCAATATTTATAGGAATAAATTTTATTAAGCTGTTATTATAAAGGAAATCAATCCAGTATTATTAAAAGCTGATGATTATTCTCACGGTACGTTTGGTTATTCCCTCCCAGTGTTCTCATACCTGCAGGTACACACTGTCACACAGACTCTGCCACACACACAGAGTCGTCCCAGTGGAGGCCAGCCCAGCAGTTTGGTCACCGGGAAGAGCTGCACTGGAGTGACAGTGGCTTCTCAGCAGGTGTGCGGAGTCCCTCATGGGGTTTCCTCAAAAGCACATGCAGTCCTGGTGCCTCTGATGGCACACAGCTGCCTCCGCCGCCTCAGATGTGGTCTGGGTTGCACAGCCCTTCCTTGGTGCTGGCTTGTGTTGGTGGCCTTAATGAATGCTCAGCAGACTCCAGGTCATCTTTCAATTCTTGAGAATGCAACAGGGCCACAAGTTTCCAGAGCCTGTCAGCATTTGTGACTTTCACACATTTCCTCTCAGCACATACTTTTCCTCTCTTCAGCCTGCTCTGTTCTCAGCCATGGGTGTAGGTAGGACCCACTCGCACCTGGTTGTGCAGAAGAGGCCTTTATGACACATGAATGTGTGTTTGAGTCCTGACTTCATTCTACTCCCCTCTCTGTCACAAAAATATCCCATAAAAGAAGCTGTGTCTCTGGTGGACCCTGTGAATATATTGAAACAGGTAGCACACCTAACATGGATTAAGTATGCTTTCGGGGCTGGGGGTGGTGGGGCAGGACTGCCAGACTTATCCTTATTCACATCTGAAAGAAGTGTCAGTAAATAAGCCCCAAAACGTTGGTGGCAAGTATTGTATTGCAACAGACACAAAAATGTCTCTTGCGCTACATACAGAGCCAACTCACTGTTTGTGATTAAGAAAAACTGAGCCCAGGCCCCAGATGGTGTTTGACACAGTTGCCAAAGTGGAGTATCTGGCCCATTGAAAAGTAAATATTGCTGATAGGTCCCCATACAGTAATCTGAAATTAGTGTCCTGAAAATTGTGGAGTTGATAATGTAAAATGAGCAAAAAATGCTTGGCTGAAACCAAAGCACGGTGGATTTTCTTGGGAGGCAATGTGAGAAAGAGGGCCACAGCTCTGTTCTTTGATCTGACTGCCCCTAGCCACTTGGTACAGTCACAGCCAAACTGGGTCCTCAGTCTTTTCCTTCTTTCTCCCCTTCCCATCCATGTAACTTGTAGAGTTACATGTCCAGAGAAGTAGATAGGAGAATGAGCAATGAAATGAGTAATGTAATTTGGTGCTTATTGTCACAGAAGAGACAGCATGGTGTTGGCTTCTTCCTTGTCAACAGCAAACAAAATTCAATTACTGTTTGGATATGATCAATTATTGCCAAATTACCTGCCAAGTCTATTTTATCTGTTGGCACAAAAAGAGCAACTCCTCCAGAAAGGATGTCAAGTATTCCCGTGGTAAAGAGAGAAGGCAGGGAGAGGAGAAACAGAACATTAGGAAGAGGTACTGAATGACAATAAGACCATTTTGGGCCATATTTTTGCCGTGTGAAGCCCCTAAAGTGTGACAAGGAAAGTAGCGTCAGAACAAATCCCAGATGGAGCTGAAAAGGCTATCAGCTGTGCTTTGCAGGCGCTCCACAGTGCCTGGAGGCAAAAATGCCTTGCAGCTGGTCAGTGGAAAAATCACTGTGATGCTCAGCATAAAAACGTCACCGATATTCAATCACTACCACCACAATTTACACACACAACAAACTTTCTCGGAGCCTTTTCAATTAAGCCAGAGAAGAAAAGCCAACTGCCTGTGGAAAAAGGCATTCATGTGTACTGATGCTTTTTAACATCTGACTAGTTCTCTATTCAGTAGCACAGGGCTGCGAGCCTACTCTACTTACCTATGCAAATATATTTACTCTTTATTTGTTAATTGACATAAAGTAGCAAATATCCAGTAGAGATATGGTTATAAATGGCTATATTTTAGTAATCTTGCGAGTGATGATTGCCATGTAGCTTCTGAACTCTGGAAGTTTAAGGTAATGACTTCGTTATGGGAATGATGAATCAAGAAAATAGTGAGACTCCAGACGAAGATGGGAAAATACAGGTGCTTGTCACTTTCTTATTTTGAGAACGGGGAAGGGATTGGATAGTAAATTATTTAAAGGTAATAAAACCTGGAATACATAGGCAAATCTATACTTAGGCACATCGCTATATGCCAACGCATCATACTAGGTCTCAATTTTGAGAACTTTTTTTTGAAAGCTACAGCTTTATGACATGTGAATTTGAGAAAGTGACAAGGGTTATAACTTAGAACCCAGAAAAGAATATTTATTGTAACGAAATTCTGCAGAGAGCAATGCTAGAAAAATGAGCTCAAGGCATCATTAAGCAAGTGGTAAATAAAAAGGCAATTTAGCAAGATCATTTATTTAGCAAGTGGAAGGAGACCTACTGTTGCTTCCACTTTCTGATTCCCACCAACCTTGAAGAGGTTTTTCCTGAATATTAACCAATTACTTCTATTAGGCATTGATTGGGACGATATTGATGCTGCCAGACCTCAGACACTGAGGCAATGATATGAGGTCACATCATCCATCAAGTCCAGGTTTTCTTCTGCAAGCCAGGGACACCGTTCTCATCCTCCCGACTGCAGAAACACGTTTGACACTCCTGCTGTGCCCATAGCAGCACGTTGATTCATTTTCCTAATTTAGGCTGCAGTGGTCAAGTGCAGGGCTGCTCAGCAAGTACCCTCAAACAGCACAAATTGTGTGACATACAAACTTTATTCCCCCTTTTCCTGTTTTTTAACCATCCTTTGCACTTCCCTCTTCCTCCTCCCAGTCCCAAAGAAACCACCGGCTAATGATTAGTTTATCCCCTTTGGTCCCAGTTTCGGTGTGCTGTTAGCTAGGCAATCTCTGCCTTATGTGTTGCCACTGATACCTTTACACTAGGCACTGCTGGCTTTTGAGGATTTTGATCCCCAAACGATCACTGGACAACCATTATCTACAAAGTTTGGCCATCTCTCCATGAGTCCCCCTTAAACACCTGTGGACACAGACTATCTCATGGCACTGCCTGTAATTTTTTCAGCTCTTCACGGTATTACTGCCACATCCAGTGGTTCCTCACGTTGTGCCCAGTGATTTTCTACATCCCATTCAGTTACCTCAGCCATCAGGCCCACTCAGTGGCCTAAGCATTTATTTGCAGCCCTATTGTCTTCAAGCAGTAGGTACAGAATTACCTGTGAACAATATACAGTCTATATTGTGTTGTATATATATACACTGCATAATGCATTTCTGTCTGCACCTCAAACTCCTGTGTGGAGCAATGAACTCCAGTTTGTATTCCTGTTTTACGTTTTGCCGCTATTAAACCTCTGGGATGGGCTTTACATCAGTGAAAAGAAAATACTGGATAAATCAGAATATAGGGGCTACTGAGAGTTTATTCAATTGTACTGAAGTCCGTGCTTTTGCCAAGAAAGGTTGGACCAGATGATCCAACCTGGTATTCTATGAGTCTATGATTCTATGGTATCTTTGTCCACTGATGCTACTATTACTATGGTACACAAGTTAATTGCATTCATATAAGGTAATAAAGAAAACAAGCTAATGTTCCAAAAAAACAATTGCTTTTAAGGAAACATGTTTCTGAGAACCAGACTCCACTGTAAATCTTGTGAAATAATTCCATTTCTACTGCCTTGCCTTGCAAAAGAACATGACAGTATACAACAAAGTAATGCACTTACAAAACAGCAGGACATCCAAACTGAAAATCTGTTCAGCCCAGTTTTTAACAGTAGACAAACAATGGCTCCTTTTGCAAAATAAGTATGAAAAGAGCACAAACAAATGACAATTACAGTGCACTGTCCTCATTTTCAGCAATTTAAAACTTAGGGACTTGCTGGGTCCAAGCTTCTGTCTTTTTTGCTGTGTACATTTATATCAAGAGGCATTGATGGATTCCACCAGCCCCCCCATGAACTAGCTCTGTAGGGGATGGAATCAAATACTATCACCATTCCAGCCTATGCATAATATGATAATGTCATGTTTCAAAACTTCTGCAGAAAGTAAAGTGATCCTGAAATGATGATACTTCGTAAATAAATCAGGGGAAAAATGGTAAGAATCTTCTGCGTACAGTAAGTAATTTTAAAAGAAAGGGCCTTAGAGCAATACAACCAGGAAAGAGGATTTTTTTCAATTGCCTTTTTCTATTCCCAAGCCTTTGTTTGCCAAATTTTTAGCTGTATAACTGATTACATACAACATAATCTATCATTTTATGATACTTACACAATACAACATAACTCTTTTCATTATCTTTATTAATACAACATATTGTGACAAGAGGAAAAAAACTGATTAATTTTAAGTTATTTTTAAAATTATTACAGTGATAGTAGCAATTTCCCCTGAACAACCCAAGAATGTATTGAGCATAATCACAAAATGAAAACTTCTTATCCCAGAGATTTTAAATTCTAAAATAAATATGCACATAAATAGCACAGAAGAAGAAAACAGATCCTTTGATAGAATGGAAAAGAGGAACAGAAAACAAGTGAAGTGAACAGGAGATATGAGAGCCATCTTGATGACAGAGATACAATCCTATGATTTATGGATCAAAAGTCATTATATACTTTTGATATCCCCCCCCCCTCCATGCACATGCAAACGTACAAAGAGAAATATGCTGAAATAATGTTATTAAGATTACAAAGGCAAACACTCAGCTATGAAGATATCTAGAGTACTATGGTGAGTTTTACTTTACTTGCACATCTTATTTTTCTGAAATAATAAAAACAAAAAAAATCTCTGGAGATGAATCAGAGCTAAACAGGGAGCTAAAAGTGTATTTGTAGGATCCTTACCTGCTTATCACAAAATGATAACTGTGCAGTTAGAGAGGCAGGGGCCTGTACCGTAGTGATAGGAAGGTTGTCTCCATGATTATGGCAGCTGCATAGTACTTGCTAAACTTTTAGCAGGTAGATAGTAATTATCAAGTCCTCTTTTTGGGAGATTTGACTTGAAAATTGATTCTAAAGTGCTCAGCTCTCACAACTGTTACAAAGTCAATGGTAACTCTGTTTTGTGTGAAGAGCCCTGACGAGTCAGGTCCTATTTGGTATCTGAGATGACTTGCTTAGAGAAGAGCTTGATGTTGCCCTGTGAGCAATAGCAAAGCTAGTTAATTGAGGTCCCTGACCTACCCTCTCGCTGACTGTTTGAAAGCTCCCCCATAACACATTTTACTACCCACTCAGTTAAGCTGATTCAACTGTGTATGTGGATTCATGCTGTGTGCCAGACCAATGAAATCAACAGTATTAAAAAATAATAATACCTTTTTGGTGAGTATTCCGCATTTTCTGTTTGTTTCTCTGTCTCCTAATTCCCATCAGCTGGCTCACAGCACAGATTCACAAGCAGCTGAGGGTGTGACAAACTCAGCCGGGGGCTAGGAACAACTGATTGCATCGGGAAGGGAGGCAAACTGGCGTAATAATAGTTTAGCCACTAGAGAAACCGTGCAGTGTGGTGACACCTCGCAGCCTGGCTCTGGCAGGCCTGGTATTGACGCTGAAGCCAATTAGCCCTGCTGGGCTCTGAGCAGTCAGATGTGGAGCTGGGTCAGCCGCTTCTCCATTGCACCTACCGGTGCCCCACTTCCAAGGAAATGGTGCAGAGGCACCAGCACTGACAGCTCACATGGCGAGCACGTGTACTGTGGGGTTGGCTTTCGTGGCTTTCGCTGTCTTCAAGGGCAGCTGTGCTTCTGAGCCTGTGCTAGCCTTGGAGGCAGCACCGGCTGCAGGGTGCTCTGCCTGCCCCAAAGTCCAGCTGGATCCATGACGGCTCTGCGCAGGGTCAGTTTACTCATCTGTACATCTGTGCCACACTTAATCTGCAATCCAGATAATCCATCTGGGGACAACTGAGAGCTGACAGTTACTCGGTTCATTTTTTTGAAGCATTTAGTAAGATTGTACAGATGGATGCCATGAAAAACTCAAGAGGAAATTAATGGTTCTGTCTTCAAAGCACAATTTATATGTTTTGCAGGAAATAAGATGTCCAAACCTGTAGGAGAAAACACAGTGGTGGGGCTTGCTTTTTAATTAGTACTCTGTCCTGTACCCTGTATGAGGCAGGGATCCTATAGAAAAAAAAAAAGAACAAACAAAACAACCTCATATTAATTAAGATTATTTACTTTCCTATGGCATGGGAACAAAACAAGGCAAGTGAATATTTGCAAGTGACCTTAATTGCAGCATCCTCTAACTTTTAAGGCATCACCATGGCAACCATGATTAAGTTCTTTATATATGCTGCTTCCTGTTTTTTATAAGTTCATATAGACAGCCTCAGATTCTGTCATAATCCTGTCATTATGAGGGTAGCTACCTGGCTAAGAGTGAGTTATCAAGAAGAATTTCAAAGCATGGGCGACCGTGGTCTGTCACCCTAGAAGTAAATTGAAGTTAAGAAAGTTTCAAAAACAATACGGAAGAGAAAAGAGAAACCTTTATTTACAATGTGCATGAAGAGCACATTAGGGCAGTTTGTGCTGGCTGAATAGAGAACAAGGGAAACATTAAAAAAAAGTGTTTCTAAACCCATGAGGAAAGAAATATATGGCCTTGACTAAACCATACAATGGGGATGACAAATGTCATAATGACAGATAAAAAAGATATTCACCCTGAAGAACATGTACTCTGTTAATAAGGAGATGGCAAAAGAGCAGAATATGAGGACTTCATTAAAAATTTTAGGTTATAGAGAAAACCTGAGAATGTTTTGAGGCAGAGATTTTGCAGTGGTTACTTCTGAAGGGGACAAAGGTATACACCTATGAGACAGTGATACCAGCAAAGGAGAACAGGACAGCAGAATTGGAGAGGCTGGGATGGCAGTTTCTAAACTAGCTTACTAGAAGTTAGCTACTCTGCCTATAAGAAGCCTTTTAAATCACAACAGCCTGATACTGGAAGGTAGTGAGCAGCTGGCATTCCTACTGATTCTGAACAAATTAATGGGTATCTGCAATTTCTGAATCTCAGGGCTAGGACAGTAAAAAAACTGGCCGATATAGTCTTCAATGCAGTAGTCTGAAAGACAGACAGTGAGCTAGAAAAGGAAGACGGGGTGTGCTTTGTAGACTCGCATCCAATATACGCTAGAGGGAGAGGAATCAGTCTCCTGCATTGCGATTTCTGTGTCAGAATATCACCCAAACAATAAGTAGTATGAAAAAGAGGGGTATGACAAATAAAAAGCAGGAGAAAAGGGGGAAGGAGGGCTTCCAATATGATGTCACGTAGCAAGGATCTGTCAGGGTACAGCTAAGCACTTTTATGAAACTAGAATGTGAAGCTTCGTGCTCTATTTATATGAGGATAAAAGAATCAAACCTTGCTTTTTCCTTTCCTTTTAGTGAATGTGCTAACCTCAAAAATAGTTTGAGTATTACACTATCATTTCTTTCAATCAGTGTTTACAGAGAGAAAAAAATTTCCACCATCCTTGAGGGGAAGATTGTGCTGGTGGCTCGCTGCTGTGCTCCACCCTGATCCCAGCTTGGCCCAGTTAATAGTCAAAGGATGATTAGCTTCAGCATCAGAGGTCCAGAAAATGGCTACGGCCAGTGAATCCTGATCAAAGTGATTTTTTTTCCCAGTAGTCAGAAGTAAGACCCATACATCATCCTGAGCCTCCTCCTTTGTAGCTTACATACTTCCTTATTTTGACTACTGGCTTTTGCAGGTGCTGCTTCTGGGTACCACAGTTTACTTATGACTGACTGGTTGTTGCCAAGGATTTTGAAGCTTCCCTCAGATTTGCATATATTTGTTCCTAAGCTTCAGTCACATTGGCTTAGAGAAAATTATCTGGTTTATGAGAGATTCTGCTATACAATAGGCAGCCAGCTCGCCTCTTTCCAGTAACTATTTTCAGTACAGTATCTATATTTATGATTTCTATAGCTATAATAATAATAAGTTAATCAGCTGTTGTGCCACATGTTCAAAGTTATGGGTTAGCATTACCAGGAGATATGTTATTCTTGCACTTAAAAGCCCTCAACCAACCAATGTAAAGCACATAACCAGTGGCACCAAGGGATATCTTGCCAGTTATCAATAGGATTTTGCTTACAATCATGTGCATTCATGGCCAACACCACGTGACTCCATTTGTTAATAATCTGGTATATTTTTTCTTTGATATCTGTTTTAAGTCTGCTTGAAGTTAATTTAGTATTTCGCTTTGAAAAAAGATATAAGTTACTAAATGTGAAAATGGAATTAAACAGTACTGTCACCTGAAATAAGGAAGCATATTGTACTAAGTACTTCAGAAAGGCCCCATGATATATTCTGGTCCCATGTACATTCACCCTACCATCGCTGGCACTAGAAGTCATCATATAAGATCAGTCATTATAGCTCTGTGATCACAGAGAACATTTTCTACAGATATTCAATAACCTTCCAAACTGCATATTTCACAGAAGTAGGTCAAATTAAGCAGTGATTGAAGACTAACATTTCTGCAAGTACCCAGCTATTCAGATTTTATCAAGGTAATATCGAAGAGAAGTGTTCTGCATATTAAGAATGGGTTATCATTTTGTAATAGAGATCTAAAACCGCTGTGGGTAATGCAAAGGTCTTTTTTACTTGTGACTTCTTTTTAAGTTTCTGCTCTTGCTCTCTTCAGATGCTATTAACTCATGTTGTACAAGATCAGGGTAAGATCTTCTGAGTCACTGAAGATGTTCATCAGTTCTGCGTTAGGGTGAGAGGAAAACAGTGGGAGGACTGAACACAGAGATTCCTGTGCATGTGGAATCTTCTGCACATGTTGCAGGAATGCACTAGCTAGGCCGTATCAAAGGGTCTACTAGCGCACATCCTTGGATTGCAGGTTGGTATCTAGTCTTTGTTCCTTAGTTCCCTTAAGGGACTTAGTTTTCATACTTTTTTTCTCAGTGCACGAGATCACAGGAACTATAAATTTGTGTCTACCTTTAAAAATGCCTTTTACATTATTTGTTGGCCATTTCATTCCCCACTTGCATTTCCTTCTAAAGCTAAACAAGTCAATAGTTACCACCTGGAGCACAATGGTTATGCCAGTAGAAGCCTATAGAGAAAATACAGTTAAGAATAGACTTTGACTGGGTGCACCCGCCTTGGGAAGTTGATGCTCCTGGCTCCAAACAGATGTCACTGACCAGCATCACTGGCTGACTGACTGACTGACTGACATCTCATGTCAGAAAAGGAATTTGGTGTCCCAAGAAGATACAGCTGCTGCCACCATTACTTCACTGAGACACACCAACTGCAGATGAAGGCTCCAGTGTAGAAGGCTATATACCAAAAAAACAAACAAAAATCCCTGTGCACTTTCCGTAAAAGTAAGATACAGGGAGAATGAGAGTATTTGAACTAGTACAGCAGACGGATCACAAGTTAACAATACGGCACTGCTGCACAGCAGAAGAAATAGAAATTACATAACATTAGCCACTGAATCATTACCATATTTTTGTAGGCATACTAGAGGTGGTCAAGAAGAGAATTCCCATTCTCTATGAAATTCTGACATTTTGTAATCTGTTCTTATTCTGATTAAAATGAAAATCCAAATGTCAATGTTTCCTAAGATACAGTTCCAGGAAAATATTTCTTTGGAAATGTCAGAATTTCAGTACAAGTTTCTTGCTAAGAATGTTGAATCATTAAACTGCAAGATATTATATGTGTGTGGATATATCTGCTATTACTTTTGATACATGAAATAGTAAAACATTATTGAGAACAATTAAAATGAAACTATGATTCATAGTATAAACGAAAGATGAAGAAATCATAATGAAATAGTTTTATCACACTGAAGTGAAAAAGTCTTCCTGTGGCAGTACTTCAACTAGTTTCAGTAATTATGTAGGAATAATATTACATTTAATGATATTCTTATATCAGTATAATGGTTAAAATTTGTAAGCCCATTTTATACAAACAAGGCCACAAGCACAGTCATTGCCTGATGTTAGTTATTTATTGTTAACTCTAAGGCATTCAGGCTGTTTCCTAATCAGTGTTTCATAAAGCACCGAGATATGTTTTGCACTAAAAAATCCAGCAATTTTTCTATCGACAGGTGCTCTCTTAGCAATGAAAATAAGTTTTGATTCCAGTACAATAACCTTAGAACTTAAATGGAATTACTGTTAAATTAATTACAATTTTACTACAAAAGTGATTACATTCTTTTTTTTATGTGTTCCTGCATTTATATTTTCACAGTGGTGCTTATGGGAATTTAGCTATAAAACGCCCATAACTACACTGAAAATTTATTCCTTGGGGTATTATTTTGTAGTCTTCAATAAATAACAACCTTGAGGCTTATGGGTTAAGTATACTACTTTTTTGTCAGCTATGTATCTGGGGTTTTTTGGCTTCTGGGAATTAATTTATAAAAGAAACACTTCATAGACAATGCTTCTTGTGCCCTGTAGCATGCTTAGATGTTGAAAGAGTCTTTTACTGTGGATTTCATTGCTTCAGTGGGTTTTAAAAAGCATTTATCATTGAAGGAAAAATCACAAGATACAACAGACCGAAATCTCACTTCCCTAAAAGCTTAAGCAGTTCAGTTTGTTAAGGTCCCCAAGTGCCCTCACCAGGGCTTATCCCTGATCTGATAAAGTGGTGAGGATCCATCAGACTCCAGAGGAACTGTGTGTGTGTATGTGTGTATGCGCGCATGCATGTGGGGGGATACCATTTACTCTATTGCTGGGTGCTGGGCAGTGTCCTCGCTGGGTTTGTGCATGGCCAGCATCCCTCAGGCAAGCCTTCACGCAGTCTGGGACACATGGATGTAAGGTCTCAGGCACAGTCCTTGGATATTACGGCCTCACATGGACAGTCTGTAGTTTGTTCAGAAAAAGATAAAATTGTACACAAGGACCTAGTTAAATTAGATATAGAAATTAATAAAATTGTCAACACAGCAGCCTACGCAGTATTTGTTTTGTTAATAAATTCCATTTATTTTATTCTATTCCCCTCATTTTTAGCCATGGTATAGCACTGAATGCCATTTGTTAGGTCACACTTGTGACCTCACCCATTTAATTTCCTGTATAAGCCATGAAATGAGATGCCTTGGGCAGCTAAGCCCGTCAGAGCTATTTTTACCAGCCTGTCTAGAGATGCACGCACACATAGAGCACTGCCCAAGTTACGTTCCAGTGGCAATTTCATAAATCTTTTTTGAACCAGAAAGGCCACGTGTAATTCAATTTTAAAAAGACTTCTGAACACTGATCTTGTTATGAGCATCCAAGACACAGGCGGGTGCCTGTTGTAACTACACCTCGAGCCAGCTCTGCTTCCTTCGCACCTGTCTCACCTGCTTTTTCCTTGTAATACCTCTTTGGATCTCTGGAGAGGGACTCTGCTGTACATCTGTCACCGCATCACCCTCCTCCTCTCCATGCCGAACAATGGGCAGAAGCAGCCAGGTCATGCCTGCATCTGCTTGTGGCCTTTTCTCTCCCTTCTCTGCTCTGAGCTTTCAGCCACCTCCACGTACTTCAGCGCCAGCAGTCTCATTTACATGCGTGTTTCCCAGCAGCTTGGGATAACCCTCTTTAACATGAACTTACTTCAAGAGCAGAGCCACAAACATTTACATCAAGGCTCTTGTCCTCTGCACAGGTTCAGGTATTCCTCATTAGAGACAGGCAGACAATAACGCTGCCTCTGGTTCCCTGTCTTGCACAAACACGTGCGTACCTTGATACCCGTTTGATGCAGCAAATTTTCTCCACAGTTCTCTTGAAAAACATATGTCTATTGATTTATTTTAGCCAATTATCTGACACATTTTTACAGATATTCTCAGTCAAGGCTTACTTGAGGGTGGAAATCTTGTCCTAAATGTTCCTACTACTAGTCCTGAGTGTTTTATGATAAGTTAACAAAATAGTACCAAATTAATCTTTCAGGTCAGTGTCTCCATTTTCTTTAAATCCTACTCAGTGCAGCCTGGATAATAAAATCAGTTTATGCTACTGCACAATTCAGTATTGCAACATTTAATAACCCCAAATATTAATTTGGCTACTATAATACCAGATATCAGCATCCTAAGTAATTACACCCGAATTTTTAAAGTCTTATTTTTTCAGACAACATAATTATTTGCAGGTTATTACATAGCACACAGGATTTGTCTTTGTCAAATACATTTTTTATTTACTAGCTTTAACCAATCTCAATAGATCTGATTGTTACCATGCATAAAAGTAAAAAAATGTAGATAAGTGAATGAATTTCCATTTCATCCTAAGCTTGAAAAGTCTCCAGGCAAAGCTATTCAAAGTACAGATAAATTAAAATGTAATTTACTCTTTTCTTCGTCTTCAGAAATTAATGCCTATGTTCTTTGTTTAGCCCCTATTATTCATATAATGGCAAGTTCTAGGTCACTGCGTACAGGCAGCTGATATTTAGCAACTGATCTTAGTGGGACTTAATTGGTTTTCTTGTGAAATTGTATGTTTCCTAAATAAGGTTCAAAATGCACTCCTACTAGCAAGTCCTTGTTTTCCAGAAAAACATCTATGAGGGAGCACTTCAACAAACAAATACAATGAACACTAGTATTGTTTCTCAGTTTAATTTTTCTTCAGGCATAATCCAATTTTTATTAAAATTTATGGAAATGGCTGCCATGGACTTCAGGGCTAAGTGCATAAAATCTTATTCTTTTCTTTGGAATTTATTTGTCAGAATACTTTTTACAGAGTTTAGCTGCTCTATTGTAATGTGATCATTTCAAGATTTCAGTCTAAAACTGCTATGACAAACCAAAACCAAAACTTCTATACAAAGCATAGTGCGGTTTAATTGCAAAAAGTCGCATAAAAAACTTTAAACATTCGTCTATCCTGAAACTTCTGGAATGTGCCTGGACAGTGGCTCCATGAGGTAGCCTATTTGACGTGGGCAGAGGGTTATTATTCATTTCTCCACCTTCACTTTTTTTCTCTAAACCACAGTATTTGAGATCTCTCCAACTTTATTTTAGAAATGTCTAACCATTATAGCTAAATTGACTTCTTTCATTTCTATTGAAAAATATTTCTTGCTACTTCTTTTATTGAGAACTGCAGGTCAGGATCCTCACCCTGTATATCATCTTTGGCTAAAACCATTCTCTCATTCTATATAAAGGATTTTCTTAAGAGTTGGAGCCTGAGTGACAGATCTAAGAAGCAGCCTGTCCAGTCCATTCACAAAGATAAAACTCTCACTACCTTGCATCCCAACATCTGAAAAGATTTTTTTTTTTCATTCCAGATTAGAAAAGACAGTCCTCCCTAATAATAACCATAGAGGTGTTGCTACAAAGATTCTGTTTCTACTCCATCAAATTGTAACCATTATCCGTCACTTCCTCTCTTTTCCCTCTGTCTGTCTCTTCTTTATTGTGTTACATATATTTCCCTTCTCTAAATCCAGTCTGTATCCAGTCTTGCCAGTAATTTTTCCTTCACTGGACCACAATTATATTCTCTGTCACCAACCTGGGAAAACGCCTCTGTGCTTGACACTCCCCTTTACCACTTGGGAGTAACTACTTGTACACAACTGTATTTTAGTAAACCCTTTTTTATTATATTGCCTGGGAAAAAAAAATAGTAAAAATTGAACAACAGATATGGTAGGAGGACTGCCTGTCATATTGACGTGCATGGTCTTTTTTTGGTGCTTGTGCCTCATGTTTCATCTTTCACACTTAGAATACTGATTCTTTGCAGCAGAGACCTTTTGTTATTTTTGTTATTAGCTTCTAATACAGTGGCATGCTAGCCCATGAGCAAGAGTGATGCTAATATAGATAATGACAATAACAACATCAGCAACTTACTCTGGGAAATGATCGTGCACAGAATGCTCTTATGACTGAAGAACTGCAAAAATGAACTTTTTGCTTTCTTTTCCTTTACAGAGAACTCCAACCTGTCCCCAGTTTGCAACATATGCATCACTAAATCAGTGAAGATTCTGGTCCAGTGCAAGGTATTACTTATTGCCTGCAATCACTTTATGAAAAATTTATCATTTAACTTTCTGCCATTTGCATTAATGCAATGAAACTAGTATGAGTTATGTGCAGTCTTCAGGCATTCTCTTCTGAATTTTGTGTACAGTAATGAGACACTGCCACCAGTCACCCATGCTGTGACTGAATGAAGAGCTGGAGAGCTTTTACATTACAAAGCAAACTAGAGCAAAGAATACATAGCTCCAGAGGATCAATATGCCACAAAGAGCACCCAATTAACTCTTTTAGTGTATGCCTGGAATTATATCTGAAGACTCTAAAGTAATGCGAAATGTATCAATTGTCACATAACAAGGTGCAAGCATTACAATGAAGTGCTTCTTTACAGCATGTTGCCGCTTTTACTTATTTCATTGGCATTGGTGCATCTGGCTGTGAATGAAGTAATAAGAATTAGTGAAATCTGTAGTCTTAGGTTGCTTTCTGTGATTGTTAAAGCCAGGACAGGAAAAAGTCACTAGCTTCAGAAGGCGAACTAACACCATATAAACTTGAGGAAAATGTGGTAACTTAAGCACTAAGGTGCTTGAGGCAGGCAAAGATTTAGAAATATAGGTGGTATCTAACTTCTAGAAATGCAAAGAGCATTTTACCATCTAAAGCACCCTTTGAATAAGAGCAAAATTCATATTTTTAGAATGCTAACTTTAACCAGAAACGCTACCTTCAAGGAGGTACTCGTATCTTATGATTAACCTCTTTGAAGAAAGTAAGCAGTGAGATAAACAGGCCATTTAAGGATTAGAGTTTACTTTCAGTGAGATTTGCAATATATATTTTATTCCATATCCAATAAAATATACTTCAATTCCTTCTCTCAGTACAATGAGGAAAGTGAAACTTAAATCAAGGTTTGGGAGGGCTTCCAGAACCCATTTTCTCACAGTGTCACAGGTCTCCATTGCTTAGTATAAGGTTTCTCAGGAGCGATTCCCCTATAGTCTTTAAAGGCAAGACATAAAAAACCATTTCAAGATCTAAAGTATGTTTTAAGTAGAATTTGGAAACCTAAATCCAAAAAGGAGATATGTAAGAACATTGATTAACCTAAGCACTGCTTAAATGTCCAGAAGACCACATGGGATTCATGATCTAGATATCTACAGTGTCCATAAGGCTTTAATCTCACTTAATTTGGATCTAGAGTGTCAGTATTTAAGTTTCAGCTGTTCATTCAAACCTCTTTATAGTCAATGACAAAAAATACATACAGTACCATTCAGTTTTACTATTTTAGGCATTAACATTATCATCAGATCTATTACACCATAGAAGTACCCACTTCACTGACCATAAGACAACTCTACTTTGTATGCATATGTATTTGCTCCAATGACTCAGAGTCTAATGGGGCTACATTTTTATTAGAAAACTTAATTTGATGCCTACCGCATATGCCCAGATTCACCTTCATGGGGTGGTTCACCAGCTTTGAAGTGCCTCACTTATACATAAGGCTGTTTCTAATTCAGCACTAGACCTACATCTCCTGAGGTGAGGAATCTAATAGGCACAGTCTGAAACCGTCTATGCTAGAGTGACAATAAAGAGCAGATTGCTGAGGATAGGAATCTGTGTTGGATCGTGTAAATTCCAAGACATGAATGAGGTACACAAGAAGAGAAATCTGCTTTGGACTCTGAAGTTTTGTGAAAAAATAAGAAAAAAATTTCCTGACGAATCAGTGGATTGCTTCTTCAGCGTGTGAGCTGATGTAAACACCCTCTGGACCACTGCATTTGTTCTAGATAATCACGTATTTCATGCTTACTTGTGACTTCCATACCCAGAACCTGGCATGAAGGAATGGTAATATTCAAGTCAATACCCGTTGTGGATTTTACTGCTTAAATCTCAGTGCTTGATGTTTTGTGAAGGGAGGGTTCATCTACTACAAACAAACCCACTCATGTTAAGGATTACAGAACAGATGAGATTCTTCGAGAGAGGAGAAAGACCCTTGTGTGAAACTAACATAAGGCAGTACACTTTTTGGACCTATTATAAAAAGAAAAATCTGTAGTGCCATGTGCCCATATGCCTATAAATATATGTTACATCTGTGTAGAGTTATCTTTATTTTGAAAGCATTTATCTGACAGAATCGTCCCTATTCTGGTAGGCCCACCTTCTCTCTGTGGAGTCCCCTAGTTGTAGTACTTGTCTGGCATAATGTTTTGAAACTACAGATGCTCTAATAGCAAAAATATACTTCTGGGACACCAGAAAGTGGATACAAAGCCAAACACGAAGGGATACATTTCCTTTTTAAAACTGAAATTGTCTCCTGTGAAAATTACAAGAATTTTAATGTATGTGAAATTATTTTTTTCACATCTCAACAATCAAGAGATAATTGGACAAACACTACAGACACAAAGCGAAAAGTATGTGTTTTATCTCTAGGAGTGCAAACATATGTAATATTTACATTCCCACTTTCTGAGGCAACTTTTGCCTGCGAAAGGCTCTCAATTATTCAGCTGTACCAGATCCAAGGACTTAAACTAAAGCAAGACATGGGGGTAGCAAGAGAAAGAAAGAAGTGTGTACCACTTCTGCCTCTGCCCAACAATGGTTGTGTGGTAGTACTAGTGATATTGTTGAATCTCAACACTTGCTTGGCACCACTGGCTTGTTTACAAATGAATTCCCTTTATCATCACATTTCATCGGCACAAAGCAATTATCGACAAATAATTCTGCCTAGGAAAGTACTCCGTCATTATTACTTACTTGCTTGAATTTGTTTTTTGCATTTAGAGGAATGGGAAATAGTCTGTTCATGCTCACTTCTCAAAAAACTGAGTCAAACATTTGGACATGCATAGAGAATGTTGTTCACAGAAATAATCCACTGTATTTCATCTGTTGTTTTAGGATCTGATCATTCCTCTAGTGAATTAATGTTACTTTACAGAGGGGAATCTCAAAGATAACATTCAGCTTTTCCCTGGGAAACTTCTACTCTAAGAGCAATACTTTCTCCTGGGCAGTTGAAATAAAAATTCCAGTGGGAAAATAGCATCAAAAATGAAGCCTCTACATTACTCATCCAAAATCTCAGATTGCTATTAAGCTATAGGGGAAAAGAACCCTGAAAAACAGGACTTTGGAATCAAAAGTAAAGAATGGAGGCTAGGGACAGGGGCTGGCCAAATCATCTAAGACACTGCTTCCGTCACTGTGTTTTGCAGACACAAAGTGGTCCATGAGGTCCAAGGTCCAAGTGTACTCAGGAAGTTGCTTGGGAAATGTTTAGGTTTGATAGTAGTCCAAAGTTCAAAATTTCTGAGGAGGATATTCCATGCTGTGGAGGTTTTGGATCATGCTAGGAAAGTAAAAGGGAAGGGAAGGGAAGGGAAGGGAAGGGAAGGGAAGGGAAGGGAAGGGAAGGGAAGGGAAGGGAAGGGAAGGGAAGGGAAGGGAAGGGAAGGGAAGGGAAGGGAAGGGAAGGGAAGGGAAGGGAAGGGAAGGGAAGGGAAGGGAAGGGAAGGGAAGGGAAGGGAAGGGAAGGGAAGGGAAGGGAAGGGAAGGGAGGGACACAACCAAAACCAAACCAAAACAAAAAAGAAACCAAAAAAAAACAACGAAGCAAAACCAAACAGACTGGGGGAAACATGCTGGAGGTGTGATGATTTGAGAGGAAGTAAAAATTTAAAAATTGCTAGATACACTCTGCTACAGCAAACTTGTAAGTGTCCTCCATCTACTACAAAATTCCTCAGAAAAACATCTTGTTATAGTGTATACTCATTGAGTTTCTCCTCCACACAGGATTATCAGACTAAATCAAACCGATTTCTTAGTGGCACAGTGAACTGGCTAATGAAAGAAGAATCTCATTAATCACTAGGGAAATACTCTTCAGTAAGGTGATTTTCTAAATTGTTCATTTAGGTGAAAGTACCGAAAACTTTAGATTGAAAGCCTGTCAAGGTACAATCACGGTTTATCTGGGAATCTCACTAAAAGCTTGTCTACAAAAAGTATGTGTGTGAGGCATGAAGGGGAGTTAACTGGATTTGTGCCTTCTTTCATTTCTGTGGGATATTCAATAGATCTTAATGTTTAGTGATTTTATCACCTCACAATGGTCTTCCTTAAGATACTTGGTCTCCTCTGGTTTTGCTAGAGGAAATGTTGGTGCTCATGTCTCTGATTTTGCTGTTAGCTCTCACAGCCAGAACAGCTGTTTTCTGAGTGGATTTTTTCACATTTTGTTAACTCACTTAGCACTTGCATATACATGGTCTCTGACATGGAGGTAGGTTGGGTGGTCCCTGTCATTAGCTTTCAACTGAAAGAAATGAACTAGAGCAATGAATTCTACAATAGGCTCCCTGACAGCTATAATCTAATTTCAGCAGCTCATAGCCTTTGCATTTTACTCACAAGGTCCTATTTGAATTTGCTAGTGAACAATCATGCATTGAGGTATAATTTGTTGTCTAAGGCATATAATTTCTTTAAACTCCTACTGAGATCATTTTCTATTCTGGTAGACCTCAGAGGGTATAACCTCTGCATGGGAAGCTTGCCTTTAAGAATGACATTGTGCTTATGCCTACAGGAAACAAATATTGCAACTTGTTCTCTGAACTGAATAGTTAGGTTACAGTCCTGTTTTTCACTACAAAATCTTGACTTTTAATGTTTAAAAATTTCTATTTTCTGTGCATCTGTTCACTATATGCAAGGATTCATCCATAGAGTCATCCTGTCCTTCAACAGTCATTTTCAAAAAAGCTCAGTAACAACAACAGGCAGGAAACATTCAAAAAACTTTATTCTATTAAAAAGACTGAATTTAGTACAGACTAGGAAGAGCTGGGTGATGCAGTTTCAAATATTTAACATCCTGAATCCTATAATATCCTAAAATCCTGCATTTTATAGGTACCTGGAGTATATATGAGTATGAACCTCTCGGGTCATTCAGTCCAGTAATGTACTACTGCAGACAATTATGTCATGCCATATACTATATTTATCTAAATGCGACATGACATTTCTGCATCCATTAGGGATGCAAAAGCCAGGGGTTATTTTAGATTTGCCCATTAGGAAGTTATCCTGGAATGGTAAACTGCAGCTTCTCTGTCCTCTGCTCGGAGGCCACTTGAAGCTGATCCACTAATGCTCTGCAGCAAATGAGAGGCAGCTAATCCCTCTTCCACTAAATGAAAAGCTGCCTCACTTTATCTTGATTCTGCCGAGGGAGTGAACCTACATCTGGGCAGTAACTGTGAGTGAGTGACCCACTGATCCCTTGTACATGTGGGGTGATAAAAACCCAGTTACCTTCTGTAGAAGTAGAGCAAATTAGCTTACATTTACCACTGGAAAGGAGCAGCTTCTTATCACAGTGACTGTATCCATTCTTTGATATCTCATTAACTTGGGATGATTCAAAGTTGCTTATTCTTACCTTATTTAAAATACTTTTACTAACCTGACCTTATGAATTTTCAGTTCACTTTCAGTTGGGTTAAACACAATGATCTGATATTTGCCTTAAAATAGTGATTTGTGTTCCTTTATAGGGAAGTCCTTTCAGAAACCAATTTTCTGGGGGTTAGACATTTGTTTTTGAATTGTCACTTAAATTTATTCATGATGAGTTATTCTTGTTTGTTCCTGGGCTAGCATTTCCCTTCAGTTTACATAACATTTATTCCCCAGTGCGCTCACAGATAGCAGTCTTGTCCCTTCACAACTTCTGTTTTGCTAAACAAGATGAAGGTCATTTGTCTGACTCTATGTGTTAGATTCCCTTCTCTGATACACCTAGTAGTCTTTCTTCACTTCTGCATTCCAAATTCATCTGCCTTGAACATGTGTACAATGTGTACATTATTACTAGTAAAGTTTCAATGGGGTCTTTTAAAAAGGAATTATTATGATTCTCATGGCCAGAATATCCTTCCTAAAGCATCTTCAGATAAATTACTTTTTTCTGAATCACAGTGTATTTGTAATTCGTAAGTATCTTGTGACTATCTAACATACTTATGTGACTGTCTCTCTGAGTTGCTTCTCCTGTCTGATCTCACAGCTCAATGCAAAAGTCAAAGGTTTTAATTTTTCCTTTTGAATTTCTCCTAATTTCTATTATCTCAAGAACATCTAACTTTTCTCATGCAACATGCCTGTCCTTCTATATTGACAATGTCCTTGAACTTGTGTGATTGTCAGATGTCAGTAATGCAAACCAGTTTTTATGTCAATATCAAGCTGAGGAATGCACTACTCACACTTTCCCACTTTACATCACAACCTGTTACCTTCTTGTCTTTAACTAGTTTCATACTCATTCAGCAATTTTTCTATCAACTACCATCATTTCTTATTTAACGGTTTTTCCACAATGCCTTAATTTTTTTTTATTTTTTTTTAATCCTAAAAGACCAGGTACTTTATCAAAGAAATATAGAAGATTAGTTTGGAACTCCTATCCTGGGAATCTAATTGCTCTTATTAACCCATTTTCCATTACGCAGTGCCTTTAGTAAATTCCTCCGTCAATACCTGTTCTGTAGCCTGGCACACTATGACATTAAACTAATGAAGCTGTGCCCTTCATGGACATATCTAGTGACAATAAGATTGTTTGGGTTTTTTTGTCTTGAAGATGTAATTCCTGCTTTTTTTCCTGTATTATAAGTGATAAGAAAGTGAAGTTTGGTCTTTCTTGGCTTTGCAAGAATATCATACTAAATGTCTCAAAAATGTTTGGGATAATTCTTTTACAGAAGCAGCTCCATTGTTGACATTTTAACAAAGATTTAATGTCAGACAAGTGTGTGTAGAGTACTAGAACTAAATAGATGTTAACTAAACTCCAAACAGGTTAGTCAATATGACTTTTCCTTTCTCAGTCATGCAGGACTCTTCTGTCTTGTGATTAGAAAGATAACTCCAAGACTTACAAGATCTGAATATATAACAAGAAAAGATCCATAAAATTGATTACATTTAGGCTGAAGACCCATTTATAGTGCACCAAAAAGACCCCAACGGTGTCTTTCTCATATTCCCTGTAGTAATAAATCTGAATACATAATGAGATAATATTAAGTATCAACAAAAAGATTCCTTCATAAATGCCACAATTGATCAAGCAACACTGTGACAACATTCCATCTAAATACTCTAAGATTCGCTAGATCTTTGAAACTTTGGAGACACATTTGAGATAACAGGTATATTTTAAATTTATAAACCATATTTTTAAAGTGAGGTAAATAATTAAAAAGAACTTGGATGGCTTGACTTCTTATCTAACAGAAACCAGATATTGTCAGTGGTCTAACTCCATTATGTTATATTTGGTTTCTACATTCACACGCAGAATCAAAATCAGACTCATTGAAAGCCTCAGCATCAGTGCTGAATAGCTCAGCTGGTTTTAAGGATAAAATGAAATCATAAGAGGTCAAGCAATCAGGCAGTGAAATGAAAAACATAGAAGAGCCTGGAAAAAGCAAAAGATGAGGATCTACATTTTATCATTTTCCTGATTGGACTTATTAAAGATGAACTTAGTGTCTATGATAACAACTATGGTGATATCACTGGTAGACATAGAAGAGGCAATTTTAAAGAGTATTTTGAAAGGATAGGCTGAGTTTATACTGTGCTACAATTCAAAGAATTGAAGTCACTTTGCATCTAGTATATAAAACCTCTAATGGGGTCATTGCAGCAAAACCATCATTTCTTTCTTCATATGAACCCCAGAGAGTGTCACAGAAGGTATTGGCCCCAGTCGTCCTCTTCTTTTAACTTGATTTACATCAGGTCAGTAAAGAAAAGAATTCTAGTGCTAACCTGCTCCACACAATCTATTCAGCCGCAAGTGGAGGCTGTTTATTAGCTGTACACAGATACTTTAGTATAACTGACACAGAATATAAACTGGAAGGAAGATATGCCAGGAAAGGTGCTGTATGCTTCAGTTGTCCCCAGAAAACGGAGCAATGTTTCAATATCAGAGATGCCCTGTAAAGTGCAGACCAGCCATGATCTTCCTCAATCTACATTAGCAGGCTGATGTGCTGTCTTTGTTCTGTCTTCCCATGTGGCATGTCCTGGTTTCAGTCTGTGCCCCTTGGCTACACCATGTCAGAGAAAATCTTTGGGGCAGATTCATACATGAAGCAAAGGGATATTTATGAACTTCTTTTAGGTCATTTCCCTTTAGAAATAAATGTCCACAATGTTTTGTAGGCCAAATGGCATTTCATACAGTTGTCAACAGCAAAGAAAAAGCTTTTGTCAGTTCAAGGAGTCTGTTGTCAAAGTACCCAGTACAGATAAATACTTCAATTTCTTAAAAGTTATATATCAGAAAACATTTTCCAGAAGAATAAAAACATAATTCTCAAGGCAGATAGAAAAGCAATAAGATAATTTCCTTTCCATCAAATAATAACAGTATAAAAATGCATTAAATTATTTATGTCTGGAAAGACATTTCAATATAAAAAATTTACTCATTTTGGAAAATCTATAGGCGTGGAATATATGAAACAGGAAAGAATTACACTGTCTTGAACATCGAATTTAACTTTCCATTAGCTTAAGTTGATGATTAAATTATGCTGATGTGAGGGTTATTGTGCCCTTGAGCCAAAGTTTAACAGTCCACTTACAGTCTAGTAATACAGATTTTAAGGAATGATGATTCTGTCATACTGCTGGTGTTATAATAGATATATTTGGATGGCTGTTCACATAGAAATGTATTTAAATGAAATGAGCATCATATCAATCATGATCTGCAACACATCTTGGACTTTTTCTGGCACTTTATCTATTTAAATTACATCTAAATTATAAATACTGTGAATATCAGCAGTTGGAGTAATATTAGCCTAACAACAAAGGAGATAGATAGCAGAAATATTTTGTTACTTCACTGTAACCTACAACATCATTGCATTTTTTGAGATTATTGACAATACTTGCCTCACCATTTTCACTTTGTAGAGATTTCTGCATCATTCTTAAAATTCATTATACTGCAGAAGCACAGACCTTTGTGGAGAGGTGATATACCATGTGCCTGAAAACATATACTCACTGACTGCATGGTCTATAAGGCCCTGAAATAAGGTGACCAATGTTAATAATTGCCATACAATAATAGTTCAATTTTACCATTACAAGGCTTTTAAAAGTTTTTTAAACATCATAGATGAGAGGCATTTCATTCACTCCATTTGGTTTGACACCTTACCTGTTTGTATCCTACCCTAGTGACATTTCCTTAAACAAATTTTGCAGAGGAAAAGTGACAATGACTAAACTTCAAAACTATACGTAGTAGGTGTATGCCTCGAAATAAAATCTCCTCTTTTCCTAAGGACGTTTTCTTCTTTTTCCTGTTTCCAAAATTATGACAAAAAAAGAAAAAAGTTCCATCAAATCACAAAGTTTTTATTAACAAAAGCTGTAGATAAGTAAAAATTATTCTATCTAAGCTTCTGGAAAATCTGTCAGACTAAACATAAGTGTTTCTGCATAAGAAAAATCACAAAGTTTTTTGAGTAAGCCAAGCTATTCCTCTTGTAAAGTATAACATGATCTGCGCAGCTCAGCAGAGCCAATTGCATATTCTAGATGTGTTTAACGGCAAAGAATACACATGGAAAAACAATATATGTGGGTCTCACTTGCTCACCTCCCTGATCTGAGAATAAATAAATGTATGGATGGGTAGCTGTGGGTCCCAAAGCCCTGCAATTAGTTAACCATAGGAGCACAAGAGCTAGATATCAGTCTGTCTCAATATTCTTCCTCTGCCAGAGGCTAAAAGAGGATTCCTGGGGATGAGTACAGGAAGCATGACCTGTACAAAGTGATCATTTCTAGAAGAGTAATTTAGTACCTTGAGACAGAGGTTGTGGTTGAACCATAGTGTTAAATGTTCTCCAGTGGAGCTCAACTTTATGAATTTCTTTTTGAACCCGTTTATACTTTGACCTCTGTGAGACCTGTGGCAATGAGATCCACGGTTTAATAATGGAGAAATAGTGACAAACTGTTCCCGGTTTACCTTCTTCACACAATATATGCTTTTATGTACTTCCATTGTCTTTCCCTTCAGCTGTCTCTTTGCAATATGAAGTCTCATAGCCTGCTTTTTCTGTCTTTATACTTCTGCTTTTACAGCACCCCGTAGCAATGAGTTCCACAGTTAAATAAATGAGGAAATAAAATAAAATAATTCCCATCTTCTCCACACTATTTGCAATGATACAAACCCTTATGCTATCTTTCTTTAAATTGCCTTTTCTAATCTGAAGAGTTCAGGTTCATTTTATAGGTAAGTTTAACTTTTTAATAGGAGGTTACTTTAAACCTTTCATAATCTTTGCTACACTTCTCTGTGCCTTTCTTAGTTCTTTGTTTCTTTTTGATAAAGGAAGACTAGAACTTGCAGAAGTTTTTAAGTTAAAGGCACACCATGGATTCTTAGTGGCATAATCATTGCTCTGTTTGTTTTTAATTCCTTTTCAAATAATCCTAAACAATCTGTTTGCTTTTCTGACTGTTGTAGAACTATCTAATAAGATCTTTTTTTCTGAGCGATTTTAAGTAATTTAAAGTCTATCATTTATGCATATATTTTCCTCCATGTGCATTGCTACTCACTGAATTTCATTTGTCATTTTTTCACCGAACTGTGAGACTGCCCTGTCTCTCTAGGCAACCAGTTGTAGTTTCTACTATAAGAATACTGTTTCAGGGGCAGATAACAAGGGTCGATCATACAGACATGTCATGTGAGAGAAGCTAGTTACTGTCTTTTCTGACCTGTATTCAAGAACCAATGATATGTTGCATACATTTATCCACTTTAGATCCTTATATGTATCTTTATGGCCAGACTGATATAAAATACAGATTGATATAAAACATACGTTTTCAATACTTCATAATGAAAAGTTCGTAATGAGTTAACAAAACTGGGGTGAGGAGGGAGGATTTACTTCTCGCTAAGGCAAAAAGTTGTTTATTAGCTAGCAAAGTAGAAAAAATGACATCTGATTTAACAAAGACACATTAGCATTTCCAAGGATGTGGATTAATCCACTTCTTTGGATTAAGAGACATGACAAGCTGTCTGTTTCTTGCAGAAGGAAGACATAAAAAAAGTTTTTGGGAAAGAAATTATACGTCTGGAACCTTGGAGGATTTCAAAGGAGAGATTGGCTATAAAAGCTAACATGCATCACCGAGACAGGGTGCTCTATAATAATGCAACATGAAGAGTGTGATAGGCAAAACCAGAAAATCCCTGACAATCACCTTGTCTGGACAACTTATCACCAATCACCCAAATATGAGAAAAAGGAAGAAAAAGGATAGCTGTGTCTCACCTTAACATTAAAGCAAGCAGTTTAAGCATTGTTTTTCTTTCTTTTCTTTCTTTTGTAAAGTTTTGTAATTGTTTTGCCTCTTTTTCATGTTGTGAACAAAATAATTTATTATGCGTTTTACTTACCATGGTTTGAGTTAGATGTATGGTAGAGCAAAACACAACTGGTAAGTGAGTTTACAATAAGGCATTCCTCACACAAAAGTGAAATAAATCTATTAAACAAGCTTCCAAGGATGCCCATGACAGAACTCAGACTCCCAAAATATTATTCTGAGTATCCAGAGCGTAAAAGCTTGTGTCCATTTTCACCTACTTAAAGCAGGTAGAGGATTGGTAACCGGGGTGGGTGGTCAGGAGAGTGATTAGTGTTTCCTGTAACTACTGGGATTCAGGATGGATTTTTGTACTGGGGACTCTGACTGGGGCCTGTAAATGCCTTGTAAGTTTTCTTCAGCTGCTCTTTATGGTTGTGTATGAGAACTTTTCACTTGATTATTCTTCACCCTTGTGACTATTTAGTGAGGTACTTAACAGCAGAGATCTAAGCACAAAATCTTGGATAATAACTGAGGAAAATGTTCACCTATCCCCATGTTATGTTTCTTATTCTTTAGTCATTTTCTAATGCTTACATGATTAAGGCACCTTCCCTCCCTTTTATGCTTTTTGAGGTTCGTGTAGGCCCAAGTTGAGTATCTCACATGCATCAGTTGCCCACACACTCACTGATTCCTTCTGATATACTTGTGTAATGCATCTTACTTCCAAGTCACCTGTTCCACAGTGGAACATTTTTCCATGTGTTCATTCATCCTGTTCTTCATTCTAGTTTTTAAGAAGCTGCCTGATATGGAAATCTGGTCTATAATCCTAAATTAATTCTCCTAACACTTTTCACGTTTTAAATCCTATTTTTCTCCCTCCATTCCTTGAATCAGATTTGCTATAAGCAGCAGATTATACCCCAACTAGAAATTTACCAGTTTCATTTTTGTGTGTCTCATGAACTTTTGGGTAAATATCTTTAATTCCGTCTTTCTCTATTTTTGTTTTCAGTAACTTCACAGAGTCTTAAATATCCAAGATAACAGTCACAATTCTGGTCAGAGTAGAGATCTAATGACCTTTCGTTTTGACCACATCTTTCAAGCTAGTTCCTGACTAGGTACATTCAGTGATCAGAATATTTCTGTGCTGAACTGTAATACAACTTCAGCTGAATAAAACAGAAATATTTTCAAGTGAATTAAAATGATATCTTAATATAAATTAAAGGAAAGCTAAGTTGAGAATAAAAAGTAAAGCAATAATATCATGATCAGTGATGAATTAAATTCTTCACTAACTGTTTCTATATATGCACCATTCAAATTTATTGAATCAACCATCAACCACCTCAGCCACAAGCTTAGACTGACATTCTCTCTCATGCTCTAAATCATCACCAAAAGATGATCAGTCAAAAATCTGATTTCACAAAAATATCTGCCTTCATTATGAATGCCCAGCAAGTTTTATCTTTTGCTGTAGAAAGATATAGATGCTTCTGTATGGCATGTCATTCTTTTTCTTGCTGCAGTAGGACTGTTTCCTTTGACAGGACATAGTCCTCTAATTTCTGCATCTTTTTATTGCCATCTTGAGGTGAGACAGGGGGGTTGTTTAGGAAATTCAGGGAAGGGGTTAATTTTGCTCCAAGCCTGAATACTCAATAATATTTTTGTTTCACCATGTCTCAGTCTTCCTAGACAGCAGAGAAGACTTTGAATTTTTTTTTTTACATTAGTCAGATTGACAGTTACCAAAAAATAATGTGGTTTGGAGATGAGTATATAAGGGTGAGTCACCTTTCCTAAAATGGTTATCCCTGATGAATCAGGCTTTGGAGGTCTGTATCTCTCCACTGAGAGCTACATTCTCTTGAAGAAGTCCTCAACTGGCTTTGTCTAGTCACTGAACTTCTGACTGAAGTGAGATGAACAGAGTTCTACTCACAGAGTGCTGATGCATAAAATGACCACTTTTTAACTTGTCTACAGTATGCAGCAAGAGCATTCTCTTCTGGTCATACTTCTCTTAATACCAAAACAATCACTTAAAGTCAGATAAGGTGAACAGTAGATTGCATAGATGTCTCTCTATTGACTCATAGGAAAAAAAAGTCTTAATATATTCGTGAAGATTTGATGGCATTTTTACAAAATTAATTCAAAAAATAATCCTTTCACCGATTGCTAACCATGGATAGTGGCATAAACTGAAAGAGATTTTGAAATTATTATAAACAGAACATTTGTATATCAGCTTCTTGCCAGGTAAATGGGGAGAAGTAAAATGGCATGGCAAATTGGCAGAGAAATAGGCAGATTAACTGTGAAAATTAAAGCTTTGTAAAACAGTCCTTAGAAGAGAAGTTATTTTCTCTTCTTTATGAAAAATGTTAATGAATTTCTAAGCATTTGAGTAAAATACAAATATAATTATTAAATAGACAAAGCAACCCCTCAGATTAAAAGCGTTTTAGCAGCCAGCTGAGACAGCTATAAACAGAGGCTTTATAACCACTGATGTACTGAAGAAAAAAGTATTCTGTTTCCACTGTTAAGAAGGTTATATGATGACATAGAAAATTGATCAATGTGGTGCACAAGAAGCAACTTATCATCCTTCTAAGCAGAAGGGTTTTTAAGCATGTTCATGTGTTATTTTACAACACAGTCCATCCGGAGCCACTGCACTACTCAATCCTGTATGAATTTTTACTGTAAGGCCTCATATAATTTTCTGGAAATCAAAAATCATTTAAGTAAGTTATTTCTATCTGATCTTCCTCTCATCTCATAATTCCAAGTGCAATTACTATAGAAGTGTTGGGTTTTTTTTTTCTTATGTGAAATAGCTAAAATAGAAGAAATAGCAAACAATATAGATATAAGGTAGGATTCATTGCTCTACCCTCAGTACGTAAAGATACAACTGGATCCAAACTTGTAACTTGCAGTCAAAGAGAGAAATGGGAATTATCAGGGAGCAATTCTCCTGGCTGAGGTGGGTACCTGACAAAGGGCAGCTCAATCTCACTTTGTGGTATCCATTTCTCTGCAACAATTATATAGGTAGCCTAAGGAAATTGCTTGCATCTAGCTTTTAGGTATCTGAATTTAGGCGAGATGAAGCATGTCTTTATTGACTGTTACACAAAGACATTGTAGTTAAATGAAGCGAACAGATGAAAGTGGGTCAATAGGGACAGAGAAGATAACAAGAGTCTCTAATTCTTTCTAAGGTCATTTTACAAATAAAAGCAAACCAAAAAAATAGCCCCGATGACAACACTCCTGTCATGGAATCATGTTACCCTCTACACATTTTGCACCCACATGATTCCTGGTCTACTTTAGTTTTACTGGCGTGGCACTACTACAAAGGTGTGCTGCCCTTCCTTTTTCCCTATCAGCAGGTGAACAGGAACCCTCTTCACTTAAAGCTTATGTATTGCGTATATTGTACTGGTTATGTGTTGCTCGTATGGGCCTGCTGACTCTGCCTCCAGGTCACAAGCAGGGAAGTAACAGTGCCTGCCTAAGGCAAAATACCTTTACTGTTTTTCTTCTTCGTGGAGAAAGCCATTCATCATTGCATCCTCAGAACAAATTTCTGTAACATGGGGAATATTACAAAGCAATTTCTTTACAAAATAACTTTCCTGTCTCTTCTCATGAAATTGCATATTTCCCCTCTCTCTAAATTGTGTATAAATAGATTTTACTGGTTTAGCCACTGATCTTCATTTTATCGTGCAAGTCTCTTTCTTCCAGCTGCAAAACTACCCTTTTCTTTCGATCCGTGCACTTTGTCTTTAGTCACTTATCTCCAGAACCTTGCCCCCTCTGCCCCCCCAGGTTCCCTCAATCTCTTACCATTACAGCGACAAAGTGACGGAGACTGCAGCTGGAGAGGGGATCAGAACACAGATCAGATACCAAACGTTCAGTACAACTGGTATTTAGACAAAGAATTTGCCTGCAGCCAGTGGGAGAATAAGGTAGACTAAATTGGTTTGATGTTGTAAAGTGAGTGACATTTTTATATTTTAATTGAGACTAGCAACCAGGAGAGGATAGGAATGCAAGAGCAGGGAGGAGAGAAAAAGAAAGGAAATAAAACAGCAGCTTGCAGGAAAATATGAATGAATAAGATTACTTTTTAGATTCTGTATTGTAAAGCAGGGGATTATAACAGGATGAATACGAGAATTTGAAGCTAACAGGAAACATAAGCAGGACTTCAATTACAGCATGTTTGAAACGACCCTTTTATCCTACTGTTTGCAACAGAGAATAATCTGTCACTCAACAAAGCTAATTTTAAAAGGACATTCTGGGTATTACTGTTATTTAATGTACCTTGTTTAATATCCTGGTTTTTCATCAGAAGTGATATAGCATGAGTCAGATTCCATTTCACTGCACACGCTGAGTAGTCATTCCTTATTCATTGAGTAGTTACGCGGATTTCAAGGAGACAACTTAGCAAGTAAGATGTTACTCAGTAAAGCTCAGACCTGACCAAATGTTTTTGCCCATCCATCCAGTGAAGGTGCTAAATGCAATACAGGAAAATATTTATGAATTATGCCCCCAAAACTTCCAGTACTCTATTTTGCTGTTTTATACAAGAAGACACTGGGGTACTTCGAGGTTAAATCATGGAGATCATAGACCAGATTATTTCTGTCCAAATTTAGGCATGTAAAGGAGATCATTGAGCAAAAAACCCTAACCAACAAGAGCTTCTACATTACTCACGGAGGGATGAAGATTTCGAAAGAGGCTGATTCAGATCCAGTGTAGTTGACCCTCCCCTTTTTTTTCAGTGTAATAGTACAAGTTGCCAACTATGCCAAATGGTGTCTGTTAAATGTCCACAAAGGTACATTCTTTATTTTTAGTGTATTACAGTTCTGTGCTGGTTTTAATATAAACTTTTCTCAAATATCTTTGACACTTTAAATATCATATGCTAATGCTAAACTTCATCCATTAAGCATCCATAATATTAATGCCAAAATATTCTAGTTGCCTAACTTGTTTGTTGTAAGAAGATATACTACATTTAATTGATGTTATCAGAGAATTATCCACCCAGAAAGTATGAAAGGAAAAATTGCCTTCTAGAGGTGTCTATCACTCTCACTATCTGAAGAATAAACTTAGATGACCCATTTAAATTAAGCACCTAACCTGCTGAAGTTTATGTGTGCATTGAGTCCTGCATTACAAGGGTTTTGAAGCATCCAACTTTGACAGCCATACAGAAGAAGGAACCATATATGCCATTTAATAGTATCTGACAGATTTGTCAGTGGACTTTCCTACAACACAAAAGCTTTGGAACTTGTGTAATGTGGAATGCACTGTTTACAAGAATGGTCAGCTTCCTTCTGCTCTTCATTTCATCCCTTATTGTTGACGTCAATGCAAAGACAAATCCATTGATCAGTACTCTGACCACAAAGGTACTAGAAGTGCCAACCTTGCACTTGAACTGATCTGGCTTTTGTCACTCCTTCCTCTTTTCTAAAATCCATTTACATTCTGTAATTCTTATTGTAAATCATATCTCCAGATGATTTCTTGTGGTTGGAATCTTAAATTCATTCTGCTTCAGTGGGAAGACGTGTTAACTTTGACCCAAGTTAAAGTGAAATTATCATCATGTTTTTGCTATTAGAGCCACGAGCTAGACTGTAAACACCACTAACTTTTCCTTGTACCTTTATTGTATATGTTAGGTGCATTTTCAAGGAACTTTTTACCTGAATGCTTTCTGCAGCCAGAATAGGCATTCTTATTAATAAGATAGATTGTCAGTCTTTCTTTTTCAAATTATTTTTAATATTAATGTTTGGAGGTAGAAGAAATGGCAACTATGCAGATGCAACTATTTATCATGCCCTACCACTATGCGCTTGGAAATTTCTCAGTTAACAAATCAACATAGATTAAACTATATAAATGAAGATTATATAGGTGAAGATTTGACCTTGACACATTTATTCCAGAGTTTCCTAAGGCAGTGAAGGATAATACTGTTTTAATGTACTTAAATAAAAACAATTAGTGGAGATTCATATGTATAAATGAATTTGTGAAAGCAGATTAATGGTGCCAATGCTTTTCAAGCTTACATTTTTTATGTCCTCAGCTGGTGTATTTTTATCCTTGTAATCTCCACAGTCACGCATTGTATCTGTGTGCCTGTCTTGTCCTCACAAAAAGATTTCTGTAGAAATCAGACAGTGTGAAGTGCTAATGGCTTTCCAAATGACTAGACTTGTTTGAAACTAACTTTTGAACTAATATTGTAATCCAAAATTCTTCCACCTCTGTAAGGCAGCATTAGTGCTTTTTGCTGGGTCACAAGCATGTGATTATCTGAATATTTCTCAGTTAATTTGTAAGCTCTTTGTGCCAGAATTGTCCTTCTTTGTTTGTGCATATCCACACAAACAAGCAAATCATTATAGCTATTTGTTATGGAGGGTTTTTTTCCCCACACTTTTTTCTAATTACAAAGCTATGGCAATTGGTTTTGAGTGGTGAAAGGTATTAGTTTGAGTAGCAGCAATAGCAAAGGTGTTAAAAGTATTCTTCTATATGCTCAAATGGGGGTATGGCGTAATGTTTTACTACTCTGTAGGGAGTTATAACAACCATTTTAAATGTAAAGCTGCAGCGAGCAGTTTAGCAACTATCTGAACTCTGGAGAACAATAAAGTGCTTGTAAACTCACTTGAATAAGTTCACAACCTAAAGAGAAATAGCGAAAGTGAGAAAAAAATTTGAAACATTACTCCAGTTACTACAATTCCTAAATGCTCACAGATGTTACTTGTTATTAGAAAGTCAGTTCACCTTACCTGTGCCACCTAATATACTTCCTAGCCTTTTCCTTTTAGAATCAAATGAACGCAGACAAATGTTTGCAAACACTTGCACGATTTGAAATGTAATTTGACGTATCATGTTACAATCCTCTGGGAGAATTCAGTGATAAAAAAGTCCTATTACAATGCATAATCTGACTGGTTTTCCCCTTTTGATCAATGTGTTTCCATCTGCATTCATTTGTAGGACAGAAAATAATTGTGTTGTGCTGGCATGCAGAGAGCTAAAAAACCAATTGCTGTGGGTTAACTCCAGTAGGCAACTAACGCCACACTCTGCCCGTGTCTTTCTTGAATTGTGGGGACCAGAAATGGACACAGTACTCCAAGTGTGGCCTGACAACTGCTGAGTAGAAGGAGAATGACCACATCTCTCTCTCTGGTAGTAATGCCTCTGTGGATGCAGCCCAGGATCTAATTTACCTTCGTTGCTGCAGCAGCACACTGCTGACTCATGTTTGACATGTTGCCCACCAGGATCCCCCAGGTCCCTTTCAGCAAGGCTGCTCCCCAGGCACACAGATCCCAGCCTGTACTGGGCTCTTTTGGGGTTTTTTGCACTGTCGCAGGTGCAGGACCATGCACTTATCTTTGCTGAACTTCATACGGTTTTTGCTTGCCCACTCTTCCAGCCCGTCCAGGTCTCTCTGTAGGAAGGCTCTCCCTCCTTGACTCATCAACCTCAGCACCCAGTTTTGTGTCATCAGCAAACTCGGTGAGAGAGCTTTTAATCCCATTGTGTAGATCATTTATAAAGATGCTGAATAATGTAGGACCCAATGTCAGTCCCTGGGGGACCTCACTTCTGACAGGCCGCTAGTCTGAGTAAAAACCATTGATCACCACCCTCTAGGTGTGGCCTCTTGGCCAATTTCCTACCCATCCTGCAATATTTTGATCCTGGAAGTCCTACCAGTTTTCCACCCTGTTATCCAGTCAATATTTCATCAGTATGGCTCCAAAGATACTATGGAAGAACATGTTGAATGCCTTGCTAAAAGCAAGGTAAACAGCATCCACTGCTCTCCCGATGTCCACAGTCACCTGTTTCATCATAGAAAGCTGTCATCTTCATCAGGCTTGTTCTGCCCCTTGAAAAGCCACAAATCCACAAAATCACAAAGTCTTCTGTTTCTATCTTAGCACTCATTTTTCGGTGTTCTCCAAAATGATAGGCAAAATTTGATTAAAAAAACCCACGAATTTCCTTCAGTTTCCAATCACTTTGTTTTAGTTAATTGCCTTTTTATGCATAGGCTCCTACTATGATACTGGCAATTGTATGATTAAAAATATGCAAGTAAATTATAATGTGTGAACTATTTATTTAAAACCCCTAATTGAAAAATATTACCATTATTTCTACTTATTATAAAATACACAATTAGTCCTGTAAATCTGATTGGTACTAAGCCAAGAAAGATTAATGATTTTCAATATCTCGCAGTATTGAAACAGATGTGACATTACTATATTCAGCAAATTTAGTTAAACACTTGCTACCATCTTGGAAATAATTCACACCAACCATTATTGTGTTATTACATTTTAATGAATAAAACAACTTCAGTTTTTCTGTCTCTGTGTGCAATAGCATATTCTCATATTTTTCTTAAGTTTTCAATCAATAGTGTAAAGCTAGTTTTGGAAGCCTGGACAATTATTTGCCCAACAGGATTAAAATTCAAAAGCTTCTGCTATATTTCCATTCTGAGAAAAGGGGTTTTGTAAATACTCACCTTGCTAAAATTTTGTGTTATCTTGGACAGCCCAATGTCTTATAATTTACATTGCTTAGTGTAACCAAAAATGCGTAAGTGTGTCTTGGAAAGATAGCCAACCAGCCAGCTGACATAGACAGTGAATAATGATGGCTGAGCTGACTTCACAGATCTTTAAAATTTGGCTTTTGATAATTATTCAAAGCAGCTGTAACCCTAAAGGTCTAAGTTTCAAGCAAAAACAGAAGTGCTTTGCTGGATAAGAGTAACTGGAGAAAACCTATTTGGACTAGGATAGAGAAAGCTCTTTCTAAAAAATTATAAGTGTTCTTCAGCTTAACCAACATGGTGCCAAAGGTGAAGATTAGAAAAATCTGAATAAGAAGGACACACTGCTGCTTTTGGTTATAATGAAAATATTAACTGCTATTACAATGAAAAGTATGAAATAATAGACCTCTTTATTCAAACTACTCTTTTGCGTGGACATTTTGCTACTAAACATTTCATGTGGAAATTTCCACGTACCCAGATACTATTTTGACACAAATGCTGACATATCCTTGATAATAACTTTGTCTCTAAACATGTAATGGCTTGGCTTGCTTTGCAATAAACAACACCTTTTCTGTTATTCAATCAACTTACAAATGGCAGAAAATTTTAACGAACAGCCAATGGCCACTTTTGTTAATTTCCCATAATTTGTTTGAATATTTGCAGCAGTGTTGTCTGATAACTTCAGTAATGTCACAGGCCACTGTGACAGTTTTCCTTACATATATTTTGTACAGCTTACACAAAAAATCTAAATACCAGTTATTTGAAACTCTGAAGATACATTCAGCAACTACTGCTTTTATTTTCCATTAACTTGTGTTGTCATAGGTACACGTCCAGTTTTTCTGATTCATAAATCACATCCAATGAACAAAATTTCTGCTTCATATGACGACTCTAAAAGCCCATAAGATTTTTTTGATTGAAAATTTTGCCACTTTCTGAAAATTAGGTTTTGGTAAAAGCTCACTGTAGTGTGCAAACGCTTAGTACATTTACTATAGAGTTGTAGAATTTCTTTCACAGTAGATAAATTTGCTGTTATTGTTCTTTCCCTCCTTCACAGAATGAAAGTTATATTCTTTTGTAGCCATACAGAATTGCTTATCTTTATATAAAGGAGACTTGTTCTTTGATTTAGAAGTTGATTTTCCTCTCACAGCTACTTCTTATTTAATCTGCTACACTTTACAGAGCTCTTTTAAAATGTGTTTCCAACCCATGTTATACATTTTCAGGTGAAATTATTTTTCATCTACCAGCTACGTGAATTCGTAAAAGAGAGAGGGCTTTTTAATGCCGTAAATCCATAAATACATGTACATGATTTAGCTGTTCAGATTGCTTGAAAGGAAAAGGAAAAAGCTATTTTTTTCTGGGCAAAGGTTGAAGAGGTTAAAGTACATCATGTTGCATTGAGGAAACAGACATGTTTGCACACACATTTATGCTAATGATGGAACCAGGTTTTGAGAATTTTTGTGTACTTTTGAACTTTATAAGCTTGAGATTTCCTGAAGAAATTGAACTACAAAGGCCTGAAATATATTAACAGTAGTTTCCTTGTAGCTCTGCAGTGGTACTCTGTGAACATCAGAGGGGTAGGAGAGTAAGGGCAAAAAAGGGCAAACTTGTAAACAGAATAAATTTCTGTTCTTACACATCTGCTATAGATTTTTATGGACTAACTGCTTATGAGGTGGATACTAATAAGCCTTTTTAAAAATTTCCTCCATTTTCAGAATATTTTTCCTAATATTTCTGCCTCCAAATTTTGTACACGTAGATAAAAAAGACAAAATATGCACACTCAGTCTTTCTCTATAATGCACACACAGACACACACACTCATTCAAAAATAGACAGTGTGTGTGCAGAGATAATCAGGGAGAGTCAGACAAAAATTATATTGAATCATAAGTGGAGTTAGTAAAACCACCTTTTATCAGAATTGCTCAGCTGTCTGCAATATGATCTGAAACCAATGTACAGCTTCTAGCAGCCAAAATTTAACTCTCAAGGTGATTTTTTACAATGTGTCAGGGATTTTGCTTACTTTTTTTTATTTTACTTTTGATCACGAAACTGGACTTTTCAAAGAATCTAGGGAAAACGTGCATTTTTTTCATACTGTAAAAAACAAACCTTAAGAGTTTTACTCCAAATGTTGTTTTCTACTCAGTTTGAAGAAACAATTTGAAGGTGAAAGGATAGTTTTGTTATTGGGGATGTCGCGTCTTTTGTTTATTCCATGAAAATACACCCCAGGCTGGTTAAATGTTAGGACTTTACTGTATACTCACAAAATCCAGTTTGGAAAAACAGGATAGCCTTCCTTGATCTATCTTTGTTTATTGGAAGGAAAACAGTCTAAAAATGTTTACAGAATATTCTGACTACTATTTATTGTCCATCACCCAACAGTTACAACACTGCAAAGAAATATGAAATTATACCAACAACATATCTTTAAGGTAAGCTAAGAGTTATTTGGGAAAAAAAGGAGGCCATAAAAATATTGATTAATTTTCTAGACGTATTTTGATATGGATCCTCTTCAGTCTGTTTTATATTCAGTTACAGCACTTTTGAAAGACAGGAAGATACATGAAGCAATGCAATGCCATTGAAACTGAGCATCAGCAGAGTTAGAACAAGGACCTAAGTTATCATCTATGGGATTGATTGACTCACTAACTGTAGTATCATTAAGTGTAGGATGTGCTTCTAGAAGTACTGAAAATCCTCTTGTGCTGGCTGTTGAAGAGACTTAGAAGGCTAGGCAGCCACACTTGTCAATGCAAACTAAACATAAATCGATGGACAAAAAGAAAGGTATAATTTTGAAAGGGTGAAACACAAAACCCTACTAGGTATAATGCACTAGCTTGCACACCTGTGTAAGGTTTGTGGTGCTCCTGAGATGTAGACTAAAAATGCATGTAAAGAATGTATTAAGTATGTTGAAAAAATATTAAAGGAATATTATTTCATTTTTACTCAAGGTCATTCTAAGTATACGCTGACATATTCAACTATCCCAAGGACTTCTTTGAACCCAGACCTTGATTATGCTATAAGCACTTCTTTTACTATCAAAGTTATGTTAGAAAGTAGAAAATCTAAAGAAAGTTGTTTCTTCATTTAGAATACTCTTCCCAGAGGGTCAGACGGTCTAAGATTAAAAACAAATTGTGTCCTCTTTTCTCTCTGTAATACACTTTCCATAAAAACTATACATGCAGTACATGCTTCAGTATCATTCGTAGGGGTTTTTTGTGTAATGTAATATATTCTTGCCAAACAGGGACTGGAACACCTCTCTTATGAAGAAAGGCTGGGGGATTTGGCTCTCTTCAGTCTGGAAAAAAGACGGCTGAGGGGGGATCTTATCAACACTTATAAATACTTAAAGGGTGGGTATCAGGAGGATGGGGCCAGGCTCTTTTCAGTGGTGCCCAGTGACAGGACAAGAGTTAATGGGCACAAACTTGAGCATAGGGAGTTCCACGTAAACATGAGGAGGAATTTCTTTACCCTGAGGGTGGCAGAGCACTGGAACAGGCTGCCCAGAGAGATGACCCTGCTCTGGCAGGGGGGTTGGACTAGGTGATCTCCAGAGGTCCCTTCCAACCCTATGATTCTATGATTCTATCATCTTATGATTCCATGAACAATGCCTTAACATTTGAAAAAAAACTAAGTGTTTTTTAAGTTCTTTGAGTTGATTAATATGTCTGAAGGACTGTTTGGGAAAGTAGTCCTTCTCATGCCATGCAGCAATAAAATTCATTGGAGAAAAACAAATACATTGATGTTCTAATGAAATGAGAATGCTGTGTGATCCACAGGAGGAAGCATGAAGTCTTGAAAATACATTCTGAATCATCCTATGTAGCACTCATACAGTTGCATAGTCCATCATTAGAATTTATCTGGGAAAGACAGGAGCTGAAGGTATTAAAATTTAAAAGGCACTTTTGCAGAGAATGTGTAATGAGTTCAAGAAAGATGATTGCAGTCAAGTATTGTACAGAACATGTGTAATGAAAAAATCAGAACATATTTCAGGAAGAGATAGAAAGAGTAAAATCTTTATTAATACTCATAAAATCTAAGTGTCAGAAAGCAGCATAGAAATCAATGAGATTAAGCAAAAGTCAAAAGGCATACATCAGGGATTTCAAATGCAGATACTGTAGCACAAAAGGAAGAATGTGCAGATTTTTAAAGCAAGCAGAACAAGTGAAGAAAAAAGGTGTATAGTGCAAATAGTTGGCAGTTATAAGTTCACAAGGATAGGGAGAACAGAACTAAATACTGTTCTTCCCACACATAAACCAAATAAAAACTTCCTATATGGATTAACTTTGGGAAAAGGGGTAGGGAGAACATGGAGGTAATTCATAAAAAGACATATTTAAATAGAAAAAAAAAATTAAATAAATTTCTAAAATGAGGAGAGAATTTCTACCGTAGACTTAATGTATTAAACTAGACCTTTAGTAAGTCAGTGTCCATTAACTACATTGGACCTCATCCCTGATATGGAAATAATGTGACTGGGGAAAATAAGCACCTCTTTCCCCACGAAGTGATGTACAACACCTGCCATCTTGGCAGTACATGTATAGAATGACCGTTCCTTTTGTCACTCTTTAAGTTCATATCTCTAAATATATATTGCGTATATCTAAGGATCTATTCAAAAAAGCTGCATGTATCTTGAAAATAATGCAGTAACATTAAAAGGAAGATCCTTTCCTTTGCATATGCAAAAAGATTTCTGTCAGAACATTAAAAAAACCCAAAACCCTCAAAAAAAATGATGATCCGGATGGTAATGTCAGGAAAACCAAATTCTTCCTTGTCCAGAATTGGCAAGAACAGGATAAATAACATCAGCTTTAAGTTTCTTTACCTAATGTAAAGCATAGAGAAACTCAGAATTTTAGCCCCAAAAGAATAAAGATTTGAGAAATTAAAGAATTTTAGAGGGCCAAAGTTAATATAAGTAAATATAAACTTATTACAAAGGGTGCTATATTAAAAAAGAAAACAGCAAATTCATGAAAAGAATAAATAAAATGTTACAAATCAATATCAGTGAATAATTCTTTCGACCAAAAAAATATCCCAAGGGCTCTGCCTAGTCATGAATACTTCAGCTACTTTGTATGATCCTTGATATGGCAGAATGGGTGCACTGGCTGCATGCTGTTCAACAGTAACAACATAGGCAGTCCATAGTATTCATCCGGAGGATCTGTCAGACCATGTATTCAAGGGTAGATTTTAAATACGGAAAGGCAAGCTGGGCCCTCCGTTTTGCTACGGATATTTGTGCAAGTGATAGACTAGGTCAAACGCTGTTCTAAATGAAATGAAAGGATAAAAGTGTTTAATAGACATAAGATCATGTTTGCTGATCAGAAGAGCCACAAAGATCAGCATATGAGCCTTTTCTGTAGAAACTATTTACATACAGGTGTCATTTCCTGCACTGCTGGAAAATGGTGTCACACAAAATTCTGCAGTTCACAGCTTCACCACCAAAGACTGCTCTATGTCCATATTATATTGGAGATATAATGCCAAGGAATGAAGGGCATGACTCCTTCTTTCGAAAGCATGTTTCCAAAAATATCAAGATACATGTGTAAAGATGGCCTTCAGGTTTGCTTAGAAAGGGCACTGGAAGGTGAAGATCAGCTTGAATTTAATCCAGTATCATATTGGCAACATTATAGGGAACGCTACTCAGTAGATGGGCATAAAAGATATCTACTGCAGGGATGTGTAAGCAGTAAATTCGCACTTGTAAATCACTTCAGGATCTAACACTGTAAGACCAAGTGCTAAAGTAAAATGTCGAGTTTCACTAAGTTCAGAGCTGCAGAAAAAGGAAGCTGAAAAATGTGTGCTCTGATCCAAACAGTGTTTTGATTTTAACGTACTCTGAATTTCTTGTTTCAGTGGGAGGTGAGCTGCCTAATATCATAACAAACTAAGATCTTGGGAAACAAATGGAACATGTGGCTTGACTTGGTTTGAATGAAATACAATTCATGCCGACATTTTTAGAGAATAAAAGGCTCATTTCCAAAATCTTGGCCCATGGAGATAATCATTAATAGAATGGATTTCTATTAGTTCTGAAACGTCTGCTCACTTTAGTAGCAGCCTGCCACCAGCTTTCGCTCGGAGATTAAAATCAATGGAAAAAAGCTCAAGCTTTGGTGCATGACCTATAGGGGTAAAGGTTACAGGCCTTTTCCACTTTTTTTTTTCCTTTTGTGAATCTAATTTGTAATTGGAAGATAAATTCACTGATATGTTTTTGGTTCTTTCATGCTTCTGCAGTGACACAAAGCAACTTTAAAACCATCTGCACTGACAAACAGCCATAAATTTAGTTTAAGCGGCAAATCATGGCAGGCTTGCAGCCGCTTTTGTACTGCTGAAGGACAGTGATAAACCCGACCCTGTGTTTCTAGTCATTGTGTCAGCCCCAGGAATTGTATGACAAAGGCTGAAGAGTATATATTCAACTACAACACAGTCTATGAGATTGTGATAAATGTCAAAAATAAGAGAATCTGGGAAAAAAAAATAATTAATCAAGTGTTTCTGTAAAGCATAAAGAAATATTTTGTCCAGTTATTATGAAACATGCACAAACTTTCCTCCTTGCTTCTCCGGTCTTACCAGCACAACTACCTGATGAGTTCCTGTTTCTTCAGAATGTAAGCTAAGTGGTTAAAAAAATATGCCCATGAAATTGGCAATGGAGACAATTTTTGTCTCGATGTCTTTGACAGGAAAACTTATTGAGAACTTTAGAAAATTTTTCTATGTATCAATGCTACTTCATCAATAAATTAAGAAGGTGCTGCTCAATAACAATTTGTAAAGTACCTTTTTCATTATGATTCCTTACACTAAGATAACATTTATAAGCATTGCATTAATAATGATTCCTAAAAGTAGGCTTCTGAATAAATTACCTCTATTATAACATGTTGCAGAGAAAATGACTCTGAAATACTCAATAAATTATTTAGTGGCAACCTTTAACATTGTGGTTGAAGTGATGACTTTTAAACAGCTTTCAATCAGGAAAATTTCCTTTGAAAGACAAAATGCCATCTTTTGCAAAGATCCAGGCTTTGCATATAGGTTTATGATGTATATTGTGGGTGTGCACAACTAACATCTGCACACACTCAAAGCTGGAAAAAAAAGTGGTCTACCCAGGATAGCGTGGCACCATGCCTGCACCAGCTGAGACCAGATGCAATGCCATATTACTGCTGTATGAACAAGTTTTTGAACCCCAAGTGCTGTCAGGTCGAACTAGTATGTGTCAGCTATATAGAGCAAGAATATGCTTTTTGTTAGACAGGAACCATATCAGATATGCTACTACATATCCCTACTACATTTTTTCTAATTTAATTTAATTTAATTTAATTTAATTTAATTTAATTTAATTTAATTTAATTTAATTCAATTCATTTTAAAAGCATACCCATTAATTAGTTTATGATTTAAAATCAATTAAAACTTGGGGCCTTTTAAGAATTTTCACATCTGTGTCAGTCTTTATTTTGTCCCGAATGATCACAGAAATGGAATAAAACAGATGTGTAGGCTTTCTGTCATTAACACTCATTGAAATTTTGTTCATACGCTATATTTGAGGAAATTAGGTTGTAATTTAGCTTCTCTCTAATTGTTATGATTACCTAAACTACAGACAGGTCATGCTAACGGCACATGTAACTCATCAGTGTGACTACTGTGACAACAGAGGTAGTAGCTAGTCAACCTACCCTCTTTTAAAACTAATTTGCATGAAGTAATTCAATTTGCTTCAATGAATGACTGCTATTAATGTGCCAAGAATTCTGATTCGTAGGCTTTTCATTCAACTGTTGCTGCTTTTTAAAGGTTCTGTGGCCAATTGCTTTTTGGGCACTTGGGCATGAATAACACTTTACAGCACCACTGCCTCGTCAATACTGTTTAAATTACTCAACATCAGGGAAGGAACTGAAACAGGAGCACAGGGGAAATCCTTCGATGCAGGAGACAACAAACTTGTCTGCAGAGACATTAGAAGTCTCTTTGTCCTCTCTTTAGACTACAGATTACCCTAAAAGCCTGGAGAAATAATACGAGAATAATTAAAATGAAAAATTAGATTAATCCCACTTGAGACTACAAACAGTAAAATAAATTGGTGTCTTTTTTTGCCAGCATGACAGAAATCAGTTAGTGAGCACTTCCAGGTTATAACATGCTTGATTTCGTCTAGAGGTCATTAGGTTTGGCATAATCATAATGGCTCCCCATTAAATTAATGATCACCATTTCCATTCTAAACCAAATCTTCATTAAGTTTTGTTTCTTGAATGGTATAGAGTAACACCGTATGTTAGATCCCTCATGTTACATAATTTCATATTAGTTTGTAGTTTTTTCATTAAATATTTATTTTATATATAGATAATTATGCATTATGTATAGCCATCTATATTATGCAAGTGTGAATCCATACATAATATTTATATACTAGGTGAATTCAAGCTGAAGCCAAAAAAAATAGTTTAAGATTTTTCTTCTATTCAGTATATATATTTTCTTTGAGAAAATTTTTACATGTAATTACATTTTGAAAACTTAGAGTTAATGAAAAAGCTATCTGGGAGACTCAGAAAAGGCTGATGATTATATAGTTGTTACTGCTTGATAGTCCAGATGGTACTATTAATTATTATTAATCATCTATATAGTACTATGAACAAGTGCCATTGTATGAAAGATAAATCTCTGTGTTGTGGAGATCATAATAACAAGCCATACAAAAGAAACAAAGACAAAGCACGGGACGCATGGGAAACTGTGGAGAGAGAATAGTGATGAGTAATATAGGGAAGATTGCCTAGAAAAACGAGTTCTCCAAAAGGGTTTAAAAGAAGAGATGAAGGTATATGGTCTGTTCACAGGGCTGCCAGAGACCTCTTGGGTCAGCTCCCTGCAGACAAATCAAACATGAAATCACTTTCATAAACTCTCCAAGTTCTATCTTTAAAGCATTTGGGGGTGAATTGCCCTCAGTACTTGTGCCTGCAAGACTGACCCAGAACTGTGCTCTGAGAGTTAGAACCCATCGTCTCATTCCAACTTCCAACTTACCATAGCCAGTTGATAGCCACCTGTTCCCACGCCAGGCTGATCTTTTAGCTTAAGAAATAGTTCTCTCTCACATGCTTGCCCCCTTGACATACTCATATACAGTAACAATATCTTCCCTCATGTTTCATTTTGCTGGATTAATCTCTTAAAGTCTTTTCCTGAGAGATATGTTCTTCGTTCCCCTGAAAAACCCTACATCCCTTCGCTGCAGCTGTTGTGATTCCAGTTCATCTTTCCTTAATATGTTGGCCAAAGTGGAACATGATATTAGAGCTGAGATCTCACCAGGGCCTTTAAAATGACAGAGAGGTTTCACCTTGTCAGTTCAGCTGCTGGGAGCACCTCTCCAGATACACTATGGAATCATCACTGGGTTTTCATGGGCATTTCTCTGTGCTAGGAGATAGCCATTCTGTAATCCTGTCACCACCTGGCACAACCAGTCATTTCCCAGAGGAAGTATGTCCTAGCAGAAATTGTTGCAGTTACTCCATACATCAGGATGCTTCAGCAAGTGGACAAAATCAGCCTACAAGGATGCTCTCAGACACCAGTGATGCTATAGTCCCCAAAAAATCCCTAAGATCTGGCTCACTCCTACATACTGCACACAAGTGCAAGAAGATGAATGATTCTGTTACCTCGTCCAAAAATGTCATCATCAAAGGGCAATAGGAACTCAGAACTAAAAAGAAGAATCATCATATGTACATATGTGTTAGCACGATATCATACTAATCTGTTTTTCCTACACTATATTTAGTGTTGAGTTTTCATTGTTTGCCGGCGTCAAAGCATTTCTTTTACCAACGTGAATCCTTCCTTTCCATTGCAGGACTCTCTATTTTCTTTTCTTTCTTAAAGAAATGTTTATTTCCTCCCCTGAATCTGCATTCCTTCTTTACAGAGTTGTTACTCCTGTTCCTTAAAGAGGCTCTCACACCCCTTATCCAGTTCACTTCAATAACCAGTTTCTCTCAGTGTATCATCTCTGTTTGATATTGAATCTTAGTTACTGGCATGCTCCTCCGAGTCTTTCATTGGATTTGCACTCAAATCCAAATCTCATTGTAGGTGCTTTTAGCAGTCACAGCTTTATCACAGTAAAACTTCTATTAGATTTTTACACCGGTTATTTCCACTGTTGGTTTCTCAGATTTTAAGCCTGTTACCTAAATCAGCTCTGTTGTCTCATTCGAGGGCAGCAGCTGACTGCTGCCTGCACTCCCTCACACACTGAACTGCTGCTGTGCTGCTCACAGCACGGGATCCCAAACAGCCTCTGTAAGCTCTGAGCTACAGCTGCATTATCCCTACTAAACACAAGCGAGTCCTTGGGTCTCACCCTTACAGCGCAAGACAAAGGAAACAGGACACAGAGAGCAAAGGAATGTACAAAGTTCACCACAGTTCCATGATCATACATCAAGTTGTTAATGACACTGTCACCTATACGAAATAAAGAAATGAAAGAAGACTGGAAGAGAAAATTCTGTGTGGCTAAAGCAGACATCTGAGAGAACATCTACAGAAATTAATCTTGAAAAAATTTGAAGATCCCACACAGAATGTGGTTCTTGCACATAAAATTCAAATTGTTGTAAGAAGTGAAATGATAAGTAGTACGTCTCCTTATGACTATCAGTGATCACTAGCTTCCATCTTGTTTAGACTGTCTTTACACACATATCTAAGAGTTCCTTACATGCGCAAATATGGAATCCATGCATAAATAAATTGTTAACCCTCTAACAAGGTTTTGATTTAGGCAGAACATTGCATTTGTTCCAACCAACCTCAACGTTGTAAGGCACATTTACACTTATTTATACATCTACATCTCTGGTGTATCAGAGCATTTCTTAAACATTAATGAACTAACCTTTTTCTGCTTCACTGTAAAGGCTCTCAGGTTTCAGCCCAGTGCCTTAACCACAAAGCCTTCCATAAATCAGGTTGGATAATGAAGAGCTCTGTCAACCATAGAATCATAGAATAGTTTGGGTGGGAAGGGACTTTCAAAGGTCATCCAGTCCAACCTATCTGCAATGAGCAGGAACATCTTCAACTAGATCTTGTTGCTTGGAGCTCCGTCAAACCTGACCTTGAATGTTTCCAAGGATGGGGCGTCTACTACCTCTCTGGGCAACATGTTCCAGTGTTTCACCACCCTCATTGTGAAAATTTCTTCCTTTTATCTGGTCTAAATATTCCCTCTTTTAGTTTAAAACCATTTTCCCTTGTGCTATCATAACAGGCCCTGATAAAATGTTTGTCGCCTTCTTTCTTATAGGCCCTTTTTAAGTACTGAAAGACTTCTATAAGGTGTCCCCAGAGCCTTCTCTTCTCTAGGCTGAACAACCCCAACCCTCTCAGCCTTCTCCTCATAGGAGAGGTGTTCCAGTACTAATCATAAATATATGCGCATATATATATATATGTATATACACAAACCTACTTTCATACCTTGATCATACTGTCACTGCTCTAGGCAATGGAGAAATTAAATTAGGCCTCCCTCTAAGGACTATTCAAGGGATACAGGCAGGGAACCTGCTTCCTGAAGAATGCCTTAGTCTATCAGTTCTTGATTACCTTTATGGGAAGAGATTTATTCTTCCAGGGGATTTGGAAGGAAGACAAGCTGATCGTTTAGACCACTGTATACAGAAATTTGGTGTGCTTTTCATTTATTTTACCTTGACATGGATACTTCTTTAAAGTAGCTCATGTTTGATCCTTACTAAGACAAGCAGTGGCTAAAAGACAACCATTTCTATGAAGACTATGCTTTCATTCATTCATGAACATCTGGCTTTGTTTGAGTCTATATTAATGGTACTAAGACAAATGTAGAGATTATGTTGTCTCTGCTTCCTTCATGGAGTAAAATGTCAGGTATTAGGATGGATCACTGGCAGTAATCCTTCTGTACCTAATATTAGCTGTTATGCAGAGTAGCCCCAGGCAGTAGCAATACAACTGTTAAAGTGAATCAACATGCTTTTAGATTTATGTCCCAGAAATGTACAAACTTTTATTTTTTGTGTGTGTTTTAGCACTTGTGAAAACGTCAGTGAATTTTCCTGGTTGGTTTTCTATGGAAGAGAAATATCATAGAAAGTGCAGTTAAATCCTCACCAATACTGACCTAAGAGCTTGGTACAGCTTATGTTTGAGGGCCTTTCTGGTTTAGCAGCTAGTGACCTGTGTTTTCCACAAAAAGCAGAGGAAATGTTGCCACTGTGAATAACATGGCTGTGAATGAATGCCAGTAAAATCTTTATCACATCAGCTTGTATTTTCTTTCTCTTTGTTTTGAAATACATAAATACATTTGAATGGGTGTATACAGTCATACAATTTTAAAACTGTAGAAGAAATGTTTACACTCTCAATAAAGGCAAAAATTGTGATATTAATTAAAATTTCTTGTTGCTATGTGACAAAAACTTAACTGACTATTTTTATCATGGTGCTAATATACAGTGTTGTGGCACTACAATGGCTTGTATATAGTTATAATTGCCATCTGTGAAAAAATAATTTTATTTTGTAGGAAAAAACAGCCAGTATATCATGTCACACTCTGTTTCCATTTCTGCAGTACATTGTTGCCACCAACTTTCAAGCTGAAGTAGAAGTTCAGCAGGAATTTTCTGTACCTCAAAAGAAGTGATGACCTTGCGCTGTTCAACATCGAGTCATTAGGATTCAGCTATCCAGAGGAACTGGAGGTTTCAGTTTGGAGACATGTTCAGGAGAAGTCATACAAAATATATTGGTATTACAAGAAGCTAACATCAGTACGACTTTGTAACTCAAAAATGAGTGCACAGTCCATGAACTTCACAGCCAGGCAAGGTGCTATATGATCATAATAAAAATGTAATTACTTCTTCTAGAAATGGTGTGCTGCTATACATTTTTATAGTAGGATTTTAAGGAAAAAAAAATACTGTATCTATTATGCAGTAACATTCAGTATAAAAATGACTCTCAAAATTTATAGTTATATTTTATCATCAATAGTTAAACACGAAACAAATGAATATATTTTTTCTTTGTAGAAATAGAACACAGTGTTTTCCTCCACTTACTCTTTCCTCACCATCATTTTTCACACAAGACCTGCCATTTTTAAATCAAACTCTGTAATAAAATGGCTTTACATTTGACATAGAACTGCTTTTCATCTATTTTACACTTTTTTTTTTTTGAGAAAAGGACAAAACAGGTTAAAGCTCAGCAGTCATTAATTAATTTTGTCACTGTAACTTAAAGAAAAAAAATCTTCAGATGTTACCAAAATAGTACAGGCAAAATTTTGCATTCCAGTACTCTGTTCTTCATACATTCATGGGCATAGTTATTAACCCGGGGTTTAGAGATATCTGGACTTCACCAGAACATTTTAATTCCTCTGCTCTTTAGATATTATTTCAGGGAACTAAGCAAATCAAGGGACACCATGCTATCTAAAAATCCAATGAATTTTAACATGGTCTGGGCTTTCCCCCAATATGTCCTGATCCTCCTAGAGCTCAATGATGGGTACAACCCATTTCCCTAGGTGCTGTAAACTTTCCATCCCCACCATGTCTTGTAAACTAAAGCATCTTATGATACAATTAGAAAGATGAAACTCATTATATAAGATAGCAAAGCTGGACAAATTTATCAAATTTGCACTATTTCTACTTAGTTTCAGTACAACAATCCTGCATCTGTTCATTACTTGTGTGATGAAAAAATGACTGTTTTCATTAATGCTTTTCTCTAAAGAGATCCATAATGCTCAGACCGCACTTTTGTTTGGAGTACTTTCCAGCAAATCAATTTCATCTTCATCGTTAGTGATTTCCTTGTTGCATCTTCAGATCCAATTAAACCAATCATGCCTTTTCAATTAACTACAATTACCTTAATTAGATGTGAATAACAACAAGAAAAAAAGGAAAACAACTTCCAAAGTTAATCAAGTTAGTGTATCCTTATTTACAGACTGCAATCAAGCCCCTGCATGTTTCAGTCCAGTTTCCAACTTCAGCACAAGCCAACCTCAAAGAGCTTTAAAAGAACAGTAGCAACATACAGGCAGCTCAATTCAAAGAGGGAAATTTTGTGGCTTTTATTAAATTTAGAAATGAGACAGTGCTCCCTGACAGGTAGTTGTAAAGCAGGTAACCTTTCCCACCCAGTCAGTGGCAAGTACCCAACCCCAGAGCTACAGCCTAGTCTCTGGAACCTGCTCTTTATCCCTTTGGCAAAGATGAATGGCATATCCAGGAGGATGCCTTGTCACAGGCTAAAGTTATTTAAATCACAGAATCATAGAATCATCTAGTTTGGAAAGAACCTTTAAGATCATCGAGCCCTACCATCAACCAGACTGCCAAAACGACTACTAAACAATGTCCCTAAACACCACATTTATCTGCCTTTTAAATAACTTCAGAGATGGCAATTCTACCACTTCCCTCAGCAGTCTGTTTCAATGCTTGATGACCCTGTCAGTGCAAATCCTTTTCAACTTTGAGAATAAAACTAGTTTTAAATGAAAGACAAGAAGTCGGTCACGCTGAAACCCTCAGAAATCTTGATTTTCTCCACACAACTCTTCTGTCAAACCCGCTCTGTGAACCTGCCAGTTCCTTCCCACTTTTTTATTTTCTTTCTACAGTATGCAAGGCACTCTCATTCATATCCCAGTACTCTTTCATGTAAACTACTGCAGTCTTCTCACATGTCTTTTCTTTCTGCTTTCTAAAAACCCAAAGCACTGTTTTGGCTTCTCTTGATAGTAGCTTCCCATGGAATATATAATCTGTCTTCTACTGAGTTGCCTGGATCAAGTTCCCTGGAGCAAAAATTACTTTCAAAACTTCTTCCAGGAATGCTATTGATGACTCCTATGTTTTGTAACAATAAAAAATTTTAACACAGAGAAAATTTTCCACTGTAGAAGACAGAATTTTTATTGGGCACCTATTAAAAAACTGTTGAACATGGTCCAAAATTAGCCCATTATCCACAGCTGCATTTTTCTTCCCATGCTAAAGTTTCTGTCTTCACATCAGATCAAAATAAGAACAAGGTAATTTGAGGGGGGGGAAAAACCACAATGAAATTCTAATAAAACAGCTTTTCAATAAAAAAAAAAAAGACAAAAATAAAAAGACCCATGCTAACCAATGGTAATTACCAATGATGATTACAAAATATACTGTGGTAGTATAGACAGTACATAAACTAATACAAGATAAAGAAATGAGGGCTTTCCAGCCTCTCTCTTACTAGATCTACATAGAAACTCTGACATGTCAAGACAAAATTCTGTATGTGAACTTTTACCACTAAGAAGACACTTCTCTGCAGATTGAGACAGCAATAAGATGGGTGTAAATTTAGATGAAAATTGAAAAGTTCTTCGATGCTGACAAAAATGACTCAGAAGAAAAACTGTAGCAAAGATATCAGAGAGAGAGAAGTGCAGCTAATATAAAGGAAAAGAGTCACTGTTCTTCCTTAAAAGGTAGGCAGTATATTTTAAATGAGAAATCTGGATTTTCTGAAAAAATCAAATATCTCTAACACTTAAGTGTTAGTTTAAATTAAACTAGAAGATTAAGTAAGCAAAAACTGATGGTTTTGTATAAAATCTGACATTTATAAGTATTGCTTTAAATTGGTATCATATGATTTTAATCTTTATTTTAAATCTAGAATTAGATTCTTTTTTCCCTTTATAGGTTTCACATTACTGTAAACTCACTGAGACAATGGAAAAGAATAGGTACTTAGTAATTTTGGAAAACCTGATAGTTCTTTATTTAATAAATTTAGATAATTAGATCAGGACTTGGACATAATTTTTACATTAACACATATTTTTTTGAATACTTTCCATAGAATTAAAATAGTGTCATTTATATTCAGTTCTAAAGTGAGTTTGTTTCAGGTTCTGCACCCAACTTTATGTATGTTGTTTGTTGTTTGCTACTTATATGTCAGTCTACAGAAAAAGAAAGCACAGTTTATATTTTCTAAAATGGCTGACAATTTCTATAATATATTTTTAATGCAACAGGAGTTAATAAAACCTGAGTCTTCCTCACTGTCTTGGAGCACTAGTGTTTCTTGTGAATAAACTCTGCATTCACTGACTTCATTTTGAAGGGCAGTTCTGAAGTGCACAGGCTAGATTCCTGGGATGTTTTGCCTATTGCTGAGCAGTGCTTACTGCTCAGAGTCAAGGCCTTTTCTTCTTCTCACACTGCCCCACCAGCGAGTAGGCTGGGGGTGCACAAGAAGTTGGGAGGGGACACAGCTGGCACAGCTGACCCCAACTGACCAAAGGGATATTCCATACCATATGACACCATGCTTAGCAATATAAAGCTGGGGGAAGAAGGAGGAAGGGGTGACATTTAGAATGATGGCATTTGTCTTCCAAAGTGACTGTTACGTGTGATGGAGCCTTGCTTTCCTGGAGATGGCTGAACACCTGCCTGCTGATGAGATGATGTGAATGAATTCCTTGTTTTGCTTTGCTTACATGTACAGCTTTTGCTTTACTTATTAAACTGTCTTTACCACAACCCACAAGTTTTCTCACTTTTACCCTTCTGATTCTCTCCCGTGTCCCACCTTGGGAGGGAGTGAGCGAGCGGCTGTGTGGGGCTAAGCTTCCTGACCCTGTTAAACCACAACACAAGGTGACAAAAATATGACATACATGCAGTGGGGAAGTTCAGTTCATGAAACCAACCTAAATCTAGACTGGAGCACAATCCCTACCAAATCACGTATGAAGCAGATGTAAGAGGTGGGTCTCAACACCAACAAATTCAATATACTGATCCAGTGAACTGCACTGCGTCACTAGCTAATGGAGGCATAGCCTAAGTGTTGGAGTATTTGGACTGATGAATTAGATATGGGATTGTCTTTCCCACCATAGCCTCAATAAAGAATGGTAAATAACATGAAATGTAATTCAAACTAATACACTAAACCTGTAGCGCATATTGCTGTGACAATGATGAGGCATACTGATGTTTGTGCATACCCATGTTCTTCTAGACTATCCATTTCTCATGTGTGTGGCCTTTGTTTCCTTTCTTTCCTGGAGAACATAAGCAATTTCCTCTGCCAGCACTGAACCTGTCCACCGTCAAACTGACAAACAATGTTTTCCCACATCTTTTCACCCAGGATCATGTCCTTACAGCATGTTCCATTAGCCAGTATTGGTCAGATTTTATAGCACAGCTGGTAGGATAATAAAGCTGCAGAATTTTCAAAAGATTAATTTGTTACAGTTAGGATTAAAACAATTAGCTTCATAGTACTACTGGCTCAACTAGTATGCTGCAAGCATGTAATTTCCCTCCATCAAACATAATTCCTAACAAAAAAGTAGATGCAAGACTGAAAATATATGGATGCCTTTATGAGCACTATTAATTGGGGAGAAAGCCTATGAAAAACGCATTCTGTATTCCTGAAATACTCCCTTCATTTATGTGTGTAGAGAAGTTTTGCCTGCCCTTCATTTTAAACATCTATAGCTCACTACCAATTTATAGCAATTTATAGCCCACTACTTAGTACCAATTTTTTTAATGACTCAAATTAAACACAGCTATATTCAGGAATTTCTTCCATATTAGTGTGTGCTTTACTTGCAGGCATTGCTTGTAGAAAGGGAGGAGGAGAATGAAAATCAGTCCCTAGCCTGATTTGAAGCAATTTCAAGCAATTTCAAGAAGCCTGTTCTTTGTAACTTTCTTAGAGCTAGCTTATTGGAATTACTTTTATGCACTTATACTTCATTGAAGGAAGAAACTTCATTAACTTTCAGCCAATTTTTACTTTTTTATGTAGCTAGGACTCCTTACAAAAATAGCTAGGAACTGATTTAGCAACTCAGTACTCCCACAACGTAAATATAGGTAAAAAGAAGATCTGGGGAAAAACAATTGAAAATTTGATTTAGATACCTGTATTCTGGTGAACGGAAGGAAAGGATTTCTAGATACTTTCTGACCAGCAAGGGTGGATGCCAAAACCAATTTGTTTTGCAAATGTTATTTCTTATTATTTTTAATTCTGTTCAGATTATTCTGTTAAACATGACAATGAAGAATTAATAACACTAGCTAAAGTCACTGTAAAATTTATGCCCAAGCTTGTTCCATCAGCATTCAACACTGAATTGGTTTTCATTTTTATTTTAGTTCTTGGCTTCATGTGAGCAAAGATGAGTAAACTCTGCCAAATCTTATGTCGATATTGGATGGAAGGCAGATGTTCATGAGAAACTAAGTTGAGACTTCCAGATTTATTTCAATGGAGAATAAATTTCATTTTCATTGTTTCCCCAGAGTAATGGTGCACTGCAAGAGTTCAATCTATAATGTTTCCTGTCCTGTTTTATAAAATATAGCTCTTGATGGTGATACTTTAATATAGAACTGTAAAATATACCTTAGTGATGACTCACACAATCAAAAACTAAGTGAAGAAATTTGGACTAAGATATATACCAAGTATGTATGCATGTTTATCTGACAGCGTAGCTTATCACAGAGCTGTAGAGGTTAGTTAGATCTGAAACAAAGAAGTCCAGTAAATACCTCAGTGAAAGAAAAGGGACAATGAGTTCACCAATTCTAGTTTTTGGCTAAGTCAGACATACTGTCTAAAAAATGTCCCTGCCTCTAGGTAGGTTTAATAATTCTATTAATTGTTTCAGATCTAACTGCTTCCATAGATCTATTTTGTGATACTGCATGCCTTGCGCTGCACTAGTGAAACCTATTTTAAATACACTGAAGGAGCTCAGAATCAAACTTTCTTTTCTGTTGCCCAGTAAGCAACAGTATAAAATCCTCTGATGCTACTTCCATAGCATCTATGTAAATTCTCAGACTAGCGGGCACCATAAAACAAATGCTCATTCCCAAAGTACCTAATCAGCCCAAACTGATTCCAAGAGTTGAGGTCAAAAACCTTAATTATTTTCTTTGTCTTTCAAAGTAGAGGAACCGACGTAGCGAAGTAAGCATTCGAGCAAAATAAACAAGGAAAACTAATTAAAGAAAACCAATGCCATGAAAAAGACTTATCTATGTTTTTTGTAGTACAGGTTTCTGTACTTTACTTATTATTATTATTATTATTATTATTATATCAGCTATTATATAGCTATATTAGCTGTTATATAGCTATTATTATTATTATACTACACTTTGTGTAGTACACATTTGTGCGCTACACAAAAACTAGCGGGATCAAGGAAAAGTGTAAGTTCCAAATAATACAGGAAAACACTCAAATATTTTGATGTGAAATTATTGGGTTTCCAATATAATCCCTGGTGAAGTTTTACATTTCCACGTCCATTTAAGCACATCAAACCAGACAGATCAAAAAAGAGGGAGGCACTATGTTCAAACTTCAGTTTAGAACATACATACATAAATGCAAAACCTCATTTTTTAAAGCTAATTAGCAGTGTGACTTCTCATCATCAACACAGAAATCAGAGGAATACCTCCCCAGTGTATATGTACTTTAAAAGGCAAGAAAGCCTCCCAGATGCATCTAAGAGTCTGGACAGAAAGAATCAGTAAATCGGAGATTTGGTAGAATTAGCTCCTCAAATCTGCAAAGCAATGAGTTATTGATCACTCAAAATTAATGCCCTCCTTTCCACTCATCCCTAGTTAGATCTGAAACAAAGTCCAGCAAGTACCTCAGTGAAAGAAAAGAGTCAATGAGATCACCAATTCTAGTTTTTGGCTCGGTCAGACATAATCTCTAAAAAATGGCCCTACCTCTATGTAGGTTTAATAATTCTAGCATCTACATTTTTTCTTTCTCTTTTCTTTCGCTGTGTAGATGAAATGCATAGACTATTTTCCTCCAAGGACAAGCATATCATAGTTTCCATGGCACTGTTTGTTTAAAGTATAAAATGCACTTGGCCACACTTCAAACAGCATGTCATGTATTTCATCTTTCAACCATTCTGAAAAATGAAGTGCATGAGGTCTGGTAATGATGAGGATATTTTTGTATATCACTCATTCAGGTGAAAACTGAAAAGGTGAAATCAAGTGTATAGCGATTAGGAAATACTGCAGAGAGTAGACGTAATCAGGCTGACAAAATGTCACACCTCAGACCTGGTTTTGGGTCATTTAGAGATCAAAGAATGTCCCAGTTCAAGACACAACAGATAATAAACTAAAGCACTTTGACCAGTTTTGACTGGTTTGCAATAGCTAAAGATTAGAAATCAATTTTTCATTGTACTCCCTTTTCTTTTGATTCCAATATTTTTTTCTCAGCATCTGCCGTTTAATGCAGGCTGTGTGCCAAAACCATCTTAAAAAGCCTGCTATGCCAGATGTCACCCTTTTGCCCTTTTGCTCCGTCTGCAGATTTTCTTTTAACAGCATTTGAAGCTAAGTTAGTGAGCATACATTTTCCAGTAAAAGAGGCATTATGAATAACACCTTTTGTGTTTCTGAATAACACCCACAAAGTGCAGAACACATTATACATAAACTACATCAAATATATCTTAAAAAAAGGTTATTAAAAGGTCTTAGCTATGTGGAATGTATCTTAATGCTGTCATTCTTTTAAATATAACAGCTATCATGGAAGCTAGTAAGAAGGGTTAATAAAACCCCACAGAAATGGATTTTACAACATTAATTTGACCTGTGCAGGGTAAAGATGAGCTATTTCATTTTCCATATTTCTTGTAAGTTTTTGAGCTTCCTGTATGCAAGAGGTCTATTTTATTCTTTCTGAATGAGAAAACTGTTCCTGTTTGAATTCCTTATGTAGGAATTGGATGGATTTTTCTAAGGTCTTGGTCCTTAAACTGTGAATTTCTAGAAAGTAGAAGTGCCCACTGCTTCTCAAGTTATAGGCATGAATAAAAACATTTTATTTTCATTAGGAAAAATGAGACGCATATAAACTCTAATTTCCTCAGGCCTCTCTCATTCTTCAAGTACCAGCCACTAACCAAACAGTTAAAGACTTTAAATAGGAGGCAGGGTGGAGGGGTGTTTCTCTTTGTTATAGAGAGAATTTTAAGATTTTGTTTTAATTTTTTAAACAATCTTTAAATATTACTATGTGTCTGATTACAGCATAGACCCAAATTCACTTGGTCTGGCCACTGCAGGTACCCATTATGTGTGGTCACAAGGAAATGCATGAGGTATTTTGGTTTCAGGTTTTCTTTTTCAGTAAAGTTTAGGCAGAGGTTGACTGCTGTGGGTCACTCCTTCTTTAGGATTAATGAAGCAACAAAAACAAAATGAAACAAACCAAAGAAAACAAACAAAGAAAAAAAAAAAGACCCAGCGCTCACATCCACAGGCTAGCTTACCAAGATGAAGGGACTGTAATTTGAATAAAATACATAGAAATCGGTGAAAAAGAGGCTGGAGAGCAGCCCCGTGGAAAGAGATCTGGGAGTTTGGGTTGGTGGCAAGTTGAACATGAGTTGACAGTGTGCCCTGGCAGCCAAAAGGGCCAACCGTGTCCTGGGGTGCATCAAGCACAGCATTGCTAGCCTGTTCAAGGAGGTGATTGTCCCACTTGACATTGCACTGGTGCAGCTCCACATCAAATACAGTGTGCAGTTTTGGGCACATCAATGTAAGAAGGACATCAAACTGTTGGAGTGTGTCCAGAGGAGGGCAACCAAGATGGTAAAAGGTCTCGAGGGCAAGACTTACGAGAAGTGGCTGAGGTCACTTGGCTTGTTCAGCTTGGAGAAAAGAAGGTTGAGGGGTGACCTCATCCCAGTCTACACCTTCCTTGAGGCGGACAGCAGAGAGGGAGGTGCTGATCTCCTCTCTCTGGTGACCAGCGGCAGGATACGAGGAAATGGAATGGAGCTGCACCAGGGTAAGTTCAGGTAAGCTAGGAAAAAGTTCTTCACTGAGAGGGTGGTCATTCACTGGAACAGGCTCCCCAGGGAACTGGTTGTGGCACCAAAGCTGTCAAGAGTTCAAGGAGCATCTGGATGACACTCTCTGTCATATGTTTTAGTTTTAGGCAGTCCTGCAAGGAGCAGGGAGTTGAACTCAATGATCCTTATGGGTCCCTTCCAACTCGAGATATTCTATGATTTTATGAAAATGTTGGAATACTCAGGTAAATTAAAGCCACTATGCCACTATGGTATCAGGGTCTGAACTAGCTGTCCAGACTCCCTTTACACTCGGTGGGGAGAAACAGACACTTTAAGGGCATGCATTATCTTAGCTTAAAATCTCATTACAAAACATCATAAAAATTATTTGTAAACCTGTTTATGTCTGTCGACTAAAATGAAACACTGGCTAGTTCAACTGTAGCCATCTACAGAGCAAGGTCCAAAGCTATGTGTGAAGACATTCATTCCTGCCCTGGGAATCCCACGAGCAAAGGAGCACAAGTCAGGACCACCATTGACATAGTCACCAATATTGGAATTGAGGCACCAGTGAAACTTGGCTGCCACACATATATATACCAGGGGAATTTAGGACATCACAGGGTTAAGAATGGTTTTGCACATGTAAATTTCTGGGTAAGTGCTGAAAGAAACAAATCACCACGTATTCCTCTCTATGGAAACAATATCTACTACCCTCCATTGACACAAAAAGGTGGCTTTACACTGTCTAATTTCAGATAGAACTATCTATACTGTGGGAGTGTATAGATTAAATGAGTCCAACTCTTGACATTTGAGTTAAACACAATGAACTACCTCAGGAAATCTTTCTCTATTGACAAAAAGCAGGAACCTTATTCTACTGAATAATAAAATGTGTGCTGTTCAACCTCTGTTAATGAAATAAGTACCAGTGCAGAATGATGTCCAACATAAGGCCATCCAGAGTGTATCTATAAGGATTCCATACAGGCATGTGCAACTCTCATGTTGTTTTTTCTGTTACTTTGATATATATTTTTTATATTACGTTTTTGTGGATTTAAGAGAGCAGCGATGTATAGAATAGATATGAAAAAATATGTAATTTACACAGTGTTTGAAGACTGAGCCTGATTCAGGGAAATAAAGCCAAATTTAAGTTCTAGATAGAATGACAATATTTTTATGTGAAGTAAAACGACATGTTATTAATGAAATTATCTCTAAAAAAGACTCCTTTCTACAACAACCTATGCTAAAACTTATCCTTAAGTAAACATGTAGAATCACTGACTTACATAAATTTGTATTTATCTGTATATCAGCGCTCTTTTTTCATAGCCACATGCACACTTCTTCATCTTGAAGTTGCTCAAAAATGTTTGTGACAAGCTTTCGAAAGTTTTCAGTGAACTCTGCTTTCAAAATAGATGTGATAATTAGCTCTTGCAATTCAAGTTTTTGATCATGAAAAGCAGTTTAATAGAGCAACAAGTAGTTAAAAATATTTTTTGAAAGGTCAGATCATTTCCCTGTCTGCTTTGTCTTTCTTTTTGCAAGGATACTCTAAAAATGAAAGACATTAGAACACTATTTACCTTGCTAAGAATAAATGTCAAAGTCATACCTAAAAGAAGAACACTAAACTTTTTACTGAAGGCCAGCTGCCAAAATGCAAATTAACACCTACAAAGAAATATTGGACAATTCCCTTTAATAGTAACAAGACAAATATGAACTTAAAGGTTGATGTTACATGGAATGTTCATTAATATAAGCTGATATATGTTACATGCTAGGGCACAGAATTTTGATTTTGATCTTCATGAATTGGAAAATTGTCCCTTTTTGAATTTTAGTGTTATTCATTTATTTTAATATTTTTCTAGGCTTAAAGTGTTTTGTTTTCTGTAAACCTCATATTCTAGACATCTAACACCAGACAGCTGCCAGAATGCAAATTAACACCTACAAAGAAAGATTGGACAATTTCTTCTTCCCTTGTAATTTTGCATTATCACTATTGAACAACGTTGAATATTTGTCTCCATTGAATTTCAAGTCATTATTCCAAAAAAACATTGGTTTTGACATAGTCTTTCCCACAACATCTTCTCCTTCAGGATTTTTTTCTGCATCACCTGTAAGTGAAAACATATTCCTATGTCAGTTTAAGGATTAAGACTTTTACACATGTATAAATATCTTGTTCTCTTACAAACTCAGTAACAGATTAACAAACACTACCCTTCAATTATAACTAAAAAGAATTATGTCTGAACCCAATGATCTTTGTTGAAAAATGTAGTCATTTCCAAAGTTCAGGGTTTGTCCAGCAGGACAATTTAAAAATCTCTCTCAGGTTTACAATTTGTGGTTTCTTATACACAGTAACAGCTAGTGAATGAGGCTATGTTTCAGATGTTATCAAATTTCATGGTTCCTGTGTGTGTGTGTGTGTGACATGCTCTACTCTAGAGTGGAAGATCGTTCCCTTTAACAACCAAATCTCTTAATTCAGTATATTATGACATTAGCGGAAAGCTAGCAAAAAGAGAAAAGCATGAAGACTAGCATTTGACTGCAGTTTAGCAGAGACATACTCATGTGAAGTCATGCAGCTAATCATTCCACATGTTACTGGGATGTGTCTGAAAAGAAATTCAGTGATTATTTCATGGGATAATTTAATTGTTTTGACACTTATTTTCTTTTCAGTCATTAAAATTTAACTGCAGCATTGAATTACCTAAACTAACATTTTTGCCCTATAATAAGAAAATCTAGCATTGTGGGGTTTTTTTTCATTGTTGTTGCTTTAAAGCACCTGTGATATGAAATCCCTGGACTAAACTTCGAAATACAGGGTAACATCATCATGGAACCTACATTATATCTTCTGTAAATTCCTCTTAGTCTCAGTCAATAGTCTGGAATTTGGCAGTCAGTTAGAATTTCTTTCTATCCAGTTCATACAAAAGAAAAAAAGTCTGAGTATTTCCACCTTTTTTGGGGGGTGTGGTGGTGGTGGTGGTGATGGATTGACGTTACATTTTTTAAATGTATTATTTTAATTACTAAAAAGCTTTAATTTTGAATTATTCTTCTAGACCCCTGATGTTTAGATGTATTTCAAGGAAGCAGGTGTCAGAATTTGGCTCACCTAAGACTCTATTTCAGGAACATACTCTTCTTGTACCTACCAAAATAAAGGGGTGTTTTCACACCATTCTGTATTTCTCATTATGCTATCACCTTCATTTGTAACTAATAATTTTTAGCCTAAAATATTATTCCAATTTTGGCAAACCATACCTGAAGTTTAATTAAGTTTTTGTCTCCCCTATAGTATGACACAAATAGAAAATAAAACACACAAATGCAAAAAACCCTACAGCAGTTGAGAAGTGAAAGAGAAGTAGGTGCCTTGGGAGATTTGTAGGAAAATAAACTTATTCAGCCATTTAACTAGTTGATTACTTATTTAATATCCAGCTCCAGTACATTAAATTTATAGTGTTAAGTTTCACAGTATGATGTCACTAGTTATATACAATTTCAAAAAAACCCAAACAAACCCTAAAACAAACTAACTCAAAACAAACATCTCAAAAGTGACTCAAAGCAATAGATTAATTAGAAGACCAGAATGTAATGTAATCAAGCATTGGTTTACCAGGGAAATGTAAAAGGGTTACTTTAACACTACACGTCTATACAAACACATACTCAAGCACACACAGCTGAAAGAAACCAAAAACACTGTTCTCCAAATAAAAATAACAGCTGAAATTAAGGAAATTTCATCATACTGTTTTAGGGTTTTTTTGCCAAAGTTACAGATGCAGCATTTAGGCTGAAGCTTGTCAGTGATCCACCTTCAGTGTATGAGTTTTTTAAGCTTAATCTTTATGAGATGTCATACAGTGTTGCAGAAGCAATCTAAATTAGAACACAAGCCATCAGGACATTGACTGATTAGCAGTCTAAAAGTACGATAATCTCACTCCATAAGAAAAATTTCTAAAGCCTCAATGTTAGTAAAAAAATAGCATTGTGAAACAGAGTGGAAAGCCAATTGCATTTCTTTTGCATTCAGAGAGATGTAATTTGTTCTGTACATCCTTTTGTTTTCCTTTTGGCTCTCTTTATCTCCCTCTTTTTTTTTCTTTTTTCTTTTTTTTTTTTAATAGCAAAAACTGGTGAAATGCCAGGCATCTAATTGAACAGTAAAGACAAATACTAAGAAGACATCTCTTATAGGGTACCAATTAATATGTTGAAGCTAGATTTCACCATACTTCCTAAAATTCTTTCAGGTGAAATGACTAGCAGAATGCTAAAAATGAGATGAATTATTTAACTACTCAGTGTGAGTTCTTTATTAATTAACTTCAGGACATCTACCAAAGTCTTCATTTCCAATTTATACTCCCATAATACATAAGTTTATTCGCATAAAACACTGCAAAGAAACAAAAGGTACCACAAATAATAACCTTGCATTTGTTATTCTTGTAGTTATTGAAGAAATCATGTTATGGAAAGTTATAATCACATCAGTGACTTCTGGCATCAATGATATTCTCAAACTCCCTGCCTAATTTTGTAGATAGCTACTCTTACATTTGAAAATTCCCACAGAATTTATAGGTCTCACAACTGAACTCTATACCATCATCCCAGCAGCACTCACCTGCACAGCACTTGTCTTCTGCCTAACCATCTACAGTATAATAAAAAGCTTCATTTACTATTGTCACCTCTTGGCAGAAATCACTAGAAAACAGCTGGAAAAGGTAGAGTTGGCATTGGTGCTTACGGTGCTCCAGCCTGACGTAATCCATGAATTTAAAGGTTATAGAATTCATTGGAAATATGTCCAAATGACATCTGTCAAAAGGAATTTGAAACTCCACTCCAAGGAATGGCCTTATCAGCAACTGCTTGACCTGCATAAGTAGGACTCTATCTGTCCTTCCTGTTATGCGTGTTCCACTTTACAAGGAGGATACATTAAAACACAAGGAGAGGTCATGAAAGAATGATTTCATAGCTTGACGGTAATAGCTTTGCTGGGAAGAGCAGACCTAAGTCAAAGTCACTGCTTTGGTGAATATGGTGTGTGTAATTACAAACGACCAGCTCTCTGCATTTCCCTATGCACTAAAAGTAACTCGGCTTGAGTGACATCATTTTCCTTTTCATTTCAACCAATTAATTCCTCTCAACATAACAGTTGTTAATTTTTTTACACTCACTGTAGACCTAAAAACCTAAAGACCTCCATTTTCTATGGTCACTGTAAAGGAAACCCAAGTTCTCAACACCGATGTTTTGGAAAGGCGTAGAAACCATGTTTAGCATTACGAATGTCAACATTGCTGACCTAATCTCCACTTAGTGAAACAGTCCTGAAGAGATTAGTGAGACAAAAATCAGGGCAAATATGCATCATAGCAGACCAAGAGGTTACTGCTTCTTTGATAATGACCCTGGAGATGACCAGAGTGGTGCAAAGCTCTACAGACTTCAGGCAGGGAAATGTTGGAGGCTTTAAAGGACAAAAGAGCCCAAGCCATAGTGAATAAAATCACCAAACATTTCTTACTGTTAAGCTGAATGCAAGTTGTGGCTGTTGTTCTTCTCCTACTCTGAGTACCCACTATATCCAAGAAAACACCTACTTCATGTTTCTAATGTTTTTTCTTCAGTTTTACAGAGAAACTGGCGTGATCCTGGAATTTGACTTATGAGCCTTTTGAAGTCCATCATCATGGACAAATTTACACCACATAAGCAACGCTCCTATCCTGTTCTTCTTTTGCAAGTTTTATTGGTCCTCAGGAAAATATTCAAGGCAAAATCTTCCATAGATCTAGAAACATTAAAAAATTTGCAATACCATTTTTCAGTATGTCTTTTTAGAATACACTGAAAACTGGAAAATATTGTATACAGTTCTTCAAATTTCATAGTAAAAGATAATGAAATTTTTAAAATATTCACTGACAACCTCCCTGAAACTCCAGGAATTGAAGAAAAGCAGGAATTAAACCCTTATCCTCTGAATTCTAAATTGTACATCAGACAATTTTTTTTCAAGACAGTCTTTTATTTTGAGCCAATTTTCTCTTCCAAAATAAATTAAATAAAAATTAAAAAAAAAAATCCAAAAAATTAATTTTAACAAATCACTTCTTTGGTTTGGCCCTTAGAACATTATAATATTCAAATGTAATGTTTTGATAGAGAATTTTCAAAATAATACTTGGACAGGATAAAAACAGTTAAATGAACTCAAAATATTTAAATTCATAAAATTTTATATAGGTTAAATACACCACACTAAACAAAATGAGGTTTACCAGCAAAGTTTCAAAAGAAATTTAAAGAGAAACTACAATATTTATTGTATGCCTACCAGTGAATAAATCTGACTGTCCCACTCTGAGCTCTGGGAAGGCTACCCTGCCATACATCATGCCTCGAGTGCTGCACCCTCACTGCAAGAATGACATTGAGGTGCTGGAGTGTATCCAAAGAAGAGCAACAAAGCTGGTGAGGGATCTGGAGCACAAGTCTTATGAGGAGCAGCTGAGGGAGCTGGGGTTGTTTAGCCTGGAGAAAAGGAGGCTGAGGGGAGACTTTATATCTCTCAACAACTACCTGAAAGGAGGTTGTAGTGAGGTGGCTGTCAGTCTCCTACCAAGTAACGAGGAGGAAATGACCTGAAGTTTCTACAGGGCAGGTTTAGAGTGGATATTAGGAAAAAATTCTTCACAGAGAGGGTTATCCGGCATTGGAACATGCTGTCCAGGGAAGTGGTTGAGTCACTATCTTTGGAGGTACTTAAAAGAGGTGTAGATGTAGTGCTTAGGGACATGGTTTAGTGATGGACTTGGCAGTGTTAGGTTATTGCTTGGAACTGATGATCTTAAAGGTCCTTTCCAACCTAAATGGTTCTATGATTCTATATCCTGCGATAGCACTGCCAGGGTCACCAAGATTTGTGCTAGAGCTGACAGCTGGCTGGCAACACCTTGGGAGGAGTGCAGGCTGCGAGTAAGAGGTTTCTTATTAAATTCCAGAGACATGAAAGTTTCTACGGTACAGACTAGCCACGTTTTTGTGATAAATTATTGAAAAAAAATAGATTTAATCACAGAAAAATATTTCCAGCTAAGAAGGATTGCTAATGTATCCAGTGGCAGGGGCAAAGCCACCAATAGTGTACAGCGTACTTCTGTTCATCCTAGATCAAACCAGAGAACAGAATAAGCAATATACAACATAGAATTACACCTCCATGTAGGTACACTAGAAAAAAATTTTGTCTCTGTCTTCATAATAAACATGGATCCATACAATCACAATGTTCTTGTCAGTAATCTGAACTCAGATCGAGTTCAGGCTGCCTGAAAGTCCCACATACAATCTATTTTTTAGGCAAAAGCTAGTAAAATTGGGAATCCTCTGAACGAGTTACAGCTGGGTTTTCTGACTGACTTTGACTTTGCCATTTAGTTAAATGAGCTTCACAGAAGCCGCTAGGCCAGACTCAAAGTGATTGATGCAATCTTCAAGTGCAGATAACATGTCATGCCAGAAATTGTTTCTCCTCTCCTCTGGCATTACCAGTGAATTCATGTCCAGACCAACATGGAAGGTTTGCCAACATGGTGTGCAGCTGGATTAATATATCACTGAACATGGTCTGAAAGCAATTCTTGTGCTATGTTATAGCTAAAAGATGAAAAAGCAGCAGTATCTGTCATCACTGGAGATGCAGAGTTTTCCAGAGAAGTGAAAGTCAGGAGTGAATTAAGAAAATCCAAGATTTCCCATGAGATACACTGTAGAAGACTGCAAGCTATTCAACTATAACTGTAATATGAGATCAAAAGTGAATTGGAGTCTAGCTGTGATGTATTTTCAACTACTTACTAACAATAATGAAGAAAATCAGACCGAATTTATTCAGAGCAAATGCATTCATTATTTCAAATGCCAAGAATCTGTTAAATGGTAGAGTCAGATAAATTTGTGGCCAAAGCCGGGGCTGTTGTAACCGGACAGTAAGAATCTCTCATAAATTAAAATTGCTGCTGTAATTTTTGCTGTAATAGACATAAAAGTCAAGGAAGAAGCAATCCAAAGCCACAATAACAAACTGAAATGACTAATAAGCATGTTCCAGTGACAGCCTGCATGCTGAAAAGCTGAAACTGAGGACACCTGAACTCTTCTGTTTTGGTTATATTGGCACCTTGAGAAACTGAAAGACTGAAGGCTGAGACACATCCTAATAAATAAAATTCAGTAACTTATGGGAATGGTAAATTATTTTTCCACGGTCTACCCAAACATCACATTAAAAAGCATGAGGAAAAAGCCACTGTTGAATTCCCTAACTCAGCCTACAATGATACTATGTAAAGGTAAGTCAAAGAAAAGTGGTGTGAGCAGATGGCACTTTGCAGGCCAAAACACAGGAGCTTCCCATACAGCAGTTAGGCATGAAACATGAAAAAGGACACAGGCTAGTACTGTCTGTCCGTTAAAAAGTAAACAAAAAAAAAAAAAAACAAAAAAAAACCCAACCCAAACCTCAAAGGAATTCTGAATGTATTACTATGAATGATACGAACATAAACACAGCATGAAGCAAGCTTAACTCAGTTTGTAGGTAAGCTACTACTGCAGCATAATAATAATTGCTATTTATTATTATACCACAAAGATACTTACTAGTTCCTGCAGAGATCAGAGAAAGGAACAGCATCATTCCCAGAATGTTGAAATTTACACAGTCTAACAGCAAAGTATTTTAACATGCATTTTAGGTAAAACCAGCAACCAAACCCCCCTTTTATATTTCTACATTAGGAACAAGTCATAGGGGAGAATTACATCACCTGTGACTGAAACTGTTACTGTAATCAATGAATATTTGGATATTCCCTGGCATCTGCACTGTGCAATTCTCAAGACACTCCCATTTGTTTAAGATAATGTGTGTGAAATTACAGTGAGGAGATAGTCATGCTTAAATTTTCCTTTTTAAGCAAGGTTCATTAGGATTGGGTAGAAGAATGTGAAAGTATAAACTTGTGGGTGTTAGACAATAAAAGTCATTTGCAGTCTCCTGGCAGCAGCTTGGAAATAACAATTTCTGCAGTACCAAGTCATGTCAAATAATCTACCTTCCATAAAAGACACAGCACTGAACACAAACTAATGAGGAATGCTGAACCTGGGAACAATTAAACCTGTCAACTAAACCTCACCCTGCAGACATGATGGGTACAATGCTCTCCAACACAGAGAAAATCTCTGTAGCTTTTAATGTGCTCCCTCCAAATGGATTCGGTCAATTAAGTAGAAGAAATGGTCAAAGGCTTTCACAAATTTGGCCAGTTTCTGGATTCCAGCCTCCTCAATGAAAAGTTCGAATAGTCACTGTTTGCTACTTGTTCATCAGATAATCAAGCCCTATAAAAATGCCTCTGTCAATAAAACATGCTTAAAGCTGGCAGCAGTCCCTGGGTCTAAGAAATGGAAGTGAAAAAAAAGCCAGTTCTGGATGACCATGCATCGAAGTTATGCCTCAGGATGTGGAGAGGATGACCACCAAATGGATAGGAAAGGTTCACAAGGATTTAGCAAGACATGGTTAAAACCTTATGTAAGGTCCTGGTGAATCTCCTACGGATTTCCATAACTGCACAGTAAAAAAAACGCTCTTTTTGAAGAAGGTGTTATTTTTGCTATGTTACTGGGCTAAATGGACTGCTTATCAGCTCTAATCTGTTTGGGTTTTTTTCACAATGAAAGATGTTTACCAAGTTGTAAACTACAAAGTTAGTTTCTATTGGAAAGAATGTTTCTGAAATGTTGTACCTGTAGCTTATGAAAATAATAGATTACCCACTAGTTCATAATAGCAGGCGTCTAGAAATTACAACCCAGAAGAAACATCCCAAGTTTAAAGTCTGATTTCATGTTTTGCCTCACCCTACACAATGTTCCCCATGGGAACAAATGTGATTTGAAGGCACAGAGGCTGGCTGAGAGCTGTGAAAGAAGTTATTCTCTCTGGCTTTGCCTCTTTATAAAAAGAATTCATCCCTAAAGAGGAATTGTAGGAGGGAGTATCAAATCCTGCCCTGCGTTTTCAGAATAAGCCATAGCACCGTTTAAAATGAAATGTATAGAGTGGAAAAATACAGGCAGCCTAACCTACCTTGGGGCTGTTTCCTTCCTAAAAAAATCCTGCATGCATGAAAATGGGAGATTTTTGGAAAATTGTCGTCTGCTCCTCCTTTGCCTTGGCAAGAATAATGAAAAGATGAATAATCAAAGCCTGTCCTTGTCTAAGCCTATCAATGTCATTGTGAATGGGTACAACTTGAGCCTTTCTCACTGCATTAGACAGAAGATCAACCTGAGCAAGCAGACCTGGCTCTCCCAGCTTGTGCTGAGGGGAAGCTGCAGCATTGAAGAAGCCAGATCTACCAGCAGAAAGATGTGACCTTATTGGAATGGACGTTATTTGGTTGGTGCTGTTAAGCCTGTTCAAAGCCATTTCCAATTACACTTCGCGTAATGAAGGAAATAACAAACATTTCTGCCTAGTCCCTGGATTGAATCAAGCCATTCTTCTGTGAGACATTCTGATCTACAGAGGAACTTCATCTCATACACAAGAATATTATTAAAATTGGTTTCAGATAGCCTTTTCATTTCTGGAAATGGAGGATAGGATAAGAAAACACGGTAAGAAAGGCTGTGTGTAAAGTCTGTCTTTTTGATTTTACCATAGGAAGGAAGTATTCAAAACCAGGCAAAACCAGATCTCTGCTGAGTTTTTCTAGTTTTATATATGACCACTGAACTCAGATTATCATGTCCTGTGATGCAAAAGATACAGAATTCAATGAAATAATCACGAAAGGGATTCACTAGTTTGAATCTCACATGCATATACTGTGATGATTTCTGCCTACTGAGCTTCCAAGTTGAGGAACAGTCAGCTGTCTGATGCCCTCAAGGAGGCTTGGCAATCATGGATCATGCATTAGGCTATGTTATGGAGATGAGATTGGCAGGTTTCAAAGAAAAATCTGTGTGCTTAACTGCTACGCCGACTAACATGAAATGCTTGCAATAGAAATGAAGTCACTAAACACTTTGGGTTCCATAAGGAAGGGCGTGACCTGTAGAAAACTTACTTATTGTTTATAATTTTGAGTGAACTTGGAGCAATTCATTTTCCTCCATTGACAACCTTTGATACTTGTAGTTTCACACCATTCTGTTATGAAGCTGGATAGCACCTAGCTGAGGTGATCTTCAAAATTTTCCTTCTATTTAAATACAAGCACCTAAAGGACATAAACTGATATAGGAGAATATTAATACCAGGAAATAGTAATATAAACCCTTGAGAGGCAAAACTGCTGACTGTCTTCCAGGTCAACACCTTGATCAACCTGAAATGATGCTTTGAAATTAACGTATCAGTCATGTTAAGATTTAGCCAGATTTATGAAATTCAAGCTTTTTTTATTCCACAAGAATAAATTCTCTTTTCTTAACATTCTAGATACAGAATTATTGTACAAGCTCTAAAACTTCATTTCTATTTAGGAGAACCATGATAGCATTAAACATGGCATGAAAACATCACTTATGGTAGACTAAAAGGTATTAGATTACAGATGTGTTAGTGCCAATGAAATGACATAATAGAGCTTGGAAGAATTAACACAGTCATAATAAACATCTTCCACAACAGTTTCCAGGTAACAGAGAAAATAAATCTACTTCAGGGGCCTTACTAAAGACTTGTACTAAATAGGTAAATAAAATATGCAAGAGTAAATTTTTGCTGGAGGCAATCTCTCCTTGAATTCAAAGGGAACACTGCATAGGATGCTATAGCGAAGAAAGGGAAATACGACAGCTGCAGATACAAGCCCTGAGAACCTCACATTATTAACATTCATGGCTAGGAAAAACATTTCTAAAGGACAGCTTTACTTACTCAGCTACCTGTGTAACTTTTCATGCTTCACGTAACATTCCCATCAGAAAGATGCATCAGTACAAGTCAGGAAAACATCCTCAGAGTCCTCACAGATAACATTTCCTGACCATCTCTAACTCTTTTTTTTCCATGCAGAAAGAGTTCTCGGCACTCTTAGGACCAGTGCAAACATTGTACTGGGTACAATGTAAAGAGGCAATATACGAGCAATCTATTTCAATTAGATCACCATTGTTATAGTCTAAGTACTATCAGGAATAATTCTTTATTTAAATGATTCTTTCATTTGCATCCATCTTCAGTGCCTTGATGTTTTCTTAACACTTTCCCATTCACACATTTACTTTATGCAAAGTACCTATGACTATCCTGTGAAAAGGGAAACCCTGCAAAGTGATTTTATTGATCCTGTATGTTTAATTTTATTACTTCTACTACTCAAAAAAACTCTAACAGCCATTCAGTTTCAACTGAGACAGAAGTCAAGGCTATACTTGTGTTCACCAGCCCCCACTCTAATTGCTTGGTTTTAATCCAAATTTCCCATTTATTAGCCATTTAAAATCCATAGGAATATTTTGCAATTTCTAAGCATAATAGAAGGTCAAAAGGGCTGGAGAACTTGCCTTATGAAGAAAACCGGAGTTAGGTCTCTTCTCCCCAGAGAAGAGAAGGCCTGGGGGGACCTCATCATAGTATTCCAGTACTTGAAGGGGAGCTAGAAAGAGGACAGAGGCTCTCTCTTCATAAGACCTACGTGGACAAGGCGAGGTGGCAGGTACAAGTTGTACCAGGAGAGGTTTCATCTCAATATAAGAAAGGTATTTTTTACAGTGAGAATAATCATTCCCTGGAACAGCCTCCCAAGGGACATGGTAGAGTATCCATCACTGGAGGTTTTCAAGGTGTCATTGGGCAGGGTGCTAGGTAATGTCATCTAGGCTCCCTTTCCCACAAAAGTTGGACTAGATGATCTTTCAAGGTTTCTTCCGACCTGGGCTTTTCTATGATCCAGTGGTTCTATGTTCTTCCATACAGATTTAAAAAGGAATGAGTTTTTGAAAACACAGGAAGAGTAACAGACACATTATACTAATATCACAAGGGAATATCACAAGCCTTAGGCTTCTTAGGTTAAAGAAGAAGCAACATTGTTTGTGGTATGGGAGGTCCTTTTCCTTTCATTAATGTTTCACCACTAAATAATAGCATTAAGGGCGGCATTATGTAGCACTGAATCACTTCAGAAAAAAACCTCACAAGTATAGTAATTCCAAAATGTAAAGGAGGTAACAGAATTTTTTCAAGCAGTTCTATAAGATCAGAATTTAATCCGTCATCTTCTTAGATGACAATAAGTGGCAATTAGTGCCATCATTTTTACCAGCTGGTTTTAAACATATGCATAGATATTCTATTGCCAATTTAGAAAAAGCAGCTTCACAGTTCACCCAAGAATTTCTGCCCTCTCTTCAAGAAAATGAATGTAATTTTCTTACATTTTGTAACTTGTAAAATGCATGTGATAGCCCTCCAAAACTTTCCATCTGTTACTGATGGGAAGGTTTTTCATATATATCTGAATATATATACATTATTCAGCATATAATGTAATACATAGTTATTTCAAATTTAAAGAGGAATAAGCTCAACAAGAACAAGAAAATATATTTTGTCAGACATCTGTTATAAATGTCTGTAAGTCTGCACTATAGGATAAACTGTAGAGAAGACTAACTTCACGCAAAACAGGTGCACTACTATAGGATTTATAAGTGACAGAGTGATGAAATATAACGCCTTTTCCCAAAAGCAGCTGCAAATCACCTTATAAAAGATAAAAACATCTTCTGACTTTCTCAATTTAGGTTGCATTTTTTATAATTCTGATGAGTTATTTCAGTGTGTTTCTATGACTTACCATACAGTTGATGGAGTTCACATATAATTTAACAACAACAAAAAAAGCTACTTTTAATAAAAAAAAAAGCTACTTTTAAGACATTGGATGAAATGAACTACAAAGGAAATTTTGAAAAGAACTTTGGGAGTTATTGCCTTTGGGACAGAATAAAGGAAGTTCCTGGTGATATTAAGATTGGAATTGACAGCATCATTCAGCAATATGGAAGTTATGAAGCAATCTTTTGAAAGCTTGGGTTTTTTTCACTAGAAGCTGCATGAAAATCCATGAACTAAGCTTAGCAAGGAGCAAGAAGAGAATATAATCTAATTTGAATGGAAAGATCTCAATGAAAGCTGAAAGAAATGAACATGGATTGGATGACTTAACACTGAATATTAACACCACCTTGACTTTCAAAAGGAATATGACATAAAAAACTTTGGGATAGATTAATATACTCACAAGGTATTTTATATACTTGTGTTTCTAAACCTTCTACAATAGTATGTACTTTAACAAGCAGGAAAATGCAACGAAAATATAAGATAAACTGATTGAAGGAAGAGACTAGACTGTGTTTATGTCATGTCTATAAAATAGTATCTCACTGGATCATGAAAATGCTTCAGGAGGTCTAATTTGCATGACACTTAGTTTCACATCAGCAAAAAAGATATCAAGTAAAAACAAAAAGTTAACTCTATTGCTAACAAAATTCATATGTAAAATTTGAAAGAGTAGAGGAATGAACATTGTTGAGACTGTGTAAACAAGACATCTTGAACAATCATTTATTAGCAATTTTTTCACTAAACTAAACAGTAACAACAGCCTCAGACAATGTGTTTTAACAGGCAAACTTAGTACTCAGGAAATGTCATCAATTTCAAAGCCTAGCCAGAAAGAAGTAAAGATAAAAAGAGGGAAGCAATTGAATGCATACTGAATTTTATAGATTATAAATCATAATGAATAGGGTTCTCCTTGTTCGTTTATCAGATGTCAATCGACTACCAGGTCAGACTGCATAAATGTGTACAGAATGATAAGAATAAGGCTAGAAGTTATCTTCTTCAAATAATGTAGCTATTGCAAGAAAGGGAGAATTTGCATCTTATGATACCATATTCAATAACACCTGTGAACTCAGAAAGGACCACAAAACCTGTATTTTCTTAAGAATCAGGTCCCATGGATTTGTGCATTGCTCATTTCTTTAAATGTTCCACAGCCTGAGCCTTCCTCTACCATGGGTAAGGCTTCCTTTCTCCAGACTTTCCCTCTAGTCTCAGGGGCCTAGGATTCCTGAAAACAAATCACGCTAGTAAAGACTGAGTACAAGAAAACACTGAGTACCTCAGCCTTTTCCATGTCCTTTCTTACCAGATCCTATTCAGCACTGTGCTCCCATTTCCTCTAGTCTTCACTGTATGCTTATACACCTGGAGAGGTCTTTCTTATTTCTCTTCCACGTCCCTCACCATATTCAACTCTGGATGAGCTTTGGCTTTCCTAACTCCATATCTTCTCTCTTGGACAGTATCTCTACTTCCATTTCTTGTATGCTGCTACTTAATAGTAGGAGATGTCAAGGAAAAAGTTGGGTCTAGGTTTCCTAACTCCAAGGCAAAGATTAAAATATTCCCTCTAGTAAGGATTCACAACCATGAGTCGGGAATCAAGAGGGGTGCTTGTTCCATGAAATAAAATATGGTGTAAAGCCCCTTGAGCTAGTTCTAGTTAGGCTGGCATGAATGTATGGTGGAGTGCAATGCCATGCAGAGATAACAGCTTGAGTCCCAAGAGCATCATAAACAATTAAAGCAGCAGCAAATGAAAGCTTAAAAACCCTGCTTCTAAATACAATCAGGTAGCTCAGGTGCCACATTGCCTTCATCTGCATATATTGTTTCAACTTTGGGAGCTAGCTCCATTGGCACTAGCTTTGCACATATGCTGTGTTTTGGTATAATACAAGGCAATTATGCAGGGTTTTTTCCTTACGCAAAACAAAAGCAGAAGAAAGACAAATTTTCATACATACACATCCATTTACCCAATGCTTAGAGAACTCATTTGGGAAAAATTCAAGCTCAAAACTTCTGACAAGTGATTTGGAATGAGAATTTGATCCCACATCCTTTTAGCATGCCCTACGTGCCAGACTAAAACAGACAACAGGGTTGTGTTTTTTCTAAGTTTTTCAGGTATTGCTATGTCAGAAGAAAAAGAAGTAGCTCAAGCCTAGTTTTAAGGGTCTTCTAATAGCACATCAAATCACTTTAACCATCTTGAAATCTTGCTGCTGAAATAGTGATCCTATCCTAAAAATCCATGTTAAATTCTCTTTCCTGTTGCCTCTGTTGTCCTACAATTTGTTGACGCACTACTGTGTGAGTGTCTGACCAAGGAAAAAATAAAATATTGCTTTTAGGGACAGGCTGTTCCTTCATTAAGCTCAATGTCTAGGCATAATTACAGTCACTGTAATCTGGCATAAATCCATCCTTCTGCCAAATATAGACATACCCAGAATGGTCTAATGTAGCTGTCGCAACCAAGACAAGGAGGAACTAACACTGAACATCTCCCAGGGAGACACCACAATGTGTATATTTCTTTATCTTCTGTGGGATGTTCAGACTTCCAGCTGACTATTAGAAGTGTCCAGAAAGAGGACTACAGGCTAGAATATATCCTGCCTCACAGTGAATGGAAAATAAAGCCACAGTTTTACCCATGAGAATGGAACAGGACCTCAGGGAAACCAACACGGGCAGCTGCTCCTTAACTGACAGCAAGTTAGATTTACATAGAAAGCTCACAAGCCTAAGCACTTATTGTTGTGCTTAAGACAAATATTCAAGGCCTCAGCATTATTGTATATAATAATTTGATGGTTGCCCCCATTTCTCTGCTGTATTGCCTCTATGTCATTTCAGCTGCTGCCCATTCCCCTATGTATCATTAACCAGACAGACATCTACCTTACTTGAAATGTCCATCCATGGGCTTGGATTTTTTTCGCCCTTCCTTTTTTAAGTCTGCAGGATCTGATCTGGTAACTCTACAAAATACATTATGGGTCAAGGGAAACTCATTAATATACAAGGCAAACACCATTGAGGCATTCAGCTGAAAGAGAAAGTCTTCCAACCTGCTCCAACAGATATTTAATGGTCGCGTGTGAAGGAGAACTTCAACAGACAAGATCCATATGAATATGCTTTACCTGCAAAATACTTACTAGTTAGATGGAAAAGCTAGAGTCTAACCATTGCTACAAATCAAACAGAGCAGAGAGTCTTCTGAGTCTTCTGCACTGAGTCTTCTGCATTACATGGTACTCTAACTGCAAGGAAGAAAATACACTCTACAAATATATGCAGTTGCTAGTACTGTGTGTGAAAGATAAAATATAGCTTTTAAAAATAGTTTTGTGAGCTCTTCTAATGCAAACACTCTCACTGGAATTTTTTACTGCTTTGCTCTCTGTGAACATTTGTTGGAGCGCACATTTACCTCCCTAAATGATTGCAAATAAAAGTGGTGGTGAACACCACCTCCAGCAAAGCAAATTACCAGCTTGCATGTGGAAGAATCACTCTGCTGTTGCATTTCCCAGCCCTCTTCCACTTCTGCTTTCAAAGACTTCCCTGTTCTCACTCTTCTAGCAATAAGAAATTATTATAGACTGTACACCATAGTGAGGAGGACTGATTGAGCAGAACTGTTGGAGAGCAGAATTTACCAACAGGCAGCTGTGACTGTGCCATTTACCTGTCCGCTTTTGAAGTCTGTTAATCTTTTCAGGTAATGGGAAAAAATGTTAGCAAAGTACTGATATTGCATATATACAATTTCCTTCTCTTCCTGTATCAGTCACATACACGTTCGCATGCATACGCACACACACACACACAGAGCATTTCTTTCTGTGTCCAATTCTGATTATGACAGCTCCCAGCTGAAGTTCTCCACAGTATTTTTCCAGTTAAATTTTCAGGAGGAATTTCATTGTATGGGCTGAAAACTGGCAGAAAGTGTTGTCAGTTGACATCCACAGAATTTCCTGATATTATATTATTCATTTTTAAAATGTTATTGTGAAACCAGTTAAAGGGCTTTGAAATGGAAAATCCTAGTCTTTACAGTTCTTCACTGATTTTTATCTAGTCATTGGTTTCATTGGCATTTTCTACTTAGAAATAAATGCTTTCATTAAGAGGGAATAGATTTTTTTAGCTGACTAGAATCTTTCAGAGTAATTTTAATGTACACCTTTATTCTAAGAAGTCAGTTTCTTAAATAACATCTATTTGCTCTCTGAAAGCATGTTAACAGTCTTATACAACACACTCCATTAGCATGGAAATGGATTTTTTGTGTGTAATTTACTTTTCTACCACTGTATTACATTATAGCTGCAGTTATCAAAAAGAGACTGGAAAACTCTTGTTGTACTTTAAAGTGTGTAAGATTCCAGCTGTTTTTTTATTGTACTTCTAATATGTGTTCTGACTAACAACCTACTTTGTAATAAATACAAGTGCCTAAGTATATCAATACACAAATATATTTAAATTTTTCACATTTTAGAAACATTTTAGGAAATAAAAAGTCAAAATTTTGCAAGCATGTGAATATATGGCATATCTGACTGAGTCATTAGCATAACATGTAAGCATTAAGAATTAATGTTCCAGGAATGATGATCAAGTAAAACAGGAGTAGGTAGGAATGAGAATATTATTGTGTTCACCTGGAGCCATTTATTGCTAATATGAGTCTTTAAAAATAGACATCATGGCAAACAATTGGCAGTAAGTATATAGCTGCATGACCAAAGAAGGTTATTTCTTCAGTGGGATTGCTGAAAATAATTCCTAATGCAAATGTAACTTCATATAACACAATACTTGGTTCTAACCTTAGCAAAGCATCACACTAAACTTGAAAAATGCAAACATGTTGAGGAAAAAAGTACTGAGCAACTGGGTTTTTCTAGCACTGATCTTTGATATTATGACAAAATCCAAAAAGTTAAAGTTGACTCAGAGGCAGTTTTGGATACTTTAGAGCTTTCAGAACACAGCAGTGTTCCAATTCCTTCCTTTTGGTGTCTCTTTTTCTGGGTCACACACATTGGGTAAGTCTACCATGGCTTGGTGACATCAATTCTTACCTATCAAATTATTCCACTTGAAGGCTAATACAATCAGCCTTGCTGGGACCTTACTGAGGCCCAGGAGTCATGGAGATAAACTGGACATATTCAGAAAGCCACCTAGATCATGAATTTGTATGCAGAACATTCACTACACCTATAAACAAAACAAAACTTGTTGTTCTACTACTGTAAATAAATTTTTAAAAAGGATGAATTGTTTCCCCACAATGCTGGTTGAATCAGCTCAACACTCTCTGTGCATGAATTAGGCTAATTGCAACAGGCCCTCAATAGACAAAATGTGTGACTGAGTTGACTGAGTCAACTTGCTGCTTAGGACTTTCAAATTCTTATGCCACTTCTGTGTGACTCAGTAATCTTTGATCCTTAAACTCGTGACAGAAAACTGAGGTTATGGCATTTCCATGTGAAATACTGTCGAAATACCTGTAGAAAAAAGATTTCATCCATATGCCAAGAGATCACCCTCACTGAAGAACTATGGGTTTAAACAGTTCACTGCTTTAACTTGCCTTGTACTGAGGGGGGCATACCTACTACACTTCATACAGTAATTATGATAAAAGATACTGCTTCTGAATTTTCCAGTACCTAAGGCATTAGTTAGACATATGAGGATTAAAGCTTATGAGATACAGCTACCACCTGCAGATGTGTGGAATAAATAAATACCTAAGATAGAAGAGACTTCCAAATACCTGGTTTAAGTGTAAACGAACATTTCAGAGTTGCATTTCTTGCAATAAGCGAGGCTTCAAGAATATCCCCACTCTTCACCTTTAAGGAGGACAAGCTACTGCATAATGTCTGCTGAGAGCTTTCCGTAGGATTTAATAAAAGCAGAGTCAGGCTCCAACTCTATGAAATGTTCATCAGCGTTCCAGAATGGTCTGCTTTTGTTGACATCTATTTCTGATACATATAAAGTTGCTGTGTATACATCGTGTTTGTGCCATAAGCACTCTTAGAAGATGGAGCCAGAAGCATGCTCTCAAGCTTCATATGCCAAGACGAGAAAAATCAACTCAATTGCCAATACCTTCTAAAGCTGCCAAGGTCAGGAAGACCTCGAGTTATATCCTGCTGTAAGTGACAGTTGCATACGTTAAAGATGTTTGTTATGGCAATACATATTTTTCATTTTCTGTTCATAGAGAATAGATTGTTCCTATAAAGAGAAGGTGAAAAAATATTAAGTTAGCATTCCTACTGATCAATATTTTTCTTTGCTCCTTCTGCTCCTTTAAAATTGAATTCCCCTTGAGCTTGTTCACTTTCAACCATATGCAAATTAATAAGGGACAGGGGCAAACCTAACAATTGTTTGTTGTTCTCTAACCAGTGCAGAGTTCTGTAGAAGCCATGGCACATACCTTTTGAGTTCAATTCTCTATGCAGCTGCAGACTCCTCAATGCAATGTGTTTTGAGACTTAGAAGTAGAATAAATATTAGTTTCGGTGAAGCATCCTCTTTAGCAACTTCAGAGGGTGGGAACTGCGTTACAATGGAGAATGTGAGTTTTCTTCTGATACAGATGTAGAGCAGGAACATCATCAGAGGAAAAATCAGAAGTGGGGATTTGGATGGGATGGAGTCATCTTTATCAACAGGTCCAAAAAAAAAAAAAGATGACTGAGAATGTCTCAAATTTCTCTGGACCCAATTGCCTCATCCCTGTTTCTTCTCCTTCCAGCTCCAGAGTGGCTAGCTCTTCCTCTGTGTCTCTACCACTGTTGAGACAGCCTGAAAGAGATCAGTAGCTTGGGTTCAGTTTTTCATATGTGCTGCTTTCTCTCACCACATAGGTCATTGAGAGCCTCTGCTCTAGGCACCAGCGATTCACCCCCAGAGGTACCTACCTCTACCCCACCAGCATAGTCCCAGTCAGGATCCAGAGCATACCTGTGCCTCTGCCTCTACACAGGAGTGGGTTCATGAGTGAGAATCTAAGTAGGAGTTCAGGGAAGAGCCATCCCTTTTCCACGCCTTTTCTCTGGAGGCCAGATACTGGAGTGAAGAGCACCTGCAACAGGAGTTAAAAACAATCTTTTGATTGCAGAATCAAAAGGCAGAATCTCTTTAGCCTTTTGGCGTACTCTCCACACCATATCCTAAAGATGGAGCTGCACAACCTGTTCAGAAAAGGGATGCAAGCAGCCCCATAAAGCTGAGGCTCTTCACAACCCAACCCAAAGATACTTAGTGTTTTCTTGAATATAACCTTACAGGCTAGCTAACACTGTCTTAGGCAGTCTGTGGTGATTAAAACACATCTTTACTGTTTCAGTGTAGGGCACTGTAGTAATCTGCAAATTCTAATATGGTTTCAAAGACTTTTTTTACCATGTACTCCATTGACTGTTAGTCCTGTGCCTCGCCTGACGAAGGCAAAAGGCCTCACCTTGCAGTTCATGCCAGCCATGGGTTTGTGATTACAGCGCAGTCTGGCCCAGGGACGGAGTAGCCAGGTGTTAGCAGCCCTCTGACAACAGCAGAAAGTGTCCACAGGAAGCAATGGAAGAAACCTCCAGCCTGGAAGTCGGTGACCTTAGCAGTGGCATAGTGGTGACAGTCAGAGCGAGTGGGGAGGCTCACACTTTGAAAATGCTACTGCAGAAAAGACATATAGCAAAGAGAGAAAAACTAATTTCTAACATAAGGACCTAATAAGTAGATGAAGAAAATAACAGCAAAAAGAGCGCATTCATTTGTAAAAGGCTTGAGGGCCAGGTCTCTCGCTTCTTTAAATCAGAATTTCTAAATAGATTTCAATGAAAGTACATTGATTTACCTCTGTGGGTACCTAGTTATTTCTACAGTAGAAGAAATGCTTAATAAATATTATGGATTTTATTCTCACCCTGTATACATTGTTACAGTTCCCTTGATATCAGTGGAACTACACTGGATTACAACAGACAAAGGTCAGGCTTAACTGTACCAAAGAACATTCACTGAGTGCTTACTGAGCTTTTGTGGTTCGGTTTCCCTGCATAGGCACTCTCACTGTGTAAAGCACTTTGAGGAGCTGGGCTCCCCCCCCTAAAAGGGACTAAGGTAATCTGCAAAAGGCATTTTAGAATCTTTATGGAAGTTTGATGCAGAATAGATGTTGTCATTTACACATGCAAATGTAAAGGTATCTGTTCCAAGTAGAACATTCTGATGAAGGAAAAAGATATTATTTGCATTTAATTGTGCCTGATACAGAATTAAGGAAAAGAAAAAAGGTAACACCCAGTTTGTTAAAGTGAAATTTGTTTATAGCTGTCAAAGTTCGTAAGCTACATCAGCTGCTCTGTTTGAAAAAACAGCAAATGGCTATTTGCAGGTGTGCCTTGGCTCAAACGTTCATCCCTTGTGACCTTATGTGAGCCCCAACTGTACTGACACAATAACATTTCTCCATCTCTCTTCACAGATACATCTGCAAGAGTTAGGATCATTTCTGTAAACTTACGAAAATTGTGTGTTCCGCCTTGAGATATTACTTGAGGAAGTCACTCATATATCGATTCCTGATGTTGCTGGTTTTTGCAAGATAAGGCTTCTAATCCATCTCTGCAAAAGATTAAACAGCTTTCATGCCCCCCCCCCAAATTAAAATAGAGGAAAAAAAATAATTAAAAAAAAGATTAGTGTGTTGATGCACTAAAGAAAGTCTGTTTTCAGAAATAAGCAAAAAGTAACAAGGCGTCCTGCTTTCTATGTCAGTGCCAACTTCTGAAGCTTTAAAGAACACTACTGTTTACAAAGAACAGAATGGAAAAACCCCAATTGTGCCGCATCACTACCTATAAAACCATCAAAATTTCACTGAAATGAAGAGCTTTATGCACCCTGCTCAGAGGCGCAGGCTGTTAGCTGACTGTCCTTATCCTCCTCTGTTCTGAAAACAAGAATGCTACTGTGAATTTGAAAGTCCAGTTTGCTCTAACTAACAACTATGAAAATCCAGAACACTCTCTGATAACAATTAGGTTGAGTCAGCCTGAAACTAGTATCAGTAAGCACAGTTTTGCTTGTTCTTTCAAAAGTCACTGAAGAAAGGAACATATTGTAGAAGAAGCCGTGGGATCTCAGGAAGAGAAGGAAGAAAGGAAAGTGTTGCTTGGGAGCCTGGGAAGAGTAAGAAAACATCCTCAGCAAGGAATGTAAGAAATTTTAAGTATCCAAGGCAAGGAAGAATGCTCATTATCTTTGTCATATTTGTTAGTTTCCTCGGTGATTAGGGAATGGCAAGTAATATTATCAGATTTCTCTGTCTTAAGAAGGAAGCAGCTCAAATGACTTAGTATGACGAATTTGCAGTAACTGATATTTATATACATAATGCACTAATATGTGTTTTAGGCACATATATTTCTTGTTTGCTGACACTAGTTGAACAGAAGTGCAACAAAACCTTTGCATGGTGGGTGAAAATGGGAATTATATACAACATATAAAATAAGCTACAAAATAGCTGGAGTTTCACATCTGTCCTAAAATATTAAAGACCTTTATCGCCCTTTATCCTCCTTGGTCAAAAGTACTTGTAACAATTAATGTTTAGAGGTACAAACTTTGCAATTTAAATACAATTGGCATCATTTCTAACAGAAGCATATGTGCCCAGAAATGTGCGCGCACACACGCACACACGCATAAACACACAATCACACTAACAAATCAGGACACTAAAAATTAAAAGAAAAAACCCCACAACCATACCCCTGAGAATATTGCTTTTAGTCATTGGTGATGAAGGCTGCACACACATGGAAACAGGTGAATGACCAGAGAATTTGATCAGACCAATACATTTTAAATCAGTAGAAGAGTGTCAATTGACTGCAAAGGTGTGGGGTGGATCCACGCTGCGTGTGCACAAGAAGCCTAGAAAGGTCTTCTAAAACTTAAGATCTGGTATTACAAACCCATTCTAGCCTTTCCCTGGCTTTGTTTTTTGACTTGTAAGAAATTTCTTTTTCAGTGTATCCTTGTCAAGACACAGTATTTTTGAAAGAAACTTTTTTTTTCTTGATATCAAAATCTGATCCATCATAGAATTTCTGACGTAAACAAAGATACTACTGTGGATTCAGAGGAAGGACCAACATTTCTGCTCTTTCTGAGGACCTCTCAATTACTAATAGGCTTTGACATCCATATTTTACCCTGGAGTAGTAAGGCAGTGTTTCACAAAGATTGATACTGAGACAGTAAACTGAGCAGCTTGTTCAAAAAAAGGTCAGAGTGAAGCAAATAGAAGAATCCTGATCATCTGTCCAGTGTACAGTACAGTGTACAGGGCGCTATATCCTAGATTTCAGAACTAGATTTGGCACATGTATACTGACCAAAACTTAAGGAATTTCAGACCAAGATGCAGCTTTGATTGTTTTTTAAGACTGCAGTATGAGAAATTGCACCTTTAGCCTCCAGAATGAGACACTGAAGAACAGAAAAGAAACGCATTTATTATATCTATGCTTTATTTCAAAGATATATGTTCAATTTTCTACAATTTCTTCTGGGTATATGGAAGCATAAGTAACTGTGCGATTATACATTAATGCTTTAGAAACTGTATGTGAAGTCATTGCACTAATAGCATCATTTAATCTGAACATGTTTTGTTCTCCTACTTTAACCTTCAGATGTGTAGATTTAATATATCCAAGTTTTTCAACTATCTCTGAGGTCCTACTATAGGTTTCTTGTAGGCACTGGGGAAACTGTTATGACCCCTTTCAGTCATAAGATAATTTTCTTCAGACTAGATTATGCTGAACAAATTATTCTCTGTTTTAACATGAATAAGTTTAATAATTTCAGTGGAGCTGCACTGAAACCAGAGTGTAGCTTTTATAATTTAAACTACAATTATCATTTCTTTAATATAAACTGAGATAAAAATCCAAGGAAAGGTGAAATCTTTACGTCTTTTGATTTTTATTTTTTCCCCTGTTGGTTCAAGCCTAGGGGAACACTTCAGACTGTAATTATTTTGTAGGGCACTTGAACATTTCTATTGCTTGAAAAGACAGCAACTCATCTTTCCTAACTATAGAAAGCATTGCTGCAGTTTGCATTAATTAAAGTCTGCTGTACTTATGCATTTTATAATTAGCCTTATTATGGTTCATAGAGTTTAAACTTTCAGGTTTTGTTCTGAATCCAAATGTAAAAAGCTCCCAAATAACACAATACTCTAGTAAATTCTCTTTAGATACTAACACCCGCTTGCCAAAGTTCACTAATACAAATTCTGCTTCAGGAATAAATCTGGCCTTTCCCACAATTATATTAAAAACAAGTAGACAATAAACAAACAACAGACAATAAACCCTCTGGAGCAGTCAAAAGTCATCCAAGAAGAACTTGTGGTGAACATTCCATTTCATACTTTTTGTCACAGTTTCAGCTGGGATGGGGTTGACTTTCTTCTTAGCAGCTGGTGTAGTGCTATGTTTTGGGTTTGGGGAGGGAATACTGTTGATAGCACAGTGAAGTTTTTGGACGTTTCTAGGTAGCCAAAGTCTTTTCTGCTCCTCACACCATCCCACCAGCGAGTAGGCTGGGAGTGCACAAAATCTGGAAGGAGGCACAGCCAGGACTGCTGCCCCCAACTCATCAAAGCAATATTGTATGACACATGACATCATGCTCAGTATATAAAGCTGGGTGAAGAAGAAGGAATGGGGGTGATATTTGGAGTTATGGCATTTGTCTTCCCAAGTAACCATTACAAATGATGGAACCCTGCTTTCCTGAAGATGGCTGAACATCTGCCTGATGATCGGAAGCAGTGAATTGATTCCTTGTTTTGTTTTGCTTCTGGGCGCAGCTTTTGCTTTACATATTAAACTGTCTTTATCTCAACCCACATGTTTCTTCTCACTTTTACTCTTACAGTTCTCTCTCTGTTCCCAACTGGGGGGAGTGAGTGAGTAGCTGTTTGGTCTTAGTTGCTGGCTGGTGTTAAACCACGACATTATCACAGGGGAAATAAATTTTCCCTGTCCTCAACATATGAAAATCTGCAGAAGCCTTCCGAAGTTCACTCATGGATTCTAGGATAAGACTGAGTCTAGTTTGAAGGCACAGTAGCCTGTGGATGTGTCAAAGGCAAAACCTGGGACAGCCTGAAGGCATCTTTGAATTGTGTGTTTCCTGATATTATTTTTTTTATTGTGTTGTTATTTTCTTCTGCTCCACACCGAGGATTTTTCAGCTTAGTGCATGAGCAGCAGTATATATGTCCCTCAAAGTCATTAGAATTGCAGAAAATGTTGCCATCAAAGGTTTTCTTGAAATATAAGTTTACTTTACATGCTTTAAGATTAGCTTTGAGATCATGTCTCCAGTGTTTCAGCCATGCAGGTCTGCACCTTTGTCTTTCTATCAAAAAAATGGCATGCTCCCCTCAGGCACATGAAGAATATGACTTTGCTGTCTCATCTGAGATATGGTAATTGCAGTGTCAATGTCAGTGCTTTTACAGACCTACAAAGCTTCAGTACTAGTTATCATATTTTGGCACTTGACACTAGGTATTTGCTGAAAACAGCATAGGTGGAAATGAACGAGACATTTACATAGTAATCTGTCCACATCTTGAAGCCATAAAACTATGACAACAGCAGCATAATATTCCCATTCAAAAACTAATTTTGAGTTCAGTCAGTGGCTGGCCCCATAACTTACCAAAGTATTACTAGCCATGCTGATACACTTTGTGATATCATCAGCAATCAGCTCATTTCATTACCAAGATAACAAAACTTGTTGGCAGCCTGAGTCACACATTATCAGTGGACACTAAGGGGACTGTTACAAAGCTACCCTGTCCTGTGGGAAGCATAAATTCTGGGCCTTGGGGTTTTTTGATAGATTGTGAGATCACTGTGCTTTGTAGCAAAGTAATCAGTGGTCAATAGGATATCTGCAAGATATGAGCCAATTTTTTGCATCTACAGGTTTCAAGACTATGCAGATAGCTGTCCTAAAATCTGTCCATCAACACTGCATCACTTACAGTGCCAGTACGAAGTGAATTTAATTTATTTGAAAAAGAAATAAAGATTTCAGAAAACATCTTTGTCGTCAATAAGACAAAACCTTCTTTCTCATATAACAGAACTGGATACTGCTGATTTACTAATTATGGCAGCCAAATGGACTGTCCACAAATCAGAATGACTCATAGCACCAAAGCCTTTAGAAAGATTGTGAAAATCACTTAAAAGTTTTGGTTTTCCTCAAGTTGCTTCATTTGAAAGAGCCGTGTAGCAAAAAAAGTCTGTCATGGCACTGTCAGAATGGAATCCATGCTGACTTCTACATCTCATTCAACTTCTCTGCAAATTTACTAGGCAAACGATTTAACAGAATTGGCATGCATCATTCCAGCAGCTGCTGAATTCTACCACTCATCTGAGACTGATAATCTCCCTCTTTCATAAACCAACCAGCTGGATAGACCCTTTTTTGGAAAAGGTCAAGGAAGGGACAGAGTGGGCATCTGCTTATTCATTCTAAACTAGTCCAATTGGATGGGGAGAAGACAGGATCCCAGGCTGGGATTTATAACAGTTAGAATACTTAGTGGGAAACATACAAGACAGTAAATAGAAACACCAGATCTTTTGTGCAGAACTTTGGCTCTTAGGTTTTTATTTCTGAATTGTATAAAAATGGGGTACAGAGGCTGATACTCTCTTCATGGCTAAGGCAAGGAAGAAGCATGAGAGAAGAACTTTGATTAATTTTACAGAATTTTACATTAAATGTTCGCTAGATATAAATCCAAAATAATTTACAGGCAAATCACTAGGATTCAGGATTCCTGTTTTGGAACTGAGTCTTCTGTAGACTGTCTGCAAACTTTGTCTTCTTCCTGTTCTGTCCAAAATTACGACCCCAAGAATTTTGTGGTTCTGGCTGTACTGTAGGCTAAAGAAAAGGGTTGTGCTCTTACTTCTGATATCTTATAGTCTGGTACCAGTGCAACGGTCTGATGCGGAAAGAAGTCAGGTCACCCACTGCCATTTCCACTGAGCTTTCTTAACCAAGAGTTGTATTTGTTATAATAAGTAGCACAGGCTTAGGTACCTAGGAAAATTATTGCTCGAAATATTAAACAGTGAAGGTATCTCAAACACCTAGGCATTTTAGGCATGATTTTCCTGCATTGCTCTCTTGAACTCAGTTTCCCAATTTTCATCAAAATGTCAATTCCAAGATCCTTGGCGTTTTCTTGAATAAGTCTGCTGAGCTCCCTGTTATCATGTTTATAAAAAATAGTTAAGCTTATGATGATTGTATTTATCTAGAAATTAAGATTAAAGTATCCTAAAATCAAAAGATGAATGAACTGCTCACTACAAAATCAAGACTTACATAAAGCATCTCTGCAGCCTCATTTGAAAAGCTTGTAAATTCAATCATACTAACTTCTTAAGCTCAGTATGAAAAATAAAACTCGAGAACTGCAGACTTGTTTAGCCTATAGAAGGCTTGTTTAGCTTACAGAAGACAAGGCTCTGAGGAGACCTTATTGCGTCCTTTCAACACCTAAAGGGTGCTTATAAGAAAGATAGAGAGAGACTTTTTACCAGGGCCTGTAGTGGTAGGACAAAGGGTAATGGTTTTAAACTAACAAAAGGGTAGATTTAGATTATGTATAAGGAAGATTTTCTTTACCATGAGGGTGGTGAGACACTGTAACAGGTTGCCCAGAGAAGTTGTAGATGCCCCATCCTTGGAAGAGTTCAAGATCAGGTTGAACAATGCTTTGAGCAGCCTGATGTAGTGGAATATGCCTCTGTCCATGGCAGGGAGGTTGGACTAGATGATCTTTAAAGGTCCATTCCAACTCAAACCATTCTATGATTCAGCTTTATCCTATGGGATTCAAGCACTAGAAATAAAGGAATGATTTCCTGTTCTGCTGAAATAGGATAAAATGATGTTCAGAGAGAGATCACTGTACCTTAATCACATTCTGAACATGATGTTTTTTCTCCCTGTGCATTAATGTCAATGGGAGTGTGGGCTTATAGTTTCTTGTGTTCTAAATAGAACTCTATTGTATAATGGAGTGCTTTCAGAAAGTTACTTAATTAAAAAATACATTTCACTTTTAAATAATTATGTCATTAATAACATTTTTTTGCCTTTTAATCTCACAGCGAGGCAAATATTTTAAAACAATTAATGTAAAAATGTGGAAATTACAGGCTCACAGTTCTGTTTCTAAAAGCAGTGCCATAGGGCAGTGACACTGATTTAAGGTGACAGCTATAGCGACACACTGTAGGAGGAAACAGGAGCTCTAGCACACTTCCTTGATGAGCAAAATTTGTGTTTATATGTATCATTTCACTTTATCTGACCAATGATAGGCAAAGTGCTCTAGGGCAAGAGAGGTTCAGTAAATTAAAAACAATCATAGACAAGTGCTTTTCTTATTTTTCTTAATCTTCCCTACATTTTATATTTAATTGTGCTTGTCTATTCCTATATTAACTCACCATCCAGCTCTGTTAATCCCAGATAAGCACTAGTAGCAGATGTTCAACATCTTGCAGGTCAATTTTCCACAGGAAGAAATATTGACAGTCTTTTAGTATTTTTTCATGTGTAACCCCTTTACACAAGTCCTGGAACAGAGGTGGAAAGAACCAGAACTCAAGTAATCCTCTTTCACAAATCAAAGCAAAACACTTCTAGCTGACTTGGCCTCGTTGGATAAATTATGACTTGGGAGCAGACTCTAGCTAGCAATCAAAGTACACTGATCGTACAGTTTCCTCTGTTCAGAAATCTGTATAATTTTACTAACAAGAACACAGCTTGTCTATAAACAGTGAACACACCTACAAATACCAACTCAGACACCATCTTGTAATGTCTCCCAGAACATGTATTTTTGTCAGTGTTTCCTAAGAATGAAGTGGGTGAAGTGCAATTTCTTGGGAAAATAAATATGGATACACATTCTGAATACATCTGTTATTCCCTTTTGAGTAGTAATACAAGTACCCTGACAAAATTTGAATATGGACATTTAGCTGGTAGCAACAAAATGAGCTCTGGAATAAAAGGATTCACATATGTTTGCAAATAGTTTGGTTATTTTGCCTAATTGCTCTGTATCTGAGTATTAGACTTCAAAGAGACTAAATGGAAAAAGAGTTCCTGAAGCATTGCAAGGGAAAAGAAAAAGGTATGCAAGTTTATGTACTAGTATCTTTCCAGATAAAAGTAAATATGAGCAATCCTTTTACTCATAGTAATAAAAGACTCATGTAAGCAAGTACTGGTTAGTAGAGTCTGACTGTGAATGAGAAAATATTCATTGATAAAATTTATTTCCACATGCAGTTAATCAAGAGGTACATCCATTTGGTTATGCGGATGTTCATTAATTCATTGTTTATGCTGGTTCATTAACCTCCAGCTCCACTTCTCTGAACTTTAGCCTGGAGGATCTCCGTATAGAAATCATTCTCGACGTTGTGTTTGTGAGAAGTTCCCATATAGAGTGGCCTCTTGGGCATAACTCTACTTATGTGCTGTTTACCTGCAAATATTTGCATATGCCTAACTTAGCTAAGCTTTTTTTTTCCTGAGTGTTTATTTCATGGACATGATCATAAGTAATAAGACAATGTGGTTTTTTAATTTCAGTAATTACTTTCCATCAGAATTCTTAACCCATAAAATAGTTATTCCATATGTGAAGAGTTGCTTTATTATTGCTTTCTTAAAATACACTAATACATACAGGAATGTCATCGTTCAATATAGCAGATATCATTTCTCCATAGAGAGATTTTTAAAATAAATACATAGGTTTTCAGTTATTCATTTTGACAATCCAGTGACATTTCAGTGACAAAGGAAGTTAACATCATGAATATTTTTTGTATACCTCGCAATATTGTCCACCACCTGTAATAGAACACTGAGCATTGATTTTGAGCACTTGTAGCCCAGGGATACATATTTTTTGAAGAAACTACTTGGTCATGTTGAATAATTTCCCTTCTACCTACAGTATCTGATTTGCTTTAGAGGCACTTACAGCTCTGTCAGTAAAACCGAGATTGATTAGGACCACAGCATAGGAATACATAAGGCATGAAACCATGTAATATAGTAAGTCTTAACCCTTTTATCCTTTAGATTGTTTTGTTTCACTTAATTTGTTTTCATCTAGATAAAAATCAAACCAATCCATACAAGACCTCTCTTAACCCCAAAGTCTCATTTTGCCCTGCGATTAATTCCTTCTTCAACAATTTATCCAGCTGACTCTTCAGTTAATTTAAACTTCTTGTTAGAGTTCGAATCTTTGACATGTCCCACATTTCAACATGGTGTTTATAGACTGACTTACAGGTCAATGTCCTATTTAACCACATTCTATGACCTTTCAGTTCTGAACTAGTCAATGATTTGAACTCTGCTTTTCTGACCAGCCTGTTCTCTTACTATCAGAATTTAAGCCACTTTATGACATTCCAATTAGCCACTGTTTAATTCCAACCATTAAAGCAAAATCTCTCAAACAAGATAATTTACCTTTAAAAAAATCCCCCAAGCCTGTTGCAGTTTTTCCACTTTTCTTGAATCATTTTGACAAGGTGAGGGCAAATAATGGTGACATTTTTCAAAACAAAGATTCTTAAATAGAAAGAGGAGATACACTTAAAGACACAGTTTAGCATGTTTATGTAAGGTATTCATCAATGGATTTCTTTTTTCCCCAATCATATTCCAAATGTGCTCTAAATCTCAGTTTGCTTTGCTTCAAGTACCACAGGGATTATAACTTTGCAGCATTTGACTTTACAATATATTAATACTGAGACGAACAACATCGGGTTAGATCCATCGTGTAACTGATAATTATGTTTTCTTACATGGATCACAAGAATTAAATTTAAAAATGCAGTAATATCCAAAGATACCAACATTGTAAGAGAGAAAAAAAGGAAACAATGGTTTATATTTTACTTTGTTAAGGAAGTTTATTATTTTCAGAAGTTGAATTGCAAAATAACACTCTCAGAAAACTCAAAAAAAAAGTCGTGAAGACTATAAAAAAACCAATCATGGAAAAGGAAATAATCTGGATGAGTAGCTAAGCAATAGAGTGAAAACTAGGAACAGTGAGAATAAAATTTAAAAAAAGGGAGAGAGAATTTTTCATCAGTGGCAGTGAGAGGGAAAGTTTATCATGATCAAACTGATCAGTAGGGTGAAAATAACAATTATGGACTGTGACTAATAAAGAAAAACTAGCAGAAAGATTACTAAAATAAAGCCAATAGAAGCTAAATATGGGTGTAAGAAGTTCAAAAGCTTTAAGTTGTTGAAAAACATTTGCCAATTGAATTACTATATGGTTTTGTTTCCAAATAGGTGAATGAATTACTCAAAATATGTATTCCAAATAATCACAGATGAACCCGTCATAACAAAAGTCGCTCTCATGACGCTCATGCTTCTTGGCACATGTCCACAAACTCTTTCCTTACCAATTTTCACAATATGAACTCATTACATCTGAATTAAAATGAAGTGTTCCCGCCTGAATTGAGAACCACTTCCAACCCTCACTGCTGCCTCAGCTCTGGTTCCCCAGTCTTAGTGAAGGTGCCAGGTATTATTACCAGTTTAAATTTGTTTTGTGCAGTGCCAGCCTTGCTCATTTACATATTCGGTTTCCATTCTGCAGGGAAGCACAACTCTCCAATAACCTGTCCTTAGTCAAGTGTGCAGACAGATGAGCAAAAGTATCTGAAGTCCAGCTTGGCTGAAGAGTTAGCTTCTGACTGAGCCCAAAGGCAAAAAGAAAGTACAGATAAAATAGAAGTGAGACTAGGCTATCCAGAAAAATATAAATTATTCTACCTCTTCTTCTGTGACTTTGGTGGGGTTTTTTTGGTTCTCCTATGTATTACTTGTATCAGTATTCTTTAACTGTGCTCTTCAGAAATTCCCCCATTCCTGATTTACATGGCGGTTTCATAATGCAGCCATCCTTTTTCCTTTGCCTGGATATTGTCATACACCAATCAGTATTCATTACAGTCTCTAAAAAGACAATCCACAGCCCTGCCTCTGTAGCCCAGACCTGTCTGTTTCTGTCTATATTAAATTTCTGGCCTCTTCCTCTAGTTTTCCTTTGTGGGAGGCTATCTAAAATTGGCGTAATCCAAATAAAATGTTGAGCTGTTTTCCCTCCAAGATAACCCTGTGTTCTGCCCTCATATGGACAATTGCAGCATCCTTTGTCTACATTCTCAAATCCGGGCTATCTTTAAGTCTTAATTTTATATATTCTTTTTTAATGTCAAACCACTCTCTACTGGACAATGACTGTATCCTATGTCTTTAATAGTCTAGTTTAAATCAAATTTTGCCAAATGCAGATGGGACATATGCTCAGTTAAATACCATTTCTCACATGCCATAATTAATTTAACTCTTCTAATTATTGTTAACTAGAATTTTACCTGAAGTTAGAAAAAGGTGCTTCCCTATGAATTTTCAGCTTGACAATCTTTGGAAAATCAGAGAACAGACCAAAAAAATTTCCTCAAAATTAATTAACTTATTTAAATAAAATTATAAATATCCGTTTATGTAATTTTCTTTTTTCTTCTTTTTGAATGATCCAAATTTCAAAATTTTAAAACCTGTTTTTTCCCTTAAAAAATATTTTTGCCTGAAGTCCTCAATGAAAAAAACAGCAACAGAACAGTTTTTCTATCAACTGCTTCAGTATCTGGGTTTGTTTGACCTGAGCAGAGGAAAGACTTACATACTGTGCTCTGAGCTATTCTTATTGATTCCATTCGCAAGAAAAGGTACTTCAAAATTGAAGGCCAAATACAAAAACCTTACTTAATTTAGTAACTAGTAACTAAATCTTACTTAACTTAATCTTCCTTAATTTAGCAGCTGCTCTGCACTGTGAGGTACCCTACAGTTAGCATTACAATCATGCATGCTGGTGGTAAAACTTGTTGATATTATTTATCTAAATACTCGTCTCAGATTCTATTTCAGTATTTGTTTTTTCTTTTACAAGACAACCCTCTTGAAATGTCACATAGCATAACGTAAAACTCAGCTTAAATTCAAGCAAGATAAACTGAATATAAAGAAAATAATCTTAAAAACAACAGCAACATTGTCTAACATGCTTAGTCAAGATCAATACTGTAATACTCTGCCTGCTATTACAGACAAAAAATCCTTCAGCTTTATGTAATGCATTCTCAATTCTTCCTTTTTTTTTTTTTATGTAAGCTATTAGCATGGCAAAATTCCAGAAAGTCCATTTCTTGTTCCAGATGGTTCATATCACTGTCTCTTCATACTTGATTTACATTTACAATACCTTCATCTGCTGTACAGGTTTCTCTGTTACTATCGTGAATTACTGTACACACTGCCACTTCTTTCTATTACAACAGAGTTATCAAGACAGAATTTTATGGGAAATGAATTTTCCTCTCCAATATTCCTCAGTAATTTTCTCCTGGCTCATCCACTTCCTAAAAGTAGCCTTTAGTATAGATGGAATATTTTGTCTCTTTCAAGTTAATCTGTCCAGACATTTACCTTTGTCAATATTATAAAGTTTTCTGAGATCCACTGGAACAGGAGATACATTCACTGTGGAACTGTTGTACAATATGCCCAAATGAAAAGAACATAAGATATATGGATATCTCTTCATTACTTTCTCTCCTTTTACCTGCTCATTTCTCACATACTTCTTTTTCACAGTGGTGGGATTTAAAATTGCTTTTCTTTTATATGTGAGATATGCTTCTGTCTTGAAGAGTGATGGCCACCGTAGGAATATGAAAAATATGACAAAGGACAAGGAACCTAATACCAAACAATGTATTTAATATGTTAATATACCACAGTCCACTATGTAACAAAAACAGAGACAGCACAGTAGAAAGTTAATGAGCTAGCAAGTGCCTCTTGTATTGGCATCTCAGACAAAAGCATTAGTCTGAACCAAACTTTTCACCTAAGGTTTTAAGCAAATAAATTTTTAATGCAGTTTTCTGTGAGAGCATTAGTTCTTCCAGAGCAAACCATCTTTTTTTCCACAGGTTTCAGCCAGGGCTGGGATCTGGCCAATGAAATATTAACATACCTTATAAAAATATGGTTTTACAAGTAATTAAAACTAATACTTACATATCATTTCTCAAATATATGTCAATGGAATTGTATTAGATATAATTTATGGAACAGAACAGAAGAATATAATGTGTGGCTAGATACATTGGTTAGCCAGGGACTTGCCTGAACTTGAAAATCTGCTGACTTCAATGGTATTCAATAGCATGCTTGCCAGTGGTGAAAACTGACAGCACATATCCAGTCTAAAAATGTAGGAAACAGCTCACTTGAAAAACTTGGTATGAAAAATCAGAAACAGCAGCTATCAAATGTTGACTGAAAGTTACAGGCTCAGACGTTAGTGTTTCACAGTCTTCTGAGCTTTTCTTTCCCACTAGCCACCCTGCAGATATGACTGAAGATGATCTCTTAATTTCTAATTTGTAATCTTTCCTCTCCATATTTTAATTGGAATAAAACACTGCAATCTTTTGCAGAAGAATAAACTTCAAGTATTTGTATGTGATTATATTTATTTGTTAGAATTGTGTGTCTACTGTATTAATTATGTGATTAAAAAAGTAAGCTGGGTTTCAATGGATAAAAAGAAACCCTGTTAAATGACTCATCATTTTTTCAGCTAAATAATACACATACATATTAGGGGTTTTGTAGCATTTCGTATATTCAAACTCTCACAGCTCATTCTAAACAGAATTTTACTAAATACTTAGTTTTATATATTCCAGCACAAATCCTTGGGGAAAATTTAGTTGCTCAAAGTCATTAAGGATTTTAAAATCTCACTCAAATTAGGTAATAAACCAGAACAAACTAAACAGAGGGCAAACTTTTCATAAGAAATATGTGTCTATAGTTCTCATAAAATTAATATTTAACGTGTACTCTGCCAGGTACAATCCCTATGCCATCCTGAGCAAGGGAACTCTCTCTATATAACTCTTGTTATGTTAGACTTATGAGCTATGTGACTGTCAGCGTATTTACGTAATTGATCACGCGAGCTGTGCTTGGGTTCCCAGTGACTATCTGCTAAGTCTTTTCCTTCAACACTGAGATGTGGAGAAAGTTAAAAATGAGAACAGACAACACAGTTACTTTAGGGTGAAAGCTTTGAGAAGTAACAGGAAAAATATTTCTTGAAGTTAGAGATAAGCATATAGAACAATTTTTTCTTACGTTAACATTGTACAATATAGTTTTCATTTCACTGATCACAGAGAACAAGATGATATGTCAATGGAATTACAATGTTTAGATTTGAATTTAGAAAGCGGCTCATAGTTTTCAAAATACATTTTAAAAGATTTTGTTATAATCACAAAGCTACAATTCAAACTGCTTATCACAGTTATTTCACATGAGCAGGCTAGGATAACCTTATTTGTTTAACTGGTTTGCGTTGGTTGTTTTCAGCTGGAATAATGAGATCAGGGCAGTGGGAAATGTTATCTTCCACCTGGTCTCAAAAATCTTTCAGTTGCTGTTGCATTGAAATTGGGACCCTCTTGCCACCAAGCCTGCAATATCCAAGTTTAAAATCATACCAAATGCGGATTGTTAGGTTGTTTTTGCAAATGTAAATGTGTATTCAACCAAGGTGGGACTATGATAACTATGTGATTTGTCCTGTCATTCACAAAGTGACACAGCAAAGTTTAAATCAAGATTTAGCGCTGATTTTAAGCTTTCTGTGCCCAGTGAATGCCTGTGAGCACACAAATTCGGTAGTGAAGACGTTAGCAAACACATAATTTCCAAAATCCCTGTTAAATACAAAAAGGAATAACTGGAGGGAGCACATGCAAAAAGCATAAAATTTCAACACTTTGCCTCTAGTTTACATGCTAGATAGAGCTAATTATTGCCAGAGGTTACAGACTGGTAAAATTACAGAAGAGATATGGCAAATGGAAAAGACAAAATGCGAAGCTGTATGTGGGTAATGAAGAGACAGCGGTAAGCCGAAGCAAGGGATGAGGCAGTGGAACAACTGCCCTCACACACACGGCCTTCAACTACTCCAGGAGGTAAGTCCTTCCTCTTCTGATGTGTTATTATTTTTGCCAACAAGTAAAATAAACTTTCTGTGTGTATCAACCCACCAAGATGAAGTATTCTATAAGCGGCTGGCTGAAGTCTCACAATCGCCAGCCCTTGTTCTGGTTGGGGACTTCAACCTGCCGGGTATCTGCTGGAAATATAACACAGCAGAGAGCAGGCAGGCTAGGAGGTTCCTCAAGTGCATGGAGGATAACTTCCTGACACAGCTGGTAGGTGAGCCTGGCAGGGAAGGTGCCTCACTAGACCCACTGTTCACAAACAGTGAAACACTAGTGGGACATGTGGTGGTCAAAGGTTGTCTTGGGTTTAGGGATCATGAAATGGTCAAGTTTTCAATTCGTAGTGATATAAGGAGGGGGGTTAGCAAAACCTCCACCTTGGACTTCTGGAGGGCGGACTTTGGCTTGTTCAGAACATTGATTGAGAGAGTCCCTTGGGAGACAGTCCTGAAGGGCAAAGGGGTCCAGAAAGGCTGGACGCTCTTCAGGAAGGAAATCTTAAAGGCCCTGGAGCAGGCTGTCCCCAAGTGTCACAAGTCTAAAGGGCGGGGAAAATGGCCAGTCTGGATGAACAAGGAACTTCTGATGGGACTTAGGAATAAAAGGAGGGTTTACCACCTTTGGAAGGAGGGACAGGCAGCTCAGGAGGAGTACAGAGATCTCGTTAGGTTATACAGAGAGAAAATTAGAAAGGCAAAAGCCCATCTGGAGCTCAACTTGGCCACTAACATTAAGGACAACAAAAAAAGTTTTTATAAATATGTCAACAAAAAGAGAGTCAGGGAGAATCTCCATCCCTTACTGGATGCCAGGGGTGGAAAGTTGCAACCAATGGCGAGGAGAAGGCTGAGATACTTAATGCCTTCTTTGCCTCCATCTTCAATAGTCAGACCAGCTACCCCCAGGGTGTTGAGCCTCCTGAGCTGGAAGGTAAGGATGGAGAGCGGAACAACCCTCCCATAATCCAGGAGGAAGTAGTCAATGATCTGTTTCTGCACCTAGACACACATAAGTCTTTGGGGCCGGGTGGAATTCACCCAAGAGTACTCAGGGAGCTGGTGGGAGAGCTCAACAAGACTCTCTCCATTATTTATCAACAGTCTTGGTCAACAGGGGAGATACCAGATGACTGGAGGGTGACTAATGTGACACCCATCTACAAGAAGGGTTGGAAGGAGGATCTGGGCAACTACAGGCCTGTCAGCCTGACCTCGGTACCAGGAAAGATCACGGAGAGGATCATCTTGAGTGAGCTCTCATGGCAAGTGCAGGGCAGCCAAGGGATCAGGGCCAGCCAGCATGGGTTTAGGAAAGGGAGGTCCTGCTTAACCAACCTGATCTCTTTCTAGGACCATGTGACCCGCCTTCTGGATGCGGGGAAGGCTGTGGACATTGTCTATCTGGACTTTGGTAAGGCCTTTGACACTGTCCCCCACAGCATTCTCCTGGAGAAGCTGGCGAATCATGGCATAGACAAGTGTACTCTTCACTGGGTAAAAAACTGGCTGGATGGCTGTGCCCAGAAAGCTGTGATTAATGGGGTGAAATCTTCTTGGCAGCCGGTCACCAGTGGTGTCCCTCAGGGCTCAGTTTTGGGGCCAGTTTTGTTTAATATCTTTATCAATGATCTGGATGAGGGGATTGAGTGCACCCTCAGTAAGTTTGCAGATGACACCAAACTAGGTGGGAGTGTTGATCTGCTTGAGGGTAGGAAAGCTCTACAGAGGGACCTGGACAGGCTGGATCGATGGGCCAAGGCCAACTGTATGAGGTTTAATAAGGCCAAGTGTCTGGTCCTGCATTTCGGCCACAACAACCCCAAGCAACGCTACAGGCTTGGGGAAGAGTGGCTGGAAAGCTGCCCAGCAGAAAAGGACCTGGGGGTGCTGGTGGATGGCCAGCTTAACAGGAGCCAGCAGTGTGCCCAGGTGGCCAAGAGGGCCAAGAGCATTCTGGCATGTATCAGGAATAGCGTGACCAGCAGGAGCAGGGAAGTGATGGTGCCTCTGTACTCGGCACTCTGAGGCCTCACCTCAAGTACTGTGTTCAGTTCTGGGCCCCTCTGTACAAGAGGGACATGGAAGTGCTGGAGCATGTCCAGAGGAGAGCTACCAGGCTGGTGAGGGGTCTGGAGACCAGGTCATATGAGGAGAGGCTGAGGGAACTGGGCATGTTTAGCTTGGAGAAGAGGAGGCGGAGGGGAGACCTCATTGCCCTCTATAACTACCTGAAAGGAGGTTGGAGGGAGGTGGGTGTTGGCCTCTTCTCCCAAGTGAATAATGACAGGACCAGAGGAAATGGTGTGAAGTTGTGGCAGGGGAGGTTTAGATTAGATATTAGGAAGAATTACTTTACTGAAAGAGTGGTCAGGCACTGGAACAGCCTGCCCAGGGAGGTGGTTGAGTCACCAGATGTATTTAAGAAACGTCTAGATGTGGCACTTCAGGGCATGCTCTAGTGGCAGAGATTGTAGGTGTTTGGTTTTTTTTGGTTTGGTTTGGTTTGGTTTTTTTTTTTGTGTGTGTGTGTATGGTTGGACTCAATGATCTCAAAGGTCCTTTCCAACCATGAAGATTCTATGATTCTAAGATTCTAAGTGCACCACATGTTGCCCAGGGCAAGGGGGTGCTGCGGCGTGAGGATGGGGCATGGGCCCTTGGGGGTGCGTCTGGGCAGTGACTCGCCCCCTGCAGGCCATTAACAAGCTTCATGCAGAAGCTTGTTCATGGATTTTTATTTATTTCTGGTTTTTTTGCAAGCAGACATAGCTCCACTTATGATTCCAGGAAGTTTAAAAGGTTTTTTCATTTTCAAGATACTTCCATTGGACAAGGTGCACTATCCACCAGCCCATGCTTCCAATTTTCCTGCCCCTAAATATTTCAACATAAAAGGACTAGGCAGTCATCATGTTCAGTAAATAAGTAGCAAGTATTTAGATGAGTCACCTAGATATTACTGCATTTTAAGTACCATTACCTTCAGATAATGTTAAACATAAGCTAAATATATGAAATTTCTACTGTTTATCTCCCTCGGGGACATAGACATAGGAATTTCTAAATGAAATTCATAAAGAGAATGAATTCTTTCCTGTTTTTTATTTTGTAGCTATGAAATAATGATTTCTTGAATATGCATAACAGAATTACAAACAATTCTGTAACAGTGGAATCTTTAAAACTAAATACTGAAATTAGGTCAAAAGACATGGCTGTGACTTGTCATAAATATCTATATTTTCTTTACATGAGGAACAGAAAGCTTCTCTTTTCTATCATTGCAGCTTTTTGGCTTTAAATAGAATTTTAACTATCTGCATTAATTAATGGAATTATCCTATTCCTGTTCAAGCATTGACAGCGCTTGTAATATGCTAAACCTTCGATGAGGCCCATCAATTTTGATTGCAATGTAACAGTGTAGATTTTCCCTTGGTAACTAATTAGTTTTATTCATATAGACACCTTTCATCCATGGAGATAGAAACGAGTAAAACATGTATTTGAACCCATTCGTAGGCTTAAGGGCAGATTATTGTAAATAAACACTGTTCATCAGTTCAGTTTCTTCGATTTCCTTAATTGGATGATGTTTAAAGAGCTGGAGCAGCATCAGTGTTGAACGTGTGCTTTCTTAATTATCTATAATTTTAAACTTTGCAGTCTATAATTAAAGACTTTCAATCTATATGCCAATTTATATTACCTACATTTTTATATTTGCATTCTGAAAGGATGTGTTTATGTTTCAGACATAAACTCAGCAGCACATGATAAGTTTCAAAAAACATTACATAAAAAATAAGACGTTCCAAGACATTGACATGTTTCATATAGCATTTCCTTCAGGGAGACACCCCCAACAACCATGGCAAGCCCTCCACCACGTAGCACTGTTGAGGAAAGATGGATGATATGCTAGTTAGGTACAGGCAATTCACCAGTCTGTGGGACACGCAGGTGTGTTTCACCACCATTGCTGGAAAAATGTAGAATTTCTCCCTTGGCCAACGCTCTCTTCCATCTCTACCTTGTATGAGTGCATCATAAATAGTGTATCTTTCTCCAATATATTTACTGATTTTTTTAAGAAATATCGCAATGGTTTCCTAGGCATTACAGCTTTTACTTCAAGGCTGTTGCTGGCACTGCTGATGTGGGAACCTGCAGAGGCACTCACTGTTCATGGGAATGGGCAGCAGAGGTCAAAGGCCCTGAGGTGGCAGGGGGCAGAGGTTGCTTTTTATTAAAAACACTTGCATTCCTCCTCTCTGCAGGTATGTCCAGACTAGAACTGTGGTTTCTGGTTTGGTTTTGTTTTGTTGGGTTTTTTTTCCTGGTGGTGGGGGTAAGTATTTGTTGGTAGGTTTGATTTTTTGGTTTTCTTTTGGTTTTTTTCCCAAGGAAGAGAAAAAGGGAAAATAACCTCAAAAGAAGGAGGGTAATATTCTCAGAGCAGGTCAGCAAAACCTGTAAACACATAGATCAGAGAGTAAAAATGACTGTCATTTCTGAGGAAGTCAGTCCTGAGGAAGGACTTTTTGAAAGGAAGTTATGAAGGAAAAGTAAGGACATAAGGACAATGTCATTGAATCTCTGAAGAAATACTCATGGGAAAATATTCCATATTGATTTGTAAAAGTGCTGAGATTAAGCAAATTCTCATAAGAAAAGATACTTTTATTAAACAATATCTCAGAGGGGCAAGACCGCAAGAACAGAAAAAGGTGGTACGAAGGCAGGATCAAATGTGGAGGTCATCCAGATCGAGATGCAAGAGCCCTGTGAAAGCCATGAACAAAGTTTCTGCTAAAATGCAAAATCCTTCCTGTGGAGGAGATACTGTCTTTTCTGCAAACTAGACAAAGAATCTAACAAAGGAAAACTGGACTATGAGTAGAAAGCACAGAAAATAGCTGTGTTTAGCAACCAATTCCAGCAGATGGTACAAAGAACAGAGAGGTGTCTACACCCCAGAAGAGCAATGGCTACCAACTGCCTTATATTATATCTGTATAGGTAAATGAAGTGTGTCTAGGACCATTCATTCTCTAGCATTGATACCAATGGCCTACGTTCACACTGTTTAATAACTTATTATTCTCCAAAGTAGGGTCATTGCATTCAAACCACCTATAAAAATGGTCAGAGGCCCATGTAAACTCCTGCTTGAATAAGTACCAATTTTCCTGAGACAAAACTATGCCTGAGACTCTTCCTAGGCACTTTTAGTTTATTAGGATTGATGCAATCTTAGAGACTAACTTTCCTACCTTTGGACAATTTGGACATCTCCTTGTGCAGTGCACTTCGGAAATCTCATTCTGTAGTCAATTCTTCTTCCCTTATTTGTTGTACAGGGAGCATGAATATTTGTACTGAAGATGTTAATTTACTAAAAAAGTAGTGTAGCACCTGAAAACTTTTGTGAATGTAGCTTTTTGTATCTTAAATACTTACAGGATTAAGGAACATCTGTGTGTGTATGTATGTGTGTGTGAGAGAGAGAGGCAGAAAGAGAGAGAAAAAAATATGCAACAGAGATTAGCCTCACTGTGCCTAAATTACAGGCTAAAGAACTTGTGCTGACTGCTAGATGCCTAAATCACTCTTTGGGTTTATCCCACAATGATTTAGAGTAAAAAGTTCCATTACCTTTCAATCAAGGTAATGCATTTTCTTGTACATTTAAGTATTTTTAGAAAATCCCATCAGAAGTTTTCAGTGGTTTTTAAAAACTTTCATCCACTTACCCCTGAGACGGGTCTGTTTTGAATACAGCTTATTAATAGATAAAAGGTAGAGGAAGTAATTTCTTTTTATTATCCAGTTAGTAAAAGAGCAAATATGTTCAAACTTAGTATCACACCCTTGCAGTGATTTTCAGTAGTGGCTAGTGATTTGGCAAGCCAAGCATTTCATTTCAGATGTCTTGAAAAGAGAAAAACCTGATTTTCAAAAAGCATTAAAAAGTCAACCCCTGAAAAACAGACCCTTTCATGCTTGGCACACAGTTATTGAGGACTCAGACTTGGAATTGTGCCATAAGGCAATCCAAATAAGTTTAACCAATTGTAGAGAGAGAACAGAAACCTTATTATTGTTCAACTTGCTGGTACTACTGTGTTTAGCACAGTTTAAAAAGACTTTACTTACTTATATAATTGTTTTTTTATATAATTGCTAAGATCTAGAGCAAATACTCTGATTTTTTTTCTGTGAACATTTAAGATATGAGAAAGTACATATTACATATGCTCACGTAAAACTCCTCATTTCAAGAACAGGCAACATGAATGGGATGTCTTAACGAATAGCTAACAGTAATCCACAAAAGAGTTAACACAAAGCACAAGTTGTCTGGAGTGTGAGCTTTTTAACTCAGCTGTAGAGTGATGTTATTCAGATGTTTTCCTTGTGTAAAGTCTGATGTAATCAACAGAAATCTGTACAATCTGGCTGATATATGTGAGTTAAAGCAAAATGTCTAAATCTTCTTTTCAACTTTCCTGTGAAAAAAATAGATACTAAGTTTGGTGCAACTTATTTTTTAAAATCTTAAAGCCATTGCCACCAACTGTGAATAATCTATCAAGAATGAAATCAGCACTTGGAGAAACCTGAATCTACATAATTTTGTGCGATCAAAGGGAAGTTCAAGATTAATCTGTGTAATAAAATTCAAGAACAACTAGGAGAAAATTTGGCTTTGATTTTGACTTACCTAAGTTTTTTAATAGCAATCTGTTGTGCCAAGAACTAAATCATATAAAAAACTCAAGGCTTAGATTCATGGAACTTAACTGAGGTGACCAAAAGCTCTTTTAGACTCACTGAAAAGAGACTAGCACCTTCAGAGGGTGAGTGCCTCAACCCACCTAAGTCCTACATCATGCTCTCAAGGGACCTGTCTTTAAAAATCTATTAAGCAGGGCACTGAGTATAAATACAGCCTCAGTTAAAACACTGAAGTTTGGTAAGTGAATCTGGGCTTAGAAGTTCTATGGAGGATTTGGTATTCCTTCTTCATGAAATACACCTAAAAAGTCCTTTTAGATTTTGAATCCTACTGTAAGCACTGAGGTCTTTCCTGCTTGTAGGGTAGAACCATCTCCAAGGGCTAATTATTCGTATCTTTCAGGGGAGGAAACACACATTTTTGTTGTCGGAGAGTGTTAGTCTCCTGTTAACGCTTTATGTCAGCTAACACGTGATATGATGATTAAAAAAAAAAGCAAAAAAAAAAGAGAGATGAGTAATTTTATCATAACTGTTCTCCAAACTTCAGGCACAGAAGATATCTTTTTATTATTATTAGTGTGAGAAGATAATACACATGGTTTTCATTAGGAAGTACTTGAAAGATCATGGTATGGCTTTTCCATTTACCCTCTACCACCCTAGACCTCTGGCAGGAGGAAAAAACATCTTGATAATTGCTGAAATAAGGTCCAAGGCATTTTGTTTAAAGCCTAAAAGTGGAGGTTTCCATCTGAGTCATAATTTTTGTCAGTACTTGTGAGCTTCTCTATTTCAAGCTTCACCTTGCTTCTATTTTTAGACATAATTGTTCTTTGCCTTTGGAGACTTAACAACCTTCTTTTCACTGAAAATAAAGCCTTAAGAATTGGCTGACCTCACTACTAGGCGTTAGGTAATGCTATTATAGATTCTGCCAGGCATTTACAGAAATCTATTTCCTATTGTGGATATTCTTTAAAAAGGTTTATATCTTATCTTGGTCACACATTAAAAGATTCTGTAGTTGACAGCTCCGTGGCAAAAGATATTTCATCATTCCTCTAGGACTTTGTTCCTCACAGTTTTATGTAGTTCCCTGAATACTATTTCTAGGTACTATATCCACTGCTCTCCCCTCATCTACCAAATCAGCCATTTCTATGCAGAAGGTTAGCCAGTTGGTGTCAGCTCTTCAGGCTGAGGAGAGCCTACAAAATAGTAGGTGAATATACTAGCCTCTCAGCTACCATGTAGAAGATAGTCAGTCTCAGCGTCTTTCTCTCAAGATGTGTTTTAAAATGAAGCACACCCCTGGGGCCAGGATATGGTCCCAGGTGATGGACTCCACTCAAGAGCCCTTCCTGGAACTGTTGTAGCCCCACAGAAGGTTGCAGGTGTGGTTTCCATTTTGTCTCCATTGGCTTTAGCACAATAATTAAACACCGCCCTTCTCAGCTTGCTCCTGTGTCGAGTCTGGCACTCCAGAGCATGAGTCTCCCTGTACACCTTTCGGGGAGTCTGGCTGGCAGAGATGACGGAGTCTGCTTCAGGGCCCAAGCATCCTAAACATTAGGTCTTCATATATGTTGACCATAGTCACTAACTTTGCACACATATAGGAATCTGCCACCTGAATCTTTGTGATGTTTGACAGTGACAGTCATAACACGTAAAAATAATTAACATTGATAAGTCTTAATAGGTACTTCTCACAATGTTTGATAAGGGTAATTTTTTTTTCCTCCTTAAGAGAACTGAAAGAAAAATATTTCAATTTACCAGACTTTTCAGACAGGTACTGCAGGCCAAGCATCCCACAGACAGAAGCAGCCAACAGAGAGTAAATTGCTCCCAACTTAACATAGGGGATAGCACAAGTAAACAGAAGTTAAGGATAAAATTTCCGACTTCACTCAGATGTTTGCTATTTACAAACTGAGACTTTTCAGATGTTGCTGTTGCATTAAACATTTGTATAAATAATAAGAACATTCGGTTACATTAGAAAAGATGTAAGATAAGTAAAGGATTTAAATTTCATACTTCAGGGCATAACACTAACATTAATTGCCTGGGGTTGGACAGTAATTTCACTTATGGCAGGTTATTCCAAACTCTTCATTATAGGAAGTATAATTTACTGACCCCTGTCAGGAACAGGTTACTGGACAAATGGACTACTTATCTGAACCCTTAAGATATTTCATGTCAGATTCAGAATCATCCATTCATAATGAGGGAAGAATGCAGGAGAATAAAGGAAATGCATTTTTTTAATTACAGGCTCATCAAAAAGAGGTTAAAAGGTTAAGCACTATAGCCTGATCTTAGATCCTCAGGCATCACAGTCCTACAGAAAACTCAGGACCATTTGTGTGATTAACCCTTGTAATCAAATGGATAAAACCATAGGGAGTGCTAAAAAAATGCTCTTATATGTTTCATTTATTAATTGAAATGTGTATAAGAAAAAATATGAGGGTGGTACATTTTATCTCCCAAAGGATGTAAAATTCAATTTTGACATTTAATAGAAGGATATGAGAAAAGGTTAGATGTTAAATAAAATGCTGAGACATTTGTGAGTGGGATGAGGAAGATAGTACATGATGTGGTGGGTTAATATAGTTCCATCAAGTTATCACAAATTAAACATTTTTTTAAATTAAAGTTTTTCTCCCTGTATGATCAGGATAAACTGGTATTTAGACATAGCTGCTGCATTTTTAAAATATTCTACACCTTCAGGTTTTTAGCTACTAAATCATCCAAAGGCAAGCCACTCATCCAATAACACTGTTAATAAATTCCAATCAAGAAGATATTTGGATGGTGACATAATTTGAGTATTGGCAATATTTTCTGTGTAATGTTCTGCTTAAAAGTCTCTTGAGGTGCAGTTATACAAACCAGCTTCTGGCTTATCTTTTATTTCACAAATGAAAAAAACCAAACAAATAAAGCCACAGCATTCAGGGCATAACAGATAGGGGACACAATATTTTTTTTAATTAAAAAATACCAGAAAACACTATACGAAATTAAGTTTGTAGTCGTGGCACCAGACTTAATAATCTGCATATTTACTTCACACAAAGGAATTACTGAAAAGGAGTACAGATGCAGGGACGGGGACTTCATCTCTGCTATCTCTGGGGTTCCCGGTCTACCTCTAAGCCACCACCAGGTGGTTTTCTGGCAGCCTTTGTCCTCTAGTTTTCTTCAAGAATAATTTCTTTCTGCATAAAAGCACAGCTTCAATACAGTGGTTAGAAAGTGCTGCTACATGTTATTTAAAAAAATCCAGTCTCTTTGGGTGAAATTGTATATTTATGGAAGGACAATTTTTACAGTATTTGCTGTTAGTATGACCTCATTGCATTATTTCTGAGCCTATACTGCTACAGGAAACCTTAGCTCTAAAAAGACTCGTCTTTCCCTTCCACCATCCAATGGGGGAAGGGTAAGACGTCTACTTCGAATTTTGGTTTTCACTAATCTTTTTCTTTCATTTAGATTTGTATTTTATATCACAAATTGTTTACTTGTGCATTAATGGTGCAAGAAAGTGAATGGCAGACAGTCTTGCTACTAAGGAGGTAGACTTCTTGAAGAAGAAATCCTGTTTTTTTTCCAAACCTATCATGATTATCTTATATGACCTTGGACAAGATGCCTAATAGACCATGGTAAGAATAATAGACCATGTTGGCGTGGGGAGAAAGTAATAATTCTCTTGATAATAATAGTAATGATAGTAAAATATTCCAAAGAGAGAGGATTATTCCATATTACAGCAAAATACCACAGGATGACCAAAGTTGCACAAGAGTATGCAGGTTCATCAGCTGCTAGACTCCTGAGCAATATGCCTACAGAATGATGCCTCTGACAGCTATTCAACTTGTCATATGCTGGAAGTGTTCAGAGCTCTTTCTGATTTTAGTGTGGTAAACAAATCTAAAGGAATGAAAAACATTTGTGAAAATCAAACTTCTGCATAGCAAGAGCTGTTACATGTCATCACTTGACTTTACAATGTTACTTTGAGTTCATATGTCTTAGATGTGATCTTTGATGTCTGATAAGTGTTATTTCCTAAGTTTTAGTACATAAGGAGCCAGGAAACGTAAACTGTTTATTAAAGCACAATCTATTGTTTTGGTTTTACCTTCTTTTCCTTGGATAGTTCTGCATTAAATTATCCATTTTGTAGTGGCTTTAGACCTGAACAGCTAGTGTTTTGTGCGTGCCATGACAGAATGCTAGTCTTCATGTTGCATCATCTAGGTATGTTATCTTAAAGGATGAACAGATGGAAGAAATGAAACTCAACGCATCTCCTGCTACGGTGTTTCTTCGTCACAGGAAATCCTGAACAACTAATTAAGGATGCTCGTACGCATTAGATGACCATCCATTCTTTGCACCAGCTTTCCATTTTCTCAGTTGGTGTTTTGATTTTCTGTATGAGGCTGTGATGCTTAGACATTGCTGAGATACATAGCTTTGGTCTGCACTCTCTCAGAGGCAGTTGCTCATCTCTGCTAAGAGTACCAATTCCTGATCAGCTTGAAACATCTCTTCTTGCTCTGCAAGTGAAGTCTGGCACCCACTGAAGAAAATTCTATGTTTTGGGCCATAGGAAAGGTATTCATGTGACTCCTCATACATAAAAATATTCATGTTTGAAATATCCTGTCATCCTTTAATTTCTTAAAGTCCTACTTCTCACTTGTGCTTATTCTTATTTAACTCCCCTGAGTTAATGTGACCCAGCACCAAATCACCAGAAGGCCTGTGTTTGAATAGGAAGATGCTGACTTAGAAAGCTAATCGTGATAGTTTGAGTCCATGAGAATTTTGCCACTGATTTCATTGCTGCCAGAACAGGTTCTCGTTATGCATTTCACATCTGAGGGTTGAAAACCAAGTATATTACTATATCAAAAAAATAATAATGCCTTTAAGTATGTGGTCATGTGTTATTGCTGCTGCTTGGTCCTTTCTGCTTTGGTAATATGGGTTCGCTTTTCATGCTCTGGATACTGAATGATACATTATGTTGTCTTACTCGAATGCTTATGATTTCATTGAGGTATTTCCATTCACTAAGCTATGTGATGACTTAAAATGTCATGCATATTAATCCGACGACAATATGTAGCAAAATAGCTTCTTTTACAAGAATCAGGTTCCTTGGATGCTTATTAGAAGGAAGTGTTACATGAGGCTATTCTAACACTTCTAGGCTTGCATATAATGAAACTTATAAGTCTAAAGGAAGTAGAGATTGATGTAACTTGCTGCCTGCCCAGCATCAAAGGCACCACCAAGTTTACCAATCACAGAATAACTAATCAGAGAATGTATAAAATAGCTGATGTGGATCTCAAGGTGTAGTTAATTCATGCTCCCGTCTCAAACTACAAACAGGCCTGATAAAAAATTTTAAAACCTTGCAATGAAAAATAATCTATTCCAATGTTTTATTATTTTTAAAATTCAAACGTTTTTTTCTCCATGTCTAACATAAAAGTCTTATTGCTGCATTGTAAGTCTGTTAGTTTGCCTGTACATGATGTACTTGGAAAATCAATGATTCTCTTCCACTTCACAGAAACCTTTCATGATTTTGAATACTGTGCTTCAGACTCTCCAGACTAAATTATAAACCCAAGTTCTTCCAATATCTGGATCCATATCTGGATTCTTCTTCTCAGTTGGAAAATAAGATCTGCAATCCTAAGGAACTTGAAATAATCTTTTTGGGAATGTTACTGATGCAGACGCACTTGGTTGTATCTTTAGACAACATGAATAGAAAAACATAATTAAGATAATAACTGAGGAACAAGTGCCTTTGTTTTTGTTGTTAACTCTCTGGCACTGGTTTTGCAGAACACGTACCAGCAAAAAGAGCCAACCAAATTTTCCAGCTAGTCAATATATGTAAGAACTCTGCCCAGTTGATACTCAAGAGGAGGAAGAGGGAGGGAATCAATTAGTGGAAAGAAGGGAAATGAAGACCTGAACAACCAAAAGAAGGGAAATGAAGACCTAAACAACCAAAAGAAAAAAAGCTGATCTAATCTGGTTTTTTTCAACTCCTTTTTATGTTTGTCACTTTCTTTCGGCTTTCATGGGTGTGTGTTTGTATATTTGTCACCAAAATTAATTATGACTGCGCTAAATTTCTTGAACTCATTTCAGTTTTGTTAATTAATTTGAAAAAAAAAAGATTGCAAAATGCTGTTTTCAATCACCCTATGCCAATCAAAATAATTGTGAATTTACTGCAATTAACACCCAAACAAACTGCATGAGTTTTAACTGAGATGAGTTCAGAGACCTATGGAACAGCTTTTTGGAACAAAGAAAGATCATGGCACATGTAGACAGTAAAGTGCTTAGAGAGCTGGAACATTTAAGAAGGTTAGACAATAATAGAGAGTTTTCATAGTGATTGAATGTATCATCTAACTGATACACAGATGTGTGTCTTCAAAGAGCTATAGACTTATTTTCATCTTGTCTGAAGTTCTGATAAATGCATGATTTTAGCTGAGATGTTTAAAGATCTTTTGTGTGGTTTGTTAAATTTTTAAAGTACTAATCTATCTAAAGTAAAATTCAATAAATATGAAAATAAGCTGGCTGATATTAATTTGCAGCTGAAAATGTGTCATTTTTCAAGTTCTTTTTACTTATGATGTGTGCAGAAGCTTCACTGCATATTCAGAGTGTATTTATAATATTAATTATATATTTATAGTATTAATTGTATACTATTCATAATCTAATTACATAGTTTCAAATAAATGTGGCAATCAATACTAACAATGATTTACTATACTTGAGAAATGAATGAAACATTGCCTTCAGACACTGCAATATAATTTTTATATTTTGACTGAATATCTACTTCAGCGAAATATACAGGGAATGTTTATATAAAACACTCCTGAAGGAGAAATTAAAAATAAGCAATATGTATTCAGTTTAATAATAAACACAACCTGCATAAAAAGAAAAAAAATCTCATTAGCTTTTTGAAAAAAAAAAAAAGATGTATATTATTAACTTTTCAGCTATACAAGTACTGATTCTTTGGTATTAGAAATTATGGGACAATCCAAAGCATATTATGTGTTTGTGAGGTTTTTTTCATATGCAATCAATGATAATAATAAAGGTTCCATTCAGTTACTAAAGACACAATGTAAAAGATTAAAATATTTTATTGAAGGTTTTAATAATTTCTTATCCATGGAAGCACAGGTACAGACGTAAGAAGTCAAGCATTTTACCCAGAAAAACTGAACATTCAAACCTTCTACAACTAATTATTTCAAAGCAAAATAATGCACAATGCACTACTGTTTGACAATTTTTAAAAACACCAAACAAGAAAACAAACAAAAAACCCAAAAAACTTTACACTTAAGGTGGCATTTTAACATGAAGATGTCGCATATATTTGCTGATATGGTACCTGATGTTAAAGCATATTTGGCAAAGCTCTTATGGATGATGGTATAACTGCTGCAACTCTTCCCGGTTAAACTTTACTTCAGTGTTTTTTCCTCTGAACATTTAGATCACTCTTGTTCTCTCTGGAGTGGTCTGCGCTCCGGAGGTAGCATTGGTTGTAACTTCTGCCAGCGTCGTGGAGGCCAGAGGATATGAGTAGCTCGAGCATGTAAAAGCCCAAGAGAAACCTGTAACCAAAATGTAAGCCAGATCGATTATTAAATACTGCAAATAAAATAAACTGTGGAAAATACAAAGCACTTGATGATTTGTTAGAGCAATGAGAGAACACAAAGCACGCACGCACGTGGAGTGTTTTTTGATAAAACATTTAGTGGAACTCAGACCAGCCTGCTGAAATGCCCTGGCTGTAACAAACATGAGCTAGGAATGTTTTTTCAGATTCAAGAAAAACAGTTGGCCAAAACAGGTAAGGGATTCTATAATCCACTGAAAGCTTTTGGTTATTAGTTATTTTTGGTACAGCACAATAAGGTTCAAGTATCTGTTCTGAAGAAGTTAAACATAACCTGTCTCGAATTTGAGCTACGTACACTAACCACAGCAGGACAGTGGCTTTTCTAAACATGCTGTGCTTTCTACTTATCATTGTCCTTCAAAACTCCATTTTGCCTCCAACCAAAAACGGAAATTACTGTGAATTGTAAATATTTCCCCGAGGATGAAAATGTATTTCTGATAGAATTACTTGAAACACATCTACAGATCAAATATTTTGGAACTTCTAGGATTACTTGCACTTCATTCATGTGTTTTGTAAACATGTTTTACTATCTTATTACTTATTATTGTTTTACTTCAGCAATTTTACTTCACTAATGTTCTACTTCAATAAATCAAAACAAAAATAAATACTGATATCACTTACAAATTAATCACTTAGAGGTGGTACAGTTTAGAAAACTGTATTGCTTACAAAACCTTAAGAAAACCACAAACAAGGCTTTTTTTCGAATATGGTATGAAATGGCTAGACTAAGAATAACTGAGAAGAGTCACATTTTCAGATTGAAATAATAAAACAGGCCTTCAGTGTTGGTACTTAACATTGAGATGAAGTAATCTGGTATGGAGTTAATCTCACTTAATTTGAAAAGCCTGTAGGATAGACTTCTGCATCTTAAATTATTTGTTTAGACTTCTTCTGGAGACAATAGCAAGTAGTAAGCTTCCCAGTGTATAATATTCCCAGTAATAAATACCCAGTGCCAACAGAAAAGTTGCAAACAGGACAAAAACACGGTTAGAAATACTGGAATGTCTCCTAAAGAGGCAACAGCGTCAGAAGTCCACAAAATTATGAATGGCATGAATAAAGAACGCATAGGCTTTATTTGCCTATTAAGTCATCATTTCTCATAAGAATGAGGAAACATCAGATGACATTATCTTAAAGAATTTTTAAAGACAACCAAAGGAAACGCTTCTTCAGAACGTGCACGATTACATCACGCCTGCATACATTATACAGGATACTGAAGACACCAGAAAAGAATAACAAAGTGGTTCAGAAAATAATAATAGAGGCAAAGTCCATCACACATAATCGAACATAAACAAAGTAACAGTGTAGTCTCTATACTCCACATTAGGAAACACTGAGGGAAAAATTATATACTTGTTTTGTTCTTATGCTCTAATGATCTGCTACTGGCTGTTGTCAGAGCCAGGAGTTAAATGGATTTCTGGTTTGAACCTGTACATTCCTGCTTAAATTTTTATATAAACTCAGTTCTTCGGTTCCATTCCATTACTCATCACAAAAAAAGTGATTTCAGTAAGCAGGTAATTCAGCATTTTATGCAAATAGACACCAAATAGGCCCCTAGGAATATCTTCAGCTAATTTTCTTGATTTAATTTCATAGGATTAATGTATATTCACTAGTCTCTCTCTACGACATAATCAAATCAGTGAAGCTGAAGTGGTCTATATCTAATTCCATATTCTGTAGCTTGATGAAGCAGGTGCTGAATTACTTGAATATAATTTGGTTACTTAATAACCCACAATATCTAAAAGAATCTAAAGTAGATCCCTGAAATTGCAGCCCAGCATTATATTTCGTTTGCTTGATCCCTTGTTTCCCCGATCCATTGCAGCTTTTTTCCTACATTCAAGCAAAGGACAGGCTGCTAAGTGACAACTCCGTTTTGATAGGATTTAGCTACATTTTTTTAAGTCTTGACATACTTCTGTGTATTTTGCTGGATATTTGTGGAATTCACAGTATCCTTTATCTTAATTATCCCATAAAGGGGTCTGCAAATGTAGTATTGCCACGGGGATTTGCTCCCTGAGTATACAGCATGATGGCACACACATTACAGGCTGGTGCCAAAACATAAAACCACAGCAAACCCCACCACTGCACATAAAATTTGACAGCACTACTATAAAGAAAAATGTTAAAATACTCTTCTCAAACACAAATAACATCCCATTTTCAAAGCTCTGTGTTTTTCTCAGTGCATTGCTTGTTACCGATGTCAGTAGGAGGTCTGCACACAGACTGGGAATATAATAAATGAATCAAAACTTGTTTGAAGCTGAGGCTGGCAATAATTTTGCCCAGAGGATTACTTCTACTGACCATCATCTGACTTTAAACTAATAAAGAAATATCCTTCCTATAAACCTGATTTAAAGGACAACATGACTAGTGTTAAAAAGGAAAAACGGGTATTGTTGGGTGATGGAAGTCTTTGCTAAATAACAAATGACACTGATGCTATAGGGCTTCTTTTATAATAACTTAAAGGATCACTTTAAAAGCACCTTGATGTTTGACTTCTGCAAACAACCTTAATAACTTTGTCCACTGCCTATTATTATTCTGCAGTTACCACAGCAGCCATGAATTTCACTGAGGAAGAACAGAATTGTTTTCAGAGAATAACCTGCCCTTGTTAATGGGTTTACCCTCATCACAGTTAGATAGGGACAAAGGGTGAACTGGGAGGCTACACTTTCTGTTGCAACAGTGAAATGCTGAAATAATCTGCTAAAAAAGGGACTAATCAGTTCCCTTACAGACATTATTTACTCTCTTTACTTAAGAAAATAAGTTTGCTCCCTTGAAATGCTATGTTAACTATAAGGAAAATCAGTACTTTACAGGCGCAAATTCTTTGAGGAACATATTTCATTTACGGACTTGAGTAAGAGATGCCATAAATCTATATAGTTGATTTTTATTTCTACATTATGATCTACATATTATTCTTGCTGTGGCAACAAGAGATGCTGTGTTGAACTGAATCCATATTATTCTCCCTAACCTGAGCTCTGTAGGCATTAATTCTAATTTTTTTTAAATCTTTGAATATTTAATTGAACAACTGAGAAGTCATTCCGGTAACATAGCAATTTTATCTGCAAAATAAGTTTTGAATGAATAATACTGTTTTGACACTGTTACTGTGATAAAAGCATATTTCCTCGGAGTCTTTAGTTGTTATATGTTACTTGTATGGAGACTGATTAGTTTTGGCACTGCATTAGGGAAACATAAGCCTAAACTTGATAGTGCTATCTGCAGTGGTATTTACAATTATCTATCTTGTTCATTCCATCCTAACAGGTTGGGATAAATGCACCTTTATTAGTATAGAGACTTATATTGCTATGACTTCTCCCCGTTCCAAAAGACATCGTTTTAAAATACTCATTGATTTACAGGCTGTACTCTCCACCTCTTCTTGTCTGTTTGCCATTTGATACCTTCACTGTCTCTTACCTTGATGCCTTTTCTAATCCCAAATCACAGTGGTAAAAGCAGCATTCAGACTGTGCAAGAATCCTGTAGCATGCAGTGGCACACACGAAAATTTCAATGGAAATCCAGGTCTTCAGCTTGGATTTCAAGAAAATGAAAAGTCCAGATAAGGATGCGACCCTAACCAGGATATTCTCAACTTTCTCAGGATATGTAAAGTCTACCTAACCTGCTAAATTCAGGTACTAGTGGTGGAGTAGCTGTGAGTTCCCTTTATGTTAGGTGCATTCCCCACAGATTTCTCTTTGCTTCTTTTTTCCTTGAACCTTTAGTTATTTCTCTATAGCTTAAACGGCCAAGAACTCAAATTCTGTAACATTAAAACAAGAAAGTACAGCACCACTGAATATAACCTGAAAAACAGCACTGAAGAACCAAAAAACCCAGGCCTTTACAACCTTTTCTAAAGCTAGACTTTCGAACTAGTCAATTTGCTAATTAGAAGTAATAACAAGACAAAGAGAAAAAAAAAATGCAAGAATGTTTATTCAGCTGTTATTGTAGCCCTGTAGGATGGTATTACCGTTGCTAATAACAAGCTGTAGACCTTGTACCACCACTGCAAGGCCTCAAGATTAATTTCTCAGGCTTCATCTTAACTTTCCTTGCCTGCCTGGAGTTTTGATTTAACTTCTTTAGCTGCAACAATTTTTCTAATGATCAGGTGACTATTGCCTAATTTTTTGAAGTTTCCCTTGTATCCCTTATATATGATTATATTTGCATCATCTTGTGGTATAATCAAAGTTCTTACATATACAGTAAAAAGTAATTATTCCATGTAGAATGAAATATTTATGACTTTAACATAATAATGTGGTTCACAAGACTATAGAAATGGGATAATAAAGACTGCAGGCCTACAATCAACTTAGCATTGGACATTAAAAAAAACCCAACAACTGGCTGGGAGTTGCACAAAAAGATTTTAAGGCTAACAAAGGTAAAAAAAGTTGAGAAGAACAAGGAATGTACTAACATACGCAAAACAAAACATGTAATAAATACAGATAAAAAGTGATGTTGCCAATCAATGAACAAAGAACAAGGCAAAAACCCACGTTCAAATATGTACTAAATTAGCCTGAAGTGGAACTGAGAGTGAGGGAGAAGAAACCATCACAGACAAACTCAGGAAAAAAATTAAATAGACTATTACATTATTTTCTTACAATGGGATTTGGGAGGATTGTGAATGAAATTTAACTTAGTTATTTCAATAAAAACATGAAATATACATGAAAAATTTACATCTTTGTGACAGAAGGTCCTGTAATAATCATATTATAAAGTATGAAATAACATAAGAAATCTGGGAATATCTAGATTAGTCACAGAAGATAATAATAAGCAAAGGTAATAGGAAGATAATAATAATGCACAGCAAATTCAACATCAGATCAACACAACGATCCTCTCAGAAGATGTACTTGAATAAGTACTTGAATACAAATATACTACTTCTGAAGAAGAAATACTAAGAAACACTATCTAAAAGTTCCCTTTTTTTCATCATGTTTAAGCCTAGAAAGATTTCCATATTAATTAGTATTTTGTCTCCTGGACTCATTAATAAATGTTTAAATTGTGCAATTCCTCTAAAATACCACTGGAAGTGAACAATAATAGCTACCTAACAAACTAGAAACAGAATTAAATTACAAGTGCCGCAGATTATAACCTGTGTACTTAAGGAATTTCATAAACAGGCAGAAAATCAAAATTTTAAAGGTATGTATCAGCCTCTGGTTTTGAAGAGTCACTTTTGCTTTACTGTCTTTAGCTGAATTATATTCTGGCAATATTGCACAGGCCTTCCAAACGCTGTGGCCAATTCTAACCATGCAAACACAAAAGATTAAAATTCTCTCAAACTAAAAATAGATAAAACAATATGAACAATCACAGTGTTTCAAATTATGCTTTCTTTTCTTTGAAGTAATATATTCTTATTACTTTTTCTTTTTGTTCATATGCAGTTTAGTGAAGAAGCTTTATATACAGCCTTTCACATGTTCAGCACTATGGAATATCAGCTGTATTCAAAATTTTCCTCTCAAATTTTCTGTTTCATAACACAAAGTCACTGGGGATGGTGGGCAGTAATTCTGTAACAGTAGAGGTCTATTCAGATTATATTTTGCTGGCTGGATACTTGCTGCTCCCCACAGAGTTTCTGAAAGGTGCCAATACATTAGGTGAAAACTCCTCTAATATGGAGAAATCCTGGGTGATTTATAGATGGCACCACTTGAGCAGACTTTAATGAATTTTTCCAGATATAGTAGTTCATAGCCCTGCTACCTATATCCTGGCTGTAGTTTGACTACACTGAAATTCTGGAAGATTGGGAATGCCAAATTTGTGTGGAGGTTGAAAACTCTGTGTAAAGGGACTGGGCTAATGAGAAAGGAGAGAAAAGAGTTCTAGAACATTTCATCCCCCAAAATCTCCAAGAAAAACTCAGGATAGAAACACTTAGGTAACTATGTAGTGTTTCAGCTATAATACTAACAAAAACATATAGCGTGGGATAGCTATCTGTGTCAAATTAGATTGCTTGTCTTTAAGAAAGGTTGTTGCACTGGGTTTTGATATTAGATTGTAGGTGTAAAATGGTCTCTCAGAGAATTCTCCCAGCAAATTAGTCTCTTCAAAAAAATCCATACTTTAATAGAAAGTAAACATGATTGCTATTACATTTCATTTTCTGTACATGGTTGAACTTTGAAACAACTACTATCAAGTGCAGTTGAAGGAAAAAAGCTCAATAAAAATAAAATCCTGTGGATTACAGTAAAATCCCAGAGAAACCACTTCCTCTAGTAGAAGTGTCTGGGATAATGAACAATGGCAGAAGAAACAAATATCCTTGACCTCCTTCTTTTATGAATGCAAGAATAACACAAAGATGAGAATCAATAAATTATTTTGTAAATAAAACCATACCACAACAGATGTTCTTTAACTCATATCAGCTCACTGAAGGCTGGCATAACAAGATGCTAACTAGCTCATGAATACAAAAAAAAGTAATAGATTCGTTTCAAGTACATAGCAAAATACTAGTGTCTTCATCACTCCTTCCTCTCATCCCTGAACAAATCAGACCTAATGGAGCCATACAGATCTAGTGACAAAGAAAAGAATGCAGCCCATTAATTTTGTTAGTAAGTGTTCCATTACAGTTCCATTAGTTTGATAGCTGAAGCAGCAGCTCCAGCTCCACATAAAACATCCCATATGTGTTTTCTTTCACAGAGCTACTGTAAAATCAGTAAAGGTCCTTATTAAAGTTATCAAATTCAGAAGTGTTCGTTTAGATATAAAACATATTATAAAAAATCTGAACATACATAAATGATAATTATTTTATTTTAAGAAAGCTTTAAACGGTGAAAATAGAACACTCGAGAGGGATGCACAAATACTACACATATATATGCACAGACATAATCACAAAATAAGATATACAAGAGAGAAATATATTTCAAATGCAATGGATGATTCCCAGAATGAATAAAATTTGCATGTTAGCCTAGAGTAGCTGAAATCATTATAACAACTGGGACTGCTTGAATTCAACATGGTTTTGAAATTTAAGCTACTCATGTCAGAAGAGGTGAGCACAGTCACTGCATTGTAATTAAAACCCATGTTATTGATTGAATTGAAAAAATGCAAGGTACTAAATATCAAAATAACTGGGCTGCATTCTCGTTTGTTCTATCATGTCTACATGCCTATGTTAAAGTTACAAAAGAGGTAAAGGAAGGAAATGGTCACCGAAAACAGAATATATTTCACACATGAGATTTTTCTACAGTTAGATGTGCAGACAGAGACCAGTTAACACCGAACCATAATTTACATTTATAAAAGCCATGCAGATTTAAAGCAATTCAGTACGAAGTAGTGTATTTTTTATTCAATGCATTAAGAAATCAGCTGTTAATGCCATTGACTAAATTAAACACTGTAACAAGTTGGGTACAAGTATTCTATGAGCTGAATTCTATCTCAACGCATTTTCTTGGAATTGTCGAGGATATACTATTGAAAGGGACACTATAGCTACTTCTTCACTCCTTCCCAGTTTCTTCTTCTATGTTTTCTGAAGACACCTTTTTAAAATAGAGTTTAGCATATAAAACAGCACTACTACTCTTTTATCTTCAGTAAGCATGGCTTTCTTAAAAATTATTCTTTGTTGCTTATGATTAAGAGAACCATTATACTAAATAGGTCTACAAAAAGATTTACAAACCAATCTATTATTTATTTTAGATTTCTCACAACGAAAATGGTGAAAGAATTTGCTTAGTGCACAGTATGATGTGCTTTGCATGCTGCATATACATAAATATCATTTAATAGTTAAAAGCTTTTTAATATTTCACTGGGTAACGCTCAAAATTCCTGGACTAAATGGGATTGTCACTAAGTCATGTAACTCAACAGAAGAACAAAATTAATGAAAGAGCCCTACATTAAAAAGCAGTAAAATATTTGCAACTCAGTATTTTAAGAACTGATAAATCAAGTGGCAGGAGACAATTACCAAAACACATTCATTATCTTCACGTAGATAGTATCCCAAATCCATGCATACTAATTATTCAGGAATACATAAAAGCCTTCAGTGTGAATTCCTGTTCAGCAATGTATTGTGTCAGTGCCAACTGAGTCAGAGGAATGTCAGGCTCAGTGACGTTTTTCAGCTTACTACACAAAGATTGATTATGTGCATTGTCTTTCTTGACTTAGGACACTATGCAGAAATGCTGCACTTTAAAAATTAAGTTGATTTACATTTTTGTCCCATTGCATGTCATTAATTTAGAGTTTCATTCTAAAGCTTTGGCAAATGCAGTGGTACAGTGCAATGAGTAGAAGGGAAGGAGTCAGAGAGCCGCTCCAAGAGCTCACACACTACCCAGGGATTGCGATCGTGCTCTCACTTTGCCGCTCCTCCCCAAACCCAATTCATCCCCATGGGCTGGTGCTAGAGCAGATGGAACCATGCCCTCTGCTCTGTCACCCCTTCTTCACTGTGCTTCCAGGAGAGCGGGACAGAGGAATCCCAGCACCACTCTGGCCATGGAGATTTACTGTGACGCTCTGTGCAACGCAGGGGAGAGCCCTGGCATATTCCTGCTCTGCTTCCAGCCCTCATAATGAGTGGCTAGTATTGCAAAGCTGAGAAAACAAGCTGGGAAGACAGGTCAAATTTCATCAAATTTCCAGAAGTATAGCTATGCCAGGGATCATATGCATGCCAGCTGGGAGATATTGTTTCAGACTCATTCCAGATTAAAAAAATGGAAAGGAAGGAGTCCTACTGCCAGAAGGAAACAGCAGGCTTCTATTTCTACATACAGTCCAATTCTTCTTCAAGACAAGTGATGTGAAAAAAAACCAAATACTAGCTACCTCTTGCATCTAATTTATATTCTTCATACTCTTTGCAGAAGCTCAGAAAAGTACCCAATCTCATAGGTCAAAAATCAAGGCTATTTATGAACTTAGAGAAGTATCGACACTAAAGAAAGTCATGGAGAACACCCCATCCCAGTGCTGCCTCATCTGCTCTGTTAGGAGCAGCTCCAGCCTGAGTGCTGAGTGGCTCCATCAGTGAACTCTGTGAAAGGACAGCACTGGGAGCAGCAGACCCCAGACATTTGGGAAAGTTCATTAACTTAAATTTTACTTGGCAGATACCTGGCACTCAGGCAAGATCACATTACAGTAAGTATCAAATGCTGAGGTAAGGGGCGGGGGGGGAAAAAGTAAAGAAGGCCAGCAGTAGCAAGAAAAGTTAATTCAAGGGAACAGGTGAGAAAATACCTCTTAATTAAAACAAAATGTTGCAACACCTTACGATATTACAACTGTTACTGGGCAAAGCAAGCCTTTTCTAAGCTAAGAGAACTGTTCAGAAATTTTCGGTGACAATAGCTTGTATGTTCAGCAAATAGATCTGTCAACCTGCTCACAGCTTCTCTGCTTTTTTATCACACATTTCAACAGTTTCAGCCTGATACAAATGAGGTTGTTGCAATACTGTTAAAAAAATCATTTTTATTTTCTCTTACCTTAAAAAGACTACTGTTCAATAGACTATTCCACTTAACTAAATATTTCAACAAATCGTGCTGTGAGGCTTGCTTATACTTTCTTCTAAAATGGCATACAGAAACAGTTTGACTTACAGAAAACATGCTGTTGGCAATATGAGTTATGAAAACCAACGGGGAGTAAATATTCAATGAGCAGCTAGGATATCAAAATGTCATTAAATAGCTGCATGATATGTTATTAAAATTATAAAAGACTTTTTAATAGAGGTCTTTGTGTGAGGATGGCTAGAGCTCATCTAAACCAGTAAATTTTATCAAGATAATTGTGTATACATAATCTCCCAGAGCTGAGAAAAAAAAGCAACACATAAATACTTTAAATATATACAAAGATTTTTCTGCCCCTTATAGCTATAATAATAGCTATGCATTTAAGAATGCTTAAATACTTCCTCTCTTGTCTTTATCTGATTTATTCTGTATTTTTGTTGAAACTATGGAGAAGAGATTAAATGTGCTAAACCCAGCTTTTACTTTACTTGGAAAGAACTATCTCCAAAACATTATTTTTTCCCCTAGTCAATCTTACTGTTATTTAGTATTCTGTGTTTTTATGATACTGTGACATTTGTCAAAATACAAGGCTTCTAGATATAATTCAAATCATATAACTATCCTTTCACTTTGCAACAGAAATTATGATTAAATAATTGACACTATATACTTATGAATATAATTTCCACATCCTACATAACTATTCCTCCTCGTATTAATTTTTTTTTCTTTAGTTCACTCCTGGTCAGCGTAAGATAATGGCATAACAAGTTTCGCTGAGGAAAAATGCTTAAAAAAAAAATATCAGAAGATTCATATCCTTAATCAAATGCTGTTGCAGTTCTTCTATGCAATCCTGAGTCTACAAGGCCGGATATCACGTTTGAGATGATTGTCTAATTCTCCACAGAAAACTCCCTCAATCAGGAAGATTCGTGTTTATGGAGAAGGCAATTTTATAGACAAGTCATGTGATGGATCAAGTCTCCAGGCCTGGCCCATGTGCCTGGCAGCCCAGGTAGAGCTGACTGATCCAGAGGAGGGGCAGGGGACCAGCAGCCAGGGTGATGCCTCTCCTCATCATTATGGGGACATCAGAAAAACTGGGAAGGACAGGGGAAGCCCACTATGAGCTTCCTGACCATTACACTAGAGGTCCAGTCAATTGGCCTAAACAGAAGTACCTTCTGCCATTTGAGGTGTCCCAGGAAACCTCTACTGGCCACTGTGCCTCCTCATTCAGAAGGGCATAGGCTTCTTCAAAGTCCTGTGCTATATCTTCCAAAAGCACATAAAATGTCTCAGGTCCGCTAGGACACAGGAAAAACAGTTTGTAGACAGTCAGTTCTACCATTGCTCTCTTCAAGACGTTTGTTATTCTTCTTGGTTTATATTCACCATTTTTTTCTCTTTTCCCCTTGCTCTCTAGCCTTCTTTAATGTACCCTTACATAATGAGATAGGATACTATAAACAAAATAACTGAGTCACAGACTGCGTACTTTCAAAATGAAAAGTTACCTTCCTCATTAGCCAAATGCAGTAACCAGATTTAATCCACTACTTTGCCATCACTTTACCATCAAGAGCTATATTTGTCTCAAGGAAATATTAAGACTTGCTCTTAAGCTATACAGCATGAGCAAGAAAGTAGTGGAAGACTAATGAATTCAGTTGCCTGCATATTTAATAAAATATTCTCTCATAGTTATAATCAAGCCATAGTTCAGCAAAGCATATGCTGAACTTTAAATATTCAAGTAAAACACTTGAGCACATCATTAAAATTAAGTAAAATAAAATAAAATTAATACAATTTCCAGTGAGCTGATGATCCAGATTTATTAACTCTTTAAATTACCCGATTTTTCAGATTATATGTAGCTATTAGGCTATTTTAGCAAGATATAACCACACAGGACTGCCAGGTCATCAGTACAAGAAAAGGACTAGCACATTTAGGATGTGAAAGATCTAAATGTTAAAACTTTACACCACTAAAACCAATTCATTATATGGAGCTTTTTCATTTCCAGTAAGAAAATCAATGAAAGTAAAACTCCTTTAAGTGCTGGTCTTTCTAACACAATCTTATTCAAAATATGCTGCAAATCCAACATCTATTTTGTACCTCTTTGTTTTGGAGAACAGAAATCGCATTTTCGGTCAGGAGCAGACTGCGTATCCATCAGCATTGCTATAATGCCTGGAGATCCAAGTACCGTCTCTGAAATTAGCTGAGGAGACAGCAGCAGTGACATGTGCAGACAGCACAATCTGATACATTTTCATCAGTCTGTTCTGAAGAAAATATAGTTCTGTATGTTTACTGAGTTATTTTTCTGCTTCAGGATCTTAGCACTCAAAGCAGATGAAAAAAGTGATCCATATTTTAGTGACACCATTATGAATAGTTCATCTTCTAGCTTGCTTTAGAGTACTAAATTTCTGTCAGCTATAGGTAAAAGCTACGGAAAGATGGCTATTGCAATTGCTTTGCAACAGGGGTCTGGCAACCTCCCTGTAGCATCTTTGTTCTTCCGCTAGTGTACAGCCTCAGCAATCCAGTCTGAGCTTGGTAAGGACTACACATTCTTACTTCCAAAATGATATCTTGTGAACTTTCTTGTTCAATGAGTCTAATGCTTATTATTCTTGAACAGACAAAAGCCACCCACAAACCTGCAAAGAAAGGCTTCCACGTTTTGTTCCAAATTTCCCACAATAATGTAAGTCCCAGTGCCGTCTGGAGTCACATATAGCCAGAGGCAAATCTGAAGCTGCCTTGTCCTCAGAAGTCTCACCATCTGGTGGTATGCACCATTTACCCGTTTGAAGAGTGGATCAATCTCAAACTGGAGGCTGCCACACCGTATGTTGGTAGGCACGAGGATGTGATTTTAATCATGAGTCAAAACCATGATACCCTAAATGCAGCAAGGAGGATGATGGAAGTTAGTAACTAATGACAAGGGAAAGTGTGGTTCTTATTAAAAGTGAAAAAATGCAGGGCCAGGTTCTCAAGAGAATTGGGAAGAAAAGAAAAGAAAAGAAAAGAAAAGAAAAGAAAAGAAAAGAAAAGAAAAGAAAAGAAAAGAAAAGAAAAGAAAAGAAAAGAAAAGAAAAGAAAAGAAAAGAAAAGAAAAGAAAAGAAAAGAAAAGAAAAGAAAAGAAAAGAAAAGAGAAAAGAAAAGAAAAGAAAAAAGAAAAGAAAAGAAAAGAAAAGAAAAGAAAAGAAAAGAAAAGAAAAGAAAAGAAAAGAAAAGAAAAGAAAAGAAAAGAAAAGAAAAGAAAAGAAAAGAAAAGAAAAGAAAAGAAAAGAAAGGGAAGGGAAGGGAAGGGAAGGGAAGGGAAGGGAAGGGAAGGGAAGGAAGGGAAGGGAAGGGAAGGGAAGGGAAGGGAAGGGAAGGGAAGGGAAGGGAAGGGAAGGGAAGGGAAGGGAAGGGAAGGGAAGGGAAGGGAAGGGAAGGGAAGGGAAGGGAAGGGAAGGGAAGGGAAGGGAAGGGAAGGGAAGGGAAGGGAAGGGAAGGGAAGGGAAGGGAAGGGAAGGAAGGGAAGGAAAGGAAAGGAAAGGAAAGGAAAGGAAAGGAAAGGAAAGGAAAGGAAAGGAAAGGAAAGGAAAGGAAAGGAAAGGAAAGGAAAGGAAAGGAAAGGAAAGGAAAGGAAAGGAAAGGAAAGGAAAGGAAAGGAAAGGAAAGGAAAGGAAAGGAAAGGAAAGGAAAGGAAAGGAAAGGAAAGGAAAGGAAAGGAAAGGAAAGGAAAGGAAAGGGAAAATGTAGATAGCACTAAAACTTTGGATGGGTGTTTAGAGTTGCCTGAACAACCTGCATCCTGAAATTAGAAGAAAGACTTCCCCCAAACTTCCGTAATAACTTCAGTGAGCATTAGCTGCAACTGGAAAACATTCCCAATTAGTACTAATACATTAAATAAGAGTGCAAGAGCTTCAAACTTCTACTGAGAAAGAATAACCTTTAGCTTTCGTTGCAACAGAAGAGTCCAATGCAGCACCTTCTCTGCTCTACAGCAAGGCATCTCTTTCTGCAATCTCAGAATACTTTTACATCACCTTTCTTCATAGTCTCTGCCAGATCTCTGCAGAAATTAATTCACAGCTATTGCACAGATCTCCAGTATACATTTGTGTAAGGAACTTTATATATAGAGATCATATCTGGATAGGATCCTAAAGCTTTTCTCCCCAGTCTCCTGACTTACTTCTCCTTTTAAGCTGTTCTGGCAGTCCTGTTACCCTCCCCATGTGCGTGTCAAGAAATGGGGGAAACTAGCTTTAATTATTCATCTTCAAGGCTTCCTAGCTGCTGGGTGGTTGCATTCCTCAGGCTTCCCTGGGAAGATCCCACCAACCTTCCTCCACTGCTGGGCAGAACAGCACACAACTCTGGTCCCCAGACTTTCTGCTGCCTAGCTCCACGATACGGTGGGAGGCAGATCCACTATAAATCCCCAAACACTGTTTTATGAGGAAGACTGGAGAGCTGGATGACAAAGGATACAGAAATAATTTCCAAGACAGATTAATTTCCAAGTTCAGCCAAAAGGTGAATCGTCCAACAAAAAAGCTAAATTCTGTGGCATCTGAACAAATATTTAATTCTCTGGCCACAAAACACCACCTTAGATTAAACATTGATTGAGATGCCCTATCTCCCTTTGTTACTTTTTTAAACCTCATCTAGATTCAAGAAAGCCATCTCACCTGTCCTATTGAAATGAAAGCAAATTGCTGTGGTCATCTTTTCAATCATGAAGAGTAAGGCTTTTTAAAGAGAATTTGAGATTCTTCTCAAAAGAGAGATGAAATAAACATGAAATTTGTAGAATATATATTGTATATGCTGTAGCAACTATCCAGAAAATAGAATATCAAAAAACAGAAAATAATAAAACTGGTTTATTCTCAGGGATAATATTTCAGCTGTCCTCAGTTATTAGCTTTAGTGCTTAAAGAAGCTTTAACGCTTCTTTGGTTTTCAAATGTTGAGGCTATAATACATTCAATTTCTGCTAAGTAAAACTTACTCTTGCCTTGCCCCTATAACTCTGTGTTTATTTAGTTCTTACTACCCTGTACTATGTATGGCATTACTATCAACACTTCTTAATCACTAATATTCATTTCTGAGAATGCTAAACCAAGCCCTTGAGCTGATGAAAATGCTAGACAATGAAATATACATACACAGAAATTGACCCTTTCTTTAGAAAGTCAACATCTCAAAGCTATGACAATCAAAATAAAGTTCAGTCTCCACTTACCATTCATTAGTACATTATACATACTCATTTACATAAGTACAAAACAGACGTAAAATGTTCCTTTTGTTGAGCATCATAGAAATGAAACTGCTAAGAAAGAGATATCAGAATACCTATTATGTCAAAGTACATCTTATTTAACTAAATGCATTGCTGCTACACAAACAAGGTTGAACCTATTTGATGATTATCATTTGAGATTTCTTACTTAGAACCATGTCAAAATTAATCCCTATTTAATGAGGTTTTTTGAAAGGGTTTTAAAATATCAAAATTCTGAAACATGCTCATTAGAGCTATTTGTAAGTAATTAAAAATGATAGCTTATAAATAAGTTGTGATTGGATCCTGAAGCCATGTCAGAAATAGTGCTCAGATGACAGCTTGTCAGATAATTTTATGCTTGATACATGGGCCCTGTTGATCACTAAATAGTGACATTTTTATTATTCCCTTGAAAAAAGAAAGTTAAAATTCCTGCCATCATAACTACTTTTTCCTTCCTTTTCTCTCCTAGATCTTGGCACATTGATAAAAACCATCCGAATATCAGAAAACCATTAACTACTCAGTTTGTGTCCCCCAACTTCTCCATTATCAAATGCCACTGTTATAATGTAAGAGAGCAATAAATTCAATGGAAAAGGTAACCAACATGCTCATGAAGCCTCAGTTTTTCTCTCTTTGACAGAGACACTAACATGATGAGCTATGGCATATCTGTGTAAAATTCTTTTTGGATTTGGAGTGTGTCACATTGTATCCGTCAAGAGTCAACAAGTTTCTCATGACATCTCACCCATAGGGAAAGCTTGGGTGTTAGTTTTTGTTTTCTTTGCTATTTTAAGAGTATGGCAAGGATTACAGTAAAGGTTTTGAAAACTCCTCAGCCTTCAAAATGTACTATAAAAACTGTCTTTAAAAGAGATATCCAGAAATATGAAGTGCCCTTTATTTTTCATAAATAAGCCACTTGAAGCACGGAGTGTTTAAAAATGTGCCTGCTAACAAAAACATCAACATTATTTTTGTTAATAATATTTATTTGTTATTCTACAGAAAGTTAATTAGATGACAGTAAAACAAATCAATATGAAATGTCAAAATAAAAATAAGAGTATCTTTGGAAAACAAACCAGGAACAGTGATAGAAAAACCTGGCAATTTTTTCATAATTTCTTGATTATGATTACGATTATAATGTTAAGGCTAATTATAAGAGACTAATTCTTGCCATTCATGTTTCTTGGAGAAAACAAAGCTGCCCGGAGCTGATAATGTATATCTTTGTTCTTTTTATATAATGATACATGTTGCATATAAAAAGCCACCCCTGAGCTGTGAATTTCTTAATGTCTTAGCTTTAGATGTAATTTGAACATCGACTGGAGTCTGGAACCTTTCCTCGAACTGATTAGTAACTTATTTGAAAGCTAGTTGCAGTAAATTTGAAAGGACTGTTCCTGTAAACCAGTGCTATTCTTCATGTATAAGCACACTTGAATCTGACCCTAAGATTTATTTCGTTTCCTCTGTAAAATGAGAGATTAAAAAAAAAAACAAACCCAAACATATTTACGGAAGATTGTAAAATATGTATATGTCAAACTTCACCTCTTGAATCTTACCAGTTTCAACCATTAATTTATAGAGCAGTGTGAGCAGCAACGCTTAACAGTATTATTACTCTGACATAAGTAGATGACAGTCTAGTATTGCACTGCATTTTGCTTTTGATGAGGACTATTATTTCCAATACGCATAATATGTAACAATACCACAGCTCGTCATGACTTATCTGAGAAACATGAGAGCTTGCAGCAAATACGTGAGATTTATGAATGTCACTAGTACACAGACAGTGTTTTTCATGGTACTTACTGAAGCGCTATGTAAACATACTCGTGTTCATACGGAAAAAACAGGAAGAAAATATTTAGTGGAATTCTAGGTTTTCCAAGAAAAAAACACAACAACAACAACAACAACAACAACAAAACCCCCTCAAATATTTTGATTTCTGTTACAGAAATGTGAATGACACTAAAAATTCTTTTCAGCATTAAAAAGTGTTGATGACCTGAGGGACTTGTTTAAAGAACTTGTTTATCTACCAGAACGAAGCGTTATGCAAACAAGAAGGAACGTTCATTCCCTCTGAAATTTCTGAATCTCCTGTCCATTTATATAAGACAAGATATGAGTAGTGAGCAGCCAATTGCCTCACAGGCATTAGGCTCAGACAGCTATTAGAATATAGTGCAGACTACTGTAAAATTTACAAGTCTGACACAGAGCTTATTGGATTTAAGGGATATAATTTCATTTGTTTCAGTGGACACTGGATTTAGCTCTATTGGTATGATCCAATGTCTACTGAAGCATACGGAAAAACACCCACAAAATGAATCATATGCAGTCCCTATTCAGAGCTCCTAGGGTGGATGATGAGAGAGATTCAAAGATTTTTATTACTATTATCCTTAGCTTATACTGTTGTATTCTTTCCTAATTCAAGGATACTTGGTTTTACATAGGAAAAGTTCCCTGGCAATCACCAGAGAACAACTTCAAGTAATTTCTCTGTATTTGGAATACATGCTGCAATCTCGCCTTCGTTAGAGAGATTGCCTACATTAACATCTCTCTGACCCAAGAAAGAGGTGCTTGCATCCTGCAGGGATAATAAATCAAATACCTTAGGGTTTTTTCTAGCCCCAAATTAACATAATTCAAGTCCTGAAGTAAGACATAAGAAAAAGACTGATTTAGCTTGCCAATTAATACTTTCTGCTGAAGTGCCCTGATGTCCAAAATATAAATGTGAGAGAGCAGTGATTACTGATCAAGGTATTAATATTATTTGAAGAAGTTTAAAACACATATTAAATTTAGGAAATTAAAGTTAGAAAATCGAGTTTGAGAAAACATCTAAGAATAAGACTTGAGGTTAAATGATGACTGATTGAATTGTTTTTTTCCTAGAGCCTCTCTCTCCATAGCCTTGAAATCCTGTGAGAAATTCAGCAAGCTTGGAGTCTCCCACCTAACTCAATAGCCTAAACTGAAAATCGTGCTAAGCTCTGTAGATAATCAGTGCAAAGAGAGGAAGCTGACATAGTGATGTAGACCTGTAGTAAGCTATATCAGTCTTCCCCATTTCTGTCCATTGACTGTAGAGGGAGGCTAGGCAACTGTGCTATTAAATTGGGTGTCTCTGTTCAAGGCTTACAATTAGATTAAAAGAATCTGGGCTTTTATATTGACTTAAAAGTCATGTAATGTTCTCCATTAAAATCCATCTGTTCAAAAGATATGCTCGAAATAACTGCAAGACATCATCTGACATTAAATTAGCTTCCTAAATGACTTGATACTAAATTTATAGAGGACAATGGCAAAGCTCCCTTTGGACTTCACTGGTCCAGGACCAGTAAATAGTAACTGATACTGCTTTCCCCAGTTTCATGAACAATTTGTGGGTTTTTTTCCTCAGAAAATTCTCAGAAGTCTTTCTTTTTATACTGCAATGCTAAAGGAGAGCAGTAATAACTGCAGGTGGATTACTGAGTGTAGGTTACGGTGTTGGGAATCTTAGTGACCTTGAGTAGAATCAGTTTCCAAATGCAATTCGTTAAATACCATTATATTACATGACAGCTCTGGGAGTGAGGGAATATAAGAATAGTAAAGCCAAAGTCCCTTGGGGTAGTCAGATAAAATGTATCAGAACCTGTCTAAATAACACATTTGTTATATCTAGTTTTGTTGCTTTAAAACGCTTTGCTCAGGAAGTGCTATACTCAGTGGAAGAAATCACCTCATCTCGGCTATCACAAAGGCATTGTTGTATGCTGCCTCTGTTCTAACCATGGCAACATGCTGCCACCAAAAAATAAATCTTTAAAAAAATAAAAATCAGTGATCCAAAGCTAGATTAAAAATATTCATTTCAGAATTAAAACATAACACATTGAAAACAAAGACTTCTTGGCTGACATTAAATCACCCATTGTTCTTTTTTTTAAAAACTGTCAATTTAACCTCAGTTCCCAGGTTTTCTTCTTTAGATTCCACTTCCAGTGCAGTAGATATGCCATTTTTCTCTATGGGACCACATCTGAAATGAGTCAGTCACTCTACACTACTCACAGTCAAAAGACCTTCATCTAAAAGTACTTTAAGATTGGATCTTTTGTATGAAGCCTGAGCAATCTGCAGCCAGTGAAGAATAAAAAATATATTGAGGATTCACTGCCAGAGATGCAATCGTGAGATGCAGAAATAATTGCTGGAAAATAACAGAAGCTGGTGTGCCAGGGAAAGTTTGGGTTTCTTCTGCTTTTAGAGAATTCTATGTGTCCAGACTACATACTAATTTTGTATGCCAGGGTACATAGTAAAAAAAATCATAGAATCATGGAATCACAGAATCACAGAATGGTAGGGTTGGAAGGGACCTCTGGAAACCATCTATTCCAACCCCCCTGCCAGAGCAGGGTCACCTAGAGCAGGTTGCACAGGAACGCATCCAGGCGGGTTTTCATCAAGAATCAAGAATCATGAAGAACTGTTCCAATATAAGAAATGGCTGATTTCATATGAAAAAAAGCATGGCTAATAAAAATATATTTTTATTTCATTTTTAGTTTCATGACAAAGTCACTGTTGACTTCCTAGTTGACAGCAGAGCTTAGTTTTCCTCCAGATTAATTAACATGTAATGTTGTAGTTATTTATGGTTACAATTGGTGTGTGTGGTTATATTAAGCTAATAGGGACTACAAGTTTCATTTTTCATAATATTTGTTAGGTCTAAGTAAACTAGAGGTTTCTATTTTCAGTTTGATATAGGAAAAAAAAAAAAGAGACCAAGAAAAACTGAGAAAAAAAGAAGTGGTTATATTTAAAGATTTATGCTGGAACTCTGTTTCTGCAGGTAGTGCATGAATATTTTCTCTGAAATGAAGTGTCCTTGATATACTCTTCTTGCACTTTATACTGTTCTATGAATTATAGAAGAATCCACACTGGCTGTGTGTGTTATTTTGGAAGAGTCACTACTCTCCTTAGATGCAGACTGAAGTAAGGAAAACTGAAAACTGAATCATCCAACCAGTAGTCATTTGGTATCATCATAGACATGCCCAAGGGAAAAATGAAAGTTCAACTTAAAAATTATCTTGATAAATAAGCTTTCAGAAAAAAAATGTTAAGCCAGGTTAAAAAGGATCAGGACACTATTTCTACGAAAACAACAACAATGAGCAAGCAGACCAACAACTGAGACTTTTACAGCTAATTGGAACAAATGACAAAGGCACACTTCCTAGAATACTGTAGCCTTTCCAATTGAACATCAAAGAAAGGCTTGTACCAGCACATAACAGAAGTAGCTTCAGATTTTCAGGTGATTTATTATGTTTTTACTAAATCATCAACACACCCTAAAATTCACCCCCGCCCCCACCCCCCCCCAAAAAAAAAAAAAAAATAAAAAAAATAATCCATCTAGTAGGTCGCTAACCTTGATATCTACAGGAGTAGTAACATTTTTAAAAGAGTACTAAGAGCTAAGACACTAAAGACTGTGGAAAGGCTGGCACTGTCCAGAGGATCCAGTGCAGACGCTCAGAGCTCCTCTGCTGGGGAAGCCTCAGCTTTCTGCAAAGAGCAGAGCGCGCAGCAAGGCAGCCATCACGTCTCATGCACCAGGGAGTTCTCTGTCTAACAGCGCTACTCATCTCTTCAAGGAGGTGCTAATTTTAGGATAATTTGGAAACGCTGTTCCATCTGCAAATTGAATTGCGCTTCCTATTTCACAAATACCAAGAACTAAGTAGAAGTCACCTTCACTTTTTCTATTTAACATTGCTTTTGCTGCAAGAGGCATGTATTTCACAGCTTGCTTTTTGTGCCTGACTGTTTTTATTTTTGATCCTTTGTAATACACTGCAATAATCAGTTTATAAAGACCAGTTTCTTAGAGTAAAGGCAGTAGCTATTACACTGGCTAAGTCATAAAGTATTTTGAAATGTCCTATATTAAGAACTATAGCAAACATTAATATTTTCTTTTTTATTTTAAACTATCATGCAAAGTTAAAAGCTCCTTTTTTTAAAGTGCAAGAGAGACTCTTTTCCCTTGTTAAAGCAAAGCTCCTTTAAATAGTAAAGTAATATTGAAATCCTAGTGCCAGCGTTGCTAGTTTATATGCAGCTGGTGGCCATCTGACTGCTGATATGAAGCCAATTGCAATTTGCCTAATAAGGACCGATCAAAGTTTACTACAGTTTCCTGAATTATTTTTATAGAAACTGCAGGAAAAAAAAGTATTAAAGATAAATTTCCATAACATCTGCAAACACTAAAAATATGATTTTTTTTTTTAAAAAAAAACAACCACCAAACCATGCAGTAGGTCCAGTACGTACAGCACCCCCTCATTTCAGATTTAGAACAGAGAGAGATCTAATCGAACTTGGTGGTCAGGGAGTGGATTTTGCAGCCATGTGGCCACGGTGGAATCATTTGACTCTCAAGTGGCTACCATAACAGCTGCTAAATGACAATGCTGGATTTAATTAAATATCTCAGGATTTCTTACAGACAGAAGCGGGCCAGTATAAATCAATACCAGATAATCAAAGTCAGCAAGACAACAAGAAACTGATACTGTCCACATTTAGTGTCCTCTGATATGTGTTCTGAAGTTTTCTATTATTTAATAGAATAAAAAGAACGTCTTTTTCTTTGCCTGAAACACTGAAAATTACTAACTACAGCAAGCAAAAAAGGAGCATGAAATAAAGAGAATACAGCAATAGATGAAAAAAGATAATTTCTGCAGTAACAGTATGCAATCTTGTGTCTTTGACAACTCAAATCATTTTGAACAAAGAGTAATTTATGGAGATGAAAGGGCAAGCACTTTCCTTCATTCATTTATTTGTTTTATTCCCTGTAGGATACAGCAAATAAATAAAATTACTTCTAAAAAGCCATTTTCCATTGTTAGCATTTACGCCTTGAGGAAAAGAATCTTAAAATCCTTTAGCTTTTGAGCAAACTCACTTACTATCATCCATTCCTCCCTCTTCTCATTCTTCATGATAAATTCAACAAATTTTAGTGATGTCACAGGTGTTCTAAAGAAAAGTAGTATTAGCAGGCTTATTGTGACCCAGATTTAGATTTTTAAGATGCTTTAATTCATTAAAGCTGAGGCATTTGGACAGCAATATAATAATTATTTGTCCTAGTTGGGGAAATACTTTCTTGTCCTGTTCAATTTGGAAATAAGTCCTGTATTTTATGAAAAGCAGGATCAATTCGAAAGCATTAAAAAAAATCTTGAAAGTTATTTAAAATGTAAACAATTAGCAACTTGTATATAATTCAAATCACATAAGGTTAATCAGCAGAATCCAAATGTAGAGTTATTTCCACAGTGACTTGTCGCATGTTAACAAGGTTGAATATTTGGTATTTTATTTTAGCAGCATCACAACAAAGCATAAGCAGTGTGACCTGGCACAACAGTTTAAATCCAATTAAAGCATTCAGGAATATAGTTTCATAATTTGACAAAAATAAATACAAGAAAGAATGTGTGTCTTGTAGCTAACTCTAGGCGCTAATTACTTAGTCTTGATTCCCTTTACTGTTAATGGTGGCAGAGGATTCTGCCTACAGAATCCCTTTATCTTTCCCTTTTTCCATTGACCATGCACCCTAAAGAGATTATCCTGAAGTTACCCCTTGGGAATAACCACCAATGCCTTTTTTTAGGCAATTTTACAAGCAGGTGACTATAGCCAGAGGTTCAGGCATTCCTGACGTTGCTATGCAAATGTAGAAAAGATAAAAATACATATTGTTGAAAGATAAGATAGATAACAGCCTAAAAAATGTACTATTCCTAAACAGTGGCTGCGGTCACAAGAGACTAGATATCCAGGAGTAAGTAAAGTGGACCCGCTGGTTTCGGAACAAACTATGTTACTGTTTGATGAATGCAGGTATTGAGGAATGAAATTATTGATCTTCTACCTATGGTTAATTCACATCCCCACAAACCCCCTGTGCAGGTTCTCCAACATTCAGCAGTTTTCCCTAAAGCTGATTATTTTCCAAGTATTGTTCACCTATTCTTCTGTATCAGGCTATTATGGTTTATCATGTGTAGGCCAGTTCTTGAAGATCATTCAGAAGCTAAAACATACAGAAATCATACATGATCCTTACACATAGCAGTACATTAATCTGAAGTAAGTACATGCTATTTTCATTCCGTGCTATCCTTGGGATCCTGTTTATCTATCGGTGCAGTTAAAAGTGTGGGTTAGCATTCATATACCTAGAAACAATCTTGGGATGCAGCAATTTTAGCTGCCGCCTCTCCCTACACTTCTCAGAACCGCTGCAATTCATTGATGATTTTACCATCTGTCTCAAAAGCTAAAATACTTGGTTTAAAAATATAAAAGCCAGACAAGCAACTCTATTATTACATGCAAAGGCCTCTCTAGCGCTGTAAACATAAGCTTAAAAGTTCCCACCGCCTTTGGAGTTCTACCTTTGTTAACAATCGTGAGACTAGAACGGGCTTGGCACCAGAATGGCTTAATCTAGGCTTTGCCATGGCAGTGCAAATTACTACAAAATGCCTCCTAGATTACGTTAAGGTTCTTTCCAAAGGAACTGCCTTGCTGGTGGGTACATCCCATTGAGACATTTCAAGGAAAAGCTTGGAATTAAATCATCAATTACTATCCATCTTACTGATGATTAATCTTTGTATTTGTATACCTCTCTGCTGCTGTCCCATCTACGTAGGGATTTCTCTTGTTACCCCAGTCATGTAGGTCTAAATAAACCCTTATCACTACATTCTTACTCTTATACGTTGTAGACAAGATTTGGTCAACTCAATATCTGACAGCCAGTCTATGTACTGAATTTCTTTGCTTTTGGATACTTTTGGATAAAGACAGTTTCTCCTTTGTTCCTCCTTCTTTTCTTTTGTGGTGGTGTAACATAGCATTTCATTTTCTGCTATAATATCCTTCATTCCCAAATTTTACCCCTAATTCCTTTTCTTCAGTTAGTTATAAATATTAAGGAGTAGGCATACTTGAATTTGATTACATTAGCACATTTTACTGTATTGTGTTGTCTGTGTTACTCTGATATATTTAATTTTTCTCTATTATCTAAAACATGATCATCATGCTTTGAGTGAGGTAAGTATAATCAGAAAAGAAAGCAAAGGAACGTGCCAAGCTGCAAGACCCCTGAAGTGTCATTTCTCTTAACAACTCTTTTTTTGTACAAATTTTCAGTGTAACACTGGGCATTAAAGCATACATAACTTTTATACATCATATTACCACATGATGGGCAGTTGTCATATAGTGTGCCAAAAAAAGGAGGGATAACACTGTGTAGAAAATATCTATAGCGTTTTTTAGAGATTTTGTTCTAGCAGCACAGAAATGCAATCTAAACTCCTACATCACAACTTGACAAAAATACATTCAATTCAATTTTAGAATAAATCGTTTCTGGAATAAGATTATCTGCCACATTTCAGTTCAGAAACATTTCTTGATATCCACATTCCATTTTTTCACAAACAGGCATTCTGACCAAGTTTGGCAGGGTTTTAATTACAGAAGCACAGATATACCTCTAAAATAAAAGTTTTCAGTATTCAAACTTTGCAGGGACCACTTCATTTAAGACTCTGAGGGTGATATCAAATCTGAAATGACAGTTATGATTTTCAGGCATATTTCCCTCTATAACACATGCATTCTTCACACTTTAAAAAAATGAAGGCACAGTTACAGCTGCTGCCTACTGATCTGTGTGCATTGAGCAGCACAGCAACATATTCAGCTTATCGGAACCGTTTGCAAGAGCATGTTTGTCAAGCAAAACTATCTCAGAGCATTAGGGAACTGGTGTCTCAGTTGGATTACTTCACTAACTCTTCTATAATAGCGTAGAGGGGTTATTTCAACTGAGACTATGCAAACAAAACCAAAAAATTCTCACAGACTGCTAAGTGACTCAGAAACCTCAACACTGTGAAACCTAAAACCGTTTCAGGCTTGAGGTTCAATATGCAGATAAAATCTAGAGACGGTCAGAATACAACAGCAGGAAGGAAATTATAAGCTTTGACGCTGGCCTGTTTCCAAAGTACAGGCCATATCTCAAACTACAAATGGGCATTTTGATGCAGAATAAATACAATAAATTACTAATAATTCCTATGTTTTTATAGCAATATTCCTCAGTGAGTCACAGCAAACTTCATAAGATGGTATCATTATGCTCACATTGTAGGTGTGGAAACGGGCACAACAGGGCTCTCCTAAGCTTTAAGCAAATACATCTAGTAATCAGAAAACACTGATTGTCATGTAGAGACCAGGTCTGTTCATTTGTCACGCTAGCTTGGCTCCAGACAAAATTGTCTTCTCATGTATGACTTTCAGCTTGAGGGCAGCTGGAGAGCAAATATATTATAACAATGTTCTCTCTGTTGGTCAACCTTTTAGACCTCTGATGCCTGAACCTAAAATCCAGTGCGCTAAGGGCTGTGCTTGCCTAGGGAAAAGACAGCTTTTCCTGAATTGCTTTGAAATGTCATATAAGCACAGGCAAAAACAATAGACTGGTAATTTCACTTTTTACTATGCATTGGTAAAAGAACTTGCAGCGTTCCCACGGTCTGCACAAGAACAGAATAAGTGACATATCTATGAAATGCTTTATATTAGGCTTGTCTAGCCCTTCCTGACTAAGCTCTGCCTAGCAGATCAACTCCTTTCTTCAAATTCCGTAGCCAGGCAAGATTAAGAGATCTGAGGAAACAAGATGAGACATCCAGAAAAATAAAAAGAGATTTCTGGAAGTAGAGGATCTAATACTCTCAGCAATGATATGATTATAAAATTAATCTGTGTACACTAGAATATTCCTAACACATTACAGTGCATTATAAATATATTTGTATATAGTGCATTATATTTGTATATTTATATATAAATATACATAAGTGATATATAATCAAATCTTTATCACAGAGCAAACCAATGACAGAAAGCTTCTCAGAACGCTTGATTAAAAGCACAAAAGTGTCAACCCTTTTTCCAGCGGTGTCTGTGGAAAAACTGAGCAATTTCAGAAAGGCCACAGTTTTGCCAAGGTTCAGAGGAGGCAATCATTTTGACCGGACTGTGACCGAGTAAAGAGTCTTGCTAACTTGTATGGCACCAGCCAATTTTACAAGGGGTAAAGCAATTGACATCACCCATTTAAGGAATGTAAAATGTGAGGACAAGGACCCATATGAGTTCACCTTTTTCCATGACTGCCAAGTTATTCTGATCAAAAAGTAACTCAACAAAAGCTTCTGCACCTTCTTAAGTATTTGAAGCCCCTCAGCTGTGGCTCTGGTTATTAGCACAAATTACTCCAACTGTTGTACTGCCATGTAGAAAAGATTGGCTCCAAATTAGTCTCTTCTGATATGAGATACCAGCAAAATCAATTGCTTAGTGCATTCATAATGACCTCCCACTCCTTTGAGCTTTAAAATTCCAAAACTGCCATGAATACCTGAGGGGTTTTACACACATAAGGAATGCATTCAGCTACCCTATCACACACATACGTAATTCCCAGTCAAATTGGAGGATTGTATCATGCACGTTATTAAGAAAATAATCACACGAATACTTCAAAGGGCCTGATTCCCTTCTCAGAGTAGGCAGACAATAAGGATAGCCAACAGAAAATGCTATGCCCAGGAGCCCCTGTACCCCAGTAGTAATTAAGGGACCTACGTATATGGGGAGAAACTCAGACAGTTGATGTCATAAATAAAGATATGTAAAAAGAGATGAAGAGAACAGAATAGACATGCTTGTACATAACCTCTGTATGTGATGAGAGCACTAGCCTGGGAAGCAAGATGACTTCATGCAGTCAGAGGAGATTCAAGTTGCATCAGCCACTTGTGGAGGCATTCCTTCTCCAAACGGTTAAAAGTGTGCTGTGCTAACACACTGAAACTGAGCATCACTGTAGAGAGATACAAAGATTCCCATGGCCACAGGAAGAAGGTCCTGTGAACCTGCCTCTGAAGAAGAGACATTAAACTGAAGGTTGGCTACACAAAGTGGAAATACCGCAGAAAGCAGGGAGCAGCAGTCAGGATTATGTGGGAGCTCTGAGACACCAGGTTATGTACAGGCATGCAGATGGGAACATCCACATGCCCCACCACCAGAAGTTTTTGGAAGAAATCTGTTACAACTGTCTCTTTATGTGGAGTCTGACCCTGTGGAACACACCTACCAGGTCATATTCTTCATCTCTTTCCTGCATTCCAAGAAGACTTGAGCTGAGTGGTGGCACTGAACTTCCCAAAGCAGAGTACTCATAAGGTCACTTATATACGGCACTGCAAGAAACTAGGGACTTTTAGTGTCAGAAGGGGAGACTCCTTGAAAGCTTAGGGATTTTGTGAGTTAGGTAAGCACTAGCCAGTTGATTTTATATTAAAATTTTACTTAAGATGCCTGAAGTTCATTTAATTTTCACTTTAGGGATCCTTTTCAGGATCCGTACTACAATGAGTAAATATATTTTGTGCTGTTTATGAATCTGATAAGTATACAGCAATTTCATTTTCCCAATAAAATTATCAGCTGGGGGGGGGGGGGGAACATTATATTTTTAACTAAAACCAGGACACAACAGTGTGATTTGTGCAGATCCCCACCAATTTCAGTAGGGCTTCCCCTAGTGGCAGTTATCCTCCTGCTTAGAGTAAATCACACAGCCAAGATCTAACAGTCTAAACAGCTTCACAGATGATGCACACATTGCACATATAAACACAAACAAAAAAGAGGGAGAAAACAAGTTACCTTTTTTTTTTTTTTCCACTAATCTTAAACACAGACTAAGACTAGTATTTTCAGGGAGAGACTTCATTTCCAGATTTTAGTGAGCTATTAATGAAGTTTCCATAATGATTTTAGGCAGCTCTTTTCCAATACACATCATATTATAATGTGGACTATAAATGCTTTTGTTAACAAGCAGATGAGCCTGTCATTCCCATGCCAAGTAAGGATACTCTCATAATTAGAAACTGCACATTCCCTAGAAGCAAAACTCTTACTGAGTACACAGCTGCAGGGAGCCTCTGTTGTGGCTGCACCCTGCTTCCCACAGAAGAGGTCCCCATGGTGTGGAAATTATTTCCAGCAGTTATAGAAATCAATGCAGAGTAGATTTTAAATATATTTCTAGCTTTTATTTTGAAATAAGGTTCTGAGAGGGCAGTTGCAAACAGATTCCACCCATCCCTTCCTCTTTAGCCCGAAGTTTAGTAGCAGTTTGTGCAATCGTAGGGGCAATTGATGTGGAAAAAAAATGAAGCATAAAGCAATGAGAGAATGTTTGAATTAAAGTGGATGCAAAGCACTTTCAAGGATAAAGATAAGTTTTGTAAAAGATATCTCAGCATCCAGCAATGGTATTATAACTAATGGAAGGACCTCAGGCAAAAGCAACCCTCCCTTCAGGAGGCTTCTCCTGAACCTTCTGTCCTCCCACTCTATCAAACCTAGCCATAACTCTCTCATAATGTCTGCTACAACAAATTCCCTCATATCTATCTTTCTTAACAAGAACTACAGCTTTTTTTTTTTTTTCTCTTGCCTTTTTTAATAAAAATTTGCTTCCAAGCTGGTACGTGAAGGGGGCTTCATAGCCCACAACCATTGCAACAACTTTTGGGGCAAATGGTCTGCCTAAACTCTTCCAATACCCTTCAGGCCAGACAGACCACCCTGGCTTTTAGCTAGAGATTTCTGCTTTTTGCACCCTTTTGCGTTTGCAGCTCTCCAACACCTTATCCAACTCCCACTCAGCCAAGTGGCAACAAAATGCTCAATGTTGAGACAATCTGGAGATTTTCCCTTGCTTGTCACAAAGTTTTTTGAATTTTAAAGTGTAAATCCTTCTTTACAAACACTTGGGAAACTCATCTGATTTGCTGCCCACTAGGGTCTATCTCATTATACACAAATGTCTATTTCTAGAATCTAATGTGAGCACATTTGCAAGGTAACATGTGAATCACACAGAATCTACCGCTATACTTTTCTATTCACAATGCTGTCAACTTGGATTTTATATCAAGCAAGCATGCTGTGAATATGATCAAGAAGGTCATCTGAGGGTTGTTCTAGCATTTATTTTAAGGCTATCAGAATTTGGGGAAGTGTGCAAAGAAAAACATAAAGACCGACAAACTAGTAGCTTAAAACTAGTAGTTTATTTACCTAAATATTTAGCTCCCAAGTGCTTTTTTCAGCATACACAGCGCTTACGCATAATCTATGTTAAAGATAGTTTGGTCTTCTATATTACCTTCTCCAGAACATGTCACTCTGAGAGCAGAGTAATCCCTTTAGTATCAGTAGACCAGGGTAGGCAAATGAAAAATTCTAACCTATCATGTACTCAAGATCATCTCAAAAATTGCTCAGCTTTTTACATCCAAATCATTTTTTCCATAACAAGTAATGCTGCCCTGAACACCAAGGTTATCATCTGCTTTCTGAATCTGTCTTGGCAAGAACCGCTTCTCAGTGACTGCAAAAGAAAGTTTTTCATGCAAGTCTTCAGAAATGCTCCTTTAGAGTTCCATTAGATAAAGGAAATATTTTCTTCTAGAAATGCTGAGACACCATCCTCAATTTTTTTGCAGGCACAGATGGTCAGCAAATAGAAATATCTTGGTGAAATACTACATTTTACTCTAATATTTAAAGTAGAGATGGAGTTCTAAACACTAATAATATCTCTATTCCTCACAGAATACCCAATGAATACCTATGATCCAATTACACCCACAAAGGTAGTTTGTGAATATTACTTGTATTGACTAGGCTAAGATGCCTGATTAAAATTTATGATTTTATTCAAATAGTTTATATGGACCTCTTTCTCTAAAACCTTTTATAGAAAATAAAAAATAATTATAATAATCAGTTAACTCATAGCATCCCACACTTTTGCAGACTCTAGTGGGTACACTTCCATTTTCAGTGCTACGTATTCGGCAGTAAGAATGAAAATTTAAGAAATCACTGAGATTGAAAACCTCTCTTTTTCAGTGGTATTAGCATGCAAACTACCATCAAGGAAGAAAATTTGATTTACGGATAGAACACAACCAAGCACATGGCAGTTGTAGGTCTTCACTCTATCCAAACAAAAGGCTGAAAAGCTGTGCACAACATAATTAATGGAGCTTAGCAGCAAGTGAGAATTCTGCACTCTCTTTTGTGTTTATTGGTATTCTTGTCAGCATGTTAGTTAGATATATACAGTTTTGTTGTGATATGCTGACAGATTTGGACTGTATATATTGCTCCCAGTGGTTGTGGGCTCAGTTTGCAGAACATATGCCTTCACAAACTGGGTTTCCTCTAAGGAATAAATGAAGGGCATCCAGTATACACTGTTGTCATTACTTCATTACTTTTCCAGTAGTCCCAGTACTCATAACAGTTACTCAAACATTATTACTGTAAAGACGTAAAGAAAAAGATGGATAATTCCTGGTAAAAGGGATTCTTTTTTTCAGGACATATGAAGGATTCAAGTAGTAAATATTCAGTCAATAACAGATTGAATTATAAAGACCCTCTACATATATCTGTCATCATTCTAGCAACTTTATATCATGTCTTTCTATAGGTTTCTCTCAAGGACAGCCATGTGTCCTCTCAGTGACAGTTCTGCACTTTCTGACTTCCAGCAGCATGGGCACAGAGCATTTCCCAACTGCATTCTTTTGGAGGGCTCACTACAGCTGACCCACAGTCCTGAGAAGTCTAGGACATACCAACATTACAGGAAAGGTGAAAAGAATTCTAAGAAACTGCTGGAAATATTCCAAAGCATTTAATCTTGATTTATGTAGCAAGTTCAATTCAGTTCTTTAAAGACACTTTGTTTATCTCACCTGTCTTTTATACTGAGAGACAGTCAAAGCAAGGAATATTTTATGGCCTGACTCAACAAGATATTTAAGAATATAAATTGTCACACTTGCATGAGGGGTTTTTTTCATGGTTTAATACTTTCTGAATCACAGTGTATTTAAGTGTCTTCTACAGTGCTGTGAAAGCCATTGGAGTTTTCTGCAATAATAATGATTCAAAATGATAAAAGATCAGCCGTATAGAGCTGGACATAGATTTATAACATAGTGTCCTTGCAAATCTGCACTTAAGACCACTATGTAGTACTAAAAAAATAATTAAAAATTACTGTCAAAATCAACTACCAATTAAACTGAATGAAGGATTCTGAAAAGTCTGTTTAAAAAGACACAAAATACATGTCAGATTTTGTAAGTAAAGTAATTCTGAAAAGGAATTTTTGTTTTCTCCTACCTCAAATATGAAGAAAAATCACTTTGAATCTCATACTTTCCAGGTCCATTTGCCATAGTGTTATACAATGGTAGTAGAAACAGGTCCTTAGACTGCTATAAATCTTGTTGGATGATTTTTTATTCAGCTACTCAATTAATATTATTTCATTGTAAATCCAAGTATAAAGTATATCTTTGCTACAATAAAGAACAATGCAAGCAAAGGAATCTAAAGCAGAAAATTTGAACAATTACATGATCAGATTTGTTTTATTAGCTAATTCATATTTGATTTTCTTCTATTTTTCTCTTTCAATTATTAGATATGAAGATTTTTTGCAACCATTTTAATCAACACTCTTATCCCACTTCATTGTATGCAATGAAGCAACCATCCTGTGTGTATGGTAATATCTCCATGGTAACAGATTATAAAACATAAGCACAGGATTGTGATCACTATTTAGAAAAGAAGGCGGTTGAACATGAGGAAATTACACTCCCAAGTCATTTCATTTCCTTGATATTTCAGCAACGACATTTAAAGATTGGAATGTGCTGTCAATTCCCAAGTTTCAATTAAAAAAATATTAATTAGGCAATTTACATAAATTTATACCCTAGAAATATACCAGAAAATAAAGTAATATTTTGTTTTATCATATTCATTATTCTGTCTTTAAGGTAAGAACAAACTTACTCATGTTTCACTGTGAGCAAAATCATGGAAAATTTAATATTCCCATTGAAGTCAACTTGTCTGTGGGACCATTTATGCTCTTAAGGGGAAGCACCTATTTCACAGGATGTATGCCTTTAAAGTATGCTGCATATTGTATTTTTTGATCTAAAGTACAGTCACACAAAAGAAAGCAGCAGAGGTACCTGAATCCACTTAGCTTTTTGAGAATGCATGAGCAAGGAAAAGGATCTGATCAGATATTCCCTTAGTTACAGTTATGAGCTATTAATAGGAGGAGACCAAGCACAATATGACTTCAGTGGACATACAGGAAAATTGCCTTTATGTATGTTACTTAGCTCTTTGGAGCATATTTAAGCAGGAAGAAAGCAAGCTGTCAAAGACTTCAATTCATTGCCTCTCATCTTCTCCTGTGAGGAAAGGACCTACCATCTTTTTCCTAACTATGCACTAAAAAACTGTCTGTGTTTTGATATCTAGTCCCCTTGATCCCACAGAGCACAGATTACAAGAATTACAAAAGGAATTATTTAGACAAGTTCTCAGGAGGAATCTGTGCATTATGGCAGTTCAGTTGACTTTTAGGAAAAATGTATTTAGATATATTATTTACATTGAATGAAACAGTCTGAGTAAGAAGTTTAGACTAAATACCTAACTTCTAGATGCACACGGACAGATGACAGGTTCTGTCGTCAGAAGCCAATCGGTACCGTTCCAAGACCTGTCCAAATTAAGTGGGATGATTTACCTTCAGGAGTGACTATTTCCCTCCACTGGCTGTAGAGGGAGCCGACACAACGAGCTCCCTTTACAAAGCTTCGAGTTACATCATATAAATTCCAGCCCCAATTGCTCTCTAGTGTTTTATTTATTTACAGGCAGAAGGGACTAGCTTGCAGAAGATGCATTCCTCTCTCAGCACTTTGTGACTGAAAGAGTTTGTGTCTAAATATCTGCTATTTTGTTCCTGCTCTGTCTGTTTCCCCACAGACCCAGAAGTATATGATCATCGACCAAAGAGCAGACAGCCTACCTACATTACATTTTTCTTGCTGCAGCCTGCTTGAATTAGAAGCAGTTTGAAAGATGCGCAGTTTCAAACGGTAGTTTATTTGCATTACTCGTGAAAGTCCTCCAGCTAAATTTCCACACAGCACACTGATTATGTCCATGCAAGTGTGTCTGTGGAGCTTTTAAGCTTATTGAGACAAATAGTGAAAGTAACAGACAGCGAGAGCTTCCTGTACTGTGCATAACTAGATTTTCATCTTAGCTTATTCGGAGCTTCCTCAGTGAATGATCCTTTTAGCCATTTTCATATCATCCTAAATTCCATGCGTCAAAGGTTGGAGGGTATCACTGCATGGATTTAAAATGCCTAGTTGCCAAAAAAAAAAAAAAAAAAGAATCAAATTTCTTGTAAACTTATATGTATATTATCAGTTGTAATCTTAGAATGAGGAATGCTTTGAGGTCAACAAACAGTAGAACCGTTACCACAGTTTCCATTGTGTACATGGTGCCTTTTCCATATAATGAAATAACTTTTCTTCTCTCTAAAAAGCATTTCTGATCTAGGAAATAAACTATCTAAAAGAAAAAAACATCCTCAGGCAAAATTCTATGGACTTCATTATTCTAGAGATCAGACTAAATGATCCAATGACCCCTTCTAGCCTCCAAGGAACTTACAGAAATTACATGACCTTAATGAGTGAAAGTGCACATATTTAATACCCTTTAATAGATTCATGGCTTTTAAAGATCATTATGATAATCTGCTATGGCCTTCTACAGTAACCACTTATCAAAACATTAATGATCAAAAATCATTTCCTATAAGGCATAGAAAAATTCCTTACTAAGAGACAATATTGATTTTAAGACACTTGCAAGTGATAAGAATTCAGTACCATCAGGCAAACCGTGCTGGAGGTCAATGCCCTTCATTATTAGTTTTCTTTACTTTTTATTTTAATTTGCCCAAATTCAGCTTCCAATCACTTGTTCTCATTAAGCCACCTTTACTAAACCCTCCCTTTTATCAAAAATCTGTAAATAAAAATCTACTGTAAATAAAAACCTACTACATTCATACTGTTCAATGAGATTACACACTAATATTTTGGTATTAGTAATTCCTCAATCTCCCACTACAAAGGAAACCCAAATCATGCCTAGTATTTTTCTGATAATTTCCAAGTTAACATCATTCTTCTTAAAAACAAAGTTACTCTTCACCAGGTAGTTCTCTGGTGTTTCTATTTGCAATAGTTCATTCATTTACACTGTGAACACGCATACATAGACATGTGCACGCATACATATATATAGTTGTATATATTCTGCTTGCAGGGTCTCTTTGCACCCATTTAAAGATGTGCAAATAAATAAACAAACCCCAAAAGGGACCATGCTATTACTTTCAGATGAAAATAAACTGCAAGATGTACTTAAGGCTCTCCAGCTGTGAATGGTCTGTGGGATCAGACCACAGATAATTCCAAGATAAAAAACACTGCAGTGTGTATCATGTGAGTAACAGGACATTTAGGGTTTTCTGTATCGTTGTTCAGATCAGCTCCTGTTGGTCCACACTATTTTCTAAAGCAGACAAGTGACTAATTCCACCGTAATCGAAATTGTTCATAAGCCTCTCAAAATCTACCTGAAGAACTTTCAGTTTCCAAAATTATATGCATTATTTTTTCAGACATGCTGGGAGGCTTATTATGTTCAGCTGTCTTATTACGTTGGCTGCCTTAACTCTTACGTCTCTTATGGAGGAAAATTACCTTTGAAATTGTACTGATATCCTATGAATCTAACCTATATTTCTTTTTGCAAGATCCATTAAAATACATTTCATTAATATTCACAGTCAATTAGCCCATATTGCAACTTAATCCAATCTTTTCATCCTTTGCCTCCACCACTAAGATTACACTTCCACAGGCTAAGTGACAGGAAGATAGAGCAGAAAGACCTCAGCAACTCAGCATGGTTCTTGTACTATGTAAGATTTTGAAGCTGTAACACAAAATTCTTTCACTTTCAGGTTTTGTACCGCTGAGTCCATAAAAGCATATTTTTCCTGGAGGCTGTTGGTTGTTTTAAATATTTCAAAGGCCTTCACTTTTGTGTTTTATCATTCACAACAGAAACCTATCCCACTTGTTTGACACGTTATGTCAGTTACCACCAAACGGTGAGTTATGGCTCAAATTTGGGAATGAGCAGTACAAATATGGAAAGATCACCACATGACTGATCAGGAAGAAACCAAAACTGTTGTTTCTCTAATAGGCTTTTGAGGTCTTAAGTGACAGCAGTTTAAATTCAGGCTTACTTGTAAGGAAGCTTTATTTTAGTTTTCCTCTATATTTCTCATTCTCTTTATAATAACTACTTCCCACTTCTACATTATTATCAAAGCTGCCCACACTTAAGGAAACTCACTGTTTGTCTTCAAATTCCAGCATCCATCTGGACTGAATAATGTACTATAAAAAGAATACGGCATTGCTTTCTTACTTCTTTTGCTTTGTTTTTAAATAAAAAGCTTGATAGAATTGAAGTTTTCAAAGCTGGGTGATACACTTTTTAACTAAAACACGATGCTTTGCTTTTGAAGCAAAAGCTATGCAGACTCCTAAGTGCAGAGAATCACATCACTAAAAAGTCTCATTGTACTGCAACCATCTGCAGACATACAGGAAATAGGTGATGCATCCAGATTGGCAAAAAGAGATAAAGAAGAGAGAGAGACCAATAATGAAGAGAAAGGAAGTGTTGATAAAATAAGAGCTTTTTACTATCAGTAAGGGGGAATCCCTATTAGCCGTATTCATTTTCAAAGAGGGAGTCTGTAGATTCAGATAAAGCTTCTGGCCACTGCTAATTAGCAAGAAGAAGAAACAAAATGTAATTTGCATCTGGAAACACAGGAACATAGAAATCCCCACGCTAAGTCAGTCTTGAGGTCTGTTTAGGTTCAACTGTCTGTGAGGGTCTCTCAGATACTTCAAAGGAGGAGGACGCTTACTGTGTACTGATCTGGAGCTGTACTGCCTGTGGACCTCTGACACCAGCTATAGATGAAGAAAAATCTGTAATGAATATCTTTGTGTAGGTAGTTGCAATACATGGAAACAAATCCTTTATTATGTGGCCTCATTTCTTAGTAGAAGCATGGACACATCCTTTTCTAGCATGTCTGAGTGCAGCAAGCAGCTAACGTGCGTTAGGCCTGGTTAGCATAGCTGCCAGTGTAACCCCATGAACTTCAGCCAGGTTTTAGTTTCAATAAAAGCAGAAAGATTTAGGAAATGTTTTGTGGAAGTAGAAGCAGATCAATCACCTGTCCCAAACAACAGCCTGCACTTGAACAGTTTTTGTGTGCTCAAGTAAGTAGATAGGCAAACTATGCCAACGATCTGCAGACCATCGAGAAGCGCAAAAGCACTAAAGAAATGCCTAGACTGTGATAGCAAATCAGAAAACAACATCACAATTTGAACAGATAAATCACCAACAAGTTATTCTCTACTCAATCCCATAACTAAGAACACTTAGCTGGGGAATGTTGAGGTTAGACAAGAGTTTCTCAAAAGACTCCAGGGAGAGAAACCTCATGACCTTGCACCATCATCTGGGACCGCCAGGGAAGGAAGAGCCCAGGTGACCCCACAGCCAGGCTGCAGGATGGTGCTCAGGCTGACTGTCACTACTCACACACCTGACTGCTCTGCAGGACTGCAGCATCTCTCCTGTGGAAGAGGGAAGTCGTGTACAAAACCACTACACAAACCTGGCCAACTTCTTGGCCTCATTGCACCACCTCCCTCATGGCACAACGAAGTTATGCAATTTGTAAAATTGCATATATCTGTGAATAAAGTGCTGTGGTATCAAAATCCATTTAGCCTCCACATTTTCATTTGGTCTTCAACCACGACCCCAAGATGTCAGATCAAAACATTTGCCTCCTAAACCTCCAAAACTCTTGTTTATTTTTCATAATTCTAGTAATAATATATTAACAGGTGCATATTGCCTTGACTTTACAAGGCACACGCTCCAATATCACACAAATCTAAAGACCTTGTGATCGTACATATACCTGTATATATACAGATTGATGAGAACCCGATTTATCATTTCTAATTTCCCTAATACTTCATGGGAGGGCACTTGCATTTATGTAAATTTGTTACTGAATGAACACATTCCTCCAACTGCAATATGTCCCTCCAAGTAGTGCCACCTATCACTGCATATGCCAATACTCCTATGAATGTTAATGTCATTGAGGATAATTAGGGGGTTTTTTTGTAATTGAAAACAACAGTGATAAAATATTTAACAGGTGAATCAAGTTAATAATTTTTTCAAAAACAATTTTGTGCTATCATAATACTCTGGTGCTTACACAATAGAGATAATCAAAATTCCAAGTGAAGGACTGCATTAAAAAAGGGAGAGAAAACTTATTACCCACTCTTGTCTAAAAATTAGCAATACCTATTATTTTATGCTAGATAGGTGACCAAAGTTTTCCAATTTGCATAATCTTTTGAGAAATCCAGCTGTATCCAACTCAATCAACCTCTCACATCCATAAAAATCTAAGAAAATATTCAGTAAACCCAATTTCTCTCAATTTCAAAAAAATAGGTATACACATCTCTATATACATCTACCTATGTAGAATAAGCTTGATTTCCATCAAGTGAAATCAGCGCTGTCTTGAAAGAACAAATTAATTTTTAAGTAAGATGTGGTATCAAAATCCATTTAGCCTCCACATTTTCATTTGGTCTTCAACCACGACCCCAAGATGTCAGATCAAAACATTTGCCTCCTAAACCTATGTCTGTTACTGTCTATGTCTGTTACTGGACCCAAAGATGCAGCCCAGGTTCATTTCAGGTCCAGGTGTACACCCTGTCATCTCCTGACTTTTTTATAAGGTAATATCTAACCAACTATCAATCTTCCCACAGCCCTGGGAGACCTTGCAAGGTAATCTTGATGCAGGAGGAAATGGTTTGAAACTTTCTGATTGTACATATGTATCATTTTAGGGGATACTCAGCTCCAATTTTAACACCCTCTATAACTGAAGTTTCAATAGTTTTGGGGGTTTGTTTATCTTTCTTTCCTAAGGAATTACTTTCAGCACAGTGGGTTGAGATTTCTTCGTTGATCAATCAGAATGGATAAGAATGAGGACCCACACTGCTGGAGGGCAACATAGCAGTGATTCAGAACACCTCACTGACCTCAGCCTAGAAAAAGTTGTTTGGGAGCACAGGATGATAGTGGGTATTCTGAACATGGGGACCTAACCCGCAGCACTGCAACATTTCATTAAAATACATGCTTCGGAGCTTCGTATGTCCCAAATGAAAAGTTTAGTTTCCTGTCAAAATAAATGTTTCATGTTGACTTAAATTACATTTCCATATTTTTACTATAATGAAAACAAGTATAAAAAATTGAATTATATTCCCTTTTCCTACATAATTTTTTGGTTCATCAGCTGAACTAAAAATCAGTTATTCATACAGTCCTACTTGCAAGTTCATTAAAAATATTGGATTCCATAAAATCCATTATATTTTGTATAATCCCCAGCTGATTTGCATTATTTTGGCAGACTAGTTTAAGTCTTTATTTATCAAGCTTTGAATTGCTATTCCATTATTTTGACTGGGATCAAAGTTAGGGTGATAAGACTAGGTTTAATGGAAGTAGCAAGGTACAGTGAGTAGTGCTGTATTTGTTTTTTTAATCAAGATTATTTTTTACTGCATTTGATGCTAAAATAAATAAAAATATATGATTTTATTTTTTTTCAGTAAAACCCAGGATAAAATTGTAGACAATTCAGAACTATTGGGAAGAAAAAGGACTTAACTTTTTCTTTTTTTTTTTCCCTAAACTAATTTATAACTTCAGTTGTTCAGGTCCAAAGAAAAAGAAGTACATTTGGGCCAGCATGCCTACAGTAGCCATGCGTGATGACGGTGTCCAAAATTTTATCAGTTTACATATAATACTATTTGTGCAATAAAGTTTTTGAAAATACAGATTCCAAATGAAATCTTTTAGTTATTGTTTGCAGTTTTGCATCTCTTTGTGGACAACTGCAGACAATTTTATGTAAATGTATCATCTGTAACATTAATAATAAACCAGAAAGGCTCTGATTTTTCCACAGAAATGTATTTCATTTTATACTCCTAAGCCAATCAAGGAACACATTTACTAACTTCACAGCTAAAGAAAAAAAATCACACATCCCTTTTTCTAAGAGCACAGAACTTCTGTATTCATTTGGAGTATCAATGTGGGTGAAAAGTCTCTGCATACTCTCATATATTTTTGTTCAATGTTTAAGTATTATAATATTGTAAATGTAAATCATGTTCCTTACCAGGTCTTTCAAAAAATTTAAGTTTACTCACTACATCAGACTACAAAATCTGAACATATTCATATTGATTTTTGACTTTGAGACATGTTTGAAAACAATGAAAAGAAGTGCAAAACAGATTCTGTGAGGTTATGTGCATTAAAGGTAGTTTACATGTAATACTGCTCTTTCAAAGGGAACTTCTTGCAAGCATCCTACTTATACATATCTATTTAAAAAACTCTGGCCTTTTTAAAGGAAAAGTGAACAATGTAGTTGGTAGACCAGATTGACTTGCTATATTGGAAATCAGGGTTCAAAATGGATTTTCCTGTGTATAAGACTATTCTTCATCTTAATAGCATATGCTTAAAATAAAGTAAAAAGGAGAAGGCTTACAATGGTGGCTTTTACTTGGAGCACTATACTGTGGTATGTGTTAACACAATCAAACAATGAGAGCAAGGGGGATTCACAATACTCCTTAGAACCCTCAGAAGTTCATTGACCCTTGTATATAGGCAGAGAGGTGTGTGCAGTCAGTATCCTTGGAGGGTATTTTCACATTAATGACAAGTAATAACCAGAAGTTTGTAGCTCTCTAATTGCAATCTAACAACAACAAACTGTGGAGGCAAAGCTGAATGCTGCCAGCAAACACACCTCTCTGTAGGGGAGGTAAAAACTGGTCAATATATACTTATATATACTTATTTTTATATACTTTTATATATATATATACTTAATATACATTTATAATCCAGTTTCCATAAGAATAATTGTTTTCCATTTAATTCAAATGCTGCTTTCAGTTCTTCCATCTTTTTCCTTCTTTACTTCTTTTTCTCCTGGCATTTTTTTCCTAAAATTGTTCTGTTTCTGTATTCAACCTTCCTTTCACCTGACCTCTGCTTCTTTGTGTCTCAAATAAACAAAACAGAAGAAGATCAAAGAAATCAACAAAGTTCTTAGTGAAGCTGGAAAAATTAATTTATAAGAGAGAGATTCAGTTTAAATAGCATATGACTAGCAGGATTTGGAGATAAGAGTTAACAGTGTATGAATTTTTAAACAGGAAACATTAAGGAATTAAGGAGTAAGACCCAGCAAGCAAATGGATATGTGAAGCATGACTACAGATAGCACAGAGCTTAGGAAGACAATCTTTTTGGAGAACAGAATAAAGGGGATCTGAAAATTCAAAGCCTGTTGCGTGGGAAGCATGCTGGATTCAGACTGGTGAGTTAGAAGCAAGCACGTATGGGTGTTTTAGGCATCCATACATGTTATTGTATCCTGTAGAACCGCATAATATCTCTGAATCCCACAATTTGATTAGAACAAAAGTAAATTGCACAACTCTATGGCAATTTTCATAAATTTACTACTTTAAATTATGACACAAAATAATTCACCAAGTACCTTTTATTTTATACACCTTTGACCACCATTTTTTTCATAGCTAATTTTCATAGCTACTGAATATGGTTCTTCAGCTTTTCAATTATTTTTCTTTTTAACCTTTTATCATGCTCTCTATTCTCGTCTAGCTGTTCCTGCCCTTCCACTCACAGACTGTTCCAGTTCTTAACTGTGCTCAGTTCATGCTTCCATTCAGGCCAGACTGTGTGAGCCACTGTTCCATCTTTCTGTCAGTTTACTATCTGTCGACAGCAGTAATCTCTCTGCCATCTCTTTCACCTAAGGCTGACTTTTTCTCACTCAAAGTTAAGAGAATGAAGGAGGTAGCTCTGAGCAAAATTCTGGAAAGCTTTGACATCACTGTCTTTTTTGGATGTAGTGCAAAAAGGATGGTATGTGTAAGGGAAAAAATTGGGGCATGATAATGGAAAATTCTTTATGACAGTGATAGGGTTGGATTTGAAAAGGTTTCAAAAAGAGATCATAGATGACTTTGAATCAAATTATTTCACAGGTTTCTTACTTGAAAAGAAATGTGTCAAATCATTTTCAAAGTACATAGCTTGAGTATCAATGAAAAGACAGTAGGAGTCAGCCTACATTCATAAACATGACAATGATTTTAGGTACTTCAGTTCTGAACTGCTCAACAATATACCCTAAAGGGAACTGCATTCAAGTAAACACTAAACATCCAGCCACTGAGCTCTAATTCCTTTATGTTCTTCAATTGGCTTTTCAAAAACAGAAATACCAAAACTCAGTTACTTCCTGGAGTGCAGTCTAAAGTTTATGTGAAAATATAAGATCTAATGTCCTAAATGCATATACGAGCTTTACGTGTCAACATTTATTACATCATTACTTATATGTGTCAATATAACTCTTCTGAAAGCAACTATTATCATGGTTTAACCCCAGCTGGCAGCCAGGACCATGCAGTTCTCCCTCTTTCCTCCCTAAAGGGCAGAGAGAAGCGGGAGAAAAGGAGGGGAAAAGGAAAGGGAAAAATAATAGAAACAGTAACAGAAAAGGAAAATAACAACAATAATAACAATAATAATAATAATGACACACGTCACTCTCACCGCCTGGTGAATTGTCACCATCCCGAGCAGTGATGAGGAGTACCCACCCCCCCACAGCTAACCGCATTTAGATATGAGTATGACATCTATGATACGGAATATTCCATTGGCCATTCCATCATTCTGTCTAGGCTCCTTCTCGGCTTCTATGGTAAGCTGAAGAAAGTCCTTGAAAAAATATAAACATCACCCGGCAACATCTAAACCAATATGCATTATTGACATTGCTTTCATACCAAATCTGAAACACAGCAACTGCCAGAAAGAAAACTCTGTCCCAGCTGAAACCCGGACAACTACTAAATAAATAAAGCATGTAATCAATTTTTCTTAAACTTTGTTAGGTTGTTTAGTGTATTTAACTATAAAGCTGATGAGTTATAATGAAACTGTAGGGCTGTTTTTAGTTCAACATTAATTGCCTGATATGTATCTTGTAAGTTAAATTAGATCTTAACGTGGGCTGATAATGAAAAAATGGATCACAATAATAATAACAGGAAAGTCATTATGATAACATTAATTATTATAATCACTGTGTCTGTCAGTATTAAAATCATGCAATGGTATTAAAGTACTACTATATTAAGGTCAACTTTATTCTCTTGTAGAAGTCTTTGTAACTTGAACTTTAAAGTGGCAGAAAGAAAGTAACAGTGAAAGAGCATGTCTCATACAATGTTTTTCAAGTATCAAGTAGTTGGAGATAAAAAAGTGACTGATACATATTTCCTGAGCATTTTAATACTTATTTAATTACTCTACAAAAGAAAATGTAAGAGAGACAAACTCTTGCAAGCTGCAGCTGTCCTGTCCAGAGTCTCTGAGCTGCTCAGATTAATTTAAGTTTCATTATGCAATGTATTTGTTTAGGAAATAAGAGTACTAACATGCTCTTTAAACTAATTGCTTTTACAGAATGCAGAAATTTTCTCTGAGAAACATAATGAAGCTTTATGAGGTAAATCAGACTGAGACAGCAAGAGAGGAAAAAAAAACCTAGTTACAAGAAATGTCAAAGGGAACTGTTTGAAGTGGTAGGCATGATCAAAACTGCTCCAAATGGAAATGTTGCAGCACTACTTGAATATCTAGAACAGGATAAAGAGGGAAGAGCATATAACTTGACTCTCACTATGGCTTTTGAGTCAAACTACCTTCTACTTGTTGTTGATACTATTTATTTTCTTAAATAGGCCTCTAACAGGTCAATTTTAGTTCAAGCAAATCTATAGAGAGCACGAAAACAAGTAGAGTCCAACCTGGAACTAAAATTTCTTTCTTTTCGAATGCTGGGTCCCATCTTTCGTCAGTATCACAATTCTTTCCAATCCTGGGCCCCTCATTTTGTAGGCAATGGAATCCACACATTCCTCAAGTTTATTAGACCCATAGATGACAGAGATATAACATTGGCACATGTCTTTTTCCCTTCAGTATTAACTGACAGAGCTGATGGGGTGCAAAGCAGAGAGCATACTGAGAGCCCCAATCCTGGGGCTTCTCAAATACAACTGCAGTGTGGAGCTCCACCAGCAGGTGAGCCTCTATTGAGTATATTTAGAGTAAACCTGTGATTCATTGTTTGAAAGACAATTTTAAAAATTTGTTGTTTGGTTTTTTTTTGCCACTACACCATCCAGTAACCATTAGATACCCACAGTGCAATACTGAATTCAACTTGCAGCATAATTACCATTTCTGCAATATTACGAAAAACAGCTACACAGCAGGTGAGGAAGGTATATACATTTTCACGTTTCACATAGGTTAACAATACAACAAAAGGAAATTGGTTGTAAAATAATACCAAAAATTAGCAATCTGTGAAGGTCTCTCCTTTAAATCTTAGCTTAAAGAAACAGAAGATATTGGTTTCTTAGTTCAGTAAAAAAGGACACAATATTGCTGTAAGATTTTTTGTTCTGAAATGATTCTCTTCCTTTATTGCTTTTAGTTAAACTCGGTGTTAAGTACATTTTAAATATATGATGTACCATTGTACTTGCATTACAGTATGCAAATATAAATAAAATTACCACAAATTGGTGAACAATTAATAAGATTCGTTTCAGGGACATTTCATCACTAAATGCTGTTTCCCTGCCAACCTAGACATGAAGTATTTAATTCTAAATGACACCACCTGCTCCTACCTATAAGTGAAATGAAAAAGCTGCCAAGGAGCTTGTTGGGAATTAACTTATGGCCTTCCCTTTAATCAGGCATTCCTCCATAACAGTGGAATCCAGCAATCTCATGGAATGAAACATATGATTGTGGTATATGTCTGAAATTCAATTTTGAACCTTCATTGTGATGTCTGACTTAACACATTTTTTCCTTACTATTTTTCTTTAGCTGCCAGATGGGTTACCAACTACTTGAAGCGAAGACATACTAGATAAATGCCAATGCCCACTCTGACAAGGACAGTACAGTTAAACAAACATTTATAAATGAAGGGTCCTCTGATTTTAGGTGGTTTTAATTTCAAGGCCTGTACTCAAACTTGCATTTTCAGAAACATGAGACTGAAAGGACAGCAATGAAAGAGGAAAGACATTTTAAGAGTTAAAAAACCATACAGTTCCAAAAAAAAAAATAACCCAACCATAGGAATTTGCTCATACAAATGACTTCTGTTTTCCACAGCGAAGGTTTTGTGATCCTTGTGCTTGGATGTTTCCTTTTCCCCTAACAAACTGCTGATAAAAAAGTAAAATCCAGTACACTGTCTTACATTTTGTTCTACGTCCTTAACATCACATTTGATAGTCGGCCTAAGTTTTATCATCACATATAGAAGTGACTTAGCAAAAGAAAAAGTCACTGTACAAGCATTTTCCATGATAGAAAACAGCAAGATAACAACCCTTTCACCTTATTATTAATGGCAAGAAAAGTCATAGCGATGTTTTGTAATAAGCTTTCAAAGCCTATTCAGATCTAGCTCTCCTTGCTGACGTGGTTACAAATACTTTAACAGCTACAACAAAGTCATTTGCCCTGCTGAAGTTCAACAAGTTTAGCAGGTGTGCTGCATGTTTAAACAGCACGCATCCCAGGTTTTATGCCCAGTATTTGTTCATGTACACAGTATGTGTTTCTGATATACTCATAGCCCTTTGTGTCATAAACATCATGCTGTTCTGCACTGAAGTGAAAGGGAGGAAGGGCAAAAAGTATCACCCGCTGAGGAATTAGAAGAACAGGAATACAACCTTCCTCTTTTCCTGAAAACAAAACACAGTCTCCTCTGCGAAGGTTGGGTTCACTCCCTACACATGCTGTGTTTTCAAATTCCTGCCATTAAAAGTGTGATCTGCTAGCTCAGCACAGTCTCCTGATAAAATATTTGCTAAACTCAACGTCTGTTTTCCCCAAGTGAATAAGTACTAGGCAGAGTCAAAGTCTTAAACCTCACCATTTAGATGCTGCACAATATTATCCTATGTGAACACTTCCATAGTTAGACAGACTGCTCAGTTGGGTATATAGTAATCATCCTTTCTTTTGCTGCTGTGTAACCAAAAGCTAATAAAAGACCAAATTCTAGATAACTCAGCGCTTACTTCGAAAATGTTATTCATAATAAAGTAATAGCAAAAGTGGTACAAACAATTTCACTTAGCAACTCCACTAAAAAAACCCCATAGGATTATTTATGTACATATATATGCAGGCATTCATAAATATGACTTAAATGCATTGGGCTCTCCCAGTAGAATTCACTGTACTAACTCACTCACCTAAAGTCCCTCCTAAAAGTACAGAAGAGAGTTGGGTTCCTAGACTGTGATTCAATGTGCTGAGCACAGGAAGTCTAAATCACAAGCATGGAAAGGAAAAGAAGGTATGGTGGGAGTTCTGCCTCTTGCATGAAATAGGACAGTCACACACCTGAATTCCTCTGTTTTAAAGCTCAATTTTATCCTGCCACCCATACTTTAATGCCAACTTTAACTTTCCTGGGTGTGCAGAGGCCCAGCTTCGACTGGAAGGACAGGCAGTGGGCGCCTTTGCCCAGAGTAGCTCATAACTCAGCAATTAAGACACTGACAAGATGTGGAAGTGAAATATTCAAATCTACTCAGGCCAAAGACAGCCTTGAAACCATTAATAAGTGTTTATCCTAAGTCAGACATACTCTAAGCATTTAGAATATCAGGAAAATCAGAAAATCTTGAAGCCCTAGATGAAGGGAGCACAGCTCTATGTATCCAAGGAAGATTTTGCATGAAAAAACAGGCACCAGCAATGTCTTAGGCATCCAAGCAGTTAACGATGAGTCTCTTAAGTCTTCGTCCTCCACTCTTACTGCATCTAAACACATTGAATATCTGGTGAAGTCCAGAAAATACCCTCAGGAAAAGCCTAATGTTCACCATTGTGTCACACAAACTGTAAATGATTTTAGCATTCAGCTTGTTAAGGGGACAGATGCTGCCGTAAACAAATAAGCACTGAAGTGTCACCAAAATTGTAGAACATTTGGGATTAGGAATAATTGAGGAATTTGTACCAATAAAGACATTTTATTATTAAGCAGAAGTTGCATGGTCTCTTGAGATGGTGTATATGTACTAACTATATCACTCCCTTAACAATCACTGACAAGAGTATTAGAGTGCTGTATATAGAGCTCGTCTACAGTAGCAAGAGGCAAAAAACGCGCAGGGAAGTCAAATACTGGAATCACAGAAAAATGGTATTAGGTTTGAAGAGGTGGGGGAGTTGAAAACTGATAGCTCATAATTCAGGGTCAGGCACTTCTTATTTTTAACCTACAGGCTGAAATTCTACTTTATGTCATGGAAAAGACGAATAGTTCCTTCAGGGGGTACCTAAAAATTGTTTACTGTTCTCATCACTTTGCCACAGTTAATACAGCACATAATATATTACCTAGCAGTCTAGAATTATTGCTTTGCAGCAATTTCATAGTGCTTACTTCAAAAGAAAACATGATACATGCCACATAGAGGATGAATGATGACAGCGACAAATAGAAGATATATTAGTGGTATTTTGAATTACGAAAAGTTGCAGTCTACTCTTTTTGTCCTGAACTTGTCAATAATATATTAAGGCCTCTTTAGTAATTCCTATTTCTAACTATAGAAGCACTTAAATGGACCTCTCACCATACTTTAAAAGCATTTCAATATTTTAAATATGCTGAAGACATATGAAAAATAGACATATAGACCCATTAACTGACCTTCCAAAGGTCAAACAGAAAATCTGTAACAGACCAGGACACTGAGTGCATTTTTTCCAACTCCTATTTTGGAGCTTGCTTTCATCTACCTTTACTGTTAGTTACTGGTTTTTACTCATTTTCTCACTTCTTACCTTTCAGCTTAGAATTTACCTTTCTCCAAAAGCAATTATAAAAAGATGCAATTATATGAAATGATTGCAACCAGCTTCAGAACTTAGAAATTCAAATACTGAAGTTGTTCTCCCAATGAACTTCACATATTAAGAGGTACCTCCAAAATTTAAGACTAAAACTCTGTATACGAGAGCTGAAGTCTTTTAACTCTCTAAACTCTTTTTTAAAACGAGCAGTCAAAAGGCAGCCAAAATTCAACGTCTTACCAAATTTGAATCTTCAACATCATATGGCATGCTTTATGCAAAATAACACTTCATGGAAATAATTCCATGTTGACATTAAGAAAAGAAAAGCAATTAATCACCCCCTGTATGAAACACTCTGCAGTCACTGTCATACGCAATTTTATCAGCTGTACTGAAGCCAGAGTACGTTCTCAATTTCACACTTCAGGGCAGGAAATGGAGAACCTATATGGCTGTCTGGATTACCATGAGCTGTGTTCAGATCCCTTGTGTTTCAGTAAAGGTTTTAAAACTAATACATTATTATAATCCAATTATTCCTGATTATCAGTTTCCTAGCTTATTGTAGTTTCAAACACATGTGTTGATAAATTTATTGTAGTTTCAAACACGTGTGTTGATAAAGCACTGGAAAATCTGGGAGGGGATTTTCTGATAGCAGGTATAGTCAGATTTCCTACCTTTCTGATACCTCTGGTTTATACGTTCAGTTTTCATTAGGAACAACATCTAGTAAGTAGGGTAGGATATTTTCAGACTTGACAGAAAAATCCTTATAATGTCAGACAACACAGAGGCCGTGTTAACCAATATTTCTGATTACCACTTTTTACATATCTTCTGTCTTATATGTGTTATAAAGGCCTAAGTATATAACGTATCCAGAGGAGGGCCACAAGGATGATCAGAGGGCTGGAGCACCTCTCCTATGAGGACAGACTGAGGGAGTTGGGGTTGTTCAGTATGGAGAAAAGAAGGCTCCGAGGAGACCTTATAGTGGCCTACCAGTATCTTAAGGGGGCCAGCATTAAGCTGGTGAGGGACTTTTTAGGATGTTGGGTAATGATAGGACTAGAGGGAATGGATTAAAACTAGAGATGGGACAATTCAGACTGGACGTTAGGAAGAAGTTCTTCACCGTGAGGGTGGTGAGACACTGGAACAGGTTGCCCAGAGAGGTGATGGAAGCCCCATCCCTGGAAGTTTTTAAGGCCAGGCTGGACGGGGCTTTGAGCAACCTGATCTAGTGGGAGGTGTCCCTGCCCATGGCAGGCGTGTTGGAACTAGATGATCTTTAAGGTCCCTTCCAACCGTAACAATTCTATGATTCTATGATTCTATGAAGTGACATTTGAACAAGTAAAAACCACACAGGTAAGTCTAGCTACAGCACATGTTCACATGTCCTGTAAGGACTCATTTTTTGTAAGTAGACCAGTTCATTGTTCTAACTCTTCTATCAACAGAAATGGCCAGCTTTTTAAAATATCTATTGATTCACGAGCGTAAATGAGCCATCAACATCTAAGGTAAGTGCATTGGTATGAGTATGCTAAGTTCATCAACTAATTAACAGCTAGTAAACTCTAGTAGAAAGCTGTGCTTGAAAATTGGGGGGTTAGAATTTACAGAAAAATTATTGATTTTTTTAGGAACTAAAGGCTTAATTTAGGGACACAATATTCAGGGAAATGAGGAGTCAAACCTTACCTTCATTCAAGTAATTTACACAAACTTAAAGCACTACACTGCCTGTCCTAAAGGCATATTGAAAACATTCTATCCAGCTAAGAGAAGGAGGCAAAATACCCCTGAAACAGAGGTCATGGAGCTGAGAGTGAGAGGATGTACTGGTTTGACAGCACTGAAAGGAGATCTTGACTAGAGCTGTGATAAGACAGGCAGGCAGGAGAGACAACACAACTGGGACAGGTCTCCCAGGACTGGAATTACATCAAGGACCTCAAAGTAACTTGGGACGAGGGAATATGAAATGTCTTAGAACTTGTGATTTCCTAAAGCCTTGTATTTTGTGTTGTGCCTTCTAGTTCTGCAGTACAAATTTCTACCTGCCTCTTTCATGCAGGCAATTATACTGTATATGAAGAAAGAAAGTTTTTCTCCAGAGATGCACAATCCATATGCATGTATTTCACAGAGGCAACTTTAACAAAATATCTGATTATGAATTAAAACTCTTTTTGAAGTATGCTGGGAAGATATGCATATCTAGTGCATTCGCAGTGAGAGGTTTTTCCCCAATATATTGTTGGTGTTACTTTCTTAGTAGCCACAGTGTAACCACTGGTCCTTAAAAAATACTAAAGACACTTCATGAATGTGGGCATTGTGGGCACTTGGACACCAGGTTTTACAGTGACAGAGCAGATCAGGGGACTGGACTTGGAGAAGACCATGACTTCTTTCTAGCCCATTTGCCACACTTTTTGTCAACCGAAGACAGGGTAGGAGGGCTGAGAATGATGTACGTGCAGGTCTCATCCAAACATCCTGTTGGGATGTGGCTGGGCGCACACCCAACCCTATGATCTGGAAATAGCTGGCATCCCACATTCATTAAGTGACTGCCAGCATTCAGCCCTTCTGTTGTCTAAACCTGTCCAGATTATATCTGTCTCCCATGCTGCTTAAAATGCCAGTGGCATCAGGAGTGAGGTTATGCTGGTGCTAATTCTAGTGAGCTGCTTCAGAACTCTGGATAATATGGAACTGATAATGACTAGAAAAAAACCTAAAAATTTCAGAGGAACCTAATAAAGGTAGGTGAACAAGAAGTAAGTATTATGACAGATAAAATTCAATTTTGACAACAGGCACAATATCACCCATTAGAAGAAACAATGTAAACAACTCATATATAGTGCCTAGTTCTAGCAACCGTAATTACTCACAGAAAAGACAATACAAATGTAACGAAATAAAAAAGTAAAAAAATTGGCCTGGTGAACTCTTAGTATTGACAAGGACGTAGAAGCAAACAAACCTATACGTTCTCAGAGAATAGTTTAAGTCACTGTACTAAGAAATAAACTGTATTTTGAATGTATTAGGTGAATGTATTTGATTTCAAAATCACTATACACCAACAAGTACAAAAGGATATAATTTTACAGGTCTATGTGTCACAACAAAATTTGTCCTTAGCTCAAGTATTAGTTAATCAATGCTGAAATGTTACTGGTGTAGGATGTAAAAATAATCTCATTATGGAAGTGTGAATCCTGCCTCATTCAGAACGGTGTCATCTCCTGTCTGGTCTGTTTACCAAGCAGCCACCATTTCCATTTAAGTACAATGATGTTATGAACAATTTGGACAGGGCCTATTGATTTACAAAAAATAGCATAGTGATAATCTACAGAGATCAGAGATCTGTGGTTTCATTTGGTAATTCAAGTTAAAATGAAGATAGATACATAATTACATGCTTACTGAGAATGAAAAATTGCTCATAGGATTAATAAAATCACCTTTCAATTGTAAAGATGAAAAAAAAACAACAGGAAAGCAGCAGCGTATCATTTTCATAATGCCTTCAAAATATTTCCTTTGTCTCACAGCTACTTCTGACTATGTTTTAAAAAAGCATCTGCATGTCCTAAGCAAAACATTCTAAATACACGTTGCATGTTTTGGACGTACTTTTTATCAAATCTTATCTAAGCACCTTTTCTGCCTCTGGGTTAGGTCTGAAATAAAGAAATGTTAAAGTACCTTTTTCCCATATAATGTTTTCGATTTAATATAATATTTTTTGTTTTCTAATGGAGCAAAAAATATTGGTAAAGTCCACAGGGCATTTCCCAAATCCAAACTACTACACTCCCAAATCCCCAGTGAAATTATATGGCTTCTGTGGACTGTAGAGCAAGACATATCTTTCATCTAACAAATGCAAGCTTGCCAAATGTGCAGTCATAAAATCTGACAATGTGCAGAGTTTCTGTGCGCTACCATAGACTAGCTATAAATTTCATCATTTTTTTCAAGCTTAATCACAATTCTAGACTTCTGACTCTGTTTCTGCAGGGTTTTTCAAAATTTAGTTTCCTTTTAATCTCTTTATTTGGGACATTATTTGATTATTTCATACTCTTCAATATAACTAACTAGTACTTATCCAGGTAAAATATTTCCTCTACATATTTCCCATGCGCTATTATAGGAGCATAAGATGCCATGTCACTGTAATTGCTCTTAAAACATAGAGTTTGGATCAGTTACCTATCAAGTAGAGTACACTCTAATAGCAAACAATGACAACAACAACAGCAATAACAACAAAGGTTTATTAACTTCAGCACAACTTATCGCTCAATATAGCAGGAGCATCTGTGTGTAGTGTTCTCCTGCAGCCAGATAGATATAAGCAAAGAACCCTCAGCTGTGCCTGGAAAATGTAACTATGGCAGAAAAATCTATTCCACTGTGTTCAGCAGGATGTATTATAAGAAAGGATTTGAAAGAAGCAGATTTCCAGTTTTAGAGATTTGGATTGTCTCAGATGTGTATACAATTTCAGTACTTCCCTGAAACTTAACGAAATAAATGAGTCTATGGAATCTACTTCTGGAGTACAAATCTCACAAGGTTAGGTAGCTTTTCAAGGCTGTATAAGTCGGTTTCTTGCAGTGCAGCCATAAAAACTGAGAACAGTCTCTCAAGCAGGACTCTTTAGAACTTTTGGTACCAGTTAGAATGGAGAGTGTGAATCAGAAAATGTAACAAAAATAACATGAATGCATCTGAACTCTTTTGGGCTACACAGAAGATTCCTTGCAAATTTATTTTTCATGTAGTTCCTGTTCTCACCATATTGGTGTACACTTACAGAACTGAATTGCAGTTTTGGAATAAATTCTGACAAATCAACCTGACTTTGTAGGTCTATTGTACACTAGTAGCAGTGGTTAATAAATATTTTTCATTTATTCAACAGTTAGTCTAAAAACCAAATCTCTTTCCATCTTTGTAATTTCTAGCTCCCACTTAATGCAAAAAGAATTCTATATTGATGAGAATATGAAATGCCCTTGTGAAATTGAAAGATTATAGCAATTCCAGCATGAGTGTGACAGTATTGCCAACATTATGCTCAAAACTCATGATTCAGATCCTGAAAATCAATTATTAGCTCTTATATAACATAGTACTTTTTATTTGCCTTCTGGCTTTTCAACTGTATTTCCAACTCCTTCACCGCAATTATGAGTGCTATAGCTTTCCTCTTGATAAATTTTATTGCAGATCTGTGAATCCCTGCTTATTTGTCAATTTCTCTCTAGTAATATATAGACTGAAGTAAAGAAAATAGTACTAAAGTAATATAGATTAGGTTATATAATGTTGCATATAATATATGTATCCTCAAAATGAAAATTAGTCTGTGGTCATAAATTGGATACTATATTCAACCAAAAATGCAGACCCATTTTGTCTATCAGCTTCACTTCTAATTCTTATCCTATAACTTCTATTTGACATATTTCTCTCTAACAATGTATATTTACTCAATGGTTATATATCCTCTTCTGCTTCCATTTTAAAGTTGAGTTCAATTTTTCATTTTCTGACTATTCTTCGTCTACCTTTGCGGTTTGTCTTTGGTGATGCAACTCTGGGGAGTCAAGTATCATCTGCACTGTAATTGATACACACTATAATTTCTCTCCCATACAATTCATGAAGAAAACAGAAATACTCTGGGGGACAGTTTTCAAGTCTTGTTTTCTTCAAAGTCTTGTTACCTTTTAGAAACGCCATAAAGAAATATGACAGCATCAAAAACACTTAAAATTAAAACTTCGATAAAATTATGTATTTGGTACTTCTCATCTTGATATATATATAATATGTATAGTATTCCTTCCTTCTTAAGTGAATCTGAATGTGAATCAACAACAGTCATAACCAAGATTTACCAAAGCAGCTCTCCACAGTAAACATTAACAGAGCTGTATTTATGGGCAGATAACAGAAGTCACACACTCATGATTGAGACCTTACATTATCAAGCACATTTGAATTATTCACAAATGAAACCGAATTCATGGATGCCCCTTCAATTTCTATTTAATCCTTTACCATCCACTGAGTTTTATGTGGATTCTACATAGTACAGTGGTATCAGCAACACAGACCACTTCAATGAATCTTCCTAAATGCCCTGTAACTATGGACTATTTCCAGTTTAAAATTGCAATGTGTTCTCAGGATGTGCCTGTTATTATATTCAAGCACAGGTCTCTCTAGCAACCACTTCAAAGGTCAGTTCTCATGCCCATGGAAACAAATTAAATGAAAATGTTAAAATGAATTAACATGTATTAATTTTAATGTGTAAGCCTACTGTTAAAATTCAGAATTGTTCCATTGCCCATACTTTTTGAAAGTTATTATCTGTGAATCGTATTTCTTTATGGAATTTCCCTTTATGACACTGAGATTTTTTTCCCACTTGTTGATATAATTCATTGTTTTCTGGCAGCTAACACTTTGAGGTAACTATCAAAAATTGATGGGAATAAAATATCTGGAATATGAGAAGTTGTGTCAGAGTAGGATTCATTGACTCAGCAATGAAGCTTGTAAGAGAACGGGAGCACAGTATTCTTAACAGCTATTCCACATTTCTGAACTTCGCTCTCCCTAGACTTAGGAATTAATTTGCCCAAAGTTAGAAACAGGTGAATGGTCCATATGCTGATTCAGATCTCATTTGAACAATGAAATCCAGGATCACGACTAGTCAATAGATAGTAGGAAAGTTATAGATTTTGCTCCCAAATCTGAAGAAATTTTTCCATTGATTGTAAAAATTGAGTTATAAGGAATGAAACAGAAGTAATGCTCCCAGCAGATCAAAGTCTGACGTTTGGGTGATTGTACAATACAACACTACCCCTCTATCTTAGCCTGCTAATGTTGCTCATACAGTTTAACATACAAGTACCTTGCATAGCTTGGCTTGCAGACAGACGAAATACAAACAGTGCAGGAGCAGATAGCATTCCAGAGGGTGGAAAATAAATATGCAGAAAATGACTCATTAAAGGATGTCTGAACCAACCTGGGTTTTGCATGCACAGTGGAAAATAATAGTCAAGAGGTGACAAAGATGGCAACTTCATGAATTACATGATTACAAAAATCAGCTCTGACTATACAATAAATAACACTGGTGGATTAAAAATATTAACTCAGGACCATTGGTAAATTTTTGTGTCAAGACTGCAATTAATGAAATATAAACTAATTAGCCACAAAAGCAAAGAGATATAAATTTTGTTTAAAAATAATCACTTTTTCCACTGAGAATATCTTGGACAATTTGTATCTTGGGAAACTTACATTGCTAACCTTGTACAGACTTTTCCTTTAAAATGTATGCACTTTTCTCTTCTGGGCATAAACAGAAATATCATTGTCAGGCTAAAACATCTATGACCAGCTCAGACGGGATGCAGAAGAGTTTCGCTGAACTGAAATGTTTAAGACAACTTGAATTTTTGATTTCCTAATCTGTCTTCAGAATAAGTAGATATTTTTTCTTTTAAAATTCTTTTACGTTTTGGTAGACTGATAGTAACGACAAAGTGAAAGCACAACAACGGGGAATACAACAGCTTAAGAACATGAAGGGTAAATATGGGTAAATATCATCACCCTCTAGAAGGACATAAGAGGGGAACTGGCTATATATTTCAAACCCCACAGTGCTGAGAGAATGAAAAGCAGTAACAAAGAGGGTACACTATGAGAAAGAATTACAGGTATAGTACATTAATATAGTGTTCTATCTTTAAGAAATGTGACGATGTCAATCTCCAGTGGATGACTAAGAATATCCTATATTAAAGAATATCCTTCCTGGACAATTGGACTGAGAAAAAAAAAAAAATCACTAAAAGACAACATGGAAGAAATCAAGGCACTGACCCCTGACTGTTTCTGGAACACAAAATTCAGGCTTTCGGTATTTTTGTTTGTGGTAAATGAGTTTTATCATTTACTGACAGAGATTCTGTTGCCTCTGTATGAAATTACTTTGCCGATAATAAATTACAGGTTTTTGCTAACATTTGAATAGAAATGTTCTGGGTTGCTGTGTACTCTTCAGTAACACAGAGTGAAAAGTATAAAATTTCTTTGATATGCCATATTATGCCATATCTACAGCAAATAGATGATCAATTGTCGGAGGTGTCCCTGCCCATGGCAGGGGGTTGGAACTAGATGATCCTTAAGATCCCTTCCAACCTGAACCATTCCATGATTCTACGATTCTGTGATTGCCCTCTTGCAAGTTTATGAGAAGTATTTGCAGGACCTACAATGTGAAGTTCAGCAAAAGCACTAGGATTACAATACAGGTTAGATACCTGACACTTTCAAGATGTGTGTATATGGCTGCATGTTGTCTTGAATTAGACTATCCTCCCAGCATCTGCACCTAATTCCGGCATTCTTGGCTTGTTGCAGAAATATCTACAGATTTTTATAAAAAATATCCTTACCGATGTGGTGGTTGAGAAGATAATCCCTTTCAGTGTTCTAACTGGGATGGATATATCAGGATCAAGTCCTCACACAGAACACATGCTATAAGCACACAGATTTCAAACACATTTCTTTGTATCTCAGATAAAGCCAATAGTCCCAGGTGCGTTTGTTTCAGTTGGGTGGTATCTGATCTTAGGTCACATGCCAAAAACTGGAGAGAAGCTGTTTCTTAACAGGCAGGCTCCTGCCGGCAGGGTATCGATCATACCTCCAGTTAAGCATTGACCATGCTGGGGAAGCTATTTTATGAAGTTTACGTATGTCCTTGTAATTGTCATCTCCGCTACCTCCATCTTCTTTCAAGACCTACATCTGATTGAGGTAGACATCGATTCCTTCAGTCACCAAAAGTGGTGACAACACTGCCATGCCACCATCCAGAAGCATCCATCAGCTGTCTGCTTCTGTAAGTTGGCTGAAGAACTTAACGTTGGAATGCAAGTCCTGCAACTCAGGAGCCAGAAAACTCTTGAGAAGATTGTTTACAGATGCAACATTGAAGAAAATTGCCATCATTTTCTATCTGAAAGATCTTTTTAAAGACACTTTCAGGGCTTCCCTTATTTTTAAGAATAAAGATATCACTGAGAATAAAGAAACCTCTTCCCCTGAAGTTTAATAAAATCTCTTCTATCAAACCTAAAGTAAAAACAAGCTTTTCATCTTTAAATGGCTTTCATGAAAGCAAAGACGATGTTAGATGTTGTGAGATAAAGAGTATCGCTGCATTCCTAACATACATAACTTTGGCTATTCCATCTAAGCACTGATTGAAATGTACTCAGCTCTTTTGACCCCTATTTCATTTCTTCAGTAAAGCCCGTTAAGCTCAAGAAAAGGTGTTATAAGCTTCAATATGATGAAGGTCTGGAGGACTGGCCCATTGATAGATGGACAAAGCTTAAAACATGTAGAACAGAGCAGTAAGATCCATACTAAAAGGGGACTTTTAGTTAAAAGCATTCATTTCAAAGAGCTGGAACATTTGATTGTGACTGACATACAAAAAAAGAAGTTGTAATTTTTTTTCTTTGATACATTAAGGCTACGCTTGAATGAACGTTTTCAACGTGTGCAGGGCAGTTAACATTACACTGCCACATACACAAATAAGAAACAAATGTTTCCATTACTGTATTGATAAATAGATGCAGTTTTAGAAGATCACAACAACAGCTCTCGGTCCAAGTTTTAACTTGGACTTTCAAGTTTTCTTGAAATCAAAATAAGAATTCTTTTGAAGTTTTTAGTTTTCAAGAAAAGTTGCGGGATCTGACCATAAAATTACACTGCATTAAATCCTGGAAGGAACATATGACAGATTTTAAAACATTCAACAGAAGCACAGCTACTAGATATTTAACTATATTCCCACTGACTATTTTAACAGAAGCACCTATTCCATATGTAAGTTTTGCTTTCTAAAACGCAAACAGCCCTCCCTGTCCTACTCATAGCTGTCTAAAAGTCTAATTTTCAATTTGCCATTTGATAAGAAGCAGTTGTACATTTTTGCTTTAACAATTTACAAACTTTTGGATGTTAAACCGAAGGAAGTATAAAATGTTCTATTTCAGTTAAATACCAAGTGATATTACATTCATTCAATTAGTATGATATTCAGCAGAGCCTTCTATTTGTCTGGATCTTCAGTATGCTGCACTGCAATGATGCGGGTTCAAAGTATCTTCAAAAATGCAGGTGAAACTGGGCAAGTCATATAAAGGGGCTGATGGAAAGGAATCCTGCTCTATATTACTTGGTGTGCCTGTCTTAAAAGTGTTAACTAGTTGCAATATTGAATACAGACAGGAAGCTCTTCCTTGGGAGAGAAAGCAAATAAAGTGTATTGATATTCTGAAATGTTTTGTCACATTGAGCCTGTTCAGACACCTTAGAAGATCAGGTTCACTCTGGGAATGCTCTCTATCTTCAAGAAGCCAGTCACTCCGGTACAGTTCTTGTTCCTCTCAAAAACAATAAAGGCATGTGTTTTTATATTAGTAAACTTATACTGCAGTAAATGATGTCTTTCGAAACTATTGGCTTTTACCTTAAAGGTTATGTTCACCTGTTTGCTTGATATCTTTTATATGAATAGTTCCACGCAGTCAGCACAGGATAGCTGAAATCCCAATAAACAAGGGTGGTGACCTTTTGTTACTTGTAAACATAAGGCAAACTCTATCAAGTATTCCACAAATTCTCTTACAATAGCACCTGCTTTCTAAGCCCAAGAGGGAATTTCAGAGCAAGCAGATGGATGAGGTACTCATATCAAAATACAGTCCCAAGAAAGAGATCAGTGCAGAAATGCCAATTGAGATTTTATTTACTGTTCACTCAGTGAGATGCACAGAGAATAGGAAATTGAAAATACAGATGTGATGGGAATTATACATGAAAGCATCCAATAAAATGCAATATGTGATGTACTCAATTCCACTTCTGTGTATGCTTATAATATACTGAGGTATCAGCAACCTCAGCTTTCTGAAGATACTCTGCCTATCAATGAGAGCTTATACGCTGGTTTCACCATCAGACCTCCTCTTTGAAAATGTCTTCTTTCCAATAAAACAAGGTAGAATTGATATAGCCACATCTGCAACAAATAGCATTTTCATTCTCTTTTGGTCTCCTGTCATTCTAAACCATTCTAAATTGAGAGAAGTAAGAAACTTCCTCTAAGGTTCCTCTTGAAGTTCCTGTATTTTACTGGGGACCTTCTGAACTAAAATCGGTATGGTTGGTTTTGGGTAGAACATTTATAGCCCTTTTTCAAGACCAGAATTAAGAAAAAGCAACCTTTTAAAATACATTGTTTTACCGGAAAACCTCCTCTGCCTTTGCACTTCAAGTCTTGCTCTCGGTAGCTCTTACATGGCAGACGTCTCAGGATTTTTTTGCAGACAGTTGCAGAGCACTGTGAATCCAGCAGCCACCGGTGCTAAAAACAGCCTCATCAAATTTGATATCAATCAGAGTTTGTGCATGCAAATATTAACATTCAGGTTTTCTCCTCAGACTTTAAGTACATTAAAAAAACATACTTTGTGCTAAGGAAAAAAAAAACACAAAACTTTCCATCTAATAATTATACTTGATTCTACATCTGCTAATCAATGTCCTTGAAGAACAAAGGCAGACAAAAAAGGTTTAAAAAAAAAACCTTACTCAAGCAAAAAGAAGTTTGCAAACATAAACTTCAAAACATTAGAATGGCAGATCCAAGGTGTTTTAATTTTCTTATATCAATTTAAAAAATTGTTTCATTTTCTTCTGAAGCATTATGGGCAAACTCACTTTTAGAACTTTAAGGTCAAGAGACTACATGTGTTCCTGGCCTAACTCCAGTGATTATGATGAAACTGGTACTCTTCAGTACTTTTGTAATGTGTAACTGGTGTTTCAATTATTAGTAGAAATGCACTCAAGAAGACAGAAGATTAAGAGAGGATTAAAGCCAGCACAGCACTTACATTCTTGAACTGTTTCACTTAAATAAAGTGCAGAGTTTATAATTTCTGCTTTTCTTAGCGTTCATCAAACCCTGAACCATTACAAAAAAAGAAAAAAGATAAATACACAGATGCATTGGGTTTCCTGCTGAAGAGCAAATGTAAAGGTAATGTCATTGCAGCTTCAACACAGATGGTTTTTCTTACACTATTTTACTGAATACTAAACACACACTCAAAATGTTTGAAAGCACAGTAAACAAACAAAGGAGTCTAAAAGCCCTCTGCATTTATCTAATAGATACATTCAGAATATCTGGATGCCTACCAGATTTTAAAAGATGAAGAAACAATACAGCTATTCTCATGAAAATACTGAAAGTACTGATTTTGAAATTACTCATAATTGCATATTTACATTCTTACTATGATTAATAAAAAAGGCAAGAGTCTGATGGAAACCACTGAGGAAGAAAAATGGAAGGAACACCATCACTTGTGTGCACGACTAAAGGAATTTCCTAGAGTATGCAGAATAAAATGAAACAGTGAACCTACCTTTAAAAATGTGCAAGACTTGGATTTACTAATAGGTCAGAAAGAAAAGAACTTACGCTGCAAATCACACAAGAATGAACGGATTTAACTTTTGCAAATAGTAATGATGAGCTAGGACTGTGGCATCTCCTTCCTCCAGTTAGCCTGAATGCTTCCAAAATAGAAGTGGAAAGTTTGCAATTTAAGTGTTCTATCATTTGGACAACAGTTAGGCATTGCATAGACTTGACCAGCTACAGACATTTAACACGGTACGATACTGCGACACAAAGGCAGCACACGGAGGCATCCAAAGGTGCAATGGTGTGCCACACGTCCTTTTGACTTCTCATGGCCTTTTAAAGCTTTTAGAGTATAATGACATCATGTTATAAGCGTTCACTTACAACAAAAACCTGATCCAAAGTCCACCTGGCCCACTGTGGCTGTCAGAAAGAATGGACTACGAGATCACAAGTTTCTCAAAATTTCTCATTCCAACTCAGCACATACGACATGACAGAAACTCATCAACAAAGTGTGTACAAACAAATGTGGTTCTATGGCATACGAGCGTCTACAGCATTACACATGGTAACTCAGGCATGACCATTAGTTATCTTGCAATGCTTTCCAACATTTCAAATTTAACTCTTTTTTGAGCTTTACTTTTCAATGTTCAGAAGCAGACAAATCATATAGTATTTTTCCAAATGCAAATGATTTCTGTTGAAGGAAAAAATATTCTCTCTCTTTATAAAACAGTGGATCATTAGTTATTGCTGTAAATAGTTTTGTTTTTCTTTAATGTTACCTTGGTACAATTTCTTCAAGTAATACTTGTAATTACTACATTTTTGAGCAATCTTCTGATGTATTCTTCCTTCTTTTGCCTGAGAAATTATGCGTTTTATGCACATGGATTATCTTAAAGTATTCAGAGTCACTTAGCCACTAAGGTAAGGAAGCTTTAATTTCTTTTGTGGTTCTAATTCTCACAAGGAGTTACAACTCCAGAGCAAGTTGAAAGGCGATAATTTCTTGCCAGGAGGATTAATGACCATCCCGTTCTTGAACAGTGCTGGCATTTTGCTGGTGCTTTGATAGAAGACAGATTGCTTTTTGCTGTTCCTTGTTCTTAAAGGCTTTGCACAACTAACAGCCTTTCACTTGCAGCCAGTGTTTGGGGCACAGGAAAGTCTGAAGATTATTATCACAACCCTGTTCCATATTTTACAAACAACTGCTAGAAAACCCACAGTGCCTCTGCTGTCTTCTTTAAAATATGGCTTTGAGCCTGCAGAGCAGGGCAGAAGATTTTTCCATGGATATAAATTTACAAGGAAAAGAAAAATGTAAAATTTGTCAGATAAACTAGTAAATCATTTTCTGTTCTGAAAAATGTTTATTCTGAGCCATATTGATAAAAGACAGAAGAATCGAAGGAAAAGCAGCCAGCCTAAGTAGAAATGAAAAATCTTGAGTAAAAGGGAGTGTGCAGCCACTCTGTCCCAGAGCAGATTAGGAATCAAACACTGACAAAGGGAAACCCTTTAATGCCTCTTACCCCCAGCATCAAGGCAGATTTAACCTACCTCAACCCTATACTAAATAGAATTTATTTCCCTCTCTGTTCTACCGTGGTTATACTCACAGTTGCCCTGAACAAGGCTAAACCAGGTTCACACACGCTCTACACAGCTGTGCAAGAAGATTACCTGATACCAGAGGGACTCCTGAACTACTACAGACTATGAATGAAGCATCCAGTGAAGCAAAGTTAAAAGGCCCTAATCAACACTGACTTTCCTGCTTTACAGGCAGAAAATGGCCCTCAAATGTACCCAAGGTCACGCGTGATGCAGAGGCCTTTCTCCCTGAAATATCTTTCCAAAAGCAGTGCTCTGGCAGATCTCATGTGTGCTCATCATTTATATTCCATCTGATAATAACACACGTAGCCCTCTTATTCCTATTACTTCCATTCATACTGTATAAATAACTAGGAAATATGCTCTAGGAAATAATTTTGTAATAAAAAGAGAAGGAATATCTGCAGTTGTTCTTTTCCCAACCCCTGAACTATTTTAAATTATCAAGGCCTTTACATTTTATCTACAAATTTCCCTTTCGCATTTCTGTTCAAACAATACATTTCTTTTCTTGAACATGGAGCATCCTTATATATCGTTAACAACTAGGAACAGGTAAAAATGAACTTCACAGCATGACATAATAACTAAAATTACTCACTTCAGATATGTGAATTGCAAAGTCTTTCTAAAATGCAGAGGAAAATACTAGAAATTCTTCCTGGACTTTCTAAAAGCACAGTAAGGCTCTGTAAACACCAGTTCTCATTTTGCAAATATTGGCATGGCCTTAATGGCTCATAAAGTGTCACAGAAAAACCTGGAACTTGAATCTACAGGGTTTTGTTGCAAAGTATTTTTTTGTGAGAAATGTGGTAGAGGATAATATAAATGAAACTAAGAGGTAACAAATTATAAGAAACAGCTTTTTGCCATTTCAAGAGTCCTGCCTGGCACGAATAGAAAGTTTTAAGCAGCGTTTTCACTGTTTACTAAGACATTTGACCTTGTTTTCTTACGTCTGTACAACTGCAATGTATGGAGTTTTCTATTTGCTGTGGTATTTTTACTTGTTTTTACGACTTTTAAAAATTCACAAGAATACAATCTACATATAAGCCATTTGAGCATTCTAATATGATTTCAGAGTACTCTTAGAATTAACATTACTTTGAAGCCCTACAAAGTGGCTGAGTGATATAAATGGTCCTTCAGACTCAAAACAGTTGAAAAATTTCTTTACGTTACCCTTTATTTAGAAAAAGAAATCTTCAAATGCAGAAGACATTCATTCATCATCTCATAGGAGAAGCTGTTATTTGAAGACAGAAAAAAACTACAAAACTTATAGCATTAAAAACTAAACTGGATTTCCTTTTCATTATTTCACTTTTTAGAATAATTAAGGAGACTTTAAGCAAAGCCCATATATTAGTTAAGATCCTCAAAAGGCCCTTTCTCTTCTATAAATATCCAAGAAAATATAAAGAAGCATAATTAAGTAGGTTGAATCCTTGCTAATTTTTATGAGTTGCATTACTGTAGGCCTGGATTGAAGGCAATCATTTCCTCTCTGTGCCCAAAACACAAGTGAAATCTGGAAGTTACCCCCGAGGTTTTCAAATTCCAAACATGCATATAAAATTATGTCACTTTAAACTACTATTCAGTGTTTTTCCTCTCTCTATTCAGCTTAATAAGTTTCTTACTAGCTCTAACAGAATTTTAAAAAAGCAGAGATTTCCATGTAGTAAATTATTTCAAAATTCTCCCAGTATTTCACATCTGTCCATGTTTTCAAGGCAACTGCATTACAAGAGAAATCAAAGACTAGGTGGGGTAGAGACAGACTTATGCAGAAGCTGAAGTAGCTCCTGAAGAATGAGTCCTTGACAATGTGATCAGGACTGTCTGCACTGCATTAGCAATTCACATGTCTACCTGTACAGATAAGCTGTGGCCCGCCCTAGGATACTCCAATCATCCAGATCATGCAATTAACTCTTGGAGATTAAGATAAATCCCATTTTGTGTGTATGCTTTAGGGTTTTTTTCTGTAGAAGACATGGGGAGGAAGGAATCTGAACCTCACCTTAATATAATGCCAAGGTAAAGCCGAGGTATACTCCTTGACCTGAGAACTGGGAAGTAGTCCAGGGTTCCATCATTCACCATGACTGAAAGCATTTTTCAGGACTTCATGTCATCGACTTTCAAACAATAGGGAAAGGCTACAGCAATGACATTATCACCTTGTATAAAATTTCATAGTCTAAAGTCTTTTAGAATATCGATGTTGAATGTGTTTGCAGTTGCCATTGTTTCTCATAAAAAGCACTAGTAAATGGAAGTCCTAGTTGTTTTCAAATAGCCTGTCTTGAACTCTACAGCCACACGCTTTTGAAGCCCATCAGGTTTGCATATATTGCTAGGGAAGAAAAGGAAGGAAAGGAAGAAAAGGAAGAAAAGGAAGGAAAATTCGATGCTCAGAAGTGATTTATTTTATATAATTCTGAAAGAAGAACATCTACAGGATAAGCATGACGTCCAGCATCAACCATGGTATAGGAGTAAATTATCAAGTAGAACAGTCTGTTCCCTTTCATTTTTGATCGCTAACTAACTAAAATTCAAGATAATGATATTTCTTATGAATACCCTCTAAGTGATAGTTTTCTGGTTAAAGTATAGGACTGGATTTCCTAAAATCTAAGTAGTAGTCAGACAAAACCCTATAAATCACAGCACCTCCAAGTTTCAAAATGAGATGACGGTAGCAAAGCTTTCCTGTTCCAAAACACTACTGTGAACCTACATCCTTGTTTAGAAAGTCATGGTGAAGAAGACAAAGCCCTCTGAGTATTTATAATAAATTACTAAATATATCATCAATTATTTTTCTTTACAATGGAGGTTACTTTATAAATGCGTACATAAGAAGCCTAATGTTCCCTGGAATTTTAGAAAGTTACAAATTGTGAGTTGGTTCTGCAACTGGAAAAGATAATTTAAAGAATTTTAGTTTAAAATGTTAGTGCAAATGTTCGCACTCTCCAACTATTGTGTGAACTCTGGCAAACATTTTGTCTTGTAGTTTCAAAAAGCAAGCCACTGAGATAAAGTTTTGGCTTTATTTTTACACACAAAGAATCAAATCCAATCCAACAAGATTTAAGACAAACCTGATAATCCTATCACCTTGAACATTTTGACATATATCTAAAGCTTTTTTTTTATATGTCTACAGGAACAGTATTTTTATCTTACCTAACTTCTTTTCTTTTTTTTTAATTATTGGTTTTCTTACTGTTGTTTTGACTGACAATAAAAGATCACTGCAATATACCTAGACTGCTGTGTATTTTCAACCCCCCCCCCAAATACAATAAGAGAAAGAAAAATTTTTGTTCTTCACTTTAATAGCAGTCATAAAGATAAGCCCATAAATTTGTACTGAATTTCATAAATGCCTGTAAGTAGAACTTTTTTAGCACAACTATTGTTTCAAACAATAGTGCTTTCTATTTTACAAGGAGTGGGATTCAGTGCCTTCTCTTCTATAACATACCTTACAGATCTTTTCTTTCCCTCTTGTATTTTCTCTGCTCATTAGAAAAGAGTATGAGTGACCCAGTGAGGGAGTATAATAATTAGGGTACCGTCTAAAAAGGCAAGCAGGACCTAGGGACACTCCACTTGTGCTACTGCAAGAATACAAGCAGCTTCTCATGCAGCCCAATATCATAATTCTTCCAGGCACTGCAACAACTGATCGTTTCTCTTTGGCCTCTTGATTAATTCATTTTTTCAAATACTATCAATTAACTTTGTGTCATCCTCCATTACTTATCTTTCCCTCCTGTATTCACCTATTTTGTCTTCTTGCCTTTGCCTTACTTTTCAGGTGCCCAGTGGTACTCAACACACTTCTATGTTATCTATTTTCCTCCTTCTGACATCTTGCATCTGTTTTTTCAATCTTTAATTTCCACTTCAAAAATGTACCCACATAGTACAAACAAAGGACCTTAAAATAGAATACAAGCTATTAAAAAAATAGAATTATTATAAAAGTTGAGATAGCCAAACCATGTAATTGCAAGTCACTGTTGTTGCATATTTCATTCTCCTATCCACCCTGCATGAACTTCCACTGCCACAAGTAAAATCAGACTGACAGCAGTCCCTTTTTTGTCTGAGAAGTACCCAGTGACTATATCTGGTATTAAACAATTAAAAAGATTTTAATTGCAAACAATTAAAAAGATAGGATTTCTGCCTTGAAGATTATACAGTGAGGAATAGAAAAGAACAGAAATGAAAGCAAGGCAAGGCAGAAGAGAAGGGAAAACAAGCATTAAACACACAGTAGAAAATATGAGACACGTTTTAGTGGCAGCTGAATAATACCGATAGTACTTTGAAATGAGAACAAATGGGAGAGTAAATAAGACCGAGCTGGAAGTCTGAACTAGAAAGAAAGAGAAGGAAGTGGATTTTGCAGGAAGAGACTGATGATGTTCTAAGTGTTTTATGAGTATGGACTATGAAGTTTAAAGAGGATTTTCTACAATAACATAACTCCCAGCTGGGCCAATTTTCTAAATTCATGAAGGACATTCCTGTCAGTTTGACTGTGTTGGTCTCAATGAAAGCTTTTTTCATCAAAGCATCCCTCACTTTACTGCCCCCACACCACAAACCATGACCAGTAAAAAAATGCTATGAATATTTCAAAGAACTAAATGGCATGGATGGATTAATATTTTAATTCAAGTTATGCTTGCCTTTTATCGAGATGTAACTTTGAACATAATAAATTCTGTTTAAAGAACCAAAGACTTTCATATTCTATATTTTGCATACTTTTTAATTATTTAAGTACTTTCTAAACACTGGAATGTTTATGGACATAGCCAATGGCATGCGAAAAGCAGAGAACAAAACTACGATCATATCCAACCTACTCCTCTGAAAAATTTCCAATCTAAAACAAAGAAGAAATCTGTTTTCCATTGCCTACTGTAAACACTTGTGCCATAACTTTCTTTACTTCAATCGACAGATCCATAAAAAGAGCACTGTACAGTATTTACCAGAAAAAATGTGAAGAAATATTTTTTGAGATTGGCTGCAGGCGACAGCTGAATTATAGCAGTCTGGCCAGTGAATGCTACTGGGAGTGTTCACAAGACTAGAATTCAACAGGACTGAGTGATTCACTCACCTCCTTGATCACATTTATTTCAAGGAATTCATTGCTAATAAACTGCAGCCATGTCATCATATGAAAACAAAACAAATTTAAAAGGTTACCTGCCAACAAAGACTTTGCACCTTTGGACACACAGCTAAAATCCTCTAAACTTAACAAAGGCAAAACTGAACTACAGGAGGATGAATTTTGCATTTCTATCACTGAAAGTTCATATTTCTTATAATAACCTTCAGATAATTTCTCAATACTTTTTTCACTTAGTAACTCTTTCAGTTTTTAATGGGTTCAATTCATTACATCATGTTGGGTTCAGTTCATTCAATTTATTCATTGGTTACCAGGGCTGCATTAGACAAAGTATTGCCAGCATGTCAAGGGAGGTGATTCTTTGCATCTACTCGGCACTGGTGAGACATGTCTGGAGTGCTGGGCCTAGTGCTGGGCTCCTCAGTACAAGAGAGACATTGACGTACTGGAGAGAGTCCAAGGGACCAGAGTATCTCTCCCGTGAGGAAAGGCTGAGAGAGCTGGGACTGTTTTGCCTGGAGAAGAGAAGGCTCAAGAGGGATCCCATCATTGTACATAAATACTTGAAGGGAGGGTGCAAAGAGGGCAGAACCAGGCTCTTTTCAGTGGTGCCCAGTGAAAGGACCAGAGGCAATGGGCACAAAGTGAAACACAGGAGGTTCTCCCTGAACATTAGGAAATATTTTTTCACTGTGAGGGTGATTTTCCCCTTGAAGATCACAGAATCAGAGAACGGCTGAGGTTGGAAGGGACCTCTGGAGGTCACCTGATCCATCCCCCCTGCTCAAGCAGCGCCACCGAAAGCCAGTTGCCCAAGACTGTGTCCAGATGGTTTTTCAATACATTCAGGGATGGAGACTCCACAGCCTCCCTGGGCAACCTCTTGCTCCCTTTGGAAGCACACCAACAAACCTAGTAAATTTCAAGACTTAGTTTCTTCTCTCCCACGTTATATACTTTCCTCCTTTCGATAGGTTGCAATATTCTATAAAAACTGGATTATTTTCTTTGTCTTTCAACCCAAATTCTTACATCAGGTAGGGGTAATGACAAGACAAATGCGAGGCAGCACAGCCTTCAATAGGGCTGTGGAGAATGGTCAGCAAAGAAGTTTCTGATCATATTTTTTAGACCATATATTATACTATCACTACATTGTACTTCGTTTCCTCCTCAGCTCTTTTTCACTGTGAAGTCTGTGCTGGAGATACTACTTCTGTGGCGTTTTTTAATATATTTCCAAGATAATTTGATACACAAGACCTCCTGTATTAAAGAACATATAGCACTGACTTCTTGTTTGCAACAGTGAATAGTAGATATTCTTGCAGCAAAACAGTACTTTTAGAATAAAAAGAGAAAAAAAAGATAACCTATTTTATTTTACAATGGTAGATTTCCCAACAGTCATATATGCCTGCACTTACTTCGAAACCTAAATTGTAATTGATTCATGAATCCTTTGTCTTTTCACACTCCTTTGCATAGCAACAGAAACTCACAGATATTCTGGCTTTGCTAGTTATGACTGTTCTGTTGCACTAAGTATAAAAAATTCCATTTAAGACACCACTGTGTTTCATCAGTCTGAGAAACTGAGTGTAAGAACTTGCTACATGGTACAAATTAGTGCAGTAAGAGGGATTGCAATTTGGTTATGGTTCTTCCGTCTTGCTTTTGTTTTGCTCAGGCCTCACAAGTCATCAGACTCACAGAATAAGGTGTCTTGCATATACGGGCCCATGACAGACACATCTGCACATCGACATGAGCAGCAAAATGCCCCAGTTATGCCAAACTGCATGACAGAAGAGGGTTTATGGCATTTGAGGCTTTTAGGGAATATGCTATCACAAGACATATTCACCAGCTTCAGTGCATCATTGCTTCCTTCATTCTACTCTGGTGTAGTCCTCTGGTGAAAGCTACAATCTTACAGTGGGAGAAAAAAGTACGCATCTCATACCTCAGTTAGGTTCAGAAATCAGGAAGATTTTAAGATCCTCATTTTGTTTTGCTGTTATTTAGAAGCAGAAGCAATGTTTTCGCCCATTAATCTTTATTCAAGCTGATTGTAAATTCTGGTGTCATCTTTATAAATACAAAGTAGCAATATAACCATTGATATCTGCTATTTCTCTGGAATACCTTGCCACTGGACTGTTCACAGAGTACAGTGTTGACTAACTCTTCTATTAGAGCCTTTAATGATAAACTATTTTCTGAAGGTCAGACTGCAAAAAACCCCAAACAGTTATGTTTTCATGGCTCCCTATTTTGTTATTGTTCTTCCTGCACTAAACAGATATTTAGAATCATAGAATAATTTAGAATGGAAAAGACTTTTAAGATCATTGAGTCCAACCATTAGCACTGCCAAGTCCAATACCAAACCATGTCCCTCAGCACCACATCTACATGTCTTTTAAATAACTGCAAGGATGGTGACTCGACCACTTCTCTGGGCAGCCTGTTCAAACGCTTCAATAAATTTTTCCTAATATCCAATCTAAACCTCCCCTGGTGCAACTTGAGGACATTTCCTCCTTGTTACTTGGTAGAAGAGACTGACAGCCACATTGCTACAACTTCCTTTCAGGTAGTTGTAGAGAGCAATAAGGTCTCTCCTCAGCCGCCTTTTCTCCAGACTAAACAACCACAGCTCCCTCAGACGCTCCTCATAAGACTTGTTCTCTAGACCCTTCACCAGCTTCCTTGCTCTTCCTTGGACATGCTCCAGCACCTCAATGTCATTCTTGTAGTGGCAGGGCCCAAAACTGAACACAGTATTCGAGGTGCAGCCTCATCAGTGCCAAGTACAGTGGACAATCGTTTCCCTAGTCTTACTCACCACACTATTCCCAATACAAGCCAGAATGCTGTTGGCCACCTTGGCACACTGCCGACTCATATTCAGCCAGCAGTAGACCAACATCTCCAGGTCCTTTTCCTCCAGGAAGATTTCCAGTCACACTTCCCCAAGCCTGTAGTGCTGCATGGGGTTGTTGTGACCCAAGTGCAGGACCCAGCATTTGGCCTTGTTGAACCTCATAGAATTGTCCTTTGCCCATCAATCCAGCCTGTCCAGATCCCTCTGTAGAGCCTTCCTACCCTCAAGCAGATCAACACTCCCACCTCCCACCAAACATAGAGTCATCTGCAAACTTACTGACGGTGCACTCTGATCTCCTCATCCACATCACTGACAAACATATTAAACAGAACTGGCCCCAATACTGAGCCCTGGGGAACACCACTTGTGATCAGCTAACAACTGGATTTAACTCCATTCACGACCACTCTTTAGGCTTGGCCATCCAGACAGTTTTTCACCCAGCAAAGAATACACCTGTCCAAGCCACGAGCAGACAGTTTCTCCAGGAGAATGCTGTGGGAAACAGTGTCAAATGCTTTACCAAAGTCTAGGCAGACTAAATCCACAGCCTTTCCTTCATCCACTAAGTGGGTCACCTTGTCATGGAAGGAGATCAGGCTTGTCAAGCAGTACCTGCCTTTCATAAACCCATGCTGACTGGGCCTGATCACCTGGTTATTCTGTACGTGCTGTGTGATGGCACTCAAGGTGATCTGCTCCATAACCTTCCCCAGCACTGAGGTCAGACTGACAGGCCTGTAGTTCCCTGGATTCTCGTTGCAGCCCTTCCTGTAGATGGGTGTCACATTTGCTAGCCTCCAGTCCACTAGGACCTCCCTGGTTAGCCAGGACTGTAGGTAAAGGATGGAAAGTGGCTTGGGGAGCAGTTCCGCCAGCTCCCTCCGTATCAGTCCCACAGACTTGTGCGTGTTCAAGTGGTGTAGCAGCTCACTAACCATTTCCTCTTGTATTATGGGGGGTTTTCATTCTACTCCCCGTCCCTGTCTTCCAGCTCAGGGGGCTGAGTACCCAGAGAACAACTGATCTTAGTATTAAAGACTAAGACAAAAATGGCATCAAGTACCTCAGCCTTTCCCTCATCCTTGGTCACTATGTTTTCCCCTGCATCCAATACAAGATGGATATTCTCCTTAGCCCTCCTTTTGTTGCTAATGTATTAATAGAAACATTTTTTATTGTCTTTTATGGCAGTAGCCAGATTAAGTTCTAGTTGGACTTTGGGCCATCTGATTTTCTCCCTGCATAACCTCACGACTCCTTGTAGTCCTCCTGACTTGCCTGGCCCTTTTTCCATAGGTCATAAACTCACCTTTTCTTCCTGAGTTCCAGTCAAAGCTCTCTGATCAGCCAGGCCAGTCTTCTTCTCTACCAACTCATTTTTTGGCAGATGAAAACAGCCAGCTCCTGAACCTTTAGGATTTCCTTCTTGAAGAATGTCCTGCCTTCACAGACTCCTTTGACCTTCAGGACTCTCCCGCTGTTGACTCTGTCAACCAGTGTCCTAAACAGGCCAAAATCTGCCCTCCAGAAGTCCAAGGTGCAGTTCTGCTGACCTCCCTCCTTACTTCTCCAAGATTGAAAATTCTATCACTTCATGATTGCTATGCCCAAGACAACCTCCAGCCTTCACATCACCCATAAGTACTTCTCTGTTCACAAACAATAGGTCCAGTGGGGCATCTTCCCTACTTTGCTACAGAATACCAGAAGGTCATTTGGAATTACTACCATACTTTGAAATAGCTCTGCAGTCGCTTCAGCTTATGCAGAATCGGGCATGGTCTCAGGCAGCCACGGCCAGACTCCTGCCTGCCCTGTTTTCTCCCCCAACAACTGTGCATTAGCTTCTCCCACAGTCATTTGAAAACAGGTGAGCAAAAACTGCACATGAAAGTGCTCTGACAGTGGAAACAAGTTTGAGAAGCACAAGGTTTAACACTAGGTTATCAGGTTTAGCTTAAATGAATATTTAAACTGTGTTTAAAATTAAACACAAAATGTACAGAACATTTCAGTTTTTCTTGTGCTAATTTAGGAAAAATAAATGACTAAAATAAATTTTGAATATAATTAGAGTGCAGCCCTCCTTCATATTTCAGATGTAGCGCATAAAAATACCAGGTAAAATAGGAAAACCCTGTATTTTCATCTGTATTACAAGTATTTCCTCCATATTCATCAGAAATCTTTCCTGCATAGTCTGAACTTAAATGATAGACAAGTCTTTAATGTACATGTACATGTACATTAAAGTTGACTATGCAAGAGAAAATCATTAAAATCCCCAGGAAAGGGTCTGAGGGTGGCAGTCAATGACAAGTTAACACTGTAACACTTGCAAAACAGCAAATCTCATTCTTGTCTGTTTTAAGAACGGAATTGTGTGTGACACACAGAAGCCAGGAATTTTTCTCTATGCAGCACTCATGAGGCTTCCTCTGGAGAAGTGTGCACAGTTACACGTGATACTAAGAAAAAAGCACATCAGTTGGGAAGGAAGTAAAGAGTAGATGTGACCACAAATGATAATTTCTTCAGGACTTACATGAAAGTCTTGAAGGAATTGTGTTTATTTAATCTAGAAAAAAAAAAAAAAAAAGAAATCTCAGGGAAATATAGCAACTGTCTTTTAATAAGTAAAATCACACACAAAAAGGCAATGATTAACTGTCCTCCATCCCCGCTAAAGGAAGAGGAAATCAGAATTGCAACGAAGATGTTCGTTTGTGAAGAAAAGCTAATGCTAAAAATAGTGAGGGTCTTGAAAAGACAAGGAAATTGTTAGATCTCCTCCACAGAACAGGTTAGACAGGCATTCAAGGAGGTCTGGGTATACTTGGTCCTGTCTCCGTGCAGGCAGTGGCCTATGTTGCTACTGAGCTTTCAAACAGCCCTGCATCTCTGTGCTTCCTTGATATCACAAATTCAAAGTAGAAATACATACCTACGTTTCAGGTTTTTAAAGAGAACTACATATTGGTTGGGAAGAAGAAAAAGGGACTAATCAGAAACAAAATACTAGCAATGGTAACACAAACAGTAACTTCAGCTCAAAGAAGTAATAAACTTTGACTCACAAATATAAATTCTGTTTTGCAGTACGCAATTTTATCTGTGTTTTTTTTTCTAGAACACATTATCCTTGTGTAGTTTTGAAAAGAAAGAAACCTTGTAAGTTTGAAAAGAAAGAAAAATAAAAATTTATAGAGTAAATAAACATTTGCGTTGAGTATTTGCAAAAATACAAATGGACTGTTTTGCATGGGAAACTCACTGTGAAACCTCACAGCCAAAACTGACACTCTACTGCTACAGGACTATGTTAAAATACTTGCTGTGAAATGCTCTGTAAATGAACCATACCCAAGATATTATGAGTACTTGCCCATCTAAAATCCCGAACGGACTGAAATTCAGGACATACAGATAAATCAGTTATGCTGTATGTGCTAAATAGTCTTTTCAACGCTTTTCAAACCACTCTTTGTGCACATTGTCCTATATCTTTGAATCAGTTGAATAGGGACTTGCTGGAGAAAACATTTCCACAATTAATTTCTTGTTTGTTTCGGTATAATAGCATGTCATGAAACGCTCACTGAACATAATTAGCTCCTTTACACTACTAATCCAAACCTTTTTGGATGAAAATACTGGCTTGCCAGATGGTAAGAAACAGCAGGATATCTCACCAACTGGGAAATCTGAGTTCAGGTTCACAGGCCACGGGACAGCGATGGCTGTAGATGACGGAAAGGAGAGAGGAAGCCCCCCAGGGCAGGGAATGAAGACTGCCGGTTAGATGGCTTTTGCTAAGCAGGACACACAATTCTTGCCTCTCTCACAGTAGAGTTGTAACAACACAAGGAATGCAGTCAGGTAGAAGACAAAGGCATCCAGTAAAAGGAGAGGGTCAGGTTAAACTGTACTCAGCTCACAGAGGTGGTCATAGGAGACTACCACAGGTTGCTTATTCTTGTCTTTTTCCTCTTCCCAACTCTTGCTCCCCTCCCTTCGCTGCCCCCCATCTTCTGCCCAGTCTGCCTCTCTGGTGCTACTATGGACAACCAAAAGAAGAGCCACTACACAAAGAACTGTTCACCTAGATGTACACAAAATAAAACAAAAGACAAAAAAAATGGAAAGACACACAAAATTTCTGCTAGACTACACTGGCAGTGATCAACAGAAGATAATATGTTGCACTGCATATTTGTTCGTTTAGAATTCTGTACTGGGCTTTTTAAACAAAGGAAAAACTTTCTGTGAGCCATTTCATTGTTGTGCAGCCTTGTAGCTGTTCTGTGCAGTGCTTAAGGGAAAGTAGCTTTAACTGAGGCAGGGGGGGAAACAATACTGTAACTGAAAATCTTTATGTTGGTCCTGCAAACAAAAATTCCTGGCCAAAGCAAGACACTGAGCTTAAGATGTCTTAACCGGATCCCGCAGCCAGATATTAGAAAACCTAAAGCAGGCAGGCTGAGTCAGATTGAAAATTTCTCTGAAAATGATTCTACTAATATTTTCTCTTTCTGTAAGTTGCCTGTTATTTTTTAAGGCATGTAAGAATAAAATGTCTTCTTTAAGAAGGGCAAGACAGCTCCATGAGGGAATGGAGAGGCTGGCTGCTTCCTACGGGCAGGTGAGCTGGAAGCCAAGGAAGGAAGCACCATGGGCCCGGGGGTCCTGGTGAGGGTGCTCTGGGCCAGCAAGTGCACTCAGAGAACTGGCAAGCCCAAAAATATAAAAGCCAGCATAAGACCTACATATGCCACCTCATTTAAACGTAACTTTAATCACAGATGGAAACCAGCAAACATATTGTTCCAAGTCATTGCAAGTCCTTTCAAACAACTAGAAAGAGCGATCTCAAAGGGTTTCTTTTTATCAATATAATCTAAAAAGATAAGTTCAGAAAAATATGCGGTGCAATAAGCTGCCAAAATTCTGAACAGAAAGTCAGTGTGGCACCTGGCCCAGGCCTAATACTGGTGTCCCCTACGAGTGGATGCAGTTCAGGTCTGCACCGCAGCCCACATCCTTGCCTACAGGTCCACTGCCCACCACTATGATGGTGGGGCGCCTGTCATAAGCCTGGACCAAATCATGGCCTTACTGTGTCTGTCTGTGAAGGGCTGATTACACTTGTGGTGCTATAATCATAAGAACAATAACAACAATAATAATGATAAAAATATGGTTCTGGACAAGGCCAATCTTCATTTTATCTATCATAAAACTCCAAAACTCTTGCTAGAGCATTACATTTTGCTAGTAGACAGCAGTATTTCATCTGTTTTCCACACAGTGAAACCATTTAACTCACTTCCACATTTAATCCTTTATCTTTTCCTACTATTTTGTATTCTGTCACTGAAAATGTTTTTTCTCCAGCAAACCTGTGGTGAAAAAGAATGCAAATTCTGCAGCAGCAGTAGCAGCAGCAAGTAAATTAAAACATGGAAAGTTTTATGAATTAAATATGAAACTGGCTAATGCAATCAGTTCTGTACTGTGTACATTATTTATTTTATTAAATTAATTTGACTCTAGTTCAGTTTCCAGGGTGCAAAGGTTTTCATATCAAAGACACAGTAGGGCACTGTAAGAGAAATGGAAGAGAAGCTGATGGATTTGGAGCTGAGCAGAGTGCATTTTGGGATTTCACAAAAGAGACTGCTTGGGATTTTGAGATACACATATTTTGGAAATTTTGTTTACTTTGATAAACAGGATGATAGCTTACAGTGTTGACATTTAATCTGTGAGCACCGGGCTACAAAACTAACACCTCAGAGAAGAGGAGGAGCAATTCACACTTTCTCATGTCATGATTTCAGTCGTTCTGTGAACTAAGACATCACTGGAATGGTCACATAGCATTTCCATTTTGAAATCTCCTTTTGATGTATTACCCCCAAGGGATGCTGTAACAGATGGCTATTCAACAAACATGCAGCCTTCCAACCCATACGCCTTTATCCCCAGCTACACTTCAGAAACCAGTAAGGGAAAGTGTAAAATATTACTGTCAGTCCTACACCAGCTAGGGTTGTAAAATCCTGCTCCTAAATTAATACAAAGCCCCTTCAAAATATTTTAAAAGCATTCTACTCAGTATATATTCACTGCTTTTTCAGGACTATCTTGCAGCTGATAATATATTCTTTGGAGACTGACTATTTCTATAAAAGCTACTTATACAATTAATCTGCTGACTGTCTATCCATACTCCTCCCCAAACATAAACATTTCAAAATGTATTATATAGAAAATATGAAAGACCCATTTTCTGTTGCTAATATGTTTTTCATATTTCTTATGAGGACCAATGGGACTGTCACAGCATTTCTTCTTCCAAACACAGAGGTCAGCTTCTTCAAGCAATTTTCAAGGAATTGTAATCAGCATAAAAGGTTTCCCAGTAGGAAACAGACTGGCACAGAAATATTTGAAAAAATGTCTGCTGTGGGGAATAGAAGCTAAAGAATAGATGGCTGCAAGTTAGTACATTTTTAATGTGTAATACATATGAAGGCACTTATTTCTAAAGAATAGGATTATTTTCAATGACCACAGCATGCAACGCTCTTCAGAGAAACACACTGATAACATTAAGTTTTCTGGGATTCTGGATAGCTGTTTGTGGAGATCTGGATAAGTTTATCCCAATGTATGACACAGAAGTGTATTTCCTTTACGATCACTTAAATAGAAAGTTTCTTGAAGAGGACAATGATTTTCTTTATATTTTTACAGCCCATAGCACAGCAAGGACATAAAAGTACATTGCTCAATCTGACAGAATTAAAAGTGGGTGGATAAAGTGAAAGGGGTACATGTAAGATTTTCATAAACCATGAGAACCGCATCACACGAAAACTATTTCAGATTGTCTTAAAAACATGACTTGAAAGCTGTCTGAAAAATCACAATCTGTATTATCGGATGTCAGCATGTCCCTGTAGGGAAGGGTGCTACTGGAGCCAGGAGAGGTTTCTGCGGGACGGTTCTCTGTCTCCTACTGCTGGGAACTTCAGTGAAATTCTTGCGGAGAACTGAGGACCTCTGCCTTGTACAAACACTGACTGCCATTCTATTTACATTTACAACCCTTCATTTTTAATAATGCCATCTTTATTTGCTTGTTTGCATATCATTTATGTACTTTTATAGTACATATTCCTTAATAAATAAATAATAAACAATTCCTTAATAAATAATATCATTAATTATTCAGCAAAAACAAATCATGTCCCCAGTTAGAACATTCCTCCAAAATAACAGCTAAGATTCTAACCAAGGAGGACCCCTTCAGCTGACTGCTGAGAATATGGAAAATTATCAAACCTGAGATCAAAAGACATCTGATCTTTTAAAAGGTCTGCCCTTCAAAGGGAAAAGGGGGAAGCTGTCAGCCACAATTGGCAGGCACAGGCTGAAAAAAACATCTGCATGCAGTGGAGAAATGGAGAGCACTTAGAAATTACTGAGAAATCCTAAGCACAGTTAAAGCAAGATTCATATATGTCTCTGTATTTTGGCTGCTGCGGCTGTAATAGTAAAAACTGATTAATTGTTACTAATAAATCCTCGTTAGTTAAGAAACAGCTGCTTCTGTGTTCCCACACTACTATCCATGTGCCAAACTACAGGGGTGAACTCAAGGGACTGAAAAATAGTTTTGAGTCCATGTCTCAGCTGGGAGATCTGGGCACTTCCCGACTTACTATTTCAAGGCAAGGCAAGTCTGCTATTCAAGGCAAAAGCCCATTCTTATGGCCATGCGTGTATAGATCTCAGGGAAACTGCAACACTTCCCAAACTGGATGATGAGGAGACCAGGTGTACTGGCATGTCCCAGATTCCAGCTCCAATCTCAGGTCACAGCACATCTAAAATCCTGAAGAGTCATGCTTAAAATCAACTCTCACTAATTTGTGCTTTATTGATTATAAGGAATTCCCCAGTGTGGTCACTGCTTATAAAAATGGCAGAGGCCTTGAACCAAAGTTTTGTGATCCAAACTACACATTGATGTTAGAATTCATGCCTAATATCAGTTATTATAAATTTTATAAAGTATAGAAGACATATAGAGTTTATAAAGGATGCCATCATCTTAATTTTTTGTTTTCTATTTCATTCTTTCCTGGTTAAAAAAAAAAAAACAGATGCTGTTTTTGTAAGGCTGAGCATAAAATAACATAATTTGATTAGGAGTCAGAACAGACAAGACAAAGATTTGCCAAAGTGAAAAGGGATCCCAAGGTAGAAAAGAAGGTATAGCAGTACATAGGAAGGAATGAAATCAAACAGTGGAGCTGCACAACTGTGAAGAGCAGAGATAGCTAAAGCTCAGCAGCATGCAGCAAGAGCAGAAATGGTACAGAGCATTTTACCCTGAAAGATGAGGGGCTTTGACTTGACAAAGGGAAAAAACACAGACAAGTGGAGATCAAGAGCATTCATTACATATGATGTAGGCTTCAGTTATTATTTCGCAATATTTGTTAAACCCCAGCAGTGGTTTAACCAGACTCAGGATAAGATATTTTTTCCTGACCTTTGACGTTTGCAATTATAGAAAAGGTTAAGCGTGACTGAGACTGCAAATAATATTAACTGAATGAGTTCAGCTGCATTTTGCAAGGGCAAATGGACAGTTCAGAGCCCTGCATAATCTAGGAAAATTGGGCAAATACAAGAAAATGCGAACCCAACCTTAAAAGTGCATCACATTTCCTCTGAAAAACAGAAAAAAATGCTTACTGAGAATAACCAGGAAAGTGGTAATATAGAAAGGAATCTAGAATTTGTTTCTGTTAGCAAATTATATTGAGTTTAGCTGAAACGCAACAATGCCAATACAGTTTTGCTATTTTGCATGTATATAAATATCCACCTTTGCAACACTTACAGGGAGGGATCTTCCCTACTTAGCTTTAGTATAAGAACTGCTAGAAAACTGGCTGCAGGTGTAAACAGCTTGCCAGTGGAAAGGCTGACAGTGCCATAAAGACTGGATTCCTCTCCTCTGACAGGAGCCGTCTAACCTATATTAGTCACTGAGTGTCCTGTTCATGGCAATTCCGGAGGATGATTCACCCATCCATCTAAAATCCCTGGTTTTTGATGGGATGAATCACCTTCTAGAGGTGTAATAGGTGAAAAGGGGACCCTAGATGACTGGTTGAACTTAGTGCTAAACCTCTAAACAGCCAAAGTAATGTAGCCAAAGCAGAAGCCTGTGATACCTAAAAGTTATAAATTATAAAAATTAAATCAGGATATAATTAATATCCTTTGCCTTGAACCCAAAAGCAATCCAATTAAAATAGTGTAACTAGCAATATCTAAGTCTTTTGTGACTCTATGAATGCATAACCAGACACAATGTGCATGTATTTCATATAACTATGTGAGTAATGTGACTACCAAAGGGGCAAACAGTTGACATAGGACATACAAGACACCCAAGTGATGCTAGACAGAACAGAACAAAACAAGAGCAAAGGACTGCAAATAAGCAACCTGCTAAATACACAAGAAAGATGAATGGCAAAATCAAAAATAAGACAAGTGTGGAATCTCCCTTCTGGGAGCAGGACAAATGTTTCATGCAGGGAGGAAGACAAAAAATGATTAAAACTAGTGTTACTATTTACTGGGACTAATAGAAAGTTGTGAAACATCACCTGAATTAAAGATTGTGAATAGAATAGAATAGAATAGAATAGAATAGAATAGAATAGAATAGAATAGAATAGAATAGAATAGAATAGAATAGAGCAAACTAGACTATTTCAGTTAGAAGGGACCTACAATGATCATCTAGTCCAACTGCCTGACCAGTTCAGGGCTGACTGAAAGTTAAAGCATGTTGTTAAAGTCATTGCCCAAACGCCTCTTCAAAACTGACAGGCTTGGGGCATATACCACCTTTCTAGGAAGCCTGTTCCAGTGTTTGACCACCCTCTTGGTAAAGAAACGCTTCCTAACGTCCAGCCTGAACCTCCCCTGGCACAGTTTTGAACCATTCCCACGCATTCTATCACTGGATACCAGGGAGAAGAGCTCAGCACCTCCCTCGCCCCTTCCCCTCCTCGGGAAGCTGTAGAGAGCAATAAGGTCACCCCTCAGCCTCCTTTTCTCCAAACTAGACAAGCCCAAAGTCTTTAGTTGCTCCTCATAGGACATGCCTTCCAGCCCTATCACCAGCTTTGTTGCCCTCTTCTGGACACATTCAAGGACCTTCACATCCTTCTTAAACTGCAGTGCCCAGAACTGCACGCAATACTCCAGGTGAGGCCACACCAATGCTGAATACAGTGGGATAATGACCTCTTTTGACCAGCTGGTTATACTCTGTTTGATGCACCCCAGGATGGGGTTTGCCCTCTTGGCTGCCAGGGCTCACTGCTGACTCATATTGAGCCTCCTGTCGACCAGCACCCCCAGATCCCTTTCTGCAGGCCTGCTCTCCAGCCACTCCTCTCCCAATTTATACTTCTTTCTGGCATTATTCCATCCTAGATGCAGAACCTGGCATTTCAACTTTTTAAATTTCATCCCATTAATCACAGCCCAATGCTTCTAGATCTATCTAGATCTCTCTGCTGTCCCTCAAGAGTCAACAGCACCTCCCAGCTTGGTATCATCAGCAAACTTGTTAATGGTGAATTCAATTCTGTCATCCAGATCATTGATAAATATATTGAACAGAACTGGCCCCAGAAGTGAACCCTGAGCAACACTGCTGGTGACCAGTCGCCAGTCAGATGTAGCCCCAAAATAGCATAAAATTGTCAAGCACAAGGAGGAAAGATGGAGAAGAAGGAAGACAAGCCCACTAAGTGTAAGTATATATACAAACAGTTTTGTATGCTTAGTGCTGACAATTAATAGCGTATAAAAATGAACCATTAGCATGAAGCAGGCTCTTAATGAATTAGTTTAGTAAAGATTTGTTTTAAAGTTTAAAACGGGGCTGATGTGTCAGTCTTAAAAATATTCATATCACAGCAATCTCTAATGCCCTGAAAATATAGACATACATACCTATATTTGAATCTGGACACATATTCAGCTGCATCAGTCATGGGTGTTATGCTAGATGACTAACTAAACTAAACACTCCAGTTCTTAATAGCACAAGTTGCATACAGGCTTACCTTACTGAAGACATGATATTTTTAAAAATATCAATATCTGACTACAAGTATTCAAAACACTTTCAAACTCACAGTCTAAGATATCACACCTTCCTTACCTTTGTAATTTTTATACAGTAAGAGTGGTAGCAGTCAGACTAGATCAGTGTACAAAATTTCACTGTATGCCAAAAAAATAACCATAGAATCATAGAATATTCTCAGTTGGAAGGGATCCACGAGGATCATTGAGTCCAACTCCTGGCTCCACAAAAATTAAACCCTATCTCTAAAGGCATTATCCAAACACTTCTTGAACACCAACAGGATTTGGGGCCATGACTGCTTTCTTTGGGAGAGTGTTCCAGTGCTTGACCACCCTCCTAGTTAAGAACTTTTTCCTAATACCCAATCTGAACTTCATTCAATGCAGCTTTAAGCCGTTCCTTCACATCCTATCACTGAACACCAGAGAGGAGATCAGCACCTCCCTCCACTCCCCATCAGGAGGAAGCTGTAGGCAGCAATGAGGTCAACCTTCAGTCTCCTCTCAGCTGAACAAACCAAGTATCCTCAGCTGCTCCTCGCAGGTTCTGTCCTCTAGTCCTTTCACCATCTTTGTTGCCATCCTTTGGACACAGTCTAATATTTTTATATCCTTTTTATATTATAGAGCCCAAAACCACACACAGTACTCAAGGTGATGCCGTACCAATGCTGCGTAAATTAACACTGATGTCAATTTGCAAATATAAGAAAATGTTAAGGTTTGAAAAACATGACCAAAAATTATTCCTAAAGGAATAAAAGACTGTATCTCCCATAGCCACTTTTCCCAATGCATACTATTGAGCGTTTTTATTTGTGTTTGGAAGCTTGCTAAACAGAACGGAGAAAATAAACTAAGGTATACCTCCCCTTTGAAATCTCATCTTACTCAAAGGAGTAAGCAAATCTGCACAAAATTGTTTATCTGCAAACATCTTCGGACTTTATTGAGTTTGAAAAAAATCTCAGAAGGGATTCATACAGACCTAGATAAAATGTCTTTTCTATCAGAAATTGCTTATTCTGATATTTATCGCTAAAACATATGTAAATTAACAATACTGTAATAAAATTTAAAACACTGTAATAAGATCTTTCTTTTAAAACTTTTAGAAGATAAACAAAAAGCAAAAGTTGGAAATTTAACATTTGTTATTTTATTAAAATGTTACTACTACATATCTCCAAATAACAGAATTTTTGCAAAGCTTCTTAATATTTATATCAAGCAACATTGCCTTTCTTATGTTTTCATTCTGCTGGAAAACATACTTTTTAATTCTAAACTGAATTTAAATAGGACACATTTTCCAATATATGCAAATCCAGCATTATCACACTATGCATTGTTAAATAATGTTTCCGTAGATCTTGTAAAACTGCAGCAATGGCAGTATAAACCTCTTCTACACAACTGAGATAAATAAATCTCTGGAGAAGGCAGAATATTCTTTTCTATTGCTGTAAATATGGAAGTGTATTAAACTTCTGAACTGAGATTTGGTTTAGGAAAATGCTAAGTGCTTACTTTCACTATCTGCTAAGATAAAGGTTTAGGATGAATCATGTGCACTTTAAACAGTACTGACAAGAACAATGTATTATTAAGCATTGAACTCTGCCACAGCAAATAATATTTATCTGACAAAATATAACTAGTGACTGACATTTTCTATATTAATGTCATGTTTCATCATTTTAGAAAATGTATTTTCTTAATTCCTACAGAGTGCCCAAGGTGTATGAAGCTTTAGCAAATGTGTGAACACACACTCTCTGTTCTGAATGTCACAGACTGACTCACTTTGGAGAACATAACACTCAGGGAGTCAAATGTAAGTGATACAAAAAAGGGGAAATTAAAAAGTAGTAAATATCTGTAATGTAAAGCCACAACATAAAGCCAAAAAAGTGACTCTTCAGAGAGAATTTAGTGGAACAAACTGAGAACAATAGGCAATATTTGAAAATTAGCCCACAAGCCCTCTGAACCTCTAATAGCCCAAACTGAATTCCTAATATCAAGGTCTGAGAACTGCTACTTCCATTAGGAAGAATGAGAAGTGCTCCTCAAGGGAGTTAGACAACTGACTTCCCTGTCTTCCTGTGGTTCAAGACATGTGACTGAAAACTGGCTGTGCTTCCATTTCAGCAATTCAAAGTATTGAAAAGGGGAAAAAAAAAAAAGGAAACAAATGGCTGGTGGATTCAGAAAGCTGCTTACTAATCAAAAGTCAACTAATGTAATTCATATGATTTAACAAAAATACTGAGATCAATCTCTGTTAAGAAGACAAGAAATACATGAAGTTCATGGTTAAAAAAATGTATTTTCTTTGTTCCTGAAAAAAAAATGAAGGGAGAAAAAGGTAAAGGGAAGGAGACAGAAACACAGGGAAAAAAATAAAAAGTGGATGAGGTTTTTTTTTTTGGAAATGCAGGACATAAGAGTAGATCTTAGGTTCAGAGTTCACCGGACTTCAATAGAAGTCCTGATTTTCTTTGGAAGATTCATCAATGGAAAGAATTATGTATGCAGCATTACTGAAAGTTAGGCCTCTTCTTAAGTGCTTTCTTACAAATACAAATTTAAATGCACACCTTAACCTTACTTGTCCATTATTTATAAAATCTTTTTGCACAGTATTTTTTTTTGCAATGGCATTTTTGAGCTTTTGTGTAAGCATTCTCAAGCATTTTTAGCTTGTCGAGATTTCCAACCCTACTACAAAAATAATACATATACATTTCAGATGCACTGCTGACCACAGTGCTTGCCTTGGGACAGTCTATTAGGCTGCACTTGAAAGCGAACACCAGGAATTTGACAAATGTGTCAGAAAAACCACAAGTGAAATCATTAAATATATAGACATCCATATATTTAATGCAAGATTAATGTGGAGGAAAGGTGCTAATTTGACAGTTGTCAAGTGTCAGCTCCACAAAAACTAGCGAACATGGATTAGCAATGCCAAATCTATATGGAGCTTACACTCTCTAGAGCATACAGCAATTGCCACATGCAGTAATGAAAAATAACTCATATCCGCAGTGCTTTACTTCATTGTCTTCTCTGCTGAGGGCTAAAAGCACAACATGATGCTAGTTTTATATTTTCGGTGATCTTGAAAGTATTGTATGAACTAAGTTGAGAAAGCAGGGGTTATTTCAATCTTAAACACGAAACATCTTGCAATCATATAATCTTCTCCATCTTTTATACATGAGGATATGCCTCTTGCATAGTTTTTGATGGTTTTGTCTGTTTGCTTGTTTTCCCACAGTGAAATCCCTTGCACACATTTTCACAATCCTTTCAAGATATCTTCTATCGTTATACGAGCTGAAATGTCTTTGTGCTGCTACTAAATATGCAGTTCTAAAGGGCTTCTGCAGCTGCCTACTCACACACTGCACTAGCATTGAACTCAGTCGGGATGTTTTTTCAAGTGCTTTGAAATACCTTGCAATAGAGAAGGTATTACAGAAAAGCAAACTCTTCCCTATTTCATCCATGTAAACAGAAATCTATAGTGTCTTCTGCTGTGAACTAACAAAGGCTGCTTGGTGTGACAGATGAAATGCCTTTCAGGAGACCCATCATGAGAGTCAACCCTTTCAAATGTATCTAGGGTTGCTCAGATGCCCAGGGAAAAAAGCAGCCATGAGTATTCATACAGCTTATTTCAAAAAAAAAGAGAAAGCTAGGATGAGCGAGACATCAAACTAGATGAGGTTGCACACGGCCTGAAAGACACTTTTTATTTAATATCAAACCTGTAACCCTTACCTCAGTCTGTGACTAAGTGTGACAGAGTCTATACTCATAGGATTGAATTAGGAGTGAAAATATAACAAAAAGTCATAATCAAACTGCAAAAAACTATAATGGATTTCTTAAAAATAATGACAAATAAACTTCTGAAAATAATTTTTTTTAAAAAGCCTTTATCCTCAGCAGCTTTCTGTCAGTTTTATTCAGGTAGTCCAATATAAGCTGATGCTATTTACAAATATTTTTCCCTTTATATAGCTGCATTAGCAATGCCACACTAAGTGTATTTCTGATTAATTACCCAGAACCCTAAGGGACTTTCGGTTTACTGTTTCATGCTTGATATTGTACCTATAATTGACTAAAACAACTGTAAATGTATTTGCAGTTTGCCAGCTGTTTTTATTTTCAGCTTGCGATGAACAGAGGCTGTGAATTATAACAAACAGTTCAGAAACTACAAGCATTTGTGACGTACACAACTGAAAGGATGTCAGGGGATGTATTCCACTTTTGGTATGTAATCCTTTTTCGTACTGTAAAAACATGTGCAATCAATTGTGAGGTTTAGAATTAGCCCTAAGTACTGTGAGATGTTCCTCACTGGCAAAGTGATATCTCCGACTATGGCAGTTTGAAGGACAGGTTCTTATGATACAAAGAGGAAGATTACTTCTTCATCTATGTATCTAGCACTTACGTGCCCCAAATCAACATCAGAATAAAAGAGGAAACCTTTAAGTATCAAGAAAGAACACGATTCTTCTGGTGCATGATTGTGTGACAAAGATATGATCTCTTTCTCTGAAGGCTCTGCCAGCCGTGGGCAGATGGAGCATGGCAGGGGCTGGAGAAAGGCACGGCAGGGTGAGCTGTGTGCCATCCCTCGCTGGGGAGAGTCTCTGGTGCTACGAGCCTGCAGCATAGCGTCAGCAGGAAAAACCTGCTGGGGGATGAAGTCCTGACCTCGCTGAACCCTCTGGCAAAACTCCCAGTTAGTTCCACAGAGACAAGATATTCCCCAATTTTTTACTACTTTAATGTACTGTACAAACTAGACACAAGATCAACCCTATCTAGCTTACAAAAGGATTTTTGTTTTCCTGACTTAGGTAATAAAGCTATTGTAAATGTCCCAGACCTCAACGGAGGTAACAAATTATTTTTAAAAGTGGAATATATTGATATAGGATAGAAAAATGCAATGCAAAAATCTCTTAAGAGTTTGCTCAATGTCATTAATACGCTGTCACTGAAAGTCCACTTCATGCTGGACCTTAATTTTCACTTTTACTGTCATTTCAAGACGATGACAATATAATGAAAAAGAGGAAACTTCTGTTCAGTTCCAAATTTAATGGAAAACAAATACCGAATTTTCTTTTGGTTGCAGATAAGACATGAAATCTAAAGCCACTAGTCATTAATCCTATGTAACATTTATTCTATGAAAAGTTTAAATTAGTCTCCAGAAAGCCGGCACCAGTCCAGTTAAAGACATAATTTAATTTTTTTATTTCAAAACCTATAAGCAGGATCTCTGTATTCTTTTTTTCACTTGAAACTTTGATAGCTTTACTCCCTTATGAATCTCATTTTAAAATACATGCATTTAAGTGCCGATTGGGACTTTCTCTAGAGAGCGAGGAAGAAAGGCTTTAAAGTGGAATTCTGACAGAAGAATAAACCTAATTTTTTTATTCCCAAGATAACTGAATCTTTTCCAGATATCACTGGTATCGGCTACTGTCTCTACAGGTAGACAGAACTATTTCTCCTTAGATTATATAGTTTTCTTTTCAGAAAAAAGCACCTACCTGTTCTGACTAAAAAAAAAGTCTCTGAAGAATAATCAAAACCCATTTTACCAAATGTATCAATGCCTTGTTTCACCTAGAGGTGTTACACTATTGTTAGTTTTGTATCATTACTGTTTGTTACTGCAGTAAGACACTATAAAGAGAACAGGATCAAAATGATCAATAATGAAACCATCATGTGCTCCAGAAGGCAGATTATTATTACGTCCTGTTGAAAAAGGAGTATCAATTGAATTAGACACAGATTTCTAATGTTGATGTTTGCCAAGTTTATTTTACTTAGATATTTGTCATTAAGTTGGAAGAATTTGTTCACTGTTTTTTTTAGATGGTAAGTGTACTACTTCTTTAAATATGCATAATAAAGTCAAGTCTGATTTTCAACAGATGAGTCATCCCCTTTGAATCTTGGATTCTGTTAAAATAATATGTCTGCTCTGACCTCACCTATTTTGACAAGAAACACAAAAATTCAGATTTGCAGAAGTAGGAGAGATTGTACTTCTTTCTTTCTGAGCTTACAAACAAGAGATAATTTATAACTGGACCTACCCGGAGGTAACAGTACTCAAGCAGCATTTGCTATGCGTTTAACACTTTATAACATGTCATCTGTCTAATCTATCTCAACTTTTCTGTCTCTGTAGAACTTATGACAGGAAAAGATTAAAAATTCCAATTATTTTCTGATTTTTTGGTTTATTTTGTTTTTTTCTTTTTTCAAAATCTTTGTTCAAAAACTCATTGAATCAGGCAAGGGGATGTGCTCTTTTCCTGTGTAACCTGGGGAATACGTTAGATTTCTTCAGAGTACCAAGAAGATATCCTCTTAAGAAACACAGATTTATGCTAGTAGGATAAAAGCTAGCTGTAGAGGTTAAGTTTGGTTTCACAGGATTTGTCTCTCAGGTTATAATTTCAATGGCCCAGTGTGCTGTTTGGGCCAGAGCTCTTTTTGATGGATAAAACCCTAATAACTTGAGACATAGCAACAAGGGTAAAGCTAAGGTTACTGTGCTGTTCTAGTCCAGGTAGTGTGAGATTCACTAAAATTCTGCAAGTCAGGGAGAATGTGAAGGCTCAGCTGGCAGTCGAGCTTTTTTTTTTTCTCCTCTGTGAAGTATGCAGCTTTTTTCTATATATAAGCAATCTATTGCAATACGATGAAGAACTAAGATTTCACACACTTAAAGACAACAAGTGATAAATTGAAATGACATGGTTCTGTTACTAGTTTACTGCTGAAGTAATCCAAACACCTTTTTAGGTTTTGTTACTGTCAAATTAATTTGTGTAAAATGTGCCAGGAGAGAACTCTGAAAGCAAGCCAGGGAAGATAGATATCCTATTATATTTTTCTTCTTTTTTAGCGCATGACTTACTTCAGTAAGTAAAACTTCAAACTAAAACACAGATGTGAAATAAGGCTTTCCATACAACCCGTACTGCATGTAAATGCAAATATAAAAGATCAAAACAATACCTTTATTATAGTATTTTTTAAAGATATAGTTCAATCATGAGAGGAATGCCATGACAGAAATACAAGGTTTGCTTCTGCTATGATGTGAACCGTACCTTACTCTACTTGATGAATTTATCTTAAAAATAATTTTTGCTTTGGCATAAAGAATAATGTTAGAATCTTTCCTGAAATTAGTACCTAGTTTTCTTAGCCACAGCAATCCTTTCCTATCAACATGAATAAAACCTTTCTTTGGTACAACCAGGAAAGGAATTATAATTACTTCTGGTTTTATGGGTATGTGAGAACTTCAGTTTATCAGTTCAGCACCATCCTGGCTTACTTCTTTATACTAATAAGAAATATCCTAATAAGAAAACAGAGAACGACACTGTGATAAAGATAATGAGAGCGATCCAGGAGAGTGAACATAACCTCAAATACTTAGTAAAGATGTCTGGGATACTAAAGGAACATTTTCCAGGTCCTAGTTTTCCACAGAAATCCCCAGCCGTAGAGGTCATCGTGCCCACGCAGAGTTAAAGATACTCCCTAGAGGAGGATCTATAGAGGTACCCTGATAGGCCATTGGCAGCAGTATCTCTGAAAGAGAAATGTGGCCTAAAACCCACTGATACAGGACAGTCTGCTTTGGCCTATGTGCAGTGGAAAACAGACAGAGTTTACTTCTGAACAAATTTTCAAGGGAACACTGCATATTAGATAAGGAAACAAATATAAGCTTTGTGGTACAAACTTTTCTGTCTGGTTCCTGCAGACCCACTGCATATCTGAATAATGCTTTGCTTTGAAGACATTATTTTTCAAACATTTGAATCGGTGCACCCCTAAACTCCTTAAAGACAGTTAGCCTGCTGGCTAACGTATGCTAAAAAGAATAACTGCAGCCCAGAGATCCCATCCAAGAGCATTTAGATCACCAAGTGTTTGAAAGCCGTATATGGATATATCAAGTTCTTCATGATTGACATAGAAGTGTCACGAATACGTACTAATATTTAGAAATACGTATACATACGACAGAATGATAAAACCAGAGCTTTAAATTAATGCAGTAGAGTAACAGATTTTGGAAATCTTGTTGGAATATTAAACAGATTACGAGGACATGAGTCATAGCTCTGAGAGTGGAGACTTCAAATGTCACAGCCATGAAGCTGCTAGAGCCCTAGCCGGGGCATGCACTGAGTACCATTCCTCCTGAAGCTGATAGGCTTGGACTGCGCTCAGCATGACAAGGAAGGTGACTTTGCACCTGGCAGACAAGACGTACATTGTTTAAGAACATTAAAATAAGGCTTTATTTTAAAGTTAGGCTTGTTTCTGATTAGACAATTACAGAACTTTGTTTCTAACTTACACACTAAAATCTCTTTCTTGGCCAAGAAGGTTCTATTGTACAAACATACCTGGTTTGCACTGGTATGTGTACTGCTTAATGGGGCTAATAGTGTTGCTGACTTCAATGATACCAGTAATTCCTAGCACTCATCAGTATAAGGAAAGAATGAACTACAGATTTTAAATAATGGAAATTGAGATACTGTGACTTATGAAATATTCACAGGAAAACTCTAAGAGTAGCTAAGAGTGGACGTCATATAGAAAGATGCAAGACAGTGCTGAGGGCAATCCAAAAGTGAATAAAAGACATTTTTTCCTAACTTCCATCATTTGATGTAAGCATGAAGACTGAATTCTTCATTAGCATTTTTTGTCTTGTTCTATCTAAATATTTCTCATTTAACAGTTAATTGCTTTGTAATACTACCAAACTCGACCTTAGTTCAAAATACAATTTATACTTTGAAAATTGATGTGAAAAAACATTCACTCGGATACTATAAACATTTTAATAGCTATCAATAACTAGGAAGAGTAGAGTTACTCTCTAAATTACTCCATTCAATAAGTATAATCAGATCTTATGTTAATTAGGGAATGTTTTGAGTTGTGACCTTACATCTTCATTGAAACAAGTAAAATTGTGAGGGCCCCCAAAATTAATTGACAATAAATAACAGCTGAAATGTGTAAGACCTAACAGCATGTTTGAGTACAGATCCCACGCATATGAAGCAGTTTCTTAGAAAACTATACATATCTGAGTGACAACAATATATTGAGCTTGGGAAAGACGAGTGTTTTATCTGTTTCCAGCTTGAGGATACAGAGAACACAGTGGCCACAGCAGTATCAGGAATCTTTTGGGGGAGCACATAGACTTTCACTCCAAAGTGCATGTCCATTTTGGTACTATTCACTCTGGAAAAGTAACGCAGGCATTTCTGTTTTATCCTACATATGGAAACCTACTTTAGCAACATTTTGAAGTACAAGTTTGAATTAGTGGCCCCTGGAAGTGACACCGTTATGAGAGTCGTAAAAAAAAGACTCTGGAATGCTTCTATCAAATCAATAAAACTGTAAAAAACATCCTCTGGTGTGTTCTTTCTTCCTGCCAAAGTCTCTGAAATGTGAATGCAGCTATTACAATAGGTGGAAGCATAACCTGCCAAGCAGCAGTCGTGGAGAATTTTGTAGGCAGTTACTTCTTCTGATCCTTCTCCTTTTTCAGCGTATTACACCATGTTTTGGTCATAGGCTTCCCCTGGCTTTCATTAGATATAGCATGTATATGGCCAAAATTCAATGTTGGATACCAGTTTCACATCTGTTCCAGAGTACTCCAATAGCTTGTTATTTTGGCATCTAAATTATACAAATCCTGGTTTTTAATAAGTTGCAAATTAAACCTGAATTTTAATTTGTATAATAGAAAAATATGTGAATATAATCAGGCATAATACGGAATTAAAAATATTAAACTGCTGGCAAGTTAGGATTTTTAGACTTTCTGTTATTACTTTTATGCATTTTTAGTGGGAGGAAGCTGAGATTTTGGCTTTAAAACTTCTAACTGGCTTAACCACAAAAAAACCTGAGACCCACTAAGGTGATCCAAAAGTAAATTGAGAAGGATTGTAGCTCTTCAGTTTCCTCTCCCGGTGGTGTACCAAGTCAAAGCTATATTCTACAAACAATAACTCTGGCAACATTGACTAAAGGTTTTCATAAGTTCTAACAATGTGAAATATTGCATAAGTACCAATCCAACAGCTGTAAAGCAGTGATTGAAGGGACCATTTACTATGCTCTTAAGAAACACAATGGAGTGACTCTTTAAGAAAATACCTGATAACTCCTTTTACCATCATAAAATACTGAAAGTTTTTTGGGTTTTGTTTTTTTTTTCTAATTTCTTTGACCAATGTTGCACAGATTTTCATTATTAATATTGCATGACTTCCACCAGAAGAGGAAGTGTTATTTTGTGGAACAGTAGATTTTTCTTTCTTTCTTCCTCTTTCTTTCTGATGGTTGACCCATTATTGATCCAAGATCCATGCTTGCAAAGTGCAAATTATCCATCATCTTAATTTTTCTAGCTTTGGTAGGAAAGAAATACCATACCTAAGTATCACATCATGTTAACCACTACCTTGGTTCCCCTTCACCCTCATATCAGCAACTGATATCTCACAAATATTAGGTTTAGAACTTAACATTTTGTAAAACTTGTAATCTGGTCTCCCAGTTTCAAGAAGATATATTTCAAAGAAGAGAGAGCATTGGTATAAACTCTAATACACACATATTTCAGAACAGTATTCATTAAAATCATACTGGGATAGATACACTGGGGGGAAAAAAGCAATTTTGTAATTAGAAAATGTGATATTGAGTTACAGATCTTGCAGCTTGCAGGCATTGATATGTATCAGTGGTTTCCAAAGGTTTACACAGGACTTGTCCTCATAACCCCAGAGAGCTGCTGGTCGCCTCATTGGATATTTCTGTTCTGCATCAAATGCAATTAAACTTACCTTCTATAACTACGTAAGAACAAATATTATAGTTATATAAATGGTACATAAGTAATACGTGTAAGAGGAAGCAGTATATGTTAACTAACTACACAGCAAGTGCCATGGAGTTATTGCTATTTCGTGCCACTACTAACATCAGTTTTTGTATCATATATAACTCTTTTCTAAATCTCAAGGTTTACAAGAGAAGAATTAAAACAATTGTACTGTTTCCTAGATCTGACATTGAGATGCAGTAGCTTTTAATTGAAACCAACATAAAATATCAAACCCTAATAAAAACTAATCTGCAGTGCCCAAATCCTCAGAGCAAGTAAATTAAAATACCTATATCCAACTTTAATTAAGTGGCATTGTCTCAAATCACAATGAAGGGAAAAGGAATATATTTCACACTTTATTTTGTATACATATTTACTCTTCTGTTAGTTGGCATTATTCCTCTCAGCAAATGTAACATTCTGTGGGATTTACTCTCAAGAATTATTCCTACTTGTCTCTACTGCAGTGAAAAGGAGAACAAATAACTTCAAAATTCTGCTATCAATCTGAAAATTCCTCTAGACAACACCATTATTATGTTCATCAGAAAACAATTTCTATACTTTTATAGTTTAATTTCTTTAAAAAAACCCCATAAATCTGTCCATTCTGTGCTATAAGTCAACACCTAGTTTGGAAACTGCTTTGATGGCTTTGATAACAATCAGAAACACAGTTATTGCCACAAAAAAAAAGTTATGACTATTTAAAAATTTAAGATATTAGTGAAATAACTGTCATCCTAATGAACCACTAAAATCAGTAAAATAACGCAGTTTAAACTAGGGTGCTTTATTCATTAAGACTTGCAAAATAAGAGAGAGAAAAGAAACAAAGTAAACAAAATGGAGCACTAGGAGTCATGCAGTCCCTCAACTTCAGTAACAAGTACTTGTAGACTTAAAATTATATATACACAGACATTGGCAAAATTAGGATCCTATTCATTTAGCTCTAGTTAAATATTTCTATTTGTTCCATAACACACCTCTAGAATTAGAAGTGCTGCTTCAAAAAAAAAAGACTGCGGTGTTAATATAGTAATATATTTGGCAGTCTGTTGAGGTCCCCACTGACTGGAAAAGGGGAAACACAATCCCCATTTTCAAAAAGGGAAAGAAGGAGGAACCAGGGAACTATAGGCCAGTCAGTCTCACCTCCGTGCCTGGTAAGATTATGGAGCAGATCCTCCTGGAAGCACTGCTGAGGCAGAAGAATAACGAAGAGGTGATTGGGTACAATCAACACGGCTTCGCCAAGGGCAAATCGTGCCTGACAAACCTGGTGGCCTTCTATGAGAAGGTCACAACATCAATAGACAAGGGGAGAGCAACTGACGTCATTTACCTGGACCTGAGCAAAGCCTTAGACACTGTCCTGCATGACATCCTGGTCTCCAAGCTGATAAAATATGGCTTTGATGGACTGACAATTCAGTGGATAAAGGACTGGCTTGATGGCTGCACCCAAAGAGTGGCTGTCAATGGGTCCATGTCCAAGTGGAGGCCAGTGACAAGTGGAGTCCATCAAGGATGGGACCAGTCTTGTTTAACATCTTCATCAGCGACATGCACAGTGTCATTGAGTGCACCCTCAGCAAGTTTGCCGACGACACCAAGCTGTGTGGGGCGGCTGACACGCTGGAGGGAAGGGATGCCATCCAGAGGGACCTTGACAGGCTGGAGAGGTGGGCCCACGCCAACCTCATGAAGTTCAACAAGACCAAGCGCACAGTCCTCCATCTGGGTCAGGGCAATCCCAAGCACCAATATAGGCTGGGCAGAGACTGACTTGAGAGCAGCCCTGAAGAAAAGGACTTGGGGGTGCTGGTGGACGAGAGGCTCAACATGAGCCGTCAGTGTGCACTAGCAGCCCAGAAAGCCAATCGTATCCTGGGCTGCATCAGGAGAAGCATGGCCAGCAGGTCGAGGGAGGTGATTCTCCCCCTCTACTCCACTCTCGTGAGACCCCACCTGGAGTACTGCGTCCAATTCTGGAGCCCCTACTACAAGAGAGATATGGACGTGCTGGAACGTGTCCACAGAAGGGCCACGAGGATGATCAGAGGGCTGGAGCACCTCTCCTATGAGGACAAACTGAGGGAGTTGGGGTTGTTCAGTATGGAGAAAAGAAGGCTCCGAGGAGACCTTATAGTGGCCTACCAGTATCTTAAGGGGGCCAGCATTAAGCTGGTGAGGGACTTTTTAGGATGTTGGGTAATGATAGGACTAGAGGGAATGGATTAAAACTAGAGATGGGACGATTCAGACTGGACGTTAGGAAGAAGTTCTTCACCATGACGGTGGTGAGGCACTGGAACAGGTTGCCCAGAGAGGTGGTGGAAGCCCCATCCCTGGAAGTTTTTAAGGCCAGGCTGGATGGGGCTTTGAGCAACCTGATCTAGTGGGAAGTGTCCCTGCCCATGGCAGGCGTGTTGGAACAAGATGATCTTTAAGGTCCCTTCCAACCGTAACAATTCTACCATTCTATGATTCGATGATTTGAGGAAAACACTTTTCTGCCCAGACTGAACTTTAAATATGGCCAAGTTAGGAAGATTCATGCTACCTCGTATACTTTCCAAACTATTCCTTTTAGAAGAGAGGGAATAGAGATAAAGGTTTGCAAAAAAACATTTGCACAATCTGAAATGAAATTTGATACACTTTGTGATCCTCTGAGAGAATGCAACAATAGAAAAGTGGTACTACAGTAGATAAATTTATCATTTTTCTACTCGATAAATGTGTCTCTGGCAACGTTAACACATAAGACAGCAAACTGACAAAATTTTGCTGTCCTATGTCCTAAATAGGACAGTTTACTGGCAAAATAAAAATTGCCTTCATAGATGCACAGAATCATATGGGTAGGAAGGGACATCTGGAGGTCATCTGGTCCGACCTCCAACTTGGAGCAGGGCCAACTCAGGTTGCTCAGGGCCTTGTCCAGTCAGATTCTTTTACTCTCTCCAAGAATGGAGATCTTACAAACTTTCTGGATAATAATAACAGGCAGATAATAATTTCCTATCATTCTGAAAAGTAAAATTTAGAACTTTATTTTGGTAATCAGTGACTCAGTTTTGACAATGTTCCATGTCCAAGGAAGTAAAAATAGAAAGAAACACGAACATTTAATGGATTTTTAAATTATGTCTTTGCAAGTCTTAACATGAATGCCAGGATGAATCAGAATTCCCTATACATCCATAAAAAAGTCAGAAAAGATTCCTTTGTTCCTTGTTTCCATTATAATTTATGAGATTCTATATAGAGAATATAATATTATAATTTCTGTAGAGTGGTTATCCTGTATATGGGTATTTCAAGCTTTTACTTGAGAGAAATAGAATTGTAAGGAAAGGTATACAGGGTTCAGTAAATGATTATATTTGAATGCAGAGCAGTTCAAAGTAGTTAATTACAAATGACGGTGTGAACCTGACAGCTCTCTGATCTCTTCTAATATTTCATTAAATCAATCTAACATTGTTTCAACTTTTATTATTCCTGATTTATGTCAATGTAAGTGATGTCAAAAACAGGTGTAGGATGTTCAGCCTCCCATTCTTTCCAATGTGGTTGGAAATATGCACCAAATATTTGGATTAATAATTTATTGTGCTTGAGTGCGTAATATAAAACCTGTTCCATAAGCAGGATGACTGAAGCTTTATTAATGCTAAATAACAGTAACACTTCCAAGTACAATAATAGAGACTATTAGCTAGAAGGCAGAAAATTTTTAAGATTTGACATACCTAAGACAAAAAAACCCCCAAATTTTCTGCTCCTTTACAAGTCCTTATGAGCATTCCATTGCTAAGAAGTAGAGTAGACTTACTTGAGAGCTTTTAGTCACATGATGATAGACAGGCTGCTTTAAAGATTAATTTTTATGCATTGGTTTAGACTACAGTCAGGCTAAATGTTTTACTTTCCAAGAGAATTAGGACAGCCATAGAGGACTTTTTATTCCCTATACTGCAAATTCAGTTAGTCATGATAATTTAATGGACAGTGAGGCCACACAATCTTATTATCGAGACTCCCCTTCAGCAGCTCCTGGAGTGAACTGTCGTTCTCAATAGACAAGCTACCATCCCAATTTGCATCTCACATATAATATTCTCTCAAAAGGGACAAGCATATTTACCCTTCGAGGTTTATTTATCAACAGTCATAACACATAATATCCTATCCGTTTTATTCATCATAGACTTTTACAAGTTCAAACTGTGCATGCATGCTATTTACTACTAGTAACTTCATGCTCCATATACAAAGGTTTTTTTCTGATTGTAAACAATTTTACCTATTTCATTTCTGCCAGTGGCCTAGGGTAAATATTATGGAATGTTATTGATTGCATATTTGCATTATACATCCTGTTTAATCACAGTTTCATTTCTTCTTTAATACCCAAGAAAGAAGTAGAAATGTCACTGATCCCATAAGAGTCGTGCTACTCTCCAAGGCTACATTTATACAACAGAGTACAGGTGCAAGTATTGGTCATACAAAAAGAAAGCAGAAGAACCTGCAACACTAGCTAGAAAACTGACGCATCCAAGTCCCCAGGTTTCACTGACTACATTTTCATCACTGTTATCCTCACGTTAACTTTATGTGTGTAAGCACAGATAGGTGGTTTTTTACTGAAATCACACTTCTGTTTTGCAACGCTTGACCGCCTCCTCTTGACTTCGGCCTAAACTAAGAAAAATAGGGTTGCTATTGAAGCTATTTGTCTTAAGCCTCTCCAAATGGCTGGTTGGAGTATGGGGACACAAATGGGGTCACTCAGTATTTCGAGACCTGGCAGAATTCTCTGTGGAAAGAGTGGGCCCTGCCTACATACCTTACTGTGCAATTTTGTCACGATGCTGCTCAGCACACTGCTGGGAGCCGTTAAAGTTTTCCCACCTTTTGCCGTAGAGGCTGCTCCATTTCAGGGGAATATGCGATTCTTGCACTAGTTTATAGCTCAGAAATGAAAGCTTCAGCAGATGGCAAGATCATCACCAAGATGATGGGCACTTGTAGGACATGTGGCATTTTTTGTTTGCTATTACGCAAGTAATCCAGAACTGCAGAAAGATATCTGCGTCTTCCTCCAACTGTCCTCTGAACCTCTCTTGGAAGAAGACAGAACATATAAAGCAGGGCTGTTCTCATAGTCTGCAGAACTCTTGGTTCAAATATTTCCTTTACCAGCAGACACACATTGAGCTTCACTGAAAGTGTCTTATTTCAGTTCACCTTACTGTCTAATGAATTTTTCATATTTTCTGGTTCTGACCACTTGTATTCACTAACAGTAGTTACAGAGAGAAATACTGGACCAGTTTAAGAAAGTAATTATAATAGACCACATTCCACTACTGTTATTAATTGAATTTGCCCATTGAGGGTTAACAGTTAAGCGATTTCTGTCTTATATCTGAGAGAGATGATGGTAGCCTTTGAAAAGCAAAATATTCACTTATTTTGAACGTCATTCTAGCCTATAGAGTTTTCTAGTCACAGTCTACCAGTTTGGGCTGCTGAAAGAAAAGATAGTTAAACAGATAAGAATGTTTTCAGACAGTTTATTGCATGAATTTTCAGTACAGAATTGCTTACATGGACAATCATAAATGCTAACTGAAAGCCATTTATTCATTTGAAGCTTATGAATGTAAAACTTCTGTTAAACAAAAAGTCAGGCTCGGGTTCAACAGGATTTAGTTTTGAGATTAAACACATTAAAAGATAGATGCATTTTTAATAAAAGGACTAGGATAGGGACCTGGTTGAGCCAAAACCCATGTTTTATGACAAGGTACTCACCCTACCTGTGTCTCAGGTTTCCCAGGAAGATAAGGAAGATAATAGCCTTTTTGCCCTTACACTGGATTGTGAAGCTTAACTCATAGTCTTATACAAAGCCATTAAAGCCAATAGAAATCTCTCATTGACTTTAATGAGCTTTTGTTCAGGTCCTTTACAAGACAGCTGAAAGACTGCAACTGACTTCAAGCCCTAATTTTATAAAGGTCTTTCATATCCTGTGGTTGGAGGCATTTGGAAACACAGAAATGTAGTAATAGAAGTATTATATTTACCAAACAAATCCTCAGAAGATAAAATTGAATATTTTTTTTTTTTTTAAACTCTGAGAGCGCTATTCAGTGCATGTGTATATACACATTCCTGTACATCCAGGAACGTATATGTATCAGTTATTGCATGCACTTATTAATGACTGTTCCTCAGATACCCTTACATGTTGGTTGCATAATCATCTCTGCACTGCTGGATGCCAACTCTACACATTTGATCTGGGCAAAGTACAATTTATAATGACTTTTCCCTTGATTTAGCCAGAGCGTCAGAACCAGAATATAAATTGTCGCTTTATTTTTAAGCTAGCATTGTCCTGGTTGTGTAAACAAAGACAATAAGTGATCTGGCATAAAATTAACCATCAAGTTAAACCTTCAAAATCTTTAAGAACTTTAAAGCAGCAGAGTTTTATACCTGATCAATTCTTTATAATGTGTGTCCTGCATTTCTGATCTAAGAAAGAAGAATTGCCAGGAACAGTAATGTTAGCTTTCCTCTGCTGTCAAACTACATAGCAAACAGGCCCCCCCAAAACAGGAAAATTACCAGAATTGAAAACAAAAGGGGAAACTTTAAAAAGTGACATCATAATTATATAAGCTTTTCATTATTATATTCCTGTAGTATGCCAATTAAAGAATGGTAAGCTAATATTGTAAAAGCTTGACTTCATTCTATAAGAATTTGAAAACAATAACAGCTAATTGAGTAGAAATCTCTATTCTAGCCCAGGTAATTGAAATGAATTTCCAGCGATATATAAATTTTTATCCCCTTAAGTAATAGCAAAAAGATGCAAGTTCTCTGAATATTTATTGGCTTCTATTCAAAACAGCTATTTTCAGCATTATGAATGGCTGACACGACGTATTTCCAAACCTGAAACACATCAGTATCAAAGCAATAGTTTTATATAACACCAGCCATTCCGTATTTCACAAAGCCTTTTTTTTTTTTTTAAAGACAACGTACTATAACCATACGCTACTTAATTTAGTCCAATACTTTGGAAAGGTAAGTAATATTTAAGATTTGATCATATAGAGAATTAACAGCATTTCTAATTCAGTGCTACCCACAAATGTTCTGTTATTTTTGTAATATGAGTTAAGGTATTAATTTTATTCAAAGACACGACTAAGCAGCAAGGAAATATTAAACCTTTACAAAATTTAGTTAAAGCATTTTCATTTTATTTACACACTTCAGGAAAATGTCTCTCTGTGCCTTAACATTCTAATTTCAGTCCTATAAAAACCATGCAATAACAAGAGATAATATAATTTATTTTATAATATTTTTATGAACTAAGCAAAGATAATCTAATCTGCCAATGTTTTACATTTTAGAAATTCATCTCTCTCCAAAGGTGCATCTAATTTAGAACTTGATTGGTATCAGGGTTTTTGCTTTATCAACCTAACCCATTAGGCCATTACACATATTGTTATTCTCCAAGAGAAAAAATTATTCCAACATCTGTTCTCAATCTGTTTTTCCGTAATTTCCTTTTATGCCCCATGTAACTCATTAAGCTCATCTACAAAGCATTACTGTGTCTGACTGGCTACACTATATAAGCCTTTCTACTGTAAGACTGCATGAATATTAAAAAAAATGGAAACCTACTACATAATCCACTTTAAAAATACACTATTTTTACCAAATCTTTTGATCCAAGAAAATATATCTGATTTCACAAATCAGAATTGTGACACACGTAACATTTACCCTAATCTCTTAAGTGACGTAATTCTAACAAAATGAGAAAAATGGGTTCACGTCTTACCATTGTGCAGTCTCTTCCTTATGACTGCTGCAGTCTTATGAGACAAAAAGTGTTTTAAGTTAAAAAGAATGGTTTGAAGAGAGTGATTTTAACATTTTAATTCACTTGTGCAAGTGATCTCAAGAGTATAGCCAACAGAGGGATAGAAAGCATCCTAGTAACCTAAAATCTAACACTTAGAATGGAAAAGAACCTGGAGTCCAGCGTGTCGTTCTAAATACACTTCCCATTTTCTTCTGCCCCCTTTTGCCGGTATTCAACGATTGCTACTCTAATTTAATTCCAGAGGAAAATACCTATTTACACTTGACCTGCCCATAATGTCATTCTTCCTGCAGAAGCACGAACTCACTGTCAAAAACTTACTAGCTCCCAAAAGATGCCACTTCTGTGAGAAAAGCGACATACTACCCGATGTTAGCTAGCAGCTGATGACTAATGTGAGGTCAAAGCCTAGTGAAAGCGATTTTCTAATATTTATAAACATCAGTGAATTGAGTAAAAAATTGAGGGTATTTAGATTTACCCCAACGTGCTATCTTGTATGAAAGCTGCACAGTGCCAGCCTTGAGGATTTTACCTTGTATTATTTCTGTGTGAGCTGCTGTAAATCTGAAACCAATGGCAAACTGCTGAAGTTTCCTTATGCTCTGAGTCTCCATTGGCAATATATTTGTAAGTGAAAAGAAGATTAGTGGCTTTATGACTAAGATTTATCTTGGGAACAGAGAGCAAGAGAGACAAGGAAAGGCCTTCTAAGAGAGAAAAGAGATACCTGCACAGGACAGACTGAATTAAATCCTGCTGGAAATAACCTCCAAAACCAGATGTTAGGAATCTTAGAAGACAGTAGCAGGAAAATAATAGTGAAAAACAGCAAGAAATACAAGCACAAATAAAAGTCATACAAAGCAAAGAAAAATGACATCGCATACTCCAAACCAGACAATAGGCTTTTTTTGCATTTTTTCCTGAGAATAAATTATTTCAAGTTAATAATTGGGCTAAACTTCCAGAAGCCAGAAAAAATCGTAAGGTCCTTGCTGTCGTTGATTCAATTAGAGCCAGTGGGGCAACTTCTATGTGAAATAGGTATGAAATGCACAAGGGTGGAGAGAAATCTAGCCTTGACAACTTCCCTGTGACAACCACTGTTTTTTTTATAATATTAGAAGAGCATTCTCTCTTAAAGACAGATGTCAAAAAACTGTATATGGAATAGAGCAAAAAGGATTTGTATTTCCACAGCAGGATGCACAGCTTATGCAATTATTTCCTGCATGCTAGATTAAGTTAAAACAAGAACAGGAATCCACACAAAGTGTTACAACACCAAAACCAAACCAAAACTGGAGTGCAGAGAAAGAGTTTATTGTCTTCCTGATGAACAGATGCACACTTTTACCAGTCAAGAAACAGATGTTCCAGGTTATGTTTTGTCATTATTCAATATGACAACGGCCCTTTATAAAGAAAATTTAAATATTTGTTTTTGGGAAAGTTTTGAAATATCCCTACTGTCCTCCACACACGTTAACACTTACTAAGCACAGTTATGCCTTCCTAATTCTTTATCGCAGCACTGGCTCTAAAGCAAGACCGAGCTCCTGGGAGGGAACCATTCCAAATTACATCAGCTGGCAACTTGTCCTCAGGGAGCATCTGTCAGCTACAGGGGGCTGGCTTGCCCTCTGGCTACTTCTGTGGTACATCCCTCCAAATTTAAAATCTCCACCACTTCTCCTTCCATGTGGGAGAATTAAAAAGAGTCATTTTGTAGTAGTTAAGAGCAAACTCAATCTCTGCTGACCAAGATATTTTGTAAAATCGAATAATTCTTACAAAAATAATAAAAACACAATCACAATCAATTCATACTTGCTGTGTTGCACAAATGACTTAGGATACCCATGCTTCTTTTCAGTTGCAAAGTGCAAATGATACACCGTGAATTGACTGGAGAAGAGAAGGCTCCGAGGAGACCTTATAGCCGCCTTCCAGTACCTGAAGGGGGCCTACAAGAAGGATGGGGAGGGGCTCTTTATCAGGGAGTGTAATGATAGGACACGGGGTAACGGCCTCAAACTGAAAGAGGGTAGATTTAGATTGGATATCAGGAAGAAATTCTTTACTGTAAGGGTAGTGAGACACTGGAACAGGCTGCCCAGGGAAGGTGTGGATGCCCCATCCCTGGAAGTGTTCAAGGCCAGGCTGGATGGGGCTTTGAGCAGCCTGGTCTAGCGGGAGGTGTCCCTGACCACGGCAGGGGGTTGGAACTAGATGATCTTTAAGGTCCTTTCCAACCCGAACCATTCTGTGATTCTGTGATTCTGTGTGACTTACCGGGCCAAAAGCATTGCTGTCAAAGCTGTGTCCATGGTGATCACCTTCCACCCAAATATGCCCATGTGGAACTTTCACATACTTCTTTTTGTATCCAATGGTTCTAAAAAGAATTGCAAAAATAGCTAATCAATTTAAAAAAAAAATCTACAATGTTTTGTTAGGAAAATTCATACATTTATTGTTTTGGAATTTGACCTTGCATACCATCCAACAGTTGGTTAAAAAAACCTGCACTGAAATCCTTTAGACTTCAAGAGGCTACTCAAGTGAAAATACATAACAATTTTGTCCAAGTTAGTTGCACTATCAGGACCTATTTACTATGTTATGATGGCACAAATCACATGACAACAGTGAACAAGAGACGTTTTAGTTAAAGAAAATTAAGGGATTCTTATTTCCATCTCTGTAGTAACAATTCTTTGAACCATCAGATTTTATCTTGAGTAAATGCCAGTGGATGTAAACGCAGGTATATGCAATCACATTTTTCTTCAGGGGTAGTGTTAGGTACTCATCAAAAATAGCCTGGCATATCTGAACTGGCCTCAGATTCAGAGCTTGGATTCCTGTAATGCTTATGTCCTGGGGATAGTATTTCTTCAGCTGTAACAAGCTAAAGAGGATAAACTTAAAGGAAGCCCCTAAGAGAGGGCCAAGTGCTGCAAAAAATGACATTGATGATTCAAGCCATTCTCCACAGAAATTCATGCTGACGCGGTGCCTCAGCATGCCCTGATATTTCAAAAATTACAAACTACAGATGAGCCCTAAAGCTGAGGTGCAGAGTATGCAGAATTCCTGTATTTAGTTCCCGAGTAGCTGTCATTTTCACAACTCCAGTCTGCCTTCTACCGTATACTTTTGCTTTCTTTCAGATGGGATCTGTTATTCTGCAGTCATTCATGCAGGGAGGTGATTTTACCATGCGTGACAAATTACTACCATGATGAAGAATTTACAGACGGGACTACAGATAGCGATACCTCTTATTTTGTTTTGGATAAACAAGTCTGTCCATAGACAAAAAGAGACTTTTGATCTATCTTGTTGCCTCCAGCTGCTCATCACTTTTCAGCGTCTGAAAGACATGCCCCCAAAGCAGGAGGCAGAAGGAGCATACTCTAAAACTAAAGAAAATCAACTGAAGAGAGAAAATCACCTTCACCAGAAGTTTCAGATGAACCGTGCAACAGCACTGATCTGGGATGTTCACAAGTCAAAATGAGAAAACTGGTTTTGGTGAGGTTTGTTTGGATTGAGGGGCTTGTGGATATGAGGAGATTATAAGGACAAGATAATGAATAATCTGGACACCATGAAATATTAGATGAATAAGGAATCCTGAAAAGTGCATTTTATTAACTTTATTTTGCTTTTTTAGTCAAATAAAAATAATAATTATTTACTTTGCAAGTCACAAAATCCAACCAGTGCTTTTTCAAGCAGCTTCTGGGGCAGATGAAAGGATGAGGGTGCAAGAAGTATATTCTAATGGAAGTTCTACTTGTGCTTTCATTGGAAGCTGAAAAAATAATAGCCTATTTATAGAGAAAAAAAGACTCTGATTTGCATCTTTCTTTATAACAGTTTCATATTACACAGTTTTCAAGACTGAAACATTCGAAACAAAAATACAAAACTGCCTTGAGTTGGTAAATCTATGATTTCTTAAACACAAAGAGTAGTTCTGTAATAATTTAATTATGTTAAAAGAACATTTTATTACTATGTAATTCCTTCTTTTTTTTTTTAAAGAAATATGGCATAGTTTGGACAATAAAATTATTTATGTTTTGAGATTCCATAATGCTTTGTCTCACTGATAATTTCTTTTATAAAGCGCCGTATGAGACTATATTTTACTAGAAACATGTTTTAAGATACAGGTTCAGAGAAGTTGTCCATTAATTCTGTTCTGTCTGATTAGACACTCTGAAATTTATTTAATTAATATCTTCCATCAGTGATAAAGGCAAACAATAGCTCAAAAAATATTTAATTTTCTCTTCCATTCATCTTCCTGAATATAGAAGAGTAGATTGTCATAAAGTTTTGTACCTTTACAAACTCTATGCACAAGACTGAATTTCACCCAGAAGGGTGAAAGGATTTGAAAGTTAATTCTGCTGACATGTTTACTTCATAAATGTCAGGAAAATAATATGGCAAATGCCAGTCAGTGACTTCATCTCAGACCAGACGCAATCTCATACCCCCAAATAATCTCCTCCTTTATTATGATTAGGAAATCACTAACAGGAAGGGGGTGGGGGGAAGCTTTTGCAATAAGTACTTAGAAACAAACATGAAAATAATTTGGTGTGCACAGACAGGTTTGGCAGTGGTTTGCAGAGACGCTGTGAAAATACAAAGGCTTAACACAGGTTTATAGTGTGTTCTTTAAGGCCTAAGGCAAAAAGAAAAAGATTATAGATTGCAGTAATTATCATTGGTTCTTTTTATTATTTCTACAACATAGGAGAATACATATATGTCATAAACCAGAAAAAATTGCTACAATTATGCAAAAAAAAAAAAAGGTCTTTTACAGCGATCAAAGGAGAATCATGTACAAATTCTCCTATTGAAAAAATCAGATGATTGTACACAAGAAGTTTTTACTTAGAGGAAATAGAATTAAAATTGATGATATTAATAAATGTATTAAGGGAATAAGGGAGAGAAAAAGAAATGGAAAAGAAACAGAAGTAGCACTTCTAATTATCTACTTTAGTAGATAGGACTGATAATGCATGGATAAATTCCCCTGTAAACTCAGTAGAAAAATGTAATACCTTCTACCATTTCATGTATGAGGTATATAAATCACCAGATTTTTCCCACATGTAGGTCCAATAGGAAAAAAATAAAGTTGTATTCTAAACAATAAGTACCTATATATATGTGAACAAAAAGGAAGCAAGAAAATCCATTTTTCTAAGACAATTCCTTCAAAATGTTAGTGTAGTATTTACATAGGGCAGTTACCTAGGGACGTAGCATCCACTTTAGCAAACGTCCTGCAAAAACTGTCCTGGGGAATGCAGGTGAAATTTGAAAACAAAGTTTTACTTGAGGTTTTCGCTGCATTAATTAGTAACAAATTGCAGCAATAAGGTCATGTTACAGTAAATTGGATCATCCATTACTTAATATTGTTTTTAATTTTCAAGATAATTTCATTGTTGAATTACTCCACAACAGATCAATAAACCATGCATGCAAGCAAACCAGGCTACAGGCTTCAGAAAGCCATATTCGGTTAATGACAGTAGGTTATTTTTAATTACTGTTCCAATGGCTATGTAGACTTTTTTTAAAAACAACAAAACCCAAACTTGTCGTTTCCTCTCCTAGGAAGAAATCACAAATTGCTTCATAACCAAAATTAGTCAGTAACACCGCCCCTCTCCGACATGAATCTTGCAGAAATGAAACACTTTAATCTCTGGGCTAAATTGCAAGATGAGACCACGTGTGTGTGCTACATTGGCAATAATGGCTCTTGCTCTAAATGTACAAAGTACCATCCATTCATTACACTAGCTAACCATTTTAGCTAGACGTGCTGTAAGAAACTGCTACCTGTCCTTTTGTGCAATCCTACAAGGCCAAATCACTAACAAATTGTACAACAAAATTCTGAGAAGAAGGAGAGCCCTTAGAGATAGCTTTGCAGGCAACTAGCATCCACTTTTCAGATTCAGGACTGTGTAAATGCATAACAATTATAAGTGTAATGGTCAATATTTCTGTGAAAAATTAACACAATACGAAGTGAAAAATTACTTTTGAATGCTTCTATCATTCTTCAACAACAACAACAACAAAACCTAAAGTCCTCAAGCCAAATATCAACTAAAAGCAAAATCAGCTCATCAGGAATTTTACACCAACTCCTGTGAGAGGCGTGTGCTACAAAAGAAATGCAGTCAATAATGTACTACACATTTTGAAAGTAATGTAAAAACTCATTTTGCTCTCTTAGTTGAGTATTCTTAATCTCATTTCTCTGACTTCGCCTGTAATCTTGACCTCTTTGTTAGCTCTCACACATGAAGTATTTAATTAAATTTAGAAGAGTCTGAATGAATTCTTAGGAGAACAATTGGTGTAAGTAATAATTAACTTAGTATTTGTTAATTTCATATCCAGTTCATTAGCATGGGTTTTAATTACTGAACAATCTTTTAAATTTCAGAAAGCCTCTACTTATAAAAAGTAGTCTTTCCCTTTCTGAAGTCTACTATCTTCAAAATAAAAATAAAAAAGACTGTTTAACACCTCATAGCCCTCCCATTTTAAAGGTTTTCTTTAGGAACAGCAGAAGTAAAGATACTAAAATACTCAGATTTTGATACATAGTATACAGGCATCCAAAAAAAACCATAGTGGTGTGTGCAAAAAAAATACTTCAGGTTTTACTAAAATCTTTGACAGGTTAGTAATAACCGCCTGTGCTACTGTTGCTCAAACCGCAGTTAAACTCACTGGCTTAAGAACAGGGTCCATGAGAGTTGCAATAATTTTCTTGACCAGAATGTAATGGAGCTACATTTATCTTTTTAGTGATTTTTACAGAAATTGGTCTGGAATTCTATTTTCTTTTTTTTTTTTTCCTTACATCTGAGGTACATTTAGAACCTTTGCAAGGGTTTATTCTCCATGATTTAATAGTTAACAGATGTACTTATATCTATCCTTGGCTGAGAAATAATTTCAATCTTGACAGTCAAAAATGAGCTCTATATGGTATTCTAACCACCTGCCCACAAGCAAGAAAAATCTGCTTTTTTAGTATGTGGTACCAGTGCCAAACCAAGCAACTTGGCTCAGCTGAGTTGGATGAGGAATGATTGCCTTCAGTTTGATTTGACCTTGAGAAATCAGAAGGTCTCAGCAATCTGCATACCTTTGGTATCAGGGAACAGACACTGTCGATAATTTCCTCGGCTTGCACAGGAGACAATAAACAAATACAAACTCTTTTGTAAAATAGGTAGTCTCTATCATACGTAAGAGCAACCTTTTCCAAACAACATAAATTGCTGTACGTGGAAATTTTCCACATACATCCATCTTCATCAAATTCACAGAATGAAAAAATAGTAAGATAGCCAATTTCAGGTTGACACCCAGATCCCAAAATATGAACCTTATTGTAATATATCATGTAAATTGTATTAGTATCACCACAGGGAATCTCCCATATGACACTAAACACCTTCCAGCCACTAAGAAATCGCCTTTTTTCTCTTCCAACACACAGATACAGCCATCTGTGTCTTTTTACTTTAACCCTTCCCTTACATATACTATATTCCTTTGACCACAAGTTGTTATTTAGGACAGGTATGTGAAGAAACTAAACATTTTTTTTCTGAAGGCCAGGTTACCAGACTATGCACGAGAGTATGCCAATAGGTTAGGAAACATTCTCCGGTTGTGTGCAGCTATTAACTTTTGCCCCAGAGCTGAAATGTGTTTTCCTTAAAAGCTGCAGATCAATTATTGAGAGGCATGACTTTAAAACGTGCACCCAAGCTGAGAACGGGGAAAGTGCTGGAGGAGACCCCGCGCTTAGGATACGGCTTCTGGAGCCCTGCCAGATCTGATATATTGAGACAGGACGCCCCAAAAGAAGACATGACACAATGACAGAAATGGCAGAATCTGAAACAAGAGACTCCGATTTGGTGAGATGAGGAGCAGCCATTAAGGAGGCTGAGATTTCTTTGCCTACACTTGGGCAAATTTTTGAGTGCCTAAACCCTGTAGGTTTCACCTTTTACAATAAAAGATTTTGAAGTTTCAGGAAAAATTAGGACTAATTTACTGGTTTCCTCATTAGGAACAGAAGTAAGATAAAAACATAGCCTTTTGTAATAAATAAGCTAAGCAGTTAAAGCAAGCAAGATGCTGAACTGCAAATAGGATCTCTTTTTTTCCCAGCTAAAGCATTCCTACCAAAGTGATGCACCAGTGCAGGTTCCTGTGACTCAGCAGTGCTAAGAATAAGTAGAAATCTGATATGGAAAGTACGTGAGATGTTTGTAGCTCTGTTTTATTAATTAGATAATTTTTCACAAAGCACTGTGATTGTAAACAAAATAATTATTTAGCCATTACTTTCTTCACCAGCTTCTTCAAAATAGCAGTTAATCACTTTTAAAACATACAGTATTCAGGAAAATTACTGGATTTCAACTTAAATTAAAAAGCAATCTAATCAGATACTGATGTTTACGCTTTTTGCCAATTACCTGCTGTGTGAAAGTTAGTTGAATTTTCAAATGCATGCATCATATATTGCATCAGATAGCTTTTAACCTGTGTTTCTACCAGATGGCTACTCCACACTGAGTGAGGTATACAAACACGATTATATCACTATTTTGCAGGACAGTACAGTGCAGCCATTTGCAGCATAATATTTTGAAACCAGAAGTACTGTAGTCATGCAAAATTTTGTATTACTATTGCATCTGTCCTTTACACGGGTTAATAGAACCTAGATCTCATTTTCACTAGGGTTTTCTTTATACTATATTGGCAGAGAACTGGGAACCTAAGTTCTAAGGCCAGAGGATACCAATGTGATGAAATCCAGTTTGAAAACTGGATAAGTACAACCCTCCGACTTTCAGGCAGTAATTCATGCAGCGATTATTGAATAATTCACTACTAATTGATATCTTAAGCACGCACTGTTATGTGAATTAAAAATTTCCAGTTTTGTATGTAAAAATGTGCTTTATAAATAATACTTGCATTGTAAAATATTTTATATATTTATTATGTATTATAATTAGTACATATTGCTAGTCTCACAGACATATGACTAGATGAAAAGAACTTCATCTGAGTAAACATATAAGCTGAAGCTAAGTGTTCTAAAGTGCTGCCATCCAAAAAGCACTCTGCTTTTATAAACATGGGAATGAAGATAACTTAGATGCACACATGCCAGTGATAGGGCCAAATTATTTTTAATGCCACATCACAAACAGGTACAGAAGCTGCGCTTCAAAGTTTAGCATAATGAATTTATCTTGGCAAAGACTTATCTCCCCCCACCAAAATCAAAAGTTAGGAAAACATGAAAATATATTCTGTACATCCACTTGTATATTAATAAATATTGTTTTACATATGACCTGACTTATCCTCTGCAAGCTTTATTCTGACCTCTCTATTTTTTAACTACCTATTTTATATATACAGTTAAATAGATATATGGAAATACACATGACCCACATCACACATATATCAAAATAAAACCAGGTTTCTTAAGCCATATCACTTTAACTTCTGACCCCTGACCCCATAGGTTCTTCCTCAATGCACTCCTCTGCTACCTTCAAAATCTGTCTCATTATTCTGAACGCTACCTTGGTCATCTCACTTTTTCTGAAGGCACACAAAACTACCACTCAATTAAACGACGGCAAAAAGATTAAACATGTTTGTCTGAATGCCACCTAGATATAGAAACAAAAATTAACTTAGAAAAACTTTTAAACACTTTATACATTAGAGTCAACAGTTCATTTAACAATTCTTTTTAAGTCAACACTATTTACAGTTAATCAAGTCCAGACAATATCATATTATTTACACTTGCTTCATTTTTCAGCATTGTTGTTACCATATTTGAATGAAAGTGCTGCAAATAATACAGATGAATATACAAGACTGCCTACCAAGCCTTCCATTTTATTAAAGGGATTCGTTGGATTTTGCCCTCAAGTCTTTCTGTAACTGAGGTATTTTTCTTCTGTAAAATAACCGGTCTTTTGTTATTCCTAGATATGTAAATGAGAATATGCCAACAACGTTAAAGGCCTTTCTACAAAATTTCTTACTGCTATTTTAGCAGTCTAGTGAAATAAATGTACTAGTGTGCATATTTATCTAAAATGATAAAATGATTGAAAGGACAGAGAACAAGCCAGCTCAGCCACTAGAGATATTAGCCTCCCTTCAAGCCTGAAGTTCGCTTGATAACACCCCATTTTGTACCAGACAGGACATTGTAACAGAGAAAAGACTATAAATAATCATAAGAGAGAAAAGATGAGAGATATTGCTTGTGAGAATCACAGAATTTATGGGATCAGTGCTATAGGCAAAGGTATCCTTGACAGATCAGATTCCCAGAAAAGGACAGTAATCCTACCTCTGAATCCAGGTATATTTGACCAAAACATACCAAAGACTTAGACTGTAAAAAGAAGGAGGAATCATTGCCGCTCGCTGTCTTAATACCACATAATTTCCCAGATAATTGCTCAAATTTCCTTTGAAGGCTAATTTCAATGCAATTCATTTTTCTGTTCTGTTTCTTTCTTCTTTTCTTTCCTGGATTTTCAAAATATCCTCAAAACACTTTTAAGTATTTTAATGAGTAAGAAGCTGTGGACGTGCTGTTGTTCTATATGATCAATGTACCTGATACAATATAACCTTTATCTCAATGCCCTTCTCCTTCATATATCTCTTTTGGGAGAAGTTTTTCATGACTTCCGCCATTCACTAAGAATTTTTCCCAAAGCTACAATTTCATTTAATCTTGGATGATAACTATATTAGTTGATAACACTTATAGATTGTGTTTTATTTTGCTTACATATCTCACTCTGTGCTTTAAAGACACGCTGTATATCTAGGGCCTAGGTTTTGCCCCTCTTGATACTGTTACCAATATGTATATAGCTGCATCACAAAAGTCTGTTACTGAGGTGCTGGCAAGCACTTTGGGTGTTGAGTTAAAAGAGCTATAGCTACCAGAAGTTATTTCCTAGGTCTTGTGAACAGTAGAGCTGTAGCAGCAGTATCAGCCAGCAATGCCAGGGGATCTGGATTTTACGGAAATAATTTCTTCTTAGGCAAAATGTCTTTGTATTCATTTGCTTGTTATGATTGTTATGATTCTAATTTCCAGCCTCACATGATCTTTCTGTATTTTTTTCAACTCATCCCACCTTCCTTCAGAAACTATGTACAAGACCACTGCAGATCACCATGCACATAGCAGCGGCACAGGAATTTCCCTCTGTTTCTGAGAGTTTTGCTCACATAGTCAGGAGGTGTATGACTACCTCAAGCATTTAATATCGCTTGTCCTGCAAAGCAAAACTCATTTTGCTCCCACTGCTAAGAACGATCAACTAACAGTAGCTTCCCTCCCACAGATGACTTTATCCCTTTTTCCTGTAACATCTGTGTGTGGTTTTGTCCTTGGGTCTTCTGCATAATTCCTTTCATATGGTGTGCCACTTTCTTTTCCCTGCATGTGTTTCATCTGTTCTATCACTAACAGCATTCTCATTTTCTGATCCTTTTCACGGCAGCTCTCCTCAAGCCTTTCAGGAAAGTATAATTTTGGTGAATTTTTAATGAGAGTATGGATGATTTCTGATAACCTTTGAAATCACAGAGATTAATTCAGAATCTGGTCTTTGTTTTTTCTAAATTGATTAAACCTATAGCAAAATACTGCTGAGGTGATACTATGGAATATCTTCACAAGGACCTTCCTTTCAAGGTTCATATATAACTTGCATTACTGCCTCTAACTGTATTGAGTGTATTATTATTTAAAATTAGTATTAGAAAATTCTATATTTGATATCAATATGTATTTTGCAATTTGTTCAACATTGGATACTATCTAATCTAAAGGTAACAGCATATACTGTATGTATGTGAATATAAATATTCCTACATGCTTTTACACAAATCTGTCACTCCCATTCAAGTTACTGAAACTACTTCATTCTTTTGCTCAGCACATTCTCTTAATCAGAACCGTAACTATTTTCAGGATAAATTAAAACAAAAACAAAATGGTAATTATGTGTTGAAAAAAAGAGCAACATTGCATCTGTTTCGTTCACTTCATTTAAATGGCTAACCAGCTTACTGATTCAGCAAAAAGAAAACATACAATATCTCATTTTTCTCTACTACAGTCTTTCACTTGTGAATCTGTCTGATTCCAACTGCCAACTCTGTGCCCTTTTGAGTTAAGATTATGAAAATGATTCAGTTTGCTTCTTTTGGTAAAAGTTCCATTAACCAAGTGAATGTATCATTTCATTACCTTCTCACATTTCTCTACTAAATTATATTGATAATTAACATGACAGGTTTTTGCTAATATCATTAACAGCTACCAACAATACCATATTATATCCTGTATTAGATGGGAATCATTTGCTAGATTCATTGTCATTAGTTTCATAATTTTACCAAGGTAAAAACTTAGTACTAACTCGAGGTCATCTAAGTGAAATTACCAAACCCTACTATCGCTGTCAAATTGGAAATTTTACACCTGTAAGAACGGGAGGATAAACAGAGAACAAAAAGACACTGCTATAGAAAAGATTAATTCTTGCACCCCACATCCTCTTTTCATTAATATTGAATCAACTAGGAAAACTGCTGGATAAAATTTTAGTTTTAGACACACTTTAAGGAATTGAAGACAATTGTTTTGAAGTGAACAGTAAGATTTACAGTACTGTAAACACGACCAAGATTTCACCTGATGCATACTCAATGGTTTGGGCTTGATATATTGCAGCAATACTTTCCTTTTCCCCTCTTTCAATAACAGATGTAGAAATTTTCTTCTCAGTAATCTCTATGCCAACCTAAGAAAAGAGATGCTCCAACTTTTTTTATAGATTAAAAGTTGTAGAACTTAAAAGTTGACTCAGCACTTAATCACCAGCCTGCAGAATCTGCAACTATTAAATAAAGCTCTCTGTAGAGCTCTTCTTCTTGAACTCACTTTTTCTCCTCACCCAACTCCTCTCCCTAAGCAGTTCTTCTGCCTTTTTTTCCGACACAGCAACTGTCAAGGCAGGGGCTGTAGCCTGACCTTTGGCTACTTGTCCTGTGTATTTCCTCAGCCTCCGGGTGGAGGTTGCTGGCCATGCTAGCCTTCCAACAAATGTGCTCTGTCAGAGGAGGAGAAGGGGAGGAGAGAAAAAATTTTAAAAAATCTTTGTAACCCAGATGGGAAAATGATGGCATCCACTGCCTTGGACAACCCCACTGGCCTATTCCTCTACTGAGGAAAAGCTGAATGGAGAATAGCTCTTTTTCCAAAAAATGGTGATAGAGGTGGTCACAGCAGCAGTGCTGTGCTCTTCATCACTGCTAGATGTTACTGTGCTAGAGGTTAAAGCGCCGGTATTCTGATTCCTGGGTGCTCCTCAGCTTAATCATAGAATCGTTTAGGTTGGAAAAGACCTTTAAGATCATCAAGTCCAACTGTTAGCACTGTCAAGTCCACCACTAATCCTTGTCCCTCAGCACCGCATCTACACATCTTTTAAATACCTCCAGGGATGGTGACTCAACCACCTTCCCTGGGCAGCCTGCTCCAATGTTTGATAACCCTTTCAGTGAAGAAATTTTTCCTAATATCCAGTCTAAACCTCCCCTGGTGCAACTTGAGGCCATTTCCTCTTGTCCTATCGCTTGTTACTTGGTAGAAGAGACCTATGTCCCCCTTGCTACAGCCTCCTGTCAGGTAGCTGTAGAAAGCGACAAGGTCTCTCCTCAGCCTCCTTTTCTCCAGGCTAAACAACCCCAGCTCCTTCAGCCGCTCCTCATAAGACTTGTTCTCCAGACCCTCAACAGATTTGTTGCTCCTCTTTGGACACACTCCAGCACCTTGTAGATTGAACACAGTATTCAAGGTGTGGCCTCACCAGTGCCGAGTACAGCGGACAATCACTTCCCTAGTCCTACTCACCACACTATTCCTGATACAAGCCAGGATGCTGTTGGCCACCTTGGCCACCTGGGCACACTGCTGGCTCATATTCAGCCGGCTGTCGACCAACACCCCCAGGTCCTTTTCCTCCAGGCAGCTTCGCAGCCGCTCTTCCCCAAGCCTGTAGCACTGCATGGGGTTGTTGTGACCCAAGCCCAGAACCCAGCAATTGGCCTTGTTGAACCTCATGACTTTGGCCTTGGCCTATCGATCCAACCTGTCCCATCCCTCTGTAGAGCATTCTTACCCTCAAGCAGGGTAGGACACTCCTGCACAACTTGGTGTCGCCTGCAAATTTACTGAGAGTGTCTCAAACCGAGTCTGCTCTTAGCTGAGATTCAGACGGTCTGGATTTTATTGAGCCCATGGAGACTAAAACAGGGCACTGTGCTATACAAATGAAAGTATTATTGAAGCACCACATATATATACTAACATTCAGCACAATTTAACCAGCCCTTCCAAGACTGACAACATACTTGCTCGCTGATGTAAAAGGGCCTTTCAAAATATTTTTTTTAAGTTATCTACTCTGCAAAGACTCTGGAACAACTTACTCAGGACTGAGAAGAAGTAAAATCCATGACTCTGTAGAGCTTATTTAATAAATAGCAAAGAGAGTTTCTCCTGTCAGAATAGCATTTGCAACTGCTAAAAGAAGTTTTAACACATCACAAAGAACAATACCCCATCTGTTTTTTTGGAACCTTGTAAGAAGATCAGCAATGTGAATAGCTGTCTCGGTTAAAATCAGCTTCTTGTAGACCCGTGACTGCTAAAAGAGTCTGGCAATATTTCTGCCTAGCTGCAACTGTAAGAAATAATTCCCCACCCACACACCTCTCGCACAGAAGCTAATTGTTACACCTTCTCTATTGCTTAGCACTAACTAAAGGAATTAAAATTTCCTAGTCTGCTTTAGGCAGCATATACAAAATGTGGAACTTTAATAAATGCTTTCAAGATGCAATTTTTTTTTTATTTATGGAAAGGGGAGAGTTCTTATTCTCTGTACAGTGGAAGCCTGAAACTTTACATGCTTCCTTCTATTAATGTTTGTTAGGAAACTATATGAAAAGATGCCTTTCATTGCTTTTCCTGTAAAAATGCATTTTATTTTTTAAAGGACACTACTATCAAAAAGGTAATCGATCTAAATAATTGATCTAAAGGAAAAAGAGTTACACAGTCAGAACAGACTTTATAAATGTAATGTGACACTGGTCATAATTTGGGAAATATAATGGAAACTAAGAACAATATGAAATTTCACATAACATCCATCACAAGATTTCCTGAAATTTCAAAAATAGATTAAAGCAAGAAAAGAATGGGTTAATTTTATATTTTTTTTTTCCAATCTTTATTTCCTGCAACAATAGCTGTTGTCATAAAAGCTTGGTTTGGATTTAAATTTGCCTTGAAAAGCTTACTCCAAAAAATCTAAAACCCAAGAAGTTTCATATGGATTTTCTTAAAAGATATGAACCCATATATGTAGATCAGAAGACAACTGCTTTTGAACTGGTGATGCTCTTTCAGACTGAACTTTCAAATTACACTTTTGCAAGACTCTTCATCCTTTGAGGTTTCCTACCCCTTGTATAGATACAATGAAATTCAACCTAGGTTTATACATCAACTGTATTTTAAAGGATATTTATATTCATGGAAAGTTAAAGTGACCTATAATACAATCTGCAATCGCCAACAAATATTTTTTAAAAGAAATTTCCCGGTGTGAATTTTTTTGAGCGTTATTAGTGTACAATGTAAATTACTACTACCAACGTGCCTTGAAACATGGTGAAAGTTGTGCAAATTGATAAGCAAATGAAAAACAAAAAATAATAAACCAGTTGTAACACAGACTTCTCTGAAGCAGTATTTGAATAATTCCAAATCAAGCTTTCAAGAGAAAAAATATGTCACTTTCAGGAGCCTCTATCATGGAACACTTCTCAAAAACTACACTTTGGTTTGTAAAATATTTCAGTTATTTTTTTACTGACCAGCCCTACAAAATCATGTGATTGGAGAGAGGTTTTGTTTTTATTTTTATTGGGAAACATCCAATGAAAGTTATAGATTACTTTATAAAATATGAAGACTGTTTCGTGTCTTCTCCATCACAGCTACGTTAACTAAATTTAACAAAAAAAATTCCTGAACTGCATGTTACAAGAAAATTTAAGAAAAAAGGGATGGGTTACTGCCTGTCCATAATAAACATGAGCTGAAAATGTGTAATCGTTGCTGGACTAAAATTTAGAAAGCAATGCACTTAGTTCTCATCCTTCCTGTCTTCAGCTCACCATGTTATCCGACCCGTGTCCCTATGGACACTCAACAGTGCCTCAGGTTCTCACTGAAAATTCCCACAGAGCACGTGGCCGACTGACCTTGATTGCCTAGACATCTTACCTGCCCTTGGGTAGGGAGCCTCCAAACCTCCAAGAAGGACCCCGCTATAGATAATAACAACTATCTGGGTCCTAGTATGTCCTTGCTCACAAGTGCATGCAGATGTGTACCTGGGTCCACTCGGGGAGCAGTGAGGCATTGAATTTCTTTCCCTATTGTCCCCAAACCTCTCTGCAGTGTTATATCCCAGGTAGTTTTGGTCTAGAATAAAAATCTATGACCCTCGACAAATTGGAGCGTTGAAGGATTCATGTATTCAAGAATTATAAAAGTTGAATTCAAAGTGTGTCTATTCAAGACATTTTGTTTAAAAGTTCAAGCAAAGCAAGGTGGATAAAAGAGAAGTTTTGCTTGAAATGAAAGTCTGGCAAATTATTTGTGTCTGATAACACCGCTCCAAAGAGACCCCTGAAACAATTTCAAGCAGTAGACATAAAATACTGAATAAAAAGACTGAAATAATACCAGTAACTTTAGTTTTCAAATTTTTAAAAGAGGTATCTCTAAGCACATTTTTATAACTAGTCACAGGTGCCTAATTCCATGATTTCTTCACAATTCTAATTAAACTCATTAAATAAATTATGTTGGTGCCTTCATGCCTGACAGTTAGTACAAGCAAAGAATGTAGAGATCATAGCACACAACAGCTGGTTTTAATTTCTAGCCAACTGTCTAAACATTAATGCAAGATTCAGGTTCTTCCTCCTATTTTTAATCTTAGCTGAAACAGGAAAATGAGAGAGAAAAAACTTTCTTTTTCATATTTCAAGATATTACAACTTGAATACAGGTGTGTGCGTGAACACCTGAATATATACGTGTTTCTTTAGAGGGCTACATAGACACCTTGAGCAATCTACGTGCTGGATAATTTTTATATTTCCTTCCACTGAAGTATATTCTTGTCTTGCACTACAGTCTTGTAAAGCACTCAGCAAGTAAGTAATCAGCCAGCGTGACTGGTGATTTCTGTCCCTTACTGCAATTGTATGATTACTTTGAGGGGGGAAAAAAGAGATAAGCATGAATGAAACAAATATTCAAGTATTTTTATTCTTAAAAGGAGACATTTTCTAGGAGGTTTCTACAAAGAATTATTATTACTGAAATAAACAATTATAATTTGAAGTAAGCATCATGCAAACTCTTTTCTTGATATTAGATCCATATCTAAACTTAGATAATAATCTTTTGTGGTATTTAAGTTTAAGATAACATTACAGTATACCCAAAAAGTATACTCATCATGAATCTTTTATGAAGAGTATAAGAAATGCCTTATTTCTGCGTCTGAGCAGCAGTCCATGTAGCCCTATAGTCTGTCTCCAAACAATTGCAAAAGCATACAGTGCCCAGAAAAGCGTGTTAGCCTGGCTACTCTCCATGAGCATCGAGATTTACTGTATCAGAGATGTTTGATCGTACATCGTTTTCTACTTCTTTTAGTATCCACTTATTGATCTGTTATCCATGAATTTGTCTAACCGATTTTTGAACCTGCTAATACTGTTTGCCTCCACAGCCTTCTGGGACAACAAATTCCAGAAGTTCACTATCTGCCGTGTAAAGAAGTACTTTCTTTTGTCTGTTACAGACCAATCTCCCAACAGTCTCATCAAGTGCCCCCAGCTTCTGTATTGTGGGATTTGATGAACAATTCAGCTCATGCACTGCCTTCACGATTTTTTAAACCTTAGGTATTTCTCCCCTCAGCCTCTGCAAACTGAAGATTTCTCGTGTTTTCAGTTGCCTATGTCAGGCAGCTGCTCCATCAACATTGTTTTTGTTGTTTTTCTCTTTAACATCTTTCTACGTCCATCTTTAAAATCATGTCTCAAGAAGCAAGAATTGACAGTATACTTTAGGGGGTTTATATTCCTAGCCTGTTAAGGCAGACGTGTATTTGCTGAATCTTTTGTTAGTTTTTCAGCCTTGGTATTACAATCTACATCAACAGTGGAAACCTAATAAACAGAAATGCCCAATTTAGGAATAGTCGAATATTTTTCAGAGCAGCCTACTATTTGCCTCATGTGCTCTTCTTTACACATTTTTTCTGAAAGAGCTCAATTACACACAGTCCATTATTGGACAATAGTAAAGAAGTGCTTCATGGAGCCTAAAAAGATTTAGAAAGCTGATCTTTGCTCTTAGGAGTAGATGTTAATAATAGCTTCTTTTTTTCTCACAACACTGGAATTTCATATTGCTTTGTTAACAGGAAAACCCTGCAAAGCAGTAAAAATTTCAAACCAAAGATCCTCAAATAATCTGAATCACCTACAAAAGGAAAGGGCATTGTCCTCATTAATACTTCCACAGCATTCGGTAACCTCACAGCACTGAGTCAACTGATGTCTCATTTAACTGGTGTATTTCTCCCATTCTCCTTCTCCCCGGGTATGTTTTTCCATTTAATGTTACTAAACCAAGAAAATGTTCATTCAATATTAATTCTGCGAAAAAGCCTTCAGAATTATTATGAAGATGATCAGAGGGCTGAAGCACCTCTCCTGTGAAGACAGGCTGAGAGAGTTGGGGTTGTTCAGCCTGGAGAAGAGAAGGCTCCGGGGAGACCTTACAGCAGCTTTCCAGTATCTGAAGGGGGCCTACAAGAAAGCTGCAGAGGGACTTTTTACACAGGCATGTAGTGATAGGACGAGGGGTAATGGCTTCATACTGGAAGAGGGTAGATTTAGATCAGATATTAGGAAGAAATTTTCACTCTGAAGGTGGTGAGGCACCGGAACAGGTTGCCCAGAGAAGCTGTGGATGCCCCATCCCTGAAGTGTTCCAGGCCAGGCTGGATGGGGCTTTGAGTAACTTGGTCTAGTGAGAGGTGTCCCTGCCCAGGGCAGGGGGGTTGGAACTAGATAATCTCTAAGGTCCCTTCCAACCTAAACCATTCTATGACTCTATGATTATTCTTTGACCATTTTAAATACCAACAGAGAACCTAATCCTGCGTCTGATCATAGCAGCAAGTTCCTTGTCATTGCCTTGTATGTTAGCAGGAACACAAGTATGCTGAACACTTTATTAAGTCTTGTATCATTAAGAAATACTTGGCAAGTAGGGGAATTTTTATATTTCTTTTCTGAGCCACAAAGTGCTACACAGGAATTACTTCTCATTTTGCTTCACGTAATCTTGCAATATAAGAGTAGGAAAAAATAGATAAATTTTTGTATAACAACGGAGAATCCCAGCATGTTGGTATTTCTGGAAAGAAAAGCACGATCAGCATGATTGCATGGTTCTAAAGAAGTGAGAGTGCAGTGCAGGAAGCCACAGAAAAGACTTCTAATCTTAATAGTCTGAGACAGATACAAAACTCCAAATTCTTATTTACAAACCACAGAAAAGAAGAAAAAAAATCTATCTAAATCAAAACTGTTTCTACTTATGACAGACAGAAAAAATGTATAATTTAGGATCAAAATACAACGAATTATATGTTCCTAAATATATTTTGAAATGATGGATATCAGACTCTGTCTGCTTTATCAAAGTATAAACAGTCAGTCATCACCAAAAGCTGAATCTGACATACATGAAAGAAGAAAAAAGGACCAACATGGAATGTATCACTCCTTGAACATCATTTTAAACATTGACATTACCTTTAGTCAATATTCATTTTAAAATAGAAACTTTATAGGCATCATGAAAAGCAAAAGGATCAAGAATAAGACTTCCAGTCTAATAATTTTTAGAATTAATCTATTTAAAGATCTAAAATTTCAATTTTAGATTATTAACATCAGATTCCATGGGTTGGTGACTCAACCCAGTGGAAAACATTTTCATGTCCCCACAGGAAGTCTACTATTTCAATTGCCTTCTCATTTGCATAAGGATGAAACAGATGTCCCTCACCATTCTGAGAGAGAACGTTAGCCATGTATAACACCCACAATTTCAAATTTCAACAAAACTAATATATATTTTTAACAGCAAATCATGTAGAAACTGCATTTTCTGATTTAAAAAAAAAAAAAAAATCTGAAAATAGCCTGAAACCCCCAGTGATTTCAGAGGGGAAAACAAAATGAAGACCCATTCAGTCTGAATAGTCTGTACTTCAAATGGATCTTCTGTTGCACAAAAAATTGCCTGGGACAAGAAAAAATATTTCCCCCTAATAGGTTTCCAGGATCATTCAGAGGGAGACTTTGAACCGCTTATTTTGAACTAGCACTGTGCCAGTCAACCATGATCAAGTAGAAAAATATGACATTACAAAAAGGACTCAGATGACCTGAACCAGTTCTTGCGTTCAGAGAAAATGTCCATCAACCACAGACACTTACCAGATAAAGGTGATAGACAAGAATAAACATATTAGCTATAAAGGAAGATAGCTAAAACTAGGACAGATAAAGCAGTGAGTTCAGTAAGTCACAGCTGCCCATTATACTATGGTATGTATTTCCCCCGGCACTTTTCTTGGAAAGCACTTAAAAAGGCCTTGATGTAAAATGGGAAAATCACTTGGAACTTTGGGTTACTCATGCATTTTGTTCCGCATGGGGCAAGGACGATAAAGCTTGTTCACTTTACAGAGTAAAGTGGTCCTAACTAAAATGAGGGTCCTCATATACTTGTTATGTTGTTCTGGAAACAATTTTATTAACTGTAATTCTGCATAGAAGACTTCACTATCCCTATAGAGAACTGGCAAAAGGTAGGGAAGAATGAGCACTATTATCCACGTTTACTAGACTGATCTGACATGAAGAATCAGTGTTTTGTGCAAGGCAGTTCAACAAAACTCAGATTTCCTAAGTGCCAGACAAGACTATACCCTCCTTATTTGACCAGTTTTATTTTGAACTGTAATTTTTCTCTTCAGTTTTTCCATCAGTAGCTGTAACTATAATACATTAAGAGAAAGCAATTTGTATACACTGTTCTAATAACTTAGCTGTACAATATCCAGTCCCATCGGTTTATTTGTTCTTCAATACTGGAAAAAATCAGTTTTGTCTGAAGCAGGGGCAATGGGCCCAAACAGAAAAAAAGAAATACTAATATTATTGTTAATATTAATGTGTTTCCACAGACTTCTTTCTTCAGGGCCTTAGATGAGTTGGATTTGCAGGGGTTTCTCCCATAGGGATGAAGGTACATCACAACAGAACAGGAGGTAGGAGATTAATAATGTGGTTTTGGTGCCACACACACCAAGTATCAGCAGCAAGACCTTCTGTCTTGGATGTTGGCCCTTGCTCTCCTCTTCATTGCCCAGACAGAGATGCATTATGGCCAGCGGGAATGTATCTGTGTGAAGGACAAAGTACTGACATATACCAGAGGAGCAATGAAGGGTCTGGATATGTTGCTGGAGGGTAGGGCAGGGATGGGAAGACTCCTATCCCAGTTGCCATTTAAAAAGCAGATACCTCTACACCCCAACAGTGCAAGGGAAGCCAGCCTTCCCTGCCTTTCCTTCAGATGAGCTGCTCCAGCACAACTCTGCATCAGTCATAATCTGTCACTTCCCCTGAGCATTAAGACTGTAATTAATTCCTCATGCCTAGCTATGCAAGGAAGTGGCACTGTATAATTCCCCAGTGAGTCGTTCTCCCTGTCACAGCAGAGAATCTTTACAAGAGAAAGAGAAATAATCTGACAGACACGTGACAGCTCAAAGAGACCTGTAAACATTTGCTTCAAAGCAGAAAAACGCACGTGTGAATTTCTTTAGAGGACAGCTTTAGAGCTCTATTATATTGCACGGGGCTTTGAGAGAGAGCAAATAGGGAAGTGTTGCATAGGAAAGTGCAACTGAGTTGCTGCCAGGTAATTGCCAGCTCTTCTTCCTACTTAATGGATAAGTTAATATCGATTTTAGGACAGGGACAATCATACTTTGTTACCTCCTGCTGGGAAAATTCCTAAGACATAAAAGCACATTATGTGCCTTTCTCCTGCGGTGCATACCCAGTTCATTCTTCAGCTTCTCACCCGGTGAGTTGCAACAAGCGCCTCACCATGGAAAGTCAGTAGAAAGCAATAAGCAGCAATACAGCTGCTATGTCTGAAATAATCCTCCTATCTAAAAAGCTATGTGCTATATCACTGTGGAAATATTACAGCACTTGCTGTACTGAGAAAAAGCCAAGTATTAGCAACATCACAAGTATCTAACGGGAGTTACTGAGGAGAAAGAAGGAAGGAGGATTTCTTCTGCTAGTGCAAAGGGACTTCCCAGTTATACCAACAGCAGCTTAAAAACAGCTATTGGGAAAGCTGGAAATAAAACAGATTAAATTCACAGCAGTCAAACCAGTCGTTTCTATTTCAGACTTTTGTTGCCTTTCAGGTATGCTTTAGTGCTTGCTTTTTTTTTCTTCTTTTTCTTATTTTCCTCCAGGCCTGTACATTTCCTTTCATACACTTCTCCCCTTCCTTTATACCTCCTTAAGGGAAAGGCTAATAAATGTTAGGCCAGTTCCACAACGGTTTTTAGGTTTCTCGGCAACCCTAAGAAATACTTTTAGAGACAGCATGCACCTAATAAGGGTTGAGTGGAGTCGTTCCAATAAATTCTTAGGCCCATACAGATGGAACACACCACAAAACCTTGAGCACTGTTTCGCTGTGATACAGCCCTTCTGTAGAGCCATAGTCTTCAGCTTCATGGCATCTCTCCTCTCTTCATAGGATGTCGTTTATTCACAAGAGACAGCAAAAGATTCCTCCATACCTCAGAGATGTAGCCATTTCATACATTGGGTTGCAGAGATTTGCTTTGTGATATGCTGCTCTGCATACCTGCTTCTCTAGAATGACAACCTTGCAAATAATAAATAGTGGCTCCGTGAGAACACTGGTAGTGGCACCAACAGCTAAAAGGCAGGTGATGAGCCATAAAATCGGCAAAAGCATTGGATTTTTCAGTCTGAAGTTATCAGGAAAATGAAATATTTTTTTCGGGCAGGAAGGTACTTGATATGACTTGCTTGATATTTCTGTGGTCAGAGACTAGGAAACAATACATACATGTGTATGACACACATACCATAAACAGACTTAAAGTGCAAAGAAATGGATAGCAACTTTTGAATACAGTGAAAAAAATCATGTAAACATTATTAAAAGTCTGGAATGGGTAATTCACAGCATAATCTAACAGTAAAGGAACATTTCCTGGGTGCATAACATTAGCATTATTACCACTGCTATATCACATTAAAAAAAAGAAAGTACAAAAGATAAAGAATACAGACAGCAGCAAAGAAAACCAAATACTTCAGAGTGAACTTCTAGCTCTGGATTAATTGTAAGACACATGATATTTTATAGACTGGTCAGTAATAGGAATGGACAAATACATAACGTTCTGAGGTACAGAACATTCAGTTGATACTTAGATGATACACAAGGTATGATTATAATTCGTTCCTTTCTGTAGATTTCCATGAGATCAAGTTTTCTTAATGTAATGAATCACTTCAGTCTCATATTTCAATTTAAAGCATTTATGGCAGTTATGAAACTCACTACTCAGTCTGTGAGGCTGACTGCTGTAGGTTTTGGAGATGGATCACATAAAAGTCTTCAGTCCCTATTTAGGAGATAGAACATATGGAATGAGGACTATACATTGCTTTGGCTTTGAAAAAAAAATATGTGGAATTAAAAGAACAGGAAAATAATTTGCTCCATAACAATCAGGAAGTATTTGGGAACTATTTACCTCCATTCCTTACAAGGCAGCAAGCAAACAAGCAAACGATGCTCTGCTGTGTACTTCTGCTACAGGTAGGAGTCCCAAGAGGAGTCCCAAGAAGTGCATTGCTATGAACCATCGTGTTATTACAGCTATCCCTTTATGAACAAATTTTGAGTTCAAGAATACTGAATTCAGTGAGAATTGTCTAGCAAATGACAAATTGGCAAATGTCTATCAAACGACAGTGTTTCCTGTAAATTTTTGGAATCCCAGAAAAGGGTTCTTTAGGACTTGTTTGGACCTACTAACCTGCTAGAAGCAGAAGCGGCAGAGCTAAAGAAGAATTTCTCATTAGTCCTTGTGTGTTTTCTGAGCAGATAGTACTTCACTAAAAAAACATCAGACAAATATTTGACTAGTCTGTTTATTAATAGTTAATAAATCTTCAGTGAGAAAACCTCAAGAGAAGTCTGATTTTCATATTTCGTCACCTCTCATATCAGGTCTACATTTTTATGCCTGTTTGATGCATATTATTAATCAAAGGATTATAAGAGAAAAATGACATAAAAAGGTAAAAAGATAAACTGAAGAAATACCAAGAATATAAACAGGACACTCGCTCAACTATTTATTTTCAGTATTGTCAGTACATGCTCAGCAATGTACAAATTCTGAAGACAATATCTTTACCACTAAGGGCTTAAATCTTGCACAATAATATAACTTCCTTGCAAAGCTGGATGGCTCAGAAAAGAGAATCTTCTCTTTTCTGAATCACTGCTTGATATTCCTCCTGACTTTATAGCTTTAAATCTGGTCTACTATCTGGTCAGAAAATATTTTTGGATATTTTGTTCTCCGCAAAAAAGTTACTATCATGAGATGCACTCTTATCAAATTCTTATCAGCTACCAAAACCTGAATAAGCATAAAGTCTAAAAGATTCTTCAGATTATTGTCTCATCTTCAGGGTAGTAAGGGTATATGGGATATAAAATGTAAACAAGAAAGTGATTACTCAACCTTAATGAAAATGTTTAAAAATACTTAAGGATTTAAATACACCAAAATAAAGAAATTCAAAGCTATAGATCACATAGCTCCTTCTCATACATTATACGCTGAATACTTTTTTATTGCACTACATGCTTTTAAAGAACTGATACCTTATTAGAAATGTGCAATGTGTTGCTATGGGAAATATAATATTAAACTGTCTGACTTATGTACATACATTCTCTGATATAATGCTGCTTTCATGTAATATTTTGTAATAAAATTTCTCTTTCACAACCAGTCTTCTATGGACTATTTCCTCACAAGAGGTAGATTGCTCTCCCTGGGTGAACTTTTGCCCTTTTTTAAGCCAATGGGAGTTCTACTGTCAGCTTCAGTGGGGGCCATCATTTCACCCCAAACCTCTGCACCAAACACTGTTGCTTAGGGATATTCCCTGAAGATCTGATTCTGATTTCACTTACGCTGAACAGAAAACAAGAGAAAGAAAGAAACAGAAAAAGCATGAACGCAAGAAAGCAAGACAAAGCAAGAAAGCAAGACAAAGCAAGAAAGCAAGAGAAAGCCACAAGCAAGAAAGCAAGAAAGCAAGCAAGTCTTCTGTTCCATTTCAGATTTATATCCTTTATATGATTTCTTTGGCAATTTTCCCATCATTCAGCTTAACAATATAAATCCAAATGTAATATAATCAGGACAGTTCTTATGTCTCAAGAACTAACTGGCCTGGTCTCTGTCAATGACCCCTTGTCTGTTCTTTTTAAAAATGAAGTCAGACATTTATTAAAGGTCTAAATATAAGTTCAGATGTGATGCGATAGCTGGGCATATCTGAAGGAAATAGTGTCCAAAGAGAGAGCATTAATAGCAAACATTTTGACATCAAAATTTATGGGCCTGTCTGCTTTACTTTGCCATTTACAGACTCCGACGTGGAATTTCTCTGCTTCAACTGAGCATTTTAAGGGGCTTAGTCACCTTCCAATTATCTGTGAGTGTTGTACAAATGAAAATGCACTCAAGCTTCATGAAGACCTGCTTAGGTCTGATAGGAATTCTCTATCTAGCCCTATAAACGTGAGTGTAGCCCTATAAACGTGAGTGTGTACACATGTATTCCATATATGCACTCCTGTGTGATGCACAAGAACTATGTCTTCCTTGGTTATCACAGTCCCAAATACAGCCAACTAACAGATAGTTCCCTACACATTAGGTAAGGAGACAGAGATCTCAGAATTTGATAGGATTTTTTAAAAACAGTGAAATTTTTAACATAATTTAATGAGAACGTTTGATTTGTGAAGTCCTGTGAGTGACTCTCAGAAGACTTGACTACGCATACTTCACAATCACCAGAGCTCTAGGTATCCATCACCCTTGAAAATTGAAGACTATGCCAATCTCCAAATGTCAGGCTTCTTTTTCATTTCTTTGTTTTTTATATATCTTTTGAGAGGAGGAAGATGAGTGTTAGGGTTAAAGTAATGGATAAATGAGAATGATAAAACTCCTACTCTCTCAGCCTTATCTGACACACATAAGAAATAGCCTTTCAGTAAACACCCTCCTGGAAGACTGGAGTGCCCGCAAAACACAGAGTAGAGCAGAGGACCTTAGGTGGTAAACTCTTCAGTGAACTCTGCAACAGATAATTGAGCAGTATCTGGCGAAAAAGATATTTTTAATATAATCAGTGAAATGTATTCTGTAAGAGAATACGAATAAAACTAGAATGGTTTCAAGGAAATAAGTTTAAACATGAAATTGATTTTATTCTTCCCTAATTTTTACAATAGACAAAGCCTTTAGAAAACAAAAAGTAGATGGGAAATACTGAAAATTTAAAAATTGACTTTGTTGCAAAATCTATAATGAAAGTCAACTTTTTTTTTTAACATTGTGCCTTCTGACAATAATACATATCTTTCAGCCTTCAATTGTCCATCCTTTTACACATAACTCTCTGCATTTAAACTGCTTGAAAAGAACAGAGAAACACATCACCAGTTCAAAAACCTGACAAGACTACATTATCTAATGTATGTCATACTGGTATTTTAAAATCTCAGCATCTGAAGTTTTCTATTGTATACTCAATAAACTGGTCAAACACAGCTCTTAGCACAGTTCCAGCTGACTCTTTTGTTAGATCACGCTGCTTTTCCTTTCTAGATAAAACCAGATGATTCTTTATTAAAATTCCTTAAAACTTACTTTTAAAACTTAAGTATTTTAACTGCCTTTTCTTTGTTATCTACCTAAACATTTACTCCTGATATATGGCAACAGATTCTTTCTTCATTTGCTTTACCTCTCACACAAACTGACTTTCCTGCTCGCTGTCTGAAATTAAATGTCCGTATTATATGGTTTTCTTTTGATTAGACACATACAATATTTAATGCGTCTCTATGGCAACAATCTAAGAACTAATTAAGATATAGTATACAGCAGTGAGATATACTTACACATAAGCAAATTACAGCGTACCAACACCTCACTGTCCTGATATGATAAATTCATTCTCATCATTACTCTTCATAACCATTAAATGTCAGATTCTTCTTTCCTTTTTGGGTATGAGTTTGGGCCTCCCACCTCATAACCATTACAGACACATACAGCTTCCACAGACACAAACTCCGCCTTATTGCACAATCCACGCTTACCCATCCAGACCACCAAAGTCCTTGTATTTTATACATCAGCAAAGCAAATGCTGAGCTGCCTCACACCCACCAGCATCCCAGAGCCTGAGATGAACCTCTTTGCTGAGCTCTGACCCTGTACCTGTTTTGTTCCTCTGACAGACAGTAAGACAAAAGGGAACAGACAAAAGATTTTTAATGGTACTTCTTGAGTCACTTCAGCCACCCAGACCACACTAGGGATTTCAAATCCCCATCTAGGATAACCTGGCTTTCTCCTCCACTTGCTGGAAAGGAGGCTGGGTTCTACAGCAGGGCGAACTGGTTCTTAAATCCAGTTTATGAGGCTCTGGTGATACTAACGACCTCAAACTAATGACCTCCAATGAATTTATATTTTATCTTGGAAAACTGGGAGATAAGTGATGTAGGCTGTCTGCAGATGTATGTCTTCACTGATACAATTTATTCTGTTACAGTCCGACTCATCTTCTCACTTTGCACCAATATCTCTGATTTTTGTAGCACATGCCTTTCTCAGACATTATCGCACTTCATATGCCAGTAAATTTTGTAACAACTGACTGAAAGGTGAATAGTATATATTTGGCACATACAAAATGTATGCTAACACATTTACTTTTCATTACACAGTGGGGCCTGACATGCATTTTATTTACTCAAAATTGATAATCATTATTTTTTTAAAATTTGATGAGTGTTTTGTCAGGGTTATTTCCTTCATTATGTTCATAGTATTAGTAGTAGCATCAACTGGTGGCCAGCAGATCAAATACTAATGAAATCTTTTCCCATTGCTGTCTATTTGATAAAGATTATAGCCTTACAATAAATTTTTAAACTTTTATTTTTTTAAAAAAGTCTTATGTAAATATTCTCCCCCAAACCCTTTATTATTGCAAAGATTATTATTAGGTAACATCTTACAGGAAGGGTCATCACCCTTACAATGATTAGATTCCACTGTGATTAGTTTAAACTTATTGTACTATGAAATTAAACAAGGCTATATTTTAAATAGCTATATGAAAGAGGAATTTTCCTTCTAACATTATAAATGGTGATATCTTTTACCAATTATCTGCTCAGACCCACAGTCGATGACCCTTAAACCCAAGATTTTCTATCCACTGTATGTTAAAATAAAATTTATGCATTTTACAGTTCTTGTTCTCTAAAATGTTAAAAGCAGCAATCAAGATTGGAGTCCCATTGTTAGATACTGTATAATCCCATTAACTGGGATTCCACTTAGCTAAGTTTAAAGGTTACAAACCTATTCTAAACTCATTACTATCAAAGGAGACGCATTCAGATGAATTATCATTCATTGCATCTATTTTAGCAACCTATTTTACGCAATATAATTTTACATATCAAAAGTAGGACTTAGACCTGTGATTTTTAGAAGTAACTCTCAATAGGGAGAGTAATTGGAACAGGAAATTTTAACTCCTCCATCAATGTTTGTGACAGGAACAGTGTATCTCACACACATTCTACCGAAGTCTCAGAATATACTTTTTGTTGCACAGAAGAGATTAGGAAGGGAGCATAACACTGTTCATTTAATTCTGCCTTTCCAGGAGCAACTCACGCTAAAACTGAAAATGAACTGTGTCTCTATGAAAGCAATCAAAGAACAGAACATGCTTTAAAGATGGGGGGGCATCCCTTTTTTACAGAAAGCGGAAACAGAAGTGTAGAAAAAAGAATGATTACAAAGGAATAGCAAAAACTTGTAGGCTTAAAATCAGTAAGGGTAAAGAATGAAATGAGTTGAAAAAGAAAGGAGCCTAAAAGGCAAAACCAAATAGTTCAATTAAAACAATGGGAAAAGAAAGCAAAGGAAAGTGTACTTTAGTTACTTAAGAGTATACCTACACAGAACAAAAAAACCTATGATTTTTTTGTCACGGGACAGAGAGAAGGCTGAAGGGCTCTATACCTTACTTGCACCAGCTTTCACAAAAAAGAATTATTCATGACCAAATGCTTAATTAAAGGAGTTTTAGTGATGGGCTAGAATGGCAAACCAGCATACAGGGAGAACATGTTCTATAAAATATAGACTGTGGATGTATGCAAGAAGGTAACGTAGAATGAAATTCCCTTAGACTGACCAAGACAGTCTATGAACCCATAGCGACTATCTTCATGAACTCATTCATACAGGGCAGGAGATATCTCAGTAGCCTAGGAAAAGTAAGCATAACATCTATGTTTTTATTAAATAAAAAGGAGGATCCAGCGGTTATTGAGCAGTTGGTCTAATTTCCACAGCCAAAATAATGCCAGAGGAAATTATGATAGATTCAATTTGTAACCATCTATACAATGATGAAATGACAAAAATCCAGCCAGGATTTTAAAGATTAAATTCTGTTACATTGATCCAATGTCAGGTTTTTTTGACAAAACGACTGACCTACCAGACATGGGAAAAGTACTAGAAGCATTATATCTTCATTTTATTGAGGCTTTTGATGCACTCTCAAAACCAGTCTCATAACGCTCAGCTAGGAAATAAAGCCTGTATCAAAGGTGTCTGGTTGGCATCCATGAGTCAGACGCATTCTCCCAAAGCAATGTATCCATTAATGAGCAGGTTTTCTAAGGAATGTGTGATTTTGGGGTTTAGGGTTGGGTTTTTTTGCAGACATGGGAATAAATCTCCCACATCTATGTGTAGGAGGAATGCAGCAGTTCTCACTCTAAAGCATCATGTTAAGAAGGGGAGGGATGGGTCACAGTTTATCACAGCATGTCATATCATGGCATAAACTTTTCTAGATTCTGTGAGGGGCAAGAAAAATGGGGTTTACTGGGATTACTAACCCTTTCAAAGCACCAAAGAGAATAGTTTATATTCCCTGCTTTCCCTGCAGAAATTAGCCTCCACTGGAGAAGCTTAGTGTCAACTGGATGATCAGTAAATTGTAGGAAGACCCAGAGATATTGGGCAGTTGAATAAAGCTCCCTAATGCATTCCATAGTATCTGGATTACCTGTTGTTCCAGTATTTTTAATATTGCAGCTAACGTAAAGTACTCTTTGGAGTTATGCTCATCCCACAGAAAAATTGGACGAGTAAAAAGGCTTAGTTCTTCTTCACATTTTTACTATGCAAACAGGAGACAGAATAGAGAGTAATCTAATGACATTTGCTGAGAAACAAAATTGTGATGGGTTGTAAACACTTTGAAGAGAAATAACAGAATTTTAAATTATTCCATTACATTTTAAAGATGGTCTAAAAAACACCACCATGAGATTTACTGAAAAATACCATCTTTAGGAAGGAGTAATTGAATAACATTTCTGCAACCGTTCTGCAGCAAAGATTTCAGTCATTATAGCCGATTACAAACAAAATATAAGATAATGTTGATCGAAAAAAGAGAGAAGTGTATTTGAGAGATGTAATACAGAGATGTACTAAGAGATGTGTTGCATATAAAACATGAGGAAACTGGACAAATAATTTCTTCTTCTATCAGTTGCTGAGGTCCCAGATATAGTACCACATTGAAGTTAAGAAAAAGAAAAACTTCCTGGAGTGAATCCAGGAAAGAGCAAATAAGCGATACTAGGTTTCAAAAATAAATGTAGATTTCAGAAAGCAATGCTTCTTGGAGAGGGAAAAAAAAAATGTCCAAATTTTATACACACAGGGATGGGCTCTGATCTAACTGTAACCACACAGTAAAGATATAATTTGGAATTTTATTGGTATTTTTAACAAAGGTCTATTAGGAGTCAAATCCAATGTCACTCATTAGAAGGAATAGAGGAGAAAAAAACAGAAATAATCATTCTGTTATTATATAAAACTGTGGTGTATCTCCTCTTGAATACTGCGTGTATTTTTAATATGCCTAATATGACAGATCTTAATAGAGATTGAAAATGGTACAGTAAAACTGACAAAGGTTTAGAGAAAAGCAACACATTTCTTAAGCAGACTTGGATTATTCAGCCTGGAAAAGAGATAATTGGGCAGAAGAGTGTGCTGAATAACTAATAAAAATATGAACAGCACAAGAGAAGGTAAATAGGGAACTACTCTTCCAATAGATAATGTAAGGAACATCAAATAAAATGTGACTGGTAAGTTCAAAACTAATTGGTTCTTTAAAGAGTGCACAAGGAAGCTTCAGAACTGCTTGCACAGGGTGTTGTGGATGCTACAAGTTTCAAAGGGTTTGAAAAGTGATCAAACTTATGGAAGAAAAGTCTAGTGAAAAGTTTATTCAAAGACATCATCAACCTCAAGATATTGCTCAAGCTAGGAGAATATTCTGGAGAACTGTCCCTATGCACCTGCCTTCTCTTCAGATTCCCCTCTGACATGGTAGGGTAATCCTGTGGTAAATAAGATCTGTCAGAAAAAATAGAAGGCTTTTTTGTCTGGAAAAATTAGACTAAGTGAAAGAAGCAGCACATAAAAACTGCAGTACCATATGAAGTCCTTTAGAAGGAATAATGATTTTTTTTTTCAATAACTTCAGAAGCAAAAGAAAATAATTTCTTAATTTTCACTAACCTAATTTACTATTATGAATTATTATGAAAAATATTCTAGCTATACAGATAGAAAGACACTGAAATAGTCATTCTAGGAAGGTTGTAGGATAGCTTTCAGCGAGGTTTAGAAGATTAAGACAGACAAACATTTGTTAGAATATAGTTGATCTTTCTTCTTTGCAGGAAAACTGATTAGACCATTCTCCCAGCTTCTTTTCTATTTTATTACTACAATTTCCACTGGAGTAGATGAAAAATTAAAGATGTATTTCAAGAAAAGGTGCCCCTTTAATGAAAAAACACTTCAAAGTTAATTAAATTAATTAAGTAAAGCTTTGAGACAACACATATGGTGCTTCATTCTTTCAACGGATGTGATGAACAGAACTGAAAGTTTTATAAGAAACATGTTCTGGCACTTTTTTATCATTTAAAATCTATTAGATAGAAGAGAAAGGAGGCCTGAGTGATGGGAAATTAAATATGAGAACAGAACTGATCCTCAGTGGATGAGTATTAGCACAAGGTCACCTCTCAAATAAAGAGAGAATGAGCCCATATATAAACTCCTGTTATCTTGTACAAAATCAGCTTTGTGAATAAATATAGCATGCTTCAGACTCCAAGACTCCACAGGCAGTGCTCTTCAGCCAAAAGGAACTCCAGACAACACAAAAAACTTAAATAAGAAAGCACTTCTCAGCATCATGGGAGAAAATAAAGAAATACCAGTATTGTTCATTAAGATGCCAAGCTCAAAACCTTCCATTTTGTTTACAATAAAGCTTCAAAACATGAGGCAATGTGAGGTCCCTCCAGAAGAAGTACTGTTCTTTTCAGAGTGAGAATCAATGCACTTCCAACAAGTTCCTCCTATCACCCAGTCGTTATCAGAAAGTTTGTCCATTAACCAAATCCTTCTTTATCTTCCCTCTTTATCTCACTTTGTCTTCTCTATATGGAGTGGGATGAGGGATAAAGATCTGAGTTCCTCTGGTGGCTGCTGCTGTAGCAGACTAGTGAAGCATGATGCCAGGATATGTTAGATAACTACTTTTATCCTGTTTATCCTTGGATAACTTTTCAAAAAGAATGCAGTGCAAAGGAAAAACAAAAGTACAAAAATAACTTTTACAAAGAGTAATTCTCTTTCTCATCATCACTGGGTTGGTCTTACGAGTTTCCAAGTCACTAACTTAAATGTAGAAATTGGTGAGAACTAAAACACGTACACACACAAAAGGTAACTGAGTAGATTAACCTGTACACCAATGAAATCTAGGTCTGGCTTAATAACCTTCAAATTGCTGCTGACACAATGAATATTAAGCTAGTCAACCATGAGAGATGCTATTTAGGTTTTTTAGAAGAAAATTCATTACAATATACTGATGTTTATGTGGTTTTTCCCTGTACAAATGTGTGTTACTGTTTCTAGCAAACTCGTCACAGATAATTAACAGTGGGTCTCTAGCAGCGATGTTTGTAAATACTAAAATAATCTATCAAGAAGGCCTAAATTAGGTATTTTTTCCAGCACAGATTTTTACCAAAAGTTAGGGAAAGAAGGAATGAAAGGAAGGAAGGTAATTGCTTTCCCTCTAAAATGTAATTGGAAGAAGACTTCTAGTAAATTGAGAGTTAAAGAGAATTATCTTCTGAAAGTACTATTGAGTAAAATTTCCCCAGAAAACAGTAATCAAAAAAAGGTCTTGGTTAACCATTTTCTAAATTCAATACATTTTAATCATGTTTTCCCTATCCTGTGAAGACAATATATTTATTTTCTGAGAGAGATATATATATGTACACAATACTTACAAAAAAATAAAATAAAATGTAGCACTAAGAAGCACTGAAATTTTTCTGGGAGGAGAACGGGATTGATAATCTCTGGTTTACAAAATTCAGTCATACCATGTTATGAAATTTGTCGGAAAAGGACAGAGAGAGATGATGACTATTCATCTCTATAGTGGCACCTTGTATAATACAATAAATATTCAAGAAATATAATACCTGATAAAAGGTTAACATTGCTTCAAGCAGTAATTAAACCCAGATACCTGAGCCTTATGAGGGGCGTGGGGGGCAGCCACCCCCCAGTAACACATCCCGCTCTAGGATTCCTGCTTTGGATTTCATAACCCAACAGACTCTGCCCAGTCCTCGCACCTGGTAATTTCTGCAGCGATTTCACAGAATTGTTCATTCTTGCAAGCTACTGTGACTGCTCCACACATATTCCTCTGCTTATAGGAATTGGCAACCTGCTGCAGCAGACCCTGCTTGGGCAGGGAAGCTGGACTAGATGGTCTTCCAGCCTCACCCATCATAGTGATTCTGTGGTAATCCAGTTCTATGAGCTCGTGAATGAGCTGACAAGAGATTTATTAAAAATATTCAGGTTTGAAAAAATGTCCTGATCTCTGCTTCCCTTAAAGACCAGACAGAAGACATCCTCTTGTTCTAACCATATTCCTTCTTCTCCTCCCCTAGGAATTTTAGGAAAAGGAAATTATATTAAACAAAACAAAACAAAACAAAAAAATCCACTGTTCAAAACGGATTAAAGCCTCATTAAGTAGCAACCAGGACTGATGTTTTCAGTCAGAATGATTTATGAATTTTGTTTGCTTTGTGCAGTACACCAGCAAACAAAAGAACTACTCTGAAACCATTCCCTGGGGGGAAAAATGTATGCAGAACAAGTTCAATTTTAAGACTCTCAGGCTGCATTTAACAACAAAACTATGTGAAAATATTAGTTAATTTTCACTGCATCTTAATTGAAATAGTATGATGTAATTATTCATACTTACTGAAGTGTGTATATTCAGCCCAGCATTATCTTCACTAGCTTTTGATATTTCGCCAGACTGACAAATTTGAAAGCAAAGAATTTTCTGAAAGCTTGTTCACTAAGCAAGTGGTTTCATAAATAAGTCTGGGTTTTTCATACAGGAATCTGCATCAGATGTATCTGGCATTTACTATTCCAGAATTGGCTGTGAATTGATAAAGGTTTCTGTGATTGATAAAGGTTCCGTGAATTGATAAAGGCTGTGAATTAATAGCGCTTTAACTATTTTTATGCTTTTTATATAGAAAGCGTTCTTACATCATCCATAGACCAACTTTAAAATCAAAATATTGTCCTCAGCTTCTCTCCTATATGTAATCCTAAAATAAACAAAACATTAAGGGAGTGCTTGTCTTCATTGTAAAAAATACCACCTACTGTACAAGGAATCAATACCATGTATCCTAATAGAAATAATTCACACATGCATATGCAGTAGCTTACAATTGTATATTTTGACTTGAACACCACGAGTATCTTCTGTTAATCTGAATAATGTTCATAATGTGCAAGTAGACAGTATTCTCTTTCGGAAGACCAATCAAAGAAATAGCTATCAAATGGGATATTTGCTATTCAGAATCGAATTTTTCTGGCCATTAATGTACAAAAATTCTGCTTAAAACCATCCCTAAAGCTGTCTTTAATTCTGATTGTTCTCATAATTCTGATATTCTTTACCAGAAAAGTCTCAGGTCTTATAAGCCAACAATTTAATACAAAAATAATGGTATTGTTATCATCTCATCTGAAATGTATCTAGTCATTTGAAAAATGTCTAAGAAACTGTTGACATGATTCATATACATATGCTGGTGACATGATTCATCGCTTTCTACCTTTTGCAATTAGGCTGGATCTACATTATTTCTGAGAGATAATTGTCTATCCTCTTTCTTAAAAACCTCTAAGTATTCCTATTACAGGGAGGTTAAACTTCTTTCTATAAACAATTACCTTGAAAGATTGTATGAGCTTGGAACCAGGTTTAAACAGGTAGCTGAAAGAGTTATTATAAAGGGGCTAACTAGATAGCTGCTAGATATTATACAAGGAAATACAGTTTGTATTCTATAGTTTATAGTGAGGAAAGGTTTTTTTTTGTCAAGAAATGCTGCAATAATAAACAGATCTTCTATATAAAGTTTGACGGACAGCTTTCCTGCAAATTAGAAGAATGCACCTTAAATTAATACAAAGATTTCATATTTTGCATATGTAAACATCACAATTATATGTCTAATTAGGCATGCAACCATGCTTTTAAACTATAACAGGTGATACATAACAGCAAGAGAATAGTTGCATACTTAAATAACAGCCTAGAGAGAACTGGGTGAGCCGGAGGAACCGGCATCTATTTAAATATGCTATGGCATTTTCAACATAATTAGTTATCTAATTGCAAATCCAAACTTACTCAATGCATTTGCACAAGTAATTAATTACAGTTTGTTTAAAAGCACTTCATTGGTAGTGCTTTATTCTTCATTTCTTGCAAATCATATTACCAAAGGATAGATTCGTTTTTCAAAAACAACAGAGACAAATATATAAAATGAAGAAAGGCATTAAAAAAAAGAAAGCACTACAGGGTAATATACCATTAGTGTTAAATAGAACTTCAGAAACACACCTTTTTGTTTTCTGAATCTATTTTAACTATTTCAAGCTGCAATATATCTAAATGCTAACAGTTATGTGTTAAAAGACTCTTTAAGCTTTCTATATAAGCAGAGCATCAATTATATAGGTTAGATTCACGTAAACTTCATGCAGGCAGGTAATCGTGACCAAATAAAACCCTTATTTATTGGTATTTTATTACTTGTGTCATACTAGCATATAGAATCTCTACCAATAGATCTGGAATTACTATGACAGCTTTTCTATCATTATGTCCCAAGAGGTTTACAATCAAAGTATAAAAATTGCACTGCACGCAAATCAGTACACAGGCATATGAATCACAGAATCATAGAATGTGTTGGGTTGGAAGAGACCTTTAAAGGTCATCTAGTCCAACCCCCCTGCAGTAAGCAGGGACATCTTCAACTAGATCAGGTTGCTCAGAGCCTCATCAAGCCTGGCCTTGAATGTCTCCAGCAATGGGGACTCCACCACCTCTCCAGGCAACCTGTTCCAGTGCCTCACCACGCTCACTGTAAAGAACTTCTTCCAAATGTCTAAACCTACCCTGCTCTAGTTTAAAACCATTGCCCCTCATCCTATCGCTACATGCCGTTGGAAACAGCCCCTCCCCAGCTTTCTTATAGGCCCCCTTCAGGTACTGGAAGGCCGCTAAAAACTCTCCCTGGAGCCTTCTCTTCTCCAGGCTGAACAACCCCAACTCTCTCAGCCTGTGTTCATATGAAGAAACAAGGAGATCACTACAAAAAGCAATACAAAAACATCTTCCATAAAGTTGAAAATATTATAAAGATTGTCATAAGTGGTAAGCAAATGGATTTACAGAGGTTTATCTTTTTTCTTTTTTCTTTTTTTTTAGTGGGAAACATCAAAGAAACTAGACAGTATTTACTTGAATTATTAAATTACTGGTCAGAGGAAGTTCTTCCTCAGGCTGAGAAGAAGCAGAAGGCAAGTTCTGTGTATTACAGGACAGTGCAGAAAATAATAAAAGACTGAAAATGAAGAAAGAACGGTGTCTTGAGAATGACGATTTGCAACTTGTGAATGACAAGATGATTCACAGGTGGACCCAAAGAAACAGAGGTGACAAGATAAATCTATGAGCAAGAAGAGTCCCAAAGTACCCTGTCTAACACCCCTGCCCCCCGCCAAAAAATATAGCGCATTTGCATTTTTAAAGACCAGAGAAGTCAGAGCGCCAGTAATCAAGTCTATAGATACTCGGCCTTTACTAGATTTTTACTTCTGATGAGACACAGAACCCACACACACATTGTTGAGCTATGAAATACCCTTTGTGATAAGGTCCTAGAAGGCATAATTATATGATATGAGGACTGACCAAACTACGCAGTGGATTTTGGCACGTTGACTCGAGTGAGATGAAACAGAAGCAGAGACAGTGTGACACACACTGAGAAAGGAAACTGGGAGACCAGCCTGGATGTAGGGCAAAGAAGAGCCCTGGAACAAACGTCAAATGGGAGGTGCTGATTACACATCCACAGGAAGGTGTCAGGGAGGCAGAACAAGATTTTACTTTGGACAGTTGGAAGCAGATCTGGAATACAGATAACTCTGTCCTGCAACTACACACATGACCTCACCTTAGCTAAACTTAATGATGGCAACGACACAATATAGGCCCAGAATCCTGGACAAATGTTTAAGAAAATAACTTACGCAGAGCACAATGTGAAGCTGATTCAGTGATGGGGGAAAAAAACTCAACAAAAACCAAAACAACCTTGGATTTTATACTAGATATAAGCTTGGAATGCAAAGACGAAAATAAATTGTTGCGGATAGATGAAGGAAGATAAGAACAGAATAATAAGCTTGAAATTTAGCTGGGAAGACTTCGGTGAGAAAAGTTTTATAGGTGCAAAAAGAGATTAAATGAAATGAGACGTGCTAAAAAGACAATTGGGATCAAGGACAAGTTTCTTTAAGACAGACAAGAATAATGAGTCAGAGTGAGGGTAAAGAGCCAGAAAAACAGGATTAAAAATTCAGAAGATTAAATAAAAGAGGATGAAGAATAAAAATTCATGAAAGAGCAGAGAGGACAAAGAAATAAAGTTGACAAAAAACTGTTGCATCTGTGACTAGAGGAAGAAGGACAGAAAGTTGTAGGAGAAGAATAGGAGGCAATCAGAGGGGAAAGGACGGAACCAGGAATTACCTTTATCCCATGCAAATCACTGTATTTGCATAAAAACTAATAGAGTTCAGAGAAGAATCATATACATGTATAGAATTTATGGAAATGTTTATATTTTATTGGGTGAAATCTTTAATGACAGAAAAATCTAAAAATGTAGTTGGCTTCTGATGGTTTATCATTGCCTCTTTTAAAAGTGGTGTAGAGATCGGTGGCAGTTTAGAGCTGTTAGGAGTTACTAACACATAAAAGAAGGGATATTACTAGACAGAGAGATGTGATGCAATTGCATGGTCAATTAGGTCTTGTGTTCAATGCACAACGTGCCTTTTCCCATTAATGCTATTACATATTACAATGATTATTGTCCAGAGGGAATTTTCCCTGAGCTCCTTCTCCAACAGCATCCAGGACAAAGGAAGAAAAGGGGCAGTGCCCGAGGAAACAACTGGCTTGCAAATTCTCTAGGGAAACAGGGACAGTAAGAGATACGCAGGTTCAGAAAATGTTCAAATAGCTTAATTTTTTCTTTTCTCTCTCTTGCCTGGAGAAGTGCTTTTCATGTATGCATGTAAAAGCACTGAAACTCTTCTAAATAGCTGTGCTCCCTCCTCCTCCCAGGTAGGAAGAGAAAATAAAACTTATTGGCTGCAGCAGATTTTAATTCCATTCTGTCTTGTCATTTTGACTCTAGTAGTTACTGAAGCTTTATCTCCAATGAGACTGGACTCCTTTTGAACCCTCGTTAAAAGGGCAGTAATAGCAGTATAGAACCCTGCTCTTCCAACTATGGGTACAACCAGGCAACAGTGAACACAATTTTATGTACGTATATAAACACATACATAAAATTATATACATGTAATTATACACATATAAAAGCATATCTAATACAATATATATTTTAAATTTTATACTTACATATTGAATATATGTCTCTGTGTATACACATGTGCTTTTATACAACAAAATCTCCATATGTTTTGAGGAAAAAAATAAATACAGGAAATTTAAGTTAGGAACTTGCTTCCCATGATTACATCTAGACCCTCTTCAAATGGCTATCTCTGCAATGTCAACTGCAATCACCGAAAACTGATGAAAATGACTTAAAACCCATGACATTGTGAAAGGCTGTGATTGTGGAAAGAAATTACCTTATATTTGAGCCTTCTGTTTTCACTTTATTACCTTACTATGGAAGCTTATAACTGATGCAGCTCTGTATCCCCAAGTCTCAGTGTCCCCTCTGGTACGTAGTATTTTAAGTTCTGGACTTCTAACTAGCCCATTAGTCTATTAAAATGAGATTCAGCATAATGCCAAACTGTAGGTCTCAGGAACACTTCTTGGCTTCCAGATCACCTTTGGTCCACGCTAGTTCTGTCTTAGTGCAAGACTTACAAGTACATCCTATCCTCTCCTCTCCCTTCTTACCTTGGAGAAGAAAACCAAGTATACAGAGGCTAGAAAGGAGGCACAGCACAAACTACACAGAATCAAAGACAAGAGGTGCATTATGGTACATACATGCTATGTAGATTAGACACCATTTAATTTCTAACTCTGTATATGTTTCCAGAGCTCTGATGATTTTAATGGAGCCATGAGTTTCCTCCTAGAGAAGAATTTTTAGGTCAAGTCATCTTGAAAATAGTCACAAGCAACATATCCATATTTTGTTTTCTCACCCAAAACCAACATAGGATGAGATTAATCTCCCCACATTAAATATCTATGCTATGGGCATTCACACTTAATCTATCAAACAAAAGTCTAATGAAATTTAAACACCTCTCCAAAAGTTTGTTTAACCTGTTATTACAACCTTCCAGTGGCAGAAATACCCCAACTTTCTTGCATTAAACAGCATGTAGTACATAACAATCCTTTAGTTATCGAATTATTCCTAATATTTAATGCATAACCCTTAACAGTTTAATCCAATCACTTCTTCTAATCTCATACATCTTCCAAAGCTATGGGGAGCAGTTAATCATATCAATCATGTAGCAAACTTTTACATATTGAAAACTGCTATCAGGTCTTCTCCATCAAGCTTATATTTTCTAAATGTTCTCGTTCCTTCAAGCTTCCCTCATCTATCCAGTTTGTGTGCACCTTTTAGGTGCATTCAGTCAACCTGCTGTTCTTGCTGAGGCTTCTCCATTTCTTACCGAATCGAATAATTATCTAATATATCCTAAAATCATGTTTTTGTTTAGTAATTAAATTTAGTTTCTCTAAAGCTATCATATTCCTGCTTGCTATTCACTTTATGTTGCACAAATTCCCCCCCTACAATCTCTTTTCTTTTATAACAACTCCTAGCCAATTATCTCATACCTCACAATTTTCATGACAAATGTCAAGTAAAAAGCATGTGACAAACTACCTTATCATCTCTGACAGACTACGTATGTTGATGCATCAGTACAGGAAAGACATCGTTTACTCTAAATTTGTTTGTTTTAAGAGAAGCTGGATTCTTCAACTGGATATTTTTTTATGGAGGTTTCTTGGAGAAAAGATTCACCCTATTCCATGCTACAGACTGGGAAAAAAAAATATCTCTACTTTTTGTATTGTCAGATACTATTATACTTTGTTTTGTTTCATTTTGAATACCAAATCACTGGATTATATTGAATTTAGCATCTCCAGTTCCAAGAGGATTATTGATATCACATATGCACTGCAAGGAAAAAAAGCTCTGTCTTATACAGATGTCAGTGCCATACTTTCATCAGCTAAGTGACAAGGAGTCCCCTAGTTTGAGTATCAAATCTATTTAATGTTCCCAGTGCAAAATCTTGCATCTGGATCTTTCATTTAGACAAACAATGCGTGAAATCACATACAGATTGGTAGTTCCCTATTGAACTTACATCTGGGAAGACTGATTTACATTGATTATACCAACAAATACATGGAATATTTCAGAGTCATAAAAAGTAAGCAATTATCTAGTTCTTAGCAGGGTACAGGTGGTTAAGAGATGTGTGGAACTAAAATCTTCTCCAGTATATTTGGTCAAATATGTTCTTACAGCTATTGTCATAGGCTACAGCATATTAGACATTAATAAAGACATTAATTCACTTCTAGAAGTCAGTAGAAGCTGGTGGAAGAGCAATCTCAGACAGATATTACCACCAGACTCTTAAACACACATTTTATCTCCAGCACAATGCAGTATAAATCTCAGAAAAAAACATAGCTCTAAATGAAGTGAAATAAACATAAATTAACTACTTAACATATACTTCCCCCAGGCTAGAAACTCTAGAACTCTCTGGTTTAATTTATTTTTGTGCAGTTCCACTGTAATAAAATAGACAAGACGTAAAAAAAGTACTTAACTTGAATATTATAAGAGGGAAGAGTCACTGATGTATTTGCAGATTTGCTCCCGGGGTTTTCAACATTACTGCTCAACATTTTTTTAAAGCAATGTCCACAGAAAATAGAAGGTGTTAGAAGACCAGCTATGAATTATTTACAGCTATATTAACTGTATATTATACAAGCATATATTCAGTTACATATCAAAATCCTGAAACTACTGTTTCATAATATCTATATAAATCAAAGTATGTTGTCAAGACTCTAGAGCAAATTGTATTTGCTATTGCTTCTGCTACAGGCATTGCCGAGAAGATGTAATACAGTGGTTGTGGAGATGCTCCACACTGTGACAAATCTCCAGAGCCTCTTCCAAAGAAGAGCAGAAAAATGACATCTGCACCTATTATTTTTAGTGAGTTGTGGAAATGTGTCAGGTTTTCAGTCCCTTATACTGTCACTGTTGTTGAGCTTTTCCATTTTCACAAGGACAAAATTACAAGTACTGTTCCTGGGAAGAGAGAAGACATTGTGTTTGCAACAGGACTGAGCAACACCAGCACAGTTTTTTTCACTTAGATTTTACTGACTGGATGTAGTACTTGCTTAAATTTTTGTGTCTCAGAATAGCCTTATGTCAGTATAATATGTGTCATCATTTCTAAGATAACTGGGCCATAATTTTTAAAAGCCAAAAGTGAGATTTTTCAAAACTGTACTGACATATCTTGATCAAATAACCTATGAAAACTTGGCCAATGACACCTCATATTTGGGTACCTATTCAGTAAGTGTCATTCAGAAATTCCAGTGTATTCAGAAATACAGAAAACTGATCCACAATTCACTCAACATAATGGAAAGAATTCCATTCTTGTAAGTGATTTCAGATCAGGTTTTGATTAATATTTATATTAACAGCACTGAGAGATACCCTTAGAAATGTTACGCTCCTTGGCTTCCCATGATCTCCTCTGCATAAACACATTTTTAGTTTTGCAGAGATTCCTTTCAGAGAAGATATTGATGATAACAGCACTGAAGGGCTTGAAAGAGTTTTGTTAGGTGTTTTGTTTTCCAGAACCGACAATAGAAGGAAGGGTTAATTATTTCTTTGCTGAAATGGAGAGAAACTGTCTGCTGCAAAACTAGACAGCTTATTTGCTTTCATAACTTTGTGGATCAGAGGACTTGTTATAAAGAAACTTGATTGGGTCATCAGAAATCCACTGAAGGTTTTAAAATGAAAAAAAACACAAACAACTACATGCTGTGTTCATTGAAAACCAGTGTGATTGTTACTATTAAAAAAGCTTGGAGAAAATTACAAAACACAAGGTTATTAATTTGGGGATTTAAGAGCTTTCCTGGTATTTATGTCTATATTTATTTAGCTTTCTTTAATTTTTGGTGATGGGTCCCCTTCTTCCTTTTGACAGTTTGAATGTCTGGGTTACAGCACAGCCAGACAGAGCTTCATGATACTGTAGTTCTTAACCGGATTTTCTGTGTCTGAAATCAGCTGATTTTAAAGTCACCCTGGGCCTTGATCTGCTGTAGCCACTAATGTGGTACTAACGGGATTCTGACACTATGCTGATGCGTGTGTGGTTTGGTGACTCAAGTAGTCAAGACTTAAAGAAACTTTGAAAACAACATTAAAGTAACTGATGGTGATTTGGTTAGAAATTGAGACTCATTTTATTTTAAATGTCCAAAGATGAGTACAATCAGAACACGTCTGAGCTGGAGTGAAGATATGTCTGTGTAAAACTGGAACTCCATTCCGTTTTGCAAACATGATTTCTTTTGTGAAGCTCCAATTTGAACTACAGGTTTTATTTTGGAATTCATGCCGTATTGCATCTTCCGTTGGGGACTAGACTCCATTTGGTAGTAAGATCTTTATACCTAACTTAATTACAGTATCTGAACAGCTGACAGGGAATAAACACGACTAATGATTCTGATTATCTCTCAACTGCTGACCTATCCAACAATCTCTCTGCACAGAACCTTGCAGGGTGATCACAACTCATGACGTTCACATGTCTGATATTAGAAATAACTATTGCAGAAAATCACACTTGTATCTACAATACTTTAAAAGTGAGGTAAAAACTGAAAATAAAATAACGATGTTCAATTTAATCTGAATTTCAGGGGAAATTTTGGGGAAATTTCTCATTTTCAGAATAAGTGAAACGTTTAATTCTTTCTGCAGATCTACAGGGATGCAAATCCTGTTTTCAGAGACGTCCCGTTCATGACAATATCTTTGTTGTATAACTTTACCAAACAAAGCCCAACAAGAGGGAATGCAAAACAATTTATGTTGTTCAACTTAATTTGTTTTCAAATTTGCATTTATTGCCAGCTGCTGTGATTGTCAGATGGAGAGTTTCAGGTACTTCCGAATACCAGATTAGCAATCTTTCCTTGTTTTAAGAGACATGAAGTTTATTCCTCCAATCTGGTTCTATTTAATCTAAGCAGAATTTGTCTCCTGTGAGTAACGGATGTTTTGAATTTCTTGTAATTAAAGTCAGTGTGTTTAAGCATATATTATACACTTAATTTATATTTAGACTCAAAGCTTCAGTTGCCTGTAAAGTGACAACACAGAATCTAAGTTTGAATAGCTGAATCATGATTCATTTAAATGTATTTTTCAGTTTTGTTCCCCACAAACCTATCTTATACCTCTTGATTCTTGACAAATTTGGCAGGGTTTTTTTCTCATTCATGTATACATCACTTATACATCTATATACAAATACATTTATATGAGTAGATATATGTGTGTGTATATATATTCTAGATCCAAATTGAAAATCCATGTACACTATATAAAATATTTAGAAGGGATTATAAATTTAGCAAAAACAGGGCCTTGTCACTTTCTGTCCTTACTGTAGACTGTCACAGCCAGTGCTCTATATAAATTTCTTTCCAGAACAAAGCAGCTCTCCCAGGTTCATATGTTAAGTAATGTCTACAAGGCAGTTACACGGGAAGCTGGCCACACACCTTAACATCAGGGATACTCTTCTATTATTGACCATTCTTCAAATATCAACCAGTGAGAATACTCCGGCGACAAGGAATAATTCAAATACAAATAGTTTTCAATCATTGCTGTTAAAGGTGTATTCCCTACACTCCAAAGATGTACACCATCCTTAAGCTAACTTCGCGTACATATAAGAAAATTCAAACAAAAATTTCTATACATTAAATGACTCAAAGATTTAAACCACAAAAGGTTGCTGGATGTTTGCCAAAACTTCAGCATGATATTTTTAATTGCTTCTCATGAACCATCTTATTTGTTATGAAGAGTGACTCGTGTGCCTACACATAAGTGACTGTTGCTATTTTAGGCAGTCTACTGAGACATCCTCATGACAAGGGCAGCTATAACACAATGTTCAAGAGAACTGTGCCTTCCTGAAACTGTAGCTTATAAGACCAGACAGGATATCTAGGGCATCTAAAATGCCACTAGATGGGTATGTTTAAGCAACTGAATCCCACCTATAAAGCCTGTAAAGCTTTCAGTTTTCCTTTGGAAATTAAAGGTTGTACAGAAAGACTTTTTAAATTCATCACTCAACTTTCAGTGGTTTATTATGAAGGACCTTGTATTCAAAAATTTCAAATACAAATTACATTATTTTCTTTCATCACTGAATACATAACATGGAAAGTGCTCATAGTGGGAAACACTTAATTTTAACCCCTAAAGAAGTAGCCACTAAGAGAAGAAGGAAAAAACATCCTTCAGCAACAAATGCTAATCTCTTGCCGTTGACCTCGTAACAAGTCAGCATCCAACAGTTAAGTACAGCAGAACAGAACTGAGCAGCTAAAAGATGAAACTTGCCAGAAATTTGTTAAACTCTGGTAAAAGAAAACTGTGGGCCAAAAAGTAGATTCCTAACATATCTTGGCATGTTCAAAATTATTTTCACATGCCTGTGTATGAAGGGATGGTATATACAGATCTGTAAATATTTCTAAAGACCCCTCAAAATCTGTCACATACACCAAAGGATACACAGGAAGAGAATGCAATTACCTACGCCAAGGCTCTTACAGAATGACTTTAGCACTGGTACAAAGATGTACAGAGGATACATGAGCATAGGGGTGAGGGCAGGGGTGGGGGGAGAAGAGAAACATAATTTCCTAAAATGTTCCCTAAAAATTAAAAGAAAGGAAGGGGGGTTATAGGATGAGTTACACTACGCTGCACTATACTAGCTGATTAACTGTTGATGCAGGTATTTCTACTGTAAATGGTTAATTCTGACCATGCAGAATTTTCAAGTCTTCACATTAAATAATGAGCCTCGAATTACCTATGAAACGCTCTGGCTTTTCTTATTCATCATCATCACAAAAATCCACACTATCCACAGAGAAATGAAAGGTACAGATGTTACCCTGTGCCTTAAGGTTTGTAACACTAGGGCCTTTCCCTTTACAGCCCTGCAATCTTTCACTTGTAGCGCTGAAGTCTGGTTTTGACTTTGTAGTCTTTCACTGACAATACCCCAAGGCTGCTGTGGCAATACTTTTACCTTATACTCCCAAATGGTCTTGTCCTCATGGCCTTGTGTCATCAAATTGCAAACTTTGATGTGTCTCTCATTTTGGGTTTCTCATGGGAACAGATTATGACTGATGTTTAAGTCACCCTTTCTCCTCCCGCCCTTCTTGCACCTCTCACTTCATATCTTTTAGTTTATAACTTTATGGTCAGGAATATGCAGAGCTTAGTAGATAACATTAGTAGATAATTATTATTTACATAGCCCAGAAGCAATATCCAGAAATACACGTGCACAGAGCTTCGCAACCAGTTAAACAAGTGCAATATCCGCACCTGATCAGTGTGCTGCAGTCAGCATCATCAGCACTGACGTGTAAGAGAAACCAGCAGGGAGACCAAGTCGGTCCTGCTGTAGATATATAGTCACTGTGGGAAGAGTTCAGGGAAATATCTGTGGTACTGGAGAAAATGATGAGAAGTCTTGCCAGGAGATACTCCAGTCTCTTCCTTTCCAGCTGGCCACTGTTGTAGCTTTCTCTCCTCTTTCTTTGTCTCACTCTCTTTTTTTTATTTATTTTTTAACTATTATTTTCAAAGAAAGCTATTTTTTACATTTAAAGTATGTATACCACCAGATAGGGACCTCACAGGTAACCCTGTCTGCTCAGCCTTCGAGCAACACAGAGAATACTCAGATTTTAAGAAGCCTCCTACAAAAATCAGTAGACATGTATGCAACTTCCCTGATCCAGCTGCTATTTTGGCCCATGTTTGGATAATCTCAAGCATGAATGATGGAAAGAAGATTAAGGATGCTACTAATGATAGCAGTGAAACAGTTTAAGTCTATATGGCCCTGCCAGAAGGAAAGTAATTATGAAACATTCAATATTAACCATACTTTTATGTTCTCTGAAAAAAAGAAATATTTGAATTGACAGAGGGAAATGGTTCGGTTTAAAAGTCCTCAGGCTTTTATTATTACTTCAAAAATTGACCCAAATTTTCAGATTCTATGTAGTAGAGATCCCAAAAGAACATATCTAAAGCTGATCTAAATGAACCTGTTCAAACATCACCAAAATTTTCCAGCAGAAGACGAGAATTAGGAATAGCTCAGTAATCTGTCAGGAAACTAAAGCTTTCTTTAGATAAATACAGAAACTGAACCAAAGAAGCAACATCCTAACATGTTTATCACATCTTTCAACTCAAAATGTTCAAGATTTTTTAGACAAATAGTTTGAGGAAACATAGAAGTGCAAACAAACACTGCAGCCACACATCAGAAAGTGCTTTCAACTAACTATCTAAATCTGACAATGTAAAAACATGTCGTTGAATTTTGCCTTCATATATAAGGAAATGTAGCAGCTCACCAATTCCCTTAATTGCCTTTCATATGACAAAATGCCCTCTTCTATCCCACGGGAGAGAGCTCTTGACAAAGACCAGCAAGCACTCCATATTAACCTCTGTCTCCTTGCAAAGAAACTGGAATTAACTTCAGCTGAATAAAACTTACAGGACTGAAAAATATTCTAGTACCTAAAAATTCCTTATGTCATTTTTGCCCTTTTCTTTTCATAAATCGGGCTCAAAGAGTTAATTGTGCTGAAATAAACATTAGCATAATGCCTAAGGATACAATTTTTTACCTGGCTATTGGAAGTGTTGGCAGCATACATGCTGAACCTAAACTGTAGAATAACTCATTAGGAAATATGGAATAGCTGTGGCAAGATTTAGTACAAATATGCTTGAAGTGTTTTTAAAAATTAATATTATGCTGCTATGCTTGGCTTAATTAGCTTTCTTCTTCATTTACAAAGCATATCTGTCTGGTTTATGAACTTAGTCTCTATTCCCCATTCTTGAAAACCTGTTTAATTAAAGTTTTAAGTACTGCGTAAGCTTCAGAAACAGTAGAATGACTTTTATTACTAGAAATCTAAATCCTTCTTTTAAATATGATCATACCTACATATGCTATATGGGAAATATGACAAGACATGCTCCATAATACTCCTGAACAGACACACGATACTGCTACTTTTAATTATACATGCCATCCATTTCTACTATGTTGCATGTAGGCAATTTTGGGTTTTTTGCACAGAAAGTTGCACTAGCAGTAGAACTGTGATTAATTTAGCCAATCGCCAAGTCAGTCCCCTGAAATCCATTAAAGGTCACCTTTCTTTTTTAGGTACGTACCTATTTCTAATCTGTTCATTGATTTCCTCATCCATTATTCTATTCTATCTTTTTTAGAGGTACATCACTTATTAGAATCCCACCTCTACTAGCAGGGCACTATGCTTTGGTTTTCAATTATAGCAAGTCCTATCACAATCTTTTTCAGCATTTATCACTTGCTCCCATTCATGCTATAATAAATGATTAAATACTAATTTATTTTTGCTATATATACAAAATTGAAACCTAGTCATTAGAAATGCTATCTGGGATATACCTGAAGTTCTAGAAATACATGACATACAGTTTATCATAATATATTTTTGGCTGCATATTAAAAAGCTTGTGGAATAATGGTCAGCAAGCAGAAATTATTTGTGCAATCACTGCCAACGTACCACAGTAAAGAAGAAAATATTTTTGGCTCCCCTATGCACAGATGCTGGAGACCCCGCTTAATGACTTGTTACCCATTATACTCAAAATACGCTACAGTTTCATCACACAATTTACTTCACAGAAGCAGAATGTCAACAATAGTCAGTTCTATAATAATGAAAAAAGATAATAGTCATTTTCCCTCCTATTCTCATTTGAATCTCATAACCACTGGGGTGATCAATTTCCAAACCTTATTAGTTCTGCTACTGTGAACTATTCAGGCCCTCATTTCAAGATCAGTTTGCAGTGCAAAAATAGGCAGGCAATCTTTTTAAATGAGCAATTCACAATTAATATTTCTGCCAACATATATTTGCGAGTTTTACATAATAGCAAACGCAATAATTTCAAAATTTTCAAATTATAACATGGGCAGTTATTGCTTAAGGCTGACAAACAGTGCTATAAAATGCGAACTGGCACTAAAGAAGTTTGTCAGGCCATAAATATAAAGAGGAAAAGAAGCAAAGAAATAGGAAACTTTACACTGTTTTTCTAAATTTAAAAAAAAAAAAAAGAGAAAAGAGATATAGCATCATCAGTTCATCCTGTGTATAATTCTGTATCCGTTACTCCACTCATCCTGTGTATAATTCTGTATCCATTACTCCACTCAACAGAAAAATATGAAATGTATAAAATCAACTATAAATCTTTGGAGAGGTGACATTTTTTGTATTCTTTACATATGTTCTTATCCCAAAAAGTGTTTTCACCAGATTTGTATTTAGACTAAATTGGCCTATTTCCCTTAACATTAACAGAGCTAAAACGGTTCATACCAGCTGAGACTCTGATCCTATGAGAGTATGTTCAGATGATCACAAATGGCAGTGTCGGTGCATTTTAAGAAGTTACTGTGCTTCAGCTTGGGTTGGTAAGCAGACATGTGGTTCCTGTCAGCTCATTGCAATGCCAAGTACATGGTGTTCATTTTAGCTGCCTTCAACAGTTCCAAAAGGGAGCCCAGGTGAAAGCACTGGAAAGATGAGCATTTAAGAACAACACTTTGGAGGCGAGCTATGCTTTTTTTCATATACAGCATCAAAAGTGATGCAATTGCTGTTGTTTCCCTACACATGAGTGCAGATGGAAATTAATCTTCTTCATTAGACTAGAGTGGTATCATGACATGGTCAGCTTAAATGGATCACATGAGGGAGCAGTATCTCCAGCTGTGGGGGATGGAAGGAAGGAGGGAAGAATCTGTGTGTATATATGTGTGTGTGTGTGTGTGTGTAGAAATGGAAAGAGAGTAGAGAAAAGCAGTATCTTTAAAAAACACCAACTCAGTCACTTGCAGTTACCTGACCATTACTTGATTTGAATCTAACAGAGAGTCTGCTAAATCTTCTTCAAAGAAAAGTCACCTTTTGGGACTCTGAAGCCAGGATAATGATGCAGGTAATGAAATAACCGCATACTGAGTCTAGTTTGCAAAATAGTTTTCTACTCATTATAGGTGGATAGAATTCTTTCACAGTGTCACCGGCTGAGTTCAGCACCCTAAATATATTCAAGTAAGATAGAAAGAGGACACTTGCACTACTGTAAAATGAAATGACCAGTAAGATTTATTTACATTATTCAGAGTAGACTCTTCTGTTTCAGCATGTTTTCCTTCAATTTGCAAACATAACGATATACCTGATCCTAATACTGTTCAAGCTAATAAAAACTGTCCTTTCAATTTATAGGAGGGAAGTGGACAGAATTACGAGGTTCTGAACCTTGTTTGCCTTCCAGTACATCTATAAAATCTGCTGCTGACAAACACACAAATTTATTGTTCATTTTCTGAGATGAGGAACCCAGGGAGTTCAGTTAATGGCTGTCCCACACACTTCTTAATGAGCATAAGCCTACGACATCGTCTTTCATCTTGACTTCCTCTTCTGTAAAATGGGTTTAATACTATTTCCTCCCTCCTACCCCAATCTTTGTTATACTGAGCTTTTAATACAATACATATAGATGAGCAACAGAGTTGACATGGAGCTCAACTTCTATACAGAAACTACTTAAGCAGCCATCTAAACATTGAGAAGATGAAGTCCTAAACTGCTCGGGAGAAAGACCATTTTTACTAAACACATCCTTTGATTCCTAAGAATGGATTTCAGTGCCAAATTTCAGACCACCAATGACATTTGTATCCATAGCTTAGAAAGCAAAAATTTGTGAAAATTAAAATACATGAAAGCATTTTATTAACTATTGGATTTTTTAAATGTTAGTGCATTTTATTCATTTGCTGCTCACCTTTTTTTTTTAAATCTTCATAAAAGCAACCTATTGAGCTTCCCATTGAGATGATTACACTTGTATGCATGTCTTTTCTAACCGTCTGATGTCTTGGCAGCTTCCAGTGAAACAGAAATCAAATGTGTTTCTTTAAAAAAAAATGCCTACAAAAGACATTCTCTCTTAAATGAGATGAATACACTGCATTTGTTTAAGCTTCCAATAAAGATAACATTCTTCTAAATGCTGCATAACGCATTTGAAATTTAGTATCATATTGTCCTGGTTTGCGGTAAAACAGAGACAATTGTCAGTAATTTTACTTTTCAGTTAAGCCTCTTCTAGCTCTCTGAAATTAACAGCATATTCATAGAATCTCTAGTCCAACCTCCTGCTCAAACCAGGCTTAGCTACATGATCAGGTGAGGTTGTTGAGAGCTTTATCCAGTCAGGCCTTGAACACCTCCAAGGACGGAGACAACAACTTCTCTGGCAACTGCCCCATAGCCTTATCATCCTCACGGAGAAAATTCTTCTGTGTGGTCTGAACTTCTCTTGTTTCAAGTTATGCCACTGCACCACTATGCCTGGTTCCACCTTCATGCAAACTTCCCCATAGGTACTGGGTGCTTGCTGTTAGGTGACCTCAAAGCCTCCTCTTCTCCAGGCTGAACAATGTTTCCCCAGCCTCTCCTGACAGGGCAAGTGCTGCAGCCCCTGACAAGCCAGAGGTCTTGAGGCCCTCTGCTGAACTGGTTCCAGATTATTGATGTCTTCCCTGACCAAAACTGAACACAGAAGTCCATGTGTGGTCTATGACACAATGGTATTTTTATTTTCTTAAAACAGCATTTGTGTGTATCACAGCCCTGTTCATAATGTTCAAAAGGCCTAAACATCCTAGAAAATGATTTCATAGAAAATAAAGACCTGCTTATTAGTAGTATTATCCATTCTTATATTGGTCTGTACTCAATGTCCAGCACACGGAAGCCAGTCAGAAGTGAACTGGTGACCGTAACTCTGCTGGATATTCATACTGCAAAAGTTACACGCTCTCAGTCCAGACAGGCCACGATACTTCACCAGTACTTTTCCCAGCTCCTCTTAACAGATTTCTGTTCTCCATCCTTGTAGTTTTCAATGATAAAGACATAAAGTGCTTGTCTGCCTCTTTTCTCTTAATTCTGTAATATATATTAGCACAAGATAGAATGGTACTTCACACAGCTACAGCTAATGCTCGCAATAAGTGTCTGCAGATACACTTCCTGCATATACTGGCATATACTTCATGATAACCATGGGCTGCGTAAGTACAGGGATTTTCTGAAAGCCATGAGAAATGTTACTCCAAGGTGCCTACAGAGCATTTTAAAAACTTCCCTACTGTTTATTACTCTGGCAGATTAAAATAGTCTTTGAACACTACTGAGACTCATTATGCACTGTGTTCACAGATACAGCATCTCTTAAAAGAGATGCTGCTTTTTGCATTTTAGAGTGCTGCTTCTCTAATTAAACTAAAAACAAAACAAAAAAAAAAGAAGAAAAAAAGAAAGAAAGAATAAAAGCCCCTTTCTCCCTCCTGTAGATGCAGCTGTCATTAGTGTCTTGGTTCAAATGCACACTAGTAGAGACTAGCTGAGTACATACTGCAATTGCAATTACATATTCAATTTTTAGTACTTTTGGGTTTAGTCTGACTAGTAACTCTGTCAAAACTACTGTTATCGATGGTCTCTCTTTTATTGTCTCTTAGCGTTGTCCAAATTAAACCTCCTCACTTCAGAGGTAATACGATATGTTGTTTCTTTTTTCTACAAGCTAACACTGCAAATTCTGTACAATCTCAGAGAATCATATTACATTGTCTTTTCCCTTTCCTTTCCTGGGTCTACGTTGTAACTCCATTGTTTCCAGTGAATTTTAACAAGTGAAACCAACTGAAATATCAGAGAAATAATATTGATGAATTACACGATCTTTTAGCAATCTTACTGCTGTTATCTGTACTCTTAGGAAGAAAATATGTCTTTAAAATATTATGGATATTAAAGGAATGAAGACCTTACTGCACGGAGCAATGAGTAAATACTGCTGTAAGATTAACATTCACACTTTCCAATGTGGAAACAAAAGTAAAACATTAGTCTGGAAAACTGTGTCTTTTCATTTTTTGCATTTTCATATTTTTTGCCTTTATGAAAAATTATTTTACCCTGTATTTTCTGAAAACAAAAGACCGCCCATTTGTACATTTTTTTGTTGAAATTGAACTTTCTATTCTTATTCTTTCTGTCTCTTCATGCACCTTCCTCAAATATTATGGAACCAAAATCTAATGCAAAGCAAAAACATTTCTCTATATTTTATAATGAGCATGAAGAATGCCCAGTTTTAGAAATCCAGCTTTGCAAACCTTCATTACTGGGCCTAGAGATCTACAGAACCTTAGAAATTTGTTACAGATAAGAAAATCTTCATCCTGGATTTGTCAGTTAGTTTTTATACCTTAAAGACGCTGTATCAATATATATTCCCATCATTTGTATTTATAGAAATGGAGTCCAGTCATGCATATGGAAATGGAATCAAAATCAATGGAAACTCTATTTAGGAGGCTTACAAGGATACGATCAATGCTGAAGAGTCATGACAGAGCAGTATAGCTGGAACCTAACAAAAGCTTTCATTGGCTTAAAAAAAGCCCATCCATACCTAACAAAAAGTAGCGCAAAATACACTGCATAAGTCCTATGAGATATGCATTCTGTGCACACAGCCACAAAATAAAAATATTTTGGAGGACAAAGGGTTTTTCATATAAGGGATAGTTTGGCTGCCGCTACATCTTTAGATACATAAAAACAGAACAATACGAAGATTGCAATTAGCTAGTCAAAAGGAAAGATGTTCCAAAATTTGTAATCTCTCAGGACAGCACTGTGTCTCTGTAGAGTACAATCAGTTCTAAGTTCTGTTGATTCCACTAGCACTCTTGTCAATATGGATCCCCACACTCACAGATCTATATTCACAACCCAAAGACAAAGACAATGGACTTTGAGAAAGAAGGAAATAGGATACAGCAAGAAACATCACCTGGGTATCATGACCAACTGTGATTCCTAGTCTTTCAATGTCTTTTACTGCTATTTCATTTTTCTATTCTAACTTTGAGCCATTGCAAGCACTACTTCACCACACCACCAGTACCTCAGAACAGTTACCACAGGTCTTTGTGTGTATTTTGGGGGTTGTTGGTGGAGAGGGAACAAGACTCTTACTACAGCACTAGTGAATATAAAATGATTTCTGTGATTAAATGGCAAAGGTCTGGATGCAATTCCTGCCGGTGATTCCCTGAAGATGTTACGTATAGAGACATTCTTGTGCCCCAACACTGGCAAAATCTGAGTTTTTCTGAAGGCTATTCTGCTTCCTGTAGGCAGGCAGTAATTTTTAGTATAATCTAAGACAAGTTGCTATCAAGTAATAGAGTCTCTGCATGAAGACAGCTGTTTTGTTAGACAACCATCCTTGGTCCTGAGTGAAAACCAATAGCAGCCACAACTATCTGATAAAATTGAGGTAATTCAGTGAAAAAAACAGAAAATTTGTTGATTGGCTTTTTCATACTAAAGGGATACTGGATGTCACCAACAGACCATCCAGTCTGGATCATCCAGTTGGTGATCCAGAGTAAAAAAAAGGCAACCTAACACGTGCATAGAGTAGCGAACAGTTTGTTTGAAGTTGAAAGGATTCTTCCAGAAGTGGACACAATGACCAGATTTTGGTTATATTTTAAGGCAGTATGGGATCTTTGACCGTCAGAAATATAACAACCTGCATGAACTTGAAAACAGAACTTGTACTGTGATTGCTGCATTAAATACTGCTGATGGGCTTTATTTCTATTAATTCTCCACTCCTTTTTCAAACCCCTTTATATCTCTGCCCTTCCTAACATTCTGTGACAATAGTTTCTGCAATTTAATGATGGACCTTGTAGTAAAAGTTGAAAAATTACTGAAGCTTGGTTTAGACCTACAGCCTAATACTATAATGATCTATCTCTGCTTCGTCATGCTTTGAGAAACAGGGAGTATTTCCTTACTCACATCTTCAGAGCAGTTTTGCAAGATGCAACACTGAAATGCAACATCATTTTGCTGAACCATTCGATCCTCAGAACACTGACTCCCAAATAGCCTAAAAATAATTTTTCCCTGGAAAAAACTTTTTAAAATTGCTTTTCTTAGGGGCTCACAAAAATTCTTAAATCAGGTACAGTATTAAGAAGCAAACAATTATATGAAAGAAATAGAATTGGCACACCAAGCTCCTGCCGACCTGTGCAACTGTGACAGACAGAAGGAAAAGAAATTAGTTCAGCAAGTCAGACTTAATTTTAACTGTTACTAGTTTAATCCCAATTTTGGTTTACCTTGCATAAACCTTAATTTATTTGTTTTACTGAAAACATACCGTAACTCGTCTGTGATAGATTACCATAGAATTTGAATTTCCACTACTGCATTTAAGATAAATGAGTTTTAATAAGTTTAATTTCAAGTTATTCAAAGTGGTTTACAATACCAACATTAATTTTTAACAAATTAGATTATATTGACTTTAAAAGTAGGCCTTTGGAAGAATTATCATTTAAACAGTCTTCAGGAACCATTGTAATGATTTCCTACTTAAAGTTAATTCTCCTGTGAATCCATAGAAGACAAAACAAAACCTGATCTATGGGAGCTACACTTTACAATATTGTCTATATACAAGCTGACCTACAGATTCGTTCTCAAGGGCTAAGTGGTGATATTCTGTCTATCCTTTAAATTCTTTTGAGGAGGAAGTTCTAGTAGCTTATCCAAATTAAATTTTCTGTTATAGGTTTGTGGCATGTACTATACGCTTCCAGGGATTTACAAGACACTACTGAAGTCACTTCACCTGGACTGCCAAGTAGATTGGAAACAAGAACAGAAAATTGAAATGCCAGACTTTTTATTCAGTGAGTGAGTTTGTAGCATTTTTCAATCCCCCAAAGCACATATCAAAAGGTGGAGTACGATGTAGTTCATAATGTCTGACTACCAGAAAAATACAAAATAAAAGGTCGAAATGGATCCCTTATAGATCTCTCACCTACATTCCCTTTCAAAAGCTACAAGTCAGTCATTATTATTTTCAAAATGACGCAGTTTTTATCTTAGTTAATGCTTTTAGAAATGAAGAACTGAAAACCAGGATTTTTCTGTTGTGGAATCATAACACCTGAACTCAAGTCAAAATATAAGGAACATTTCCTATTTGATCTTTCATGACTTTCAGTAATTAACAAATAGTAAAATGCTAACTAACTTATTTTAATTGATAACATGAGAAAAGACAGCATCGTTTTGAAAAATTATCCTTAATCATGCCCCAAATAGATCGACTAAAGATAATTCATTTATCTATGAAAGCATAACTACAGACTCACATATCTCATGGAGCACTAAATGAAAATACCTTCCAACTCACAATTATTTGGAAACCTTTCTTCACAATGGCAACTAAATTTCACCATCAACACACATGACATCAAGCAAAATTTGCAGAGCAACAGACAGACTTTGTACATTGAACTGACCTCCCAGACAAAACGTCCAACGCAACACAACTGGAATTCTGATTGATCAACTGAGCAGCAAAAGGCTTAAAGAAGTGGGGGTTTTAGCATACAGGCATATGTACTCCAAAGACTTGATATTAGGAATGACGATGTTCAAATGTTCCTCTAAGGTCAGTATTGCATCATGTTTCACCCGTACCAAAAAAGAGTCAGAACCATGGGGAAGAGTCCCATGCTTTCAGATACATTTTTGTACATAATCCATGTTACTTTCAATTTCATTCAGAGCATTGTTGTGTGCTAATGAGGAATAATTCAATATATAGAAATATATACAAACAAAATCTTAAGAAATCAAAGCTAAGAGACTAATTTCAGACATCAAATAGGAGTCAAAATCTTCAATTTATGTTTTCTATACATGCTTTCAGTTACCAGTTGTCTGTTTTAGTCACAAATAGCCTAGTCACATACCTGCTTGCGGTATCATTACAAAATAAATACATATTTTTAAACAATCTTGCCAGCTTTGATGTTTTATCTTATTATCTAAGCTTTTGCTTTACCATAGTGGCAGGTATTACTTACATTTCCTACACATACACAATTAAGGAACAGCAATACGTAATAAAAACTTAACAAGTTACGATAGTCCAATAATTTATTCCTTAGCTAAAAACTAGTTTCTACAGTTAAAACAAAAGGCTTTGGGACAAATTTCATGTGTTCAAATAGAAAAAAAAAAGCACATGTGAATTACTGAGATTAATATTTCTATCAATAAATTAATCTAACCTGTTTTACTAAAGACAAACGAGGATCATTGTACAGTCTTCTGTACCCATGAGCGATTCACTAACCTACAGGCTCATCAGTATTCTGCACACACTCTCACAGCTATTATGCCCCACACCTTTGTCCATTTGCCCAAGAACACCCACAGAAGTTAATGAAAAGTTCAGAGTCTTAAGGCATTTGAATGTACAGCATAATTGATTTCCTACAGCTGGAATTTAAGTTATTAAATGTCTTTTGTATTTTCAAAAACTACATTCAGTTTCAAAAATTCAGGCAAATATGTTACTAACACAGAACAGTGAAAAGTAACCCTTGAAGTTGCCTTATATCGCGGTCCCTTTTTGACATTGCTACAGAAATGAATGAGGAATACTGAATCGTCATTAATATCAGTCTTATCACTTCTATGAATTACAGCACTAATGTCAACTACATCAAGGAATAAGTACCTTCTTAAGGACATAGATCTATAAAAGGTATCACTCAGTAGCTCACACTACTCTATGTTTTTAGTTCTTTAAGGTGGTAGCTAGTTTTAGCTGTAGATGTCCACAGTTTTTGGACATCAAATTATCTTCTTAGTGTCCGTTATTTCAGATATTTTCCTTCAACAGAAATTTCAGAATTCATTTTTGTTTCTCAAACTGAGATGATTCGGAATTTTTCAATAGAACAGAAATTATATCAACTGCAAGAGGGAAAAAAATAAAAACCAGACAGAGACATATTCGATAGTGCTATTAACTAGGGCTTATTGAGACCACACTCAAAACCTTGATTTGAATTGCAGCTGCCAAGTACTTCTTAAGTATTCACTACACCAGAGCAAGAATCATTATCTAAATGAATTGAGTCTTAGTCTGCCATCTTGTCTGAGAGCTCCCAGGGTCATTCATATCTTAGTGTGGGAAAATAGGGATTTACACTCCCAGCTCTATGCCAATTCTATTCTGTACCTGGGAAAAAGAAACTCTTTCAAACAAACATTTTCATCAAAATAATACTGTTCCCACAAAAACTTTTGATTTACATCTACTAGTAATTTATTTCCAACCACCCCCAGTAGGAAAATCTGTCTGTCAGAGTGAACCCAGTCTTGAAGCACCCCAGAGTCTATTCTTGCTACAACTTTTTTTCTGATAGAATAATTTACTCCAGTTCCACCATATTCCCTTCAGATTCCTACACACTGCAGTGAAGGCAGTCATCTATAAGGGTTCTTTGTCTATAAAATAAAATTAAATAAAATTAAACTTAATTTAAAATCCCCAAAATTTGAAGCAAATAAAAACCCCAACCCCTAAAACCCCCCAACTTTTATTTGCCAACAACAGTATGAAACAGCAGCTGGACTCTCTAAATGAAAAATCACAGCCCCATAATCTTTTTGAAAAAATGCAGTACAATTACCTGCCTTGATACGTGGCAGATATTCTAAGAAACAAGCATTATTTGCACCCATGTACCTTTCATGAGAGAGTGAGCAGTTTTGTGTAACATTTCTCCTCTCATTAAAAAGGAGACAGGTACAATGCTGACATCCCTGTTAAGAATAGATAGAAAGAAAATACTAGAAAGTTCTCGTTGTCTAGGATACTGATTTAACATCCAATGAAAAGCTGCACTATTCCTATAAAGACTCGGAGACTAAGGCTTAAAATACTTACTTGATAATGTCTCCTTCAAGAGCAATCACTCGTTTAATGATCTTCTGTTCAGGGTTTCTAGGAGACCTGTGACAGGGGATAAGGTTATACAGTCAGTAATGTTCCCGTTGTTTTAAGAAAATGAAAAGAAATTCCACAAAGAAATAGACACTATTAAAGTCATTAGGAGATTCCATGTTCTCCTTGATATAGCATCAGTCATGATGTTCCACCCTGACGTGAAGCTACTGTAATCATTCTCCTCGCAAACCATCATTGAAAAGCAAATGCTGAAAAAAGACCTGCTTACAAACACCACAATAATCAACGTACCTTTTATCATGAAAAACACACTCCACAACATTTGAAGTAGAACATCCCACTACTAATGAAGAGGGTACCTTTGCAAATAGTTTAATGTACTAAAACCTGAATTCCCCATCAAGCTTTTACATCATATTGTGTTTAAAAATTCATGTCATTCACTCATTTTGGGAAAAAAAACTCCCTACGTGATATTAATATCTATCACTAATTTAGGTAAACCTTGCCTAGGGAATTCTGGAAGTTTAAAAAAAGCTGTAAAATTTTCTGAAAGTTTCATTCAGATTTATCCAAAGCTTCTTAATGCACTTCAAGTTATTTTCCTTTAAGCGTATTTAATTGAGTGGATTCTAATCATGCATTATATAGAGTTATGAGAAAGCAAAGCTGAACTTGCATGCCTAGCCTGAATACTCCAGCTTCCTGGATGCACGTTAATAGATAGCATTATTAGAAGCGTTATTCTTCCATAGTTTTAACTGGTTAATGTAGACATATGTGCACCGTAAAATTTCTTTCTTTTCTACTTTACCTCTTTTTCTTTCCATTCTTCATTTTTAATTATTTAACTACGCTAACTTTGTAGAGTGTTTTCATGTTATTTAAAAAATTCTTTTTATTTCCTTCTTGTATATAGGAAAGTCAGTGAAGGAACAAATGGCTTTGATTTTCTGTTGATGCTGTATGTTAGACTCCAGTACAACCTGCTAGACGTGCAATTGGAAAAGCTTTCTATTACAGTTTTCTTACCTAAAAACATTGCCCATGCCATCCTCACCACAGAGCATTACCTTTGAGCTCATCTCTGGTCAACGGGTAGCACATTAAGATTACATTTCCTTAAAAAGCAAAGCTGAGATGAGTCAGGATGAAAAACTTCTCACTGCTGCATGACTAAAGGCATTTGCAGTTCACTTTCATTTCCAAAAGTTAAAAAGAAAAATAGTTTCAGCGTTATTCTATTTTTTTAATATGACGCCAAAAAAGTATTCCAAACATTTGAAAAGTGGTTTATTTTTTGTGTGTGTGTCAGTATATTTTAAATATATTTCTATTTCAATGTAATAAAAAAAAATAAGCAGCATAATTTGGAATTTCAAAATATCAAATAGTTTCACTTTACTAAGCCTGAAAATCCTATTTTCACAAAGCAGTGTGGAGCAGTGAACACAAATAAGGACCATACTTTGACTCCCTAGTCATCACTGGAATTTTCAAATCGTGATATCATTTAGACTAATATTTTTTTTAACATTAATTTTACCCGATGAGTTGCATAATCAAGTTCAGTCTTGTCTCTCATGCTCTTTATTAGGCTGAGAATACACATTTTTATAATATTTTACATGTCAACCTTGGGATGAATTAATCACGTTTCTGAGATGCTCGTATGATTCAAATATCTGGATTATCCACAGCACTTTCTGATGCTGCTCCCTAGCAGGCTTCAGTGCACACTCACTCCTGCAGTGACCACCTCTCTTTCTCAATCAGAGCAAAGGCTAAGAAAAAAGAACATGCCTTTATTATACAAACCATTATAAATAAAAAAATATTTGCAAAAATTACTTTACCGATCATTTATTTCATTTTTAATTTATCTAGGCTCAGATTGCAATATTTTCATGTCAAATTTAAGTAATGGAAATAATAATATGTAATGTATGTCATGAACTGTGCATTTCTCAAAGACTGAATGAAAACAAATTTTAAGTTTACTCTTTCAAAACTGTGTTCTGGTTTAACACATTATTTTCACAGGTTCTTTGAAATTCCCCATGTAAGCATTTTCAGTTGATTAGTGTGTATATCTTGTAATGATATTACTGACCCCTTCCTTAATTTGCCTTCCTTGTGCAAAAAATTATAATGACCTTGAACAAACACTGCTCTAAATCTGCAATATGAGTATTTGTTCTAAGAGTGCTTACTTTTTTGCCATTGATGACATATTTAACCAAAACACATAATTTATCAGAAAGACGTCAAGGAATTCCTTGTGGAGAGTTATTATAAATCAGGAATATTTTTAATATTTGAAGCCAGAATAGGTTAAAAATAAACTTTTTACTAATGTTCTGATTATAATTCATGAAAATAGAAAAGGACTGGTAAGAGAGGGAGCAGCAGACTCAAACTGGCCAATAACACGGGCACTTTTAAAATAAGGATTTTCAAGAGAAGATCAGAATGTTTCACCAGGAGCCACAGAGATTGAACAGGAGGTAAGAGACTAGTTTTGAAGTGATGGATATTGATGCCTTCCTGAAAGGTTTTTAGTGTAACACTGGGATTTCCTTGATTATGGAAATCACAAAACCACACAGATATAGGCAATTTCTGTCTTTGAAATTTCTCAGTAGGTATAGAACAAATTAAACAATGAAGGATAAAAAAATGTCAAAACAAAAGTAATTGTTTAGTACTTCTCTCACTGATATCAGTGAGGTAACTAACAATAATCTTTGAAAATGGGATTTGTTCAAAACAGAAGGAAATAGAAAAACAAAAGAAACCGTTGATTTAATTTTTTGCACCTCTCCTAAATTATACTGTATTTTTTCATTCTCCTTATATGAAAGGTCATATTCAGGTATGCTACTTTTAAGTGACGGTGTGTGGGAAAAGACGAGATTTATTACACACAATGAAGATATTTTGTCTTCCAAAGATGTCATTCAGAAAGATCATTAATATGAATTAATAACAACCATCCATACATTTACCAGCCAGATCCATATCTGACGTTTCACAGAGCGGTCACCATTCCTTGATGATGTTCAAAATCAGCCTCTCAAAAAGTTAAGATTACATTTTGCTCAGTAAAAATATCTCCTCGTCTACATATAACCATTTTTCACTATGCATGAATTAGAGACATCAGTGCAAATAAAAACAGTCAGAATCACTATGAAAATCTCAAGCACATTACAAATACTAATGTGCAAGTAGCAGCTAGCAGCACATCAGTGATGCACTAGGAAAAACATCTCTGGAAAATAAATCCACTTCTTAAATTCAGATTGAATTCTACTCCACTCATAGTCACTTTTCTTTTTCCATGAAGAAAAATGGAAAACAGGCAAGTCTAGCAGTGTGTCCCTCAAGCCATCAAGCTCGAGGATAACTCATTGTTCCCAATTTCTCTTTAAACAGCAGTATTCTTTGTTAAAGCACCTCAGAAGAATGACTGCTGCATAATACAAAAAGAAAGCAATGGCCTGTGTAGCATCCAAGACTGATAAATATTTTTGATTTTATCTGTCAAAACAATTCTTTAAACTTCACCTACAGATCTCCTGATGGCTGGCTGAAAATAATGGAACAAAAGAGCAACATCCTCTCTGTCTGAAATCCCTTCTGATGATGGGACGTTTCACTCCGCCTTAGCAACCATTTCTAATTTGTTCCAGACTTCAAGCTTATGCACAGTGCAATGCAGAAATCCCAGCCTCATGCACAAAGACATGAATCATGACATCAAAATTCAGATTCAGTTTTAAGACAAACAACTTACCAAGGGAAAATTAGACATTTGGTATGTAGTTTGTGTTTTCCAGATGCAGCTTTAGCAACTCAACGTAAGCAACCTGCCACAATTAGCCGCTGGTAATAATCCTAGCTCATTCTCCTAAAACCTATATGTTTGTCTTATTCTGTATTGATTTTCAGCTCTACAGTCCTCATCCATGCCCAGCTTTCATTAAAAACCCACGAGCAACTCCGCCACAGTAAAGGAAGAGAAACGAATGCCCATATCATCAGGACATCATTAACTTTGGATTAAAAGCCTCTCATGTCTGGTCATTTGTTTGAAAAGGAATTGAGAGAGTTAGGTTAAATAGAGGTGAAGGCAGATCACCCCAGTGATTAGGGCAGATTCAAATTCCTTATTTATCCACAGCAAGTACTTCAAGACACAATATTCTAACCTCCATCCTATGCATTATTCTGGGGCAGGTCCCCCTTTATCCAATTGATACTGCAGAAAAAAAAAAAGTGCAGACTACATAGGAACCCTCCTCTCCCTACACACACATTGAGTTCTAAAGTTAAAAGATATGCTTTAGTAGAAGAGCTGTAAAGAGTTCAGTTTCATTTTTACATAAAAAAAAAAAATATGCTTTTCAGACCTGCATGTTGTCATGAAGAAAAATATTGAGAGGATAAAGACTGGTCAGATAGCTTCTGTTGGGTTTTATCAGTGATGCACCCCTAAAACCACAGTCTGAAATAAACTAATAATTGACAAGTTCATAAAAAGAGTTAGTTTCTTGAGGAGGTACAGAATAATAGCTAAATTTCAATAAGAAAGTGACACTTTGTTTTATTTCAGGAAAGCCCTAACAACCTTTCCTGTTTATCACCTCAATATCGCTTCTCCAATAAAAATTAAATATTTACTTATGTTTTTATTTTTAATTATATGCTCTTACAAATTCCATACATATATACATATGCGCACACACACACATGTTTATACACACACATATAAATTTATACAAGCATCCTTTCTTCTATGTTCAATCCTGTATTGAACATTATGGGACTGCAGTGCTACAAAACATGTTTGTCAGGAAAGACAGGAGGAATGATACAGCCATCAGGAAAACCCACTGTTTAGCAAGGGATTGTCAGATATAAATGCTGACAATTCTCTGAAGGCTTTCTCCTTTCCTTATTGAGAAAATGAGTATTTCAGTCACAATATTGCTCCTAAACTTTCTCCTTTCCATCATTTCAATTATTTATTTACTCTAATGGATATTGCTTAGCACAATTTTAAATAACTGCCCCATAAACTAACTAACATTTGATCAACCATGATGTTTTCATATTATTTCCACTTCTTGTATGTGTTACTTGACCCTTCTTTAATTCTTTGAGTTGTCTATATTCTTCTCAAGAGTTCCCACAGCAAATCATGCTTAAGAGCTTGAAACTGAAGGTTCTACAGACTTTTCTAGAGAGAGAGCACTTTTTCTACAATATCTTAAGATCCCAGCAAAATAAGTGAAGGAAGACAGTTGATTCATTTCTATTCTCTAACAGGATATATTAACATGTATCCCCAAATGCTATGTGATATCGTTTCTTGCTGAGCATGCAGTCTCTGTAATAAATAAATAAAAATAACCTACCAATCCTGGATAATGATCAAACAAAATGTTTGATGCTCAGAGACACAGCAGACACACCAAAACCAATTATATTTTTCAACAGATATTATCACAATAGCTATCATGAAAAGAAGAAATTATACCTGAGCAACAGTAAAGTCCAAATAAATAAATGCCACAATATATGATAATTTTTATTTTCTTTTTCCTTGAATGAGCACTCAGATTTTCTGGGTGCATGCATTAGAAAAAGAAGATAAGATCTTATACTGTGAACTCATAATGAATAAGCAGGTAATACGTTTCAAATAGATAGCTTGAATTAGATACTTTGATGATCTACATACGCTTAGTGTTATCCATCCATTATCCTAGTCAACCTGCATGGGTTTTGCGCTCACTTTTGAAAATTACTGCAATTTTGATACTAACTGAGCATTCTCTACAACAGGACAAATGACAAAGAACAGGTATTTATTAGTAAGTTCCAGTGAAAAGTGCCTGAAGTTTTCAATGTTTATACGTATGTATCTATATATAAACATATATATGTATATCACTGCTAGCACATGGCTTCACTTTTTATGATATAGAAGCAAAATGTTTAGGCAGCAGCCAGAGGTTTGCCTTCAGATTATTCTCAGTTTACTTCAGATTGAGATATACGTGATTTGATGGTCACTCACATGGAGGTAATTGAAACAATGAACACTGTGTTGTTATAGCATGAACAGACTGAAATAATGAAGGCCATCTTCTTCACAAACATAATTTCTGCTTTTATGTACGTTGTTAATGCCAGATACTGAGAAGGATTTAGCTCCATAAAACAAGATAAGGGCGAGGTTTTGAGATCTTAGTCTAACACTGTGACCCAAAGACATTCAATCAGTGACCTCTTCATTTCCCAAAACTAATTTCTGTCTGATCAAAAAGTCCTATGTAGTTATAGTTTACACTTCTGGGAACTTCTAGAAATGCGGCAGGATGAAAAATTAGTTGCTTATCTCCTTCTCGAGCCTTTTGGGGATCCATAAAATAGCCAAAGCAGTAACTAAAATGCAGATAGAGACCAGAATAAATGGCATTAATATACCTACAGCACTGGGAACCTCTAAGTACAGTTTTGTTGGCTTTACTTTTAAAACATGCTTGGAGGAAGAGAAAATACAGAGGCAGTGGAGTTGTCTCATCCTTATTTTCTGACTTTGCTTAATAAGATAAACAGGGAGTTTTATATGGCTGCATCACACACTAGATAAAGATGTTGACCCTCAAAAAATTTTGTGCCCCTGGCCTATGATGAAGGAGCTTCCTGTTGCCGGCATAGTAGTTGATGCTCAAACTCTTGTATAGGAAGAACTATGTAGCAATACCCATTCTTTTATCCCTCCCAGTACTACAGCAATGATAAAACAGATCCAACATATCCAACTCTAAATGTTGTATAAGAATGCAAATTTACTTAATACATTTTCTATTTCTAAACACATATTTTCTAAAGCAAAACACTTTTAATCCATTCATTTTGCTTTTTTCACAGTCCATAACTTTTCTTTGAATTCCATACTTCTTTATGCAGATAATGAATCTGATAATAAACATAACATTTATCTAATCACATCACAGGTTCTGAGACAATGTCTATATTGTGGAAAAAAACACACTAATAGTGGAGGAAAAAAAAATGACCACACTTATTTTATTCTTTTTTGCTGTCATTCCTATTGCAAATTTCTATTATACAGAATTTCTGCCCTAAATATACCCAGTAACCAGGTCCAACATCTGCGTTCAGTTTGGACCCATCAGAACAAGAAAGATACTGACAACTGGAAAAAGTGATGGACCACCAAAATAATAGCAACAGAAGAGTAACGTAACAGCAGTGGCTAAGGAAATTGGGTTTGTGCATATCAGAGAGGAGACTATTGTCATCTATCTAACTGGCGATTCGTGATTCAGACTTTTCAGAGAGCACAGGTGCACAGCAGGAGGAGGGAAGGAAACAGCATCAGTTGCAGTAAGGTAAATTCCAGTTGGATATTGAAAATTGGATATTGAAAATATAAAAAATATTTTCAAACCACATGAGGTTAAGCAGTGGTGCAGGTTGCCCAGAAAGGCTGGGAATCAGAGAGATAGTGCTCAACTGGACAAGGCTCTGAGCAGGCTGACCCAGCTTCAGAGTTGATCCTGCCTTGAGTGGTTGGTAGGACCAGATAATCAGCAGAAGTGCCTTACAACACAAATTATTTTTCACTTCTAACTATGCACAGCCTTTAGCCTTATTGAAATATATGAAGAATCATGATGTTGATACCTTAAAAAACAACATATTTCATCTGGCATGCAGGCTCTGATGCCAGAAAAGACTGTACCGATCACCTTAATTAACTGCTGTAGCCCACAAATTTTTAATTTTTCTTTCTTTCTTTTCCGTCTTTTTGGATAGTACCTAATTCTACTATAAAGCAGTTTTAGAGAAGGTTATGATATCTTGTCTCAAACATTCTGAGTGACAAGTCTAACATCCAGAGAAATTACTCTAAAGTTTAATTATCCTTGCTATTAGGAAATTGCATCTGCATTCAAAATTGAATTTAACCAACTTGAATTTCATGCCTTCTCCTCCAAGGCAGAAAAACCCTCAACATTTTATTTCTTCTTCATGCAGAAATATTTAGGCACAACAGTTCTTAAATTTCTCTTGGATTCAACAGCTAGAACTTCTTAAACTTCTCAGTATACAGTTAGTTTTCCAATTTAAGGACCGCTTTTGTGACCGCACTTCAAATTTCCCCCAACATTTCCGTTTTCCTCTTGGCACACAGACATGAGAACCTAGTACTATTCAGCTTGTATTATTATTACACTTAACAATAAATTAATTAGAGCAACCTGATATTATTATGCTGGCTCAATGCAAAATCTCTTTCCTATTTACAATGTTCCATTTATTTTGTATATTCAGGCAAATAGGTCATCCTTTGAAGATGTCGAGCGGGTGTTGAAAGGATACAAAAAGTGCCAGACATCTAAACCGCCCTCTGAGCAAACTGCTTGCTAAAACAGTTAACCAATAAAGTTTTGACTACTAACTGCACTTCACATTCTGTAAAGTATGTTTTTGGACAGTAATCATGTGATTCAGGTCATGCTGTAATGACACGACCACCTTATTATTTATTGCCCTTTCTATCTCCGTATTGTTTGCAAGCTTAACCAATGATTATGAAGACAATTGACAAAAACCAGTACCTAGCTTTGGGTCACAAAGAAGTCTGCTGTAAATATTACCATCCACACCGGCCTCTCCAACCGTATCTATATCTTCATAGTTGAACTGACCTATTTATAAACTGTCTAATGTGTCCCACATTAATTCTATCGAAGGCAAGTTTCTAGATCAGGATATTATGTGGTAGCAAAAAGAATTCTTGAAGAAACAAAGTACACTATATTATGGCCTCTATCAACATTATATTTATATAGCTGTTTTGTAATTTTATTGATAAAACAGACCAGATTTGCCTGACAAAACCGATTTCCAAATTGATTGACCTTAGCCGTATTTTAGCTTTTATTGATAGAATGAGAAATAAACCATGTGATCATTTTGACCAGATAAGACATTCCTATGGCCTTTCTCTTTGTTTTAAATACTGGAAATTTATTGCCAGTCTTGAAGTCATTTATATTTTCTCCTTCGTCTTTTTTCCCCTTCAACTGCTAAAGAGGCATTTTCCAAATGGTATTCCATACTGCAAAAACTGTTGAGTCCATGCTCGTCTGTCAGTAGCAATGTTTGACCCAGTTTTGATCTTAAATAGTGTTATAACTTTAAAGGAAGTGACATAGATAGCAATTTTTTTCAAACAAAATTATCATGAATAAATTGTATGTAATTTTGACAATGTTAGCAGACAATGAGAGCAACAGAATATATTCTTCAGTTGCTCCTGGATTTCCTCTGGGCTAAGTTTGAGGAAGCAGGCCTCAGTCCTAATAAATACTGGTTTAGTGAACCATTTTGAACATTCACCATTTTTCATCCATAATTTACAAAATAAGTACTCCAAGACAGCAGTTGCACCAACTGGTTAGGCATAAGTTCCAGGGATGCTTGATTTGCTCAGCAGCTCCAATGGAAAATATGTACAAAGATATAATTAAAAATATGAGGAAAACTGTACTTCTAATAACATCATGTAATTCTTAATTTAACTTCACATTGCATTAGCATTTCTCAGTCAAACCTCTTTTAAAAAACAAAATCGTGCACTGCCAAAAACTATTTTTTTTTTACTGAAAGTAGTGTTTTATAATAATTACAGATTGCAAGCACGCACTGTTGGAAAGGTAGTGTTTCATTTTTATTAAATTTTAAACTGTTTGTGCATAACCTTAAACAATGCTTCCCTTAAACTTCATGGGGAAATCTGAGCAATCTCTAAACTGAAATGACAATCGGAATATATCACCTGCATAAAGCCTCAGTAGTCTTACATTTTGCCATATAGACATGGAATAATTAGAATATGTAAACAATTTTCTCAAGCTCTGCAATTCTTGGATATCTGTGCTTGTTCCTTCTTTCCCTTCCTCACGGACCCCCATTTCTTAGCTCCTCTCTACATTCCACTTTAGTGGAGTTTTCAAACAGAGCAGGAACATATCTCTCCGAGGATAATACATTCAGAAAAAAAAACCAGCTTCCATGGTAAATACCCATCCATAATGTATCTCCTGGAAGCAGACACTCTTTAGCAGAGATCTCCTACGCTAAGATGAAGGAGTTGGAGGAAAAAGAATAAAGATCTGCATACTTTCAAAGTAACTGAGCTTTCCCTAGTATATTTACAGCATGCTATACAGTTGCAGCCTCATTATTAAATGAGACACAGTAGTAGCAGATTTTCAGCATTTTTCATAGATGTTGAACGGTAATTGCAAATAATTTGGATCTTTGTTAGTGGATAACTGTGGACTCTCCCCAGTGGAAACTAGATGTATGATCCCTACGTGACAAAATTAAGCAAGCCTTTCTACACTTTGGACCCAGCGATCGAAATTGTGCATCTGAAAAAATTTCAGAATTGCATACAAGACAAAGTCAAGAAAAAGACAGAAAGAAAAAAAAATCAAATACGTATCCATAAGAAGTTACTATGTAAAAATTTCAGCCAATTAGCTACAGTGAGGCAAGAAAAAAATAATATTTTTTTAAAAAAGAGGAAAATTGAAAACTTTAATTAAAACACTTCACTGTAGTAAAACTAATTGGTACTGCAAAACTATATGACAAATCACTCTGAAAAATCTCAAAATACTATAGTAACTCACAAGCACAGCTACTATTTTGAAGTAAAATCTCATTTAATTGGTTCTCAGCCTTCCAATCTAACCACTTTGAGGTTAAACGACTCAGCCGCTTGTAATGCAGGCTGTGTAATCACAATAGTTATGTGCACTTGACCTTCTTCCTGTTAACAGAGAGACTCAATTAATTACTTGCTGTTTTAACTGGCCATTTCACCTTATCTTCACCTTTCCCAAAAGGGTTAAAACACTCTATACCTTAACCTTTGACTTTGAAACCATACATAGAAATATTTATCTACCAAATAGGAAGTTAGCACGATCTAGGAATGAGAGTATCTGGGCTTCTATGCTTAAGTCAACAACAGTAATATATTCACTGTTTCATTAACCATTATGCTGTCACACAGAAACCATATTGCATCTTTACTATAGCTGCCCAAACACTCTAGTCTGTAATGGAAATAAAATATGAGTGACTTCTGTTGCAACAGACAACAGAGGGAAAAACACAGAAAATGCAAAATGTAGTCAAATGCTTGAAAATCATTCTCGGATTGCCGTATGGAATACTAGATAGAAATAATCTTTAATATATTCGTATGATTGCTAAAATTATGCTTATTTTTAAAGAATCTTACATGCCGTGAGACTCACTTCCATACCTTCTTTGATTCTAGGATTAGACCTGTGTTCAGTCGCATCTCCTCTAAGCATACAAAATTAAATAATCAGTTGCTGTCCTAAAATGCTAATTGTGACCACACAATACACATTGTGCAGCAATTTTCAATCATTATTCCTTTCTGATGGGGTTCCAGAAAACTTTTCCCGTTATATAACACCACCACAGCTCTTGAAAAAGTACTGGATGCATATTTAGGTGTTAAAAATATCAGCGATGTAGGAATCAAGATATCTCAAAAGAAATTTAGAAGTTAAGAAGCCTGGGTCTCACGTTGTCTCTACTAGAGACCAAGTTTAGCATCTCAGATAGGAATAACATAATATTTAGGAAACAAAATTGTGAATCTGAAGAATCCGAAGTTTTGGTCTATCTTTGAAATCACCTAAACTCCATAAGCACACTGCTTTTTAAATTTTTCTAAATGTTACTTCAAACACATGTTGAGAAAATCTCTTTCTTGGTGTTTATGAGTAGCTTGATACCTTCTCAAATTTAACCTCAACTATGGCCAAGAAACTAAGCCTTCCGGATGAGGTAAGTCTGTTATAGTCAGTGCTCAGAAGGTAACACCTTCTAGAGGGGAAACTCTCTCCTGCTTGACTATGAAGGAAGCCAGACGTCAGCTTAGTCTAGCCATCTTAATATTAAATGATTCAAGACAAACTGCTTAAAAATATTGTTTCATCTACCTTGTAAGCATCTGTTGGAGATGTTTTTTAAATAACACAGGAAAGCAAGTAAAATACTAATGGTGAGGTAAAAGGAAGACCAATAACAATATAATGTATACTTTTAAAATAGTTGTAATACATCGTTTTAGTAAAAAAAATCATTTCATAATAGAGACATTATGTCAATGTAAATACAAAGAAAAACAAACAAACCATCTAACCAACCAACAATTTCAAAGATCTCTACAGAGGCCAAGAGAAGTCTTGGCTTCAGAATGATTTGTAATTATTTTTGTAAAATAGTGTCAAAAATGAAAATCAATTATCTTCCAACTAATAAAAGGTAAAGACAGAGGCTTAACTAAGAAACAATTTTGCATCTCTATTCATTATAGCTATTAAAAAACCTGTCCATAGGACACAATCCTAAAGATCTCTATGTGCTCAGTGAGCACACAAAGAAATAAATTATTCCCAGATTCTATAACATTAAATTCACTGCAACTTGTATACAGTTATATAATAAAATAACATTGCAGAAATAGAGAGTGATGCTGAGGATAACTTACTTACGTAGTTCAAAACTTAGTATTTCTTATAATAGAGTACAGAAAAAAAATGAGAATTAACATTAGCAAAACAAAAAATGGAAAGTTACCTACATATTTTAAACTGACAGTTACAAAATGTCATTTGCAGAAGTTACAAGATATGATTAAGAAAAAAGAACGGCAATAAGACATTGGACACAACTAAAAACTCTCACAATGAAAAGAAACCAATCATCTAAGTTGTGGGTTTTTTTCCTCACAGCTTCTGCTTTTAGCTAAGAGAGTATTTGGGGAAAAATGCCCACAATTGTCCAGGCGTCCACCCTGCAGAGGAAGTCTGGCTGAATTAACCATAGATTGGCTACTGTGACAGAAATCTTTGTAATAAAAGGAGTTATGACCTGCTTATGAGGATTTGGCAAAGAGCAGCAATGGGAAATTTAATAGGGAGTATTTTTCTACATGATATTCTTTCTCAAAACCTGATCTTCTGTGTCAGCAGGTCATCAAGCATTGTGCTCCATTTGATACTAATTGCATTATCCTCCACTTGTGTGCTTTCACAGATAGCAGAAGGGACCCTGCACAGTAACTGAGGATATTGCTCGAAGAGACTTTGATCACTTAAGCAGGCATGAAAGAACTTTGAGGAGTTTGTCAAGAATAAAAAAAACAGTGTCCCACGTTGGTTTTTTCCCATGAGATTTTTAGGATTCTGAGCTGCAAGACACTTCCTCTCTTGTATGATGACAAATACATTTATTTAAAAAATTAAAAAGAGAAGATGAAATAAACTAGAAGTGTCACCAACAGCGAACAGCATGAATGAGTAAAAGAGCTATACTTACAGATGATTTTTCCCTTCACACAAAGCAGTTTACAAGCTTTTTAGATAGTGTTCCCCTTCTCTGTGAAGGCCAATCTGCTCTCCCTCTTTCCCCAACTGTATACACAGCCTCAGGGTTTGGTCTGCACACTTGCTTCCCAGCTCTTCCCACGCTCCAGTCCGCTCTGGTTATTCCACCCAAAATGAATTCTTCAGTCTCAGGCAGCAGCAAAACCAGCCCTCGCCCCATCCAAGCCTGTCAAACCCGATCCTGTGCGACAGTTTCCCGCAGAAGGTCCCTGTCACCTTTTTCTCCAAGTAAATGATATGCTGCTCAGAATATTGCTAGGAAAGAGAGAGATTGGCAGAAGAGGCAAGAAGGGAGGGGAAAAGGATGAATTGAACTTCACAGACACTTTTTGACATTCTGAGGATGCATTCTTCACTCTCTTCCCTCTATCCATGAGGCAAAAGTTCAAACAAGTTATTTAACATTTTTGTATCTTTTTTTCTTTTTTTGGAGTGGATCCATGTTAGAAAAAGGTGAATTCTAGTTGTACTATATCTCAAAATGTTGTGCCAGTCATGTTTCACTTAACCCGTTGATTCATTGCTTTATTTTTAAAAAGCTTTTTTCTGAAAATATTCAGAAAAAAAGAAGAAAGTCCTCTTACAGAAAACAGTCAAAAGAAAATTCAAGCCAGAAAGATTAATGATAGAGGCTTGTGTCAGGAACTAATATGGAAAAAAGCAATTCTTTATTTTTTAGTGGCTGGAAATGTTTGCAGTATTAGCAGCATGAAAACCTGGAAGGAAGAAATGCAAGATATGGTGTGGGATTAACAAAACTCTTAAGAAATTCTACTGGCTCTACTATTGAATTTTTTTAACACGTGGTTTGCATACTATTTGATTTTGGACAGTACTGGCAAATTCTGACGTGTGTTGACACACTATATGTATTGGGCCTTGCTGACACGAGTATCAATTAGAAAGATTAACAACAATCTTTCAACAGAAAGATTAACTCAGCTAATTCAAAGTTGGCACTATTGTCTTTGACATTCTAAACTTAAGCCTTTACATTTTCATGAGAAATGCATATCCAAAACAGGTTGGAAACACAAAATTTAACGCAGCTGGGTGTGAAAAAAGCACTTTCACGCCCTTAAGAAAGCAAGAACAACACTGCACATTACCGGAGTTATAAAGAGCTGAATATCAAGAGCAAAAATTGTGGGAAATCATACAGATCTTTGTAACACCAGTGCCTACTGCATGACAAATTTAATCACTTAGAACAATCTAAACTTTTCATTTTGATTCTCTCAGTAATATTCTACTATCCATTCCTGATAGCTATTTGCTGCAGACAAAGATCATAAAATATATACTGGAATATATTTAAGCTGTACGGCATAGTGTTTTGAGATACTAACCATATACTTCTGGCTCAAAATCTAAAGATAGCTTTTGCATATACACTCCAAATGACGCATTACTACAGAAACAGTTACTAACACAGTTCCTTAAAACTCAAAGCTGTTTAGTAAGTGGTATAGTAATAGGGCTGTTGGAGCCATGATGGTGCAAGTATAACCTTACTTCTCTGAAAGAAAACATACAAGATTATAAAAAGGTGTCTATGAGTTTTGGTTAAAGGGTGGTATAATTCAGAAACTTCAGGATTAGGCTACGCTTCTTTTTAACCAAGAAACAGCAATACTGAGACTTAGCACTTATGTAACTCTGTACACTCAAAGCACTAATTGACAATACTACTAACATTTGTGATTTATAGCGTTTGATAAAAAGCTACCAGTGCACTCAGCTCTGCTATTCAAGTCTGCTGTGCAGACAACATGCAGTGGGACTAGTCTTTACAAATGGATAATTGGAACGTAACCAAAATGTTATTTAAATAAAAAAAAAAAAACAGTTGTCACATTTGGAACAGAAGATATTTCCCTGCTTCAAGTTGTGATCGGTTCAAGTTGGCAAGATGAGTCACCAGCAGCAAAACAACTACAACAGAACAGGCAAGGAGTCCTCAGCAGGCAAGGACGTTCGTGACATAAATGTGTCATATAGGAACGAGCTGGGAATCCCTCAAATTCCTGCCTGTTTATCTGCTCCAAAGAGGAAAAAACAAAAGCTGTTCTTCCTTTAGATTTTCACAAGCTTGTCTTTGACAGGATTAGGCAGTATTAATTCTCTGAACGCAGTGAATAGCAAGTACCCCTGACCCCTAACCCCCCCGCAAAAGGCATCCCAATTCATTCCCAGGGGCGAGGAAGGAACGCGCTGCTGGTACAAGCTCACAGATGTCTCTCCACAAAGGGCAGCACCTGCTACCACCCTAATAGCTCAGCGCTGGTCCACCCAGCTGACAGTTAGCTCGGTCAATAAATTTCTACAACAACCTTGGTTGGCAGATCTCAGATCACATTTGTTCTTTTAAATATATTCTCAACTTTGACAAGATGGTCCGTAGTCTGGTCTTTGCAAAAGTCAATCGAGTTGTAACTATACTCATAAAAGTAAAAAATATTTCACGGCTTATGGAAAACCCCAACCTACCTTGATAAAATGCTAAATATAAATAAGTAGAAAGTATATGGGTTACATTTAACAGCACTTGCAACAGTGTCCACTCAAGAGCAATTTTGTAAGCTACAATAACAGCTCATAATCATATTATGAATACAAATGTCTTTTTTCTTTTCTTAAAATATTAATGACATCAAGAGATTGGGTTTGGAGATAAGGGGGAAAGAGAGAATAAAAACTTGTATAAACTAGAATTTTTACTGCCAAGTTAATTCGTGAATAAATGAGTTTTAGATTGCTGGCAGCAGTTCACTGAGACATCATGTACCCTCCAGAAAAATTTTAGACTGTAAGTATCTTAATGAGACAGATGCAGTCTTCTCCACAACTGCTGAATCACAATTTCATCATTCATGTAGTGGAGCAGAAAATGTAAGAATGAAATTAGAAAGACCTTCTCCATTTCAATACAACAAGCCCTAAAAAGCATAATCAATTTTGGAAAGAAAATTAGCTATATAAACACTAGTGCATACGGTGTATTTAATGTTTTCTATTATGTGTGGAAACGCAGCCCAGTACTCAACTGATCGGTTTATAATCAGACATAATTTAGAAAGTACTGACATAGTTCAAATGAAATTTTATAAAACGAGCAGTGGTACTACATGCCCAACTTAGGACACCTGAGGGCCTCATTATTTCCTTGGTTAAAAGCTTCTTTTCTACTTAGCTCAAAGTGAGTACAAAAGTCATTAGGTATACGCAAAAAAATTTGAGCTTGTCAACCAATATGTGAAGGACCCTTAATGGTGAGCTATACGTAAACTGTAGGTGCTTATACCACTCAATCTTCCATTTGCGAATTGGCATGATCTGTGAATGTGTGCATTTAACAGCAAAGACAAGGATGAGATAATTATTAGATCTCTGATTAGCCAGAGATATCATCTCCTTTGCCCTCAGGAAATGCTACAGGACCTTTTTGGAATGCTTTACAGGCAAATACATTATTTTCTTTCTTAGAGGATGTTGCTAGTCCTGACCCACAAATTTGATTCCCTGGCTTGACCTTAAACCTGCCTTACCCCTGCAGACTTGTCTGGCAAGCTGGACTCTCAGCTGCCCCAACCATGTCCCTGGCCTGGTCTCACACTGTTTTGCATAAAATAACAGAATATCTCAAGTTGGAGGGACCCATAAGGATCACTGAGTCCAACTCCCCGCTCCTCACAGGACTGCCTAAAACTAAACCACATGACAGAGAGTGTCATCCAGGTACTCCTCAAATCCTGACAGGCTTGGTGCCACAACTGCTTGCCTAGGGAGCCTGTTCCAGTGACTGACCATCCTCCCAGTGAAAAACCTTTTCCTAATGTGCAATCTGAATTTACCCTGGTGCAGCTCCATTCCATTTCTTCATATCCTGTCACTGGTCACCAGAGAGAGGAGATCAGCACCTCCCCCTCTGCTCCCCCACTTGAGGAAGTTGTAGACTGAGATGAGGTCACTCCTCAACCTTCTCATCTCCAGGCTGAACAAACCAAGTGACCTCAGCCACTCTTCATAAGTCTTGCCCTCAAGAACTTTCACCATCTTGGTGGCCCTCCTCTGGACACACCCTAATAGTTTGATGTCCTTCTTGTATTAAGGCACCCAAAACTGCACACAGTACTCGAGGTGGGGCTGCACCAGTGTGGTGTAGAGTGGGACAATCACCTCCCTTGACCAGCTAGCAACACTGTACTTGATGCACCCCCAGACACAGTTGGCCCTTTTGGCTGCCAGGGCACGCTGTTGCCTTATGTTCAACTTGCCATCAACCCAAACCCCCAGATCACTTTCTGGGGGGGCTGCTCTCCAGCCTCTCTTCTCCCAGTTTGTATGTATAACTAGGATTATCCTGTCCCACGTGGAGAATCTGGCACCTGCTCTTGTTAAATTTCATATGTTTGGTGATTGCCTAGCTCTCTAGTCTATCCAGATCTCTCTATAAGGCCTCTCTACCCTCAGGGGAGTCCACAGCTCCTCCATGTTGCAGTACAACATACTCTCATACAAGAAATGCATTCACTCGTTTGAGGGGACAGAGCAGGGCCTCACATATTCTTTTAAAAGGACTATTTATGACACAAAACATTTTTTTCCAGGGGCTGTGGGCCTGTCCCCCAGGGGGTGAGGGACTGCCCTGGCTGTCCCTGGCTCCCTGTGCCCCTTCTCTTCTTGCCTGCCCCTGTTACTCCCTGAGGGTTTCCAGCTGTGACTCTAAGCAGTCAGGCCACCCACTAAGCCAGAATGCCTTTGTCTTAATTCATATGGCACTAAAGCACTACAAGGACCTAATTAGCATTGACAAAGTGGCTTCAACATAACTAAAATAAATTTTTAATTACTTTAATTAAACAAATGCAAATTCCCAAATGTAGATGAGTTTAAACCAGTTTAACAAAGCTCTAGTTCATTTCCATGCGTGCTCTTGATTCTTCTCTGTGTCGCAGAAACAGGTATCCCTTGAGCATGGCAAATAAATGAAAGCTTCTGGGTGCTGAGTAAAACAATTGCATCTGCCAGCTGATAAGATTATTCCAAAAACTTGATGAGCAGTTCAGGGCAGGAAAGGAAATTGCTACTATGAGCAGGAAAGAGGATGCTTCACAGGTTTCGATTCCTGTGCTGGACAATCACCAACCACATGCTAAAAGCCATACAATCTAGCCCATCAGTGGCAGGAAACTAAGTTTCACTAAACTGTGGGATGGAATTGATGGATGAACAGAAGGACAGAAAGGCAGAAATTATTTTATCTTGCACAAACTGGCAATGCTGGCATGGCTAGACAATTACAACTGGGGTTTAAGAAATCACCAAACTTCAGGAGAACCTACCAGCTTTGGCTGGAAGTCAGTAATTAACAGCATTCACAAAACTAGACGCAAAAATGTTGGTGTGGGTTTTTTTTGTTTTGTTTTGAGTGTTGTTTTTTTTAATTACCATGGAGAGCAGCAACCTCTGTAGAGTGGTAGTACCTTTTTAAATTACTATAATTCAATTTCTTGTAACTTCCTGATTGCAGTCAAACACAATTCTTGGTTAAATCACTCCAAGCAAATCTGAGGTTTGGTTTCCCCTAGTTGGTAAGCAGAGTTAAAAGTGAACAACTTCCCTGAAAAACAGAGCGTTACCTACCAAGTGTAGTTTCCTATCTGGCCATCATGAGGCATGATAATTATGGTAACAGCAGGGGAAGGAGTGGGTCCTGATGGTCTCCTGCATCAATGCCTCTGTGTTCATCATCATTTGTGTAGAGCTTAACAACACTCTGTCTCAGATCACCAACCCACTCACTCACCCAGCTACATTCCTGCTATTTTCAAGTACTCTGCTTCATTAAACCTTAAAAGGACTCTGATTGCAGGCTGTTGGGGAGTGGTTATGCACTTTTTTCTTCTCTGTAATTAATACAAGTAAGTCTTTAGAGTCTTACTCTCACACTTCCAAAGTAGTTTCCTTTCAGTTTACTCTTTTCTACAGGGAAGGGCAACTCTTGCTTTCTCTAACTTGGGAAGAGGTTTGGACTGAGAGTTCTCTCTGCCCTTAAAGGTAGGAGTGGGGATATTTTTACACTATTTACTGTAGCAATAAATTGCCAGTGTGGCCACAGGTGATTTAGCAGATTACACAAGGCAATGAGACAGTTCTAAATAGATTTTCTCACTTTGAATAATACTTGCTGAAGTTAAATCCTGTAGGAATAAACAGATTTGACAGATAACGTATGTACAATATCCTACTGCACAAACCTATTGTTTACACACATAACTGCATATTGGATTTTTGACAGTTGAAAAATCGCATAAAGATATTTACCGTTTTCAAGTTTTTGTAAAATAGAGAATATCAAGCTATATTTAAGTACTTAAAGAAACAAAGTAATCACATCATTAAAATTTTTAAATAAATTATCTAGTAAAAGTGAGCGTTAGCAGAATAGTACGTTTCATTGAAATGGAAATTTCAGAGATATTCACAATTAACCACTATTTATATATAAGCCCACTTGTCAAAGTCACTCGCCAGGTATTATGGACCAAGTACACTTTTCACTATGAATTCAACTGTGCAAGTGCTAATAACTCTGGCTCTTTTCCAGTAAAGGTACAATCACATAAATAGTCCCATTGACATCTAGGGCTCAGGAATGACCTCCATATTTAAGAACAATTTATCTGCCCAGCCCTGTTCCACTTGCACAAAAGGCAGCAGAAATGATTCCGTCCTGCCAGCTGTCTCTCTGGGAATTATCCATGTGACCCCTAAAGCAAGCACAAAGCTATTGTACCAACACACCAACCCACTCCTCCTCTGGAGTAAGGAAAGAGTTCAAATGCAGTATGTTCTCCTTCTCCTCAGGTGGAAGGCAATCCCTAATGGCCTCCAATCAGTAGAATCATAGAATCATAGAATGTGTTGGGTTGGAAGGGACCTTTAAAGGTCATCTAGTCCAACCCCCCTGCAGTACACATATACCACCTCCAAAGACAGGCAAAAAGTAGGGAGGATGTTAGCAGGAGCCATAGCTTCTCTCCATCAAGTCAAAGCTCTCATGACCGAGTATTTTATATCTTCTAAAATAAAGAGAGTGGAGGAAGGTTTTTATTCTCTCTTGTTCTTATTTTATTCCTGACAAAAGGTACTGTTCAAAACCTATCTACTTATTTACCCACAGACTTCTCCAACACTAATATCTGCTGAATACTGTCTCCCAAAAAGCTCAATTGTGATTCCTTTCAGAAGCCTCTGTCTGCTATTTCCTGCGTCATCTTCTTCAGGACTCCAAGCTGTTTGGAAACATTTGATATCAAGCATTTTAGCAAGAGCGCCACAAAACCTAATTGCAACTGAAAACAGGCACGTGATTTCTAAATAAAATTCTTGTTAAATAATAACAGCTTGATGCATTGAATCTGCGCTGCAGATTGAGCATGTGAAAACACTGAATTCTAACCAAGTCTTTAAAGTAAAAGGATGAAATAATCTCTCAAAAGAAGTCATACTACCTAACCTTGCTTGAATCATTTAAGACTGTCCTTTCTCACTGGAGTTTATTACAAGGCTTTTGATGAAAGTATTTTATTTTGCAACGTAATTTTTGTTTCCTTAGTTTCACTGCCATAAATATCTTTTTTTCCACATACCAGCAATTGCCTGTACTTTTCCCTCTTCCAAATATGCTACTTATAGAGAATTTCCATTCAAATCAGCTTATTTCTAATTTTGAGGTACAGTGGGATTCTGCTAGGTAGAACGTGAAACAAAAGGACACACTAGAAACTGAGAGGCACCAAAAAAAATTATGTTGTAATACTGAAAATATTTGAAATTGAATTTCCAACTTGAAAAGATTTTCAAGAGCATATGAGATCACCGGAATGCACAGAAAAACCTAATTAGCAAAGATACAAAGAAAAATGAACAAGTCTTTTATTTTGTTAATTATAAAGGGATCAGAGAAGACTGACAATGGGAATTATGCCTTTGTTCCTGAGAAATTAACTGCTCTTTAAGAAATGAAAGTCAAACAACATGATATTACACAGGCCCATTACCCACGTGAACTTTGGCTCTTCAACTCCAAATAAGCAGGTTTCTACTGTTAATGCTAAAAGTCAAGGTCAATTTGCTTGCTTCTACAAAAAATCAAACCATTCTTTGGTATTCATTATTTGGCATATCAAACTACTTTTTATGGTATTCTTTTCTAGGATATATCAAACTAATACAAACTAAGTTAAAGCACTTGGTTTAGCTCCCATAGAAATAAATGGTAGAAAAACTTCCCCAATGAAGCAAAGCCAAGACCAAGCCTGTAATTCTCATTGGAAATCCTTACAACTAGAACAAGGAAATCTGTAAATAACTATTGAACTATAACCTATAACCTTGTCTTCAATCGCAGCTCGAGATTTAAAGTTTAACCAACCAGTTCCTAAATTTTAAAGACTTTGGTATAGTTTGGTTTTTTTTTCTAGGATGTTTACCTTTGCATTCAGAAACTGAAAGACAATTTTCAAGACAATCTTTGACAAAAATAAATCATATGAGTACTGAAGTGGACTTCTTTGAAAGGACATAAATACACCTTTAATTGCTGCCTTTTCTAAAGAAGAGAATTTTAGACATCCTGGAGACCTACCTGAACAATCCACAGACAAGCAAATGACACTTGATTAATTTTGGCAACAGAATGGGAATACAGCAATATGTTAAAGTATTTGAAACCACAAACTTGCTAGTTGGTAATGAACAGGGGAATTATTCTGTCACTATTCTTTTAAGTGTGACACAGATGTTTTATTCTCATCCAACAATATACCACAGTAAAGGACCTTTAAGGCAACCAGCTACCACCAACGCCTTTAAGAATGAAATTTGAATAAAACAAATATATTATTTTTCTGTGAAAATAACTTCTGTCATTACACTTTTAGTTAATTGTATTTCTAAATGTCTTATCAATAAATTCATAGTATATAGCAGATCCATTTGTTCATATGAAAAGTTCATCTGAAAGCATCAAAATTCAAAGCCAACATCAAGATACTTATGATTAAGGCATACATGCAGGCATACTACTACTTTTTATATTTATTCAGATTGCCAACTTCACAGTGAATGTATTAATGTTGTCCTTGTATGTCACTTGCATTCAGTCCCTGGAGTTAAACTAATTTGGCGAACATCCAGCTACAAATCACTTAGTTAAAATTATCATTCCCTTGGTGAATATTCATTGGATCAGAAAGGAAATATAAAATGAAAGATGATTATAAGCAACTTGTCACTACTTGAGCTTTAACCTAACCTTGTTGTTATCCACAAATGACTGGTTATTTTCCATTCACAGGCAATAATCTCTGCATTATTAGTAATTAATATATACATAAATATTCTACAAAAACCAAATGACTACTGACTGATACTTTGCAGGCCACTCCCACTAATAGCTGTGAGTGAATGAATTTTAAAAGCAATCAAAAAAATAGCTGAAAACACTGTGACTAGCAAGAAGAAAGGGAGGAGGAAGTAACAGTGTCTCATAAAACCCTCAAGGAAAACAAAAAACATTTTTAGTAAATACTTTGTCAATTAAATGTGTAATCTATGTAACAGCAACTGAAGAAAACAACAGTAAACTCTCTTAGACTACTCTGTTCTGAGTTTAAGTTGTTGAAATGTCTTCATGTCTGAACTTACTAAATCATACCTTCTATTTTGCTCAAAAAGGACAAATATTAGTGACATTCAGGCAGGGGAATACAAGAAATTTAGCTTCCTATTTGCCCTTTGGATGCCCCTGAGAGAGGGTACATTGCAGAGACAACATGCTACATCTCTGAATACAACAATGTCAACTATACTGTTTACTTCAGATAAAATTGCAGAAATGGGTGGGATGGAATACTACCATTACCGCTGGTAAGACATTTGATTCTTGCTACATATAAATGTGAGGCTTCTTCAGATTCAGGCCTAAAACCATCTCCTGGACAATATATCCTAATAAAGGAGACTGTTATCAACTTTTTAAAAAAAAAATTAACTATATTTAAACTTCTTAGACAAAGGGTTCGGAAAGATTTTTTATCTTGAAAGAAATCTGAATGCTTTTATATGCAGCACTATTCATTTTAGTGAAAGACATTTTAGGACTGCTATGAATAATAGCCAGAACTAAGAAACAGTGCCAGTGTACATTTCACCAACTTCAAGAGATGATCTGTAGCACACAAAAACTCTATGGATATATTCCTTTATTGGTTATAGTTACTATTTATGGGTTGTTGGTTGGGGTTTTTTACCTTTTTTTATTTTAATAACAGTGTATATTTCTGAAGGATTGAGGAAAATATATGACTTCTAAAATTTACACATATAATTTCTGATAATGAATTTAAAGTAGGTCTCAGTACTGATCATACTGGTGATTTTGGATTAAAGGCTTAATAAATTAAGAAAAAAAAAAACCTAAATCTTTCACCACAGGGTGGATAATATGTCTGGATGAATTTTCAAAGGCTTGTGTTTAATATAGTGAAAATAAGTGAAAAAACAAAATGGCGGTATCTATGCACGGCACCAACATCTTAATCAAAACAAGCCAGTGATGACTCAAGGATTAACTCCCACACAATTTAAATTAATTTTATCAAGCAATTACATCTAGGTAATATTCTTCCCCTTCCCTTTCTCATCATCTATTTTCCTTGCAAAAGAAAAGGAGAAGCTTATGTCCTAAATACTAGCTATGTAAGTGTTGTGAGCTATCTAAAAAGATTAGCAAAACATGAAAAAAACAATTAGCATGACAGTGAATTCAGATCTTTGCCAAAGGAATGTATTATGTGGGTTACAAAGGTGATAAGGATAAAACAAACCTGTCAAAATTAACAAAGCTAAAATTCTATGGCTCTTGCAGAATCTGGTTAATACTAGATTAAATCCCACAGTTTTGAACTTTCCTGCCCTTCTTGCAAGCCGTTATTGGATACAGATATTGTGGATGGGACATTATTAAGTGCTTGTAAGCAGTAAATGCTTCCAAGCAAAAACTTGATATACATTGAAAAGTTTCCAAAAAGCATTAGATTTGTCATTTCAAAACATTAACATTTTAATTAGAATATCAGACAGCTCATCCTTGTAATACGGTGGTGTTCAAGAGAACAAAGATGTTGTCCGAACGTGTTCTGTCATAAGCATTTCTAACAATAAAAATCTACTTGGCTTGAGACTCGGTATTTATCATTATTATAGTTTTGTAAAGGAAGAATTATTGTGACTCTCTTCATCTCGCTTTCCTCTTTTATTATTTTTCTTCCATTTGTGATTCTTTAGTGAGTTCTATCATTAATACCATCCCTCAATATCAGCTATTACAATGTCATTTATTACCTGAAGTGCTCACCACAATAAGTAAACACATCATTTCAGAATGGCAGCATTGAATTACTCCAATTCTGATACAGGCTTATCATTTAATACTACACATTTCATACGATAGAACTGTCAAATCACAGGCCACTCAGAAGCGGAAATCACAGTTTACAAAGTGATTCTAGCAGTACTATTTAGCCTGTAGCCTTCATAAGGAAAGTCCAAATATACTATAACATATCTGTTTATAACAATTTTTCTTTTTAACATTTGCTAAGTATAACTCTGTCATTTATAATTACAGGTTTAAATATATTTTTGTTAATTTATCTGATGGTTAACTAAAGAAATGGAGTTGGTCACATCTCATTTGGGCTCAATCAGCTTCACATGTTAGTGAGTCTTCAGTCTGTTTATTTACATAGAAATTGCATTTTATTCCAGTATCTAAAATCACCTTGTCTAACTCTTCCATTTTAAGTTCTTATGTGACTGAAGAGGTATCTCATGTGGATACAGCCATCTGTCTTTTCCATGCCACCTGCAGGGCTAAGGGCTAGCTTGAGTGCCCATTTGAATCTCTGTCAGAGGTGGGCCAGAGGTTAGAATATACTGACTTATAGCACGAAAAATAACATTTTTTTTACATAGTTAGATGGAAATCCCACATTCTACTTAAATTCTTACCTTTCTGTTGATCAGAATTAAACTATTCTGCTTGGACTGCTAGTAAAATTATGATGGAGGAGAATCTTCCATCTTATTCTCCACCATACCCTGATTGCTACATATCTCTCAGGTTATACATTTTTTACAAGGGTGAAAATTGAAAGATGGAGGCATTCATAAATATTTTGACCCACAAACATGTTATAGATCTTGCTCTCTTGCAGGGTTTTGCAAAGGTATCATGAATGAATACAAAAGAACACTAAATATGCCCATGGCAGCAGGGTTGGAACTAGAAGATCTTTAAGGTCCCTTCCAACCTGAACTATTCTATGATTCTATGATATTGACCAAAGGTAAAAATGCAATTATAGAACCAGGAATATTGCAAATAAGTCTGCATAAAATTAAGCAAACTTTACTTTATTTTCAGTTTTGGAAAACTTTTTTAAGAAGGACTTGACTTCTTAATGAATTTGCCCAAACTAGTTTGAAGTAATATCTTTAGCAAAACCAACTTATTTCCAGGTCTCAAAATAAAGGCAGTGTTTATTGCATTTCAAAAGTTTTCACAGGGCAGTGGAAAAGTTTGACATAATTAAAACCAATCAATGCATAGCTCTCAACTTACATGTTTTTCACACGTTACATTATTATGTTCAATCATGTATGAAAGTGATGAAATATCACTGCTTTCTGGAAACTTCTAAATATCTACAGGTTTATTGGTAAACAACAGAAAATATAACCACTCAGTAATAGCACTAATCACACTCCTTTGCTGAAGGGGGTTACTCTGTTCTCACTTTCTCCTTTATACTCTCCTTTCTCTCCACTCACCCCATTTCTCCCTAAAATACCTTCACATGTCCACAGTTTGCACCACTTTTTCTAATCCTCTTCATCCTGATCCATTCTCTTAATCTTCTTTCAGAACACAGCTAGATCTCTTATTGTCCTTCAAACTCCAGTAATATCTGCTCCAAACATGCCTTTCGGCTCCAAACCTGTTCCTGATACAATAAGTCCACTCTTTACAATACCTCTGCTCCGGTTGTGCCAGCTGACAGCTATCTGAAGATTCTATATACCTCATTCGTTTCAAATTCTTGCCCATTCCAGACACTTGGACCTTTCAGCATGATACAACCTCTTTACTCATCTTAGCTTATAGAGGCTTCCCTCCTGAAACAGACTGCATGGAAGGTCTGTTGAGCTTCGCCTCCTCCAAATCAGCTCTCGCCTCCATTATCTCTTCCTTCTGGAACTGTGCAGCAGTGATTTCGCTTTTCCTCTCTGTCTCTGCCATGTACTTATGTTTAACTCTTCACTATCAGCTTCCTTGTTTTCATTTCTTCTTTTTACATATTCTCCTTCTCATGTCTTTTCTGGCTTTGATTTCTACATTAATGAATCATCTTCTCCCTAACCTCCCCGTTTATTTGCAATTTCCTTGCTGACCCACTTCAGCTCTTCTCCAAATCCCCCGCTACCCCAGAAAAAGTTCAACATACTCGAGCTTCTCAAAACACTGTGCCTTCTCCAGTTACTCTGCTGCTGTGCCCTGTTTGCTTGCTTCAACACAAAGTCTTACACCCGGCATGGCCCTTGTATTACCTCTTTCACCACCAAACAGGATAAAGTTTGGGTCTCTCTCTTTTTCAAAAATCTTCTCCTCCTGTTAAGAGGTCTCTTTTTTTCCTCTTCTTTATTTCTGTTATCTCTGGATATTCGCACATTTAAAACTCCCAACTGCACACTCAGCATCGCATGTCTCATTTGCTGCAACATCAGTTTCTCTGCCCCTAGCAAATGCAATCTTGTTCCACTCATACCCACTCAGAACGCTACTACAAAAATGATTCTCCTTATTTGTCGCTTAGATCATGTCAATACTGCCCCTGCTGTATCGCATCAAGCAAGCTATTACTCTACATTTTAAAGGTCCCCAAAAGAGATACAAGACTATGTTTTCAGTTTAGCATGTTTATACGATTAAAGGGGTATGGATGGACAGCGGGGGAAAAAAACTGCTGGTTTTTGTGGTCCTAGTGCTGCACGCTGACTCTGTTTGAACTGCCTGGAAGGAGAAGATTTTTCCTCCCTAAAGCAGCTGGCTATGCCAGGAGAGAGAAACCTCTGGAGCGCTGGAAGGGGCCCTTCCTGCAGCGGGTCTCTCCTAAACACAGACCTCAGGTGTGAAAAATAACAGATGAAACTTTTTAAAGATACAGACAGGATACGCAAGTCTTTTGTGGAACCTTGGGGCTTAACTGCGATAGGGGTGGGGGAACAGATGGGGAGAGGGAGAGGGAGAGGGAGAGGGAGAGGGAGAGGGAGAGGGAGAGGGAGAGGGAGAGGGAGAGGGAGAGGGAGAGGGAGAGGGAGAGGGAGAGGGAGAGGAGTGTGTGCTGCAGACTGGTTTAAGAAGTCTGTGCAAGGTGATGGGGAAATGCAGGCCTATTTTTCATAGACCAGAAGCACTACTCCAGGGTCTACGCTTCATCAGAAAATTGCAAAAAGCTAGCCAATTGCAAGATGAGCATTATGGGTTCCAGGATACGTGCAACCAGAACACACCTTTGTGTCCAGTTTGCAGTTACTTAAGAGTCGAACCGGGTCCAAATGAACATTAAAAGGTAAATAGCATTGCTCAGTAAGTCGGGCAAACAGCAAAAATAACTTAAGGAAAATCTGTTTTACATACATATAGGACTCTCAGTGCAAATTGAAAATTCTGTGGTTTGTGAGCAATGCAACAGGCACTGAAGAGAAATTAAAAATAAGTCCTGAACTTCATTTATGCACTGTGTCACTGTTTTAAGGCAACACTTATTTTTAAAAAATATTCTTTTGCTTGCATAGGAAATAAATAAAATCTCTATATCACCATGCCCTTTATTAAAGCAACCTAACCATGGGCTGACTGGCAATTCACTTCTAATTGAACAGTTACAGATTTAACCATATCATCATGTCTCTCGCTTCTGTAGATGAGTATTCAAGACATTTTCCATAGATGTGAGTGTCAAAAAGAGAGAGGAACTATATGTATTTTTCATGAAGGCTAGATCAGCACAGCATAAAATATCTCAATTCATATAAAAACAAAAGCCTACCACAAAATCATACAATTACCGTTCCTTAGTTTATTAACAGTCTCTTTCAACAGAACGAAAAACCTTACAGGTGTGCTTTTAAGGATTTTTCAATAGAAAAATTACTACTGTTAAAAGTCCACGCTGTTAAAAAAGATGTACTTAATAATAGTATACAAGTTTTAAAAATTGTTGGTTTTAAAAACTCTCAAGTAACCACCAGTCTGTTTGCACTTAAAGACGCACAGGCTTTTTTTTTTTTTTTTTTACAGTTTACAAATTACATATTTTTACAGTCTTATCCTACAAAACGCAGTAAAGAAATTAAATTCTTACTTTCATACCTATGCAGGATAAACATACATCCCAAAAGTAGAGAGCAGCAGAAGAACAAAATGTGGCACAATTGTCTGTCAAGGTGACTGCAAGGCATCACCGTGATGCAGCTCTGAGAGAGACCCGTGTAACCCGTCTGCAGTAAAGAACAGTCTGATACCAAATACAGATCCAGCCATCCATTCTCAGGCAATTCAGAACACACGACAAGGAGAGGTAATAGTGAGACCAGAAGTCACACTATTTCACAAAAATGACTAACACAATTTGGTTTGTCAGACAAAGCAAAGACAGAAGACTGTGCCATATTTGTCTGTATATCCTAGGGGGCAGAAATTGGAGAAAAAAAAAGTGGAAAGAAATGTTTATTGATCTTTTTAAATGCTGTGAGGATAGAAAATGTTGCCACAGGACCGATGACCATAAAGTTACCATGAATAAACTTAGCCTAGGATTATACCAATGCTGTAATTATTCACAAAGAAGAGCCCCCAAAAGGCAAAGACTAACCATTTACAGGATAAAAGCTGAGACTTTTTAAAAAGTGTATGATATTGATGCAGGAGATAGCCAGAGGCAGATTTTCATGAAGCAAAGGGTCTATTTTAGCCTCCTTTTCCCAAATGTATGGGGAGATAACTTTGTACTATTGCCCTAGAAATGCCAGTACATTACTGATCAACACACTTTGTGATAGTACCAAATTGCATTCATTCTCATCATTTCCTTGGAAATGCAGATACCATGTTATTTGATGAGCACAATTTCAGCTTCCCTAAATGCTCTATTCAGACAGGAACGTAAGGAAGAATATCCAGTTATTTCATCAAATAGTAGTTCATCTGCTGGATTCTCAGATAAGTGAAAATCAGCTGAAATATTCTCCATTTTAAGAAGTGGAAGCAAGTTTTATACAGCTGGCATCTCACGTAGCAAACACACAAATAATGAACTGGATACAACTGTCACTCCTGACTCACCACTGTACACTTCCCACATATTTTTAGACACCGCTGATTTACGATACAGTAGACTAACATACTGCAAGTCACAGAGGTAGCTGTAGTATCTTCCTGTAATCTAATCACATTGGCAAACTGCAAAACCTTTATCAGTGTTGACGAGCAATTATACTTGTCTGCCCAGTGAAATCAATCTCCCTCGAGAATAAAGGCTCGCCAGTAGCATATGCACTATACAGCTGAACGTAGTGCTGCAACTGCTGTGCTAATCTGTCATGTGCTTTTGAACAAACAGCAATATAACATAACTGTAATCATTTTCATCAAACTTTTCATGTTTTTTTCCTCCTTCTTTTTTTTTTTTTTTTTTCTTTAATTAACATCAACTAAAGAAAAAATGAAAAACATATGGTGTGTGACAACAGTAGTGCTCTTCTGGTCCTGACCTTGAACCTAGACATTGGGGAAAAAAAAAATATAGTAATATATATTGTAAAAGCAGATTGTTGACCTGCTACTTTCATTGTTGAACATTTCCTCTCCCAAGTAGTCCCAAGCCATCTCTCATACATGTGAGAACGTCCCTGGGAGCTTACCAAGGGAAGTCATGATTCCTACTTGTTTCTTGGCAAGTAAGCATTTATGATGAATATGGCCCTACTAAAGGAAACCAATAACATTGTTTAAAATGACGCATTTTAGGAGCCTAACAGAGGTAATTTCTACACAAAAATGACCTTGCCGTTAACAGCTTGTTTTTACTGATACTGTTTTCAGTGTGATTTCACTGGATATTGAAGTTGTTACTTTTCAATATTTATGCCAAAATGTCCATATTTTATCATCTGCCTTTTCAGTTTTCAACCTGAAGGAAATGGACATGAATTATACAAATGCAATATATGCAGGCATCAATCTCACAACACAGCTTGTTTATTTTAATCAGCGTCACCTAGTGATATGCCCACACTTGTCAGCGTGGCTCTTTTTTACCAGCTTCAACCCTGCTCCAGCCACCTCTTGATTACATCCTTGCCCTTTTCCTACAGTATACACCCTGATTAACACCATTTTGTTTCCAGGATTCGGAACATGTAGCATACGTTGTATGTGGTCACGTATGAAAAATAACTGGTGCTACAATGGGTCAGTTATTTTAATTCAGTCTATCACAAATGAATGTGACAGGCAAGACTGACAGCAATTTTATTCCCCGGGCACAGTCACACAAGGGTTATAAAAGCTTAAATCCCACAACGACAGTGGGATGACACATTAACACAATATATGCTATTACGGTCACTTCGGCAAGTTATTACTAATGGAAAGACGTCTACTGATAGCATAAGGGAGGAGTAAAGTTGATATTTACGCATACAGTTCTCTCTACAACAAGTTCATATAACAAAGCAGTATTTGGTGCTCTTTGCTCCCTCAGAGAGGCTACCAATAAAGTACTTGCAAAAACTAAACAGCCCTCAAGGATGAACCCAACTGATCAAGGCCAACGTACCCGCAATCCAGCATTAGGGATGCTGGGAATAGAGAAATACAGCCTCCAGTGACGCCAATATTCTTTTACAAATATTACATTTACATACACACAGAAATTATGAAAAAATGCATGTATAGTGGTTAAAGTGCACAATTTAAGTCACTCTTTTCAACTAGACTAATACAACAAATTGAAAGACTAGCCAACCTCAACATATAAAAGTGACTACAATTATTATAAGACTACTTTGCATCAGAATATAAAATAACAGACAACCTTTCCCACTTATAGATTTAATTTATTTTTACGCTTGTCAGATCCAAGTTTGATCAAAATTGCTGCAAACAAAAGACTAGTAAATCCATGGTCCATTGGACAGTTATTGAAATGTCAATTTATTTCACTTGCTTAGTTCTATTAATTATATTCACAATACTAATGAGGAACACTAAGCTCTTTCCTTGGGATAACTTTTTAGGTATTTCTAAGTGAATGCCTATGTAAGATAAAAATAAAATCACCTCATTTAAACTTATTTAAATCTTCCTACATTCTAAAGAAAGAGCAATAAAAAACTTGATAAATCCACGTTAACTACACTTCCCAAAGCTTTAGGAAACGTGGATAAAGCATATTACCCCATTGCATTGTTGTAGCACTACAATAATTTTAGTAGCTTGAAGTCTTAAGGCAAAAATAACATATTCCAATGGTGACAGCATTTGAGTTGTTTCCAGAATGATTCCTCTATTTATAAATATATCTTGTAGAGGACTTGAAAGACTTTTTATTTGACATAATAGACTCAATACCTAACTACATTGAAATCAATGGTTCTCTGTCACATTCCCCTTTTCTCTAAACATTCAGGAAGTCGTGGATCCAACTATCTCTCTGATGTTAGAGGTTAACCTATCTGCTTTTATAACCTACAGAGATTTCTAAGCAGGCCTTTAGATGCCGATTAGCAAAAAAAGCATCATGCTGGTGCGCACTGGTCAGCTCTTAACAGACTTCCTTTGCTAAGAGAAAGGGAGAAATGATGCTGGTCTCACCTCTCTGGAAGGTATCTCTGGCCTAAGTGAATTCTGAGCTGCCCTTTTAAGCTGCGCTGTGCAAAACCAGAGTGACAGATATACCCCCCATTACTAAAAATGTTCAGTAAATGTGTGCGTGCTGTATTACATTATACATATATGTATACATTACATGAATTTTAAGAAATATATAGATACAGAGATAATGACTATCGCATTTCAGAGTTTCTGCGTGATTTCCCTGTGAGAAAACTTCCAAACTTATATATGAAACTTCCAAAACTTCCAAACTTATATATGAAAGAAGAAGATGCTCAGGCTTATACAGAGCTCCTATTAAATCTTGAAGTCCAAACTGAATAGTTTGCATGTAAAAGAAAATACACGATACTCTATGCTAAAAGATGCTTTGTGAGTCTCACATGACAAGGAAAGGGAAAAAAATAAAAAAGAAAAAATAAAAAAAGTAAAAAGAAAAAGAACAAAGAAAAAAAAAGAAAGAAAATTAGGAATTCACTGCAGACGTAAACAGACTACCATATGAAAAGCTGATGATTCATGAAGACCAGCCAAAAAGAGATGACAACTAACTTCAAATCTCACAAGGCCAAAATTGGTGGGCTTTTTTCCTCTTAGCTTAGTTATGAGTAAGAGTTAAGTTTTAAAATCCTAATAATAATTTATAATAAGAGCATCATAGCTGGTGACTGAATGTTTTGCTCGACTTTAATTGCAGTGCTCCCAAGACATATCAAAGACTTCATAGGACTAAAATAGAAATATTGTTCATCAGAGAGGTTGAAAATAAATTATTAATATTTGGTTTCTATCACTTCTGTGGTTTATAATTTGTTATCTTTAAACTACCTATATATTTTTACTTCTTTTTTGTTATTCTAAAGAGAAAATCTTTTGACTCTCTTTCCTCTGACACACCTTTTCTATGTTTTCTCAGTTTGAATGACACACATCCAGTTAGCCACTCCTGTATTGCCTATGGAAAATGAAATTACCCTCACAATCCATTTGTTTTCTATAATGTAGAGTTAGTCCCTATTTGTAACTTTTGCCAATGCTCTATAAACTATTCAACACACGTCACAAAAGCTTTTCCTTGCTTGAAGGGCTTGTAGTCTCAGAAGAAACTAGGATGATTTGACTATGAAGGCCATGAAAGGAAAACGGAACAATGATTAATACCACCAACACACCAACACACACACACATATGCACATTTCTTGTGGACATTGCAAAAACACATTTTTAGCGCTACTGAAGCAGAAAAAGGACCGACTGTCTTTTATTTAAAGATACCACTGGGAAAATGCTTTCTGCCTCAGGCAGAGTAGCTACGCCTACTCCAATCCAGGATTCCAGACAATGCTGGAAGAAGGAATCAAGGGCATCGTTGAGCATATGAATCTGCTTTCTTTTTTCCTAAAATCAGGCAGGGAAACAATCTCAGCCTACACTACAGATGTAGATCCATATGTACCTTTCTTCTCTTCAGTATTTGCAGAGTTTATTATTATCTGGTTTATTATCAGACACAGAGACAGGCATATTTGGTGTGCTCGTTAAACTTTCTGGTATTCTGATCAAAACTGACAGGTCCTGACCACCAGGACTAGAGCAGGAGAGGTGCCTTCTGCAATGGTCCTGAAGTTCTGGTCCTGAAGTCCTGATCGGCTACAGCTGGTGACACACAGATGTCCCCTCTGGCTCAGTCACCCAGGTTTCCTTTCCAGGGAAATTAGGACATGTCTAAAATAAAACAGGGATGTGGCTGGGGTGTGCGCCTGTGTATCACAGTTGGAGATAGTCCCCATGACTCCACTTTAAGAACAAGATTGGACTAAGCAGCACAGCGCGTTGAAAGTAGAACAGATTGTGACTATGCAAATAGTAAGCTGTTGAGTCTTCAGCAAGAAATCAATGTTGAAGTATGCTTTTGGCCCTGAGAAAAATTGCGCTTATTGGCATTAAGAGTGGCATAGGACAGAAACTGTGGCAAATGAAAGGGTAAAAATATTTCACTAGGAAGAAGAAGAAAATATGTCCATGCGGTGAAGGCTTCTAAAGATAGTTTTATGGGTTTGCTTGGACTGTAACCTTCAAGGCACCAAATGCATTTATTTTAAGGCAGTAATGAAAACATTTATTTCAGCGCACTGAAAGAGCAATCTCATACTATTACTATACTATAGTAAAGTTTAATCCACACCATCCTCAGCTGTGGCAGTTCTGATAATACATAGAAGCATGTTATCAATGCCTGAAAAACAGCAGGGAAGCAGCTAGTCAAAATAAAGCACGTCAGTTTTGCAGTTTACATACAAATATGATTGAATTTCTTTTCCTATGTTATTATAACTGCTCTGCTACAGCAATTGCTCGGGTCTCATAATGACAACATGGGCAAGAAAAACGAAAAGAAAATTAAATAAAAGCAGGATGACCTGGTAACAAGAAACATAAACCTCTTTCTCCCTGTGACTAGAAGATGATATTTAATCAACAACTGTGTGCTTTGAATTTGAGTCAACCTACCTCGAAAGGCCCTTGACCAAAGACAATTACAGTCAGTGAATGGCAGTTATTTTATGCAGTTTAGTATTTTTGAATTTGAATCACTCTTTTCTATTCACCTAGAGTACAATAATTCTATATTAAAATAAAGTGCTAATAATATCATGTTAAGTACACTGGCTTAAGGCCAGAGAAGTTCAAGAGTAAGAAATGTTCCTGCTTCCTATTTACCTGGCACTTAAGTTTAAAGCTTTGCATTGTGCAGGTCAGATAACATATTACAGATATATCATACTCGTACATATCAGCTCAGATAACATATTACAACTGCACACTAAACTGACAGTTCTCTTCTGAGTTTCCATTAAAATTCTCTACTACGAAGAGGTTCAAAATTCACCCATGAAAATATAGTCTTGGGAGGTACTGGCTCTCATCTCAAGAATGGATATTTTCATTTTTTCGCAGGAAGTATCTGAGGAAAAATTTCAAAAATCATCTCTGAAGACACAAAGTGAACTGAGCAGTGATTTGAAGGAAGTTGGTCTGATAAAGGGGCCCTCAGTGGGGCGCAGAACCTTCACTCACTCCAAGCACTCGCTGGGAGGTGGCTGGAGTCCCTGACAGCAGCAGTCGCCTTGGCTCCTGCCCAGTGCAGTCACAGAGCCCCGATAACACGTCTGCACGGCAGTACAGATGGATCCCCTTCAAGCATATGTCCTTAATGTGAAAGGCTGCAGTCCTCTTAGACTCTAACATAAGCTTTCCACATCCTGTTCCGTTCTACAAAGAGGAACCAGATTTATTTTGCTTCCTTCTGCCATATGTGCTTCTGTAGAGAAAAGAGGATTTGTCCTAGTAAATGAGCACGTCATACAAAAGGAGAAATATTAGTCTCATTTCTCTCTCCCATGCACAGACTCAGCAGAGAAAAAAAAAACATTAAACATCAAGCGTTTAATATGGAATCCTGCCTCTGATTTTTTTAATACATATTCATGCTTAAACCTTCAAAGCATTTAATATAATCAATATAATTTTGTAATGGTTTTTTGTCCATTTTCTAGCCATCTTAGGCAACATAGTGAAGGAAAAGCAAAATATTTCTGATCCATGTTCCAAAGCCATGTTCTTGCAGCTTTTTCTCCAAGGTACCATTTGAAGCCACGTTGTCATTTCACTTTAAGGTTTATCGAGCATCGCAAGTCCCCCTTTGGAACCTAAACATCGTTGGAGGATAAGTAATTACAGAAAATGGCTCCAACTGCTGCTATAATGAACAAAAATTTCCTAGTCAGAATAATGTTTTCAAGTTTGTATTGGTGAATAGTTGCATATGAAATGCTGCTATAGTGAAGCATCTTTGAGAAAAGTGATTTTGATAGATCCTCATAACAGTCCCACTGCAATAATCTGTATGAAAACTCAGTTATTTCCTTACTTTCTTGTGGAAAGGGTAGACTACAATGTGAGGAAACTGAAAAGCACAAAATTATCTTCGCATTATCTTCATCTGCCCACACTTGAAGGCAGCTTTACTTTATTTTATATTACAAGAGTACCCAAAGTCAAAATTGGTGTCAAAAAGCACTTTCTAGTCTTCTTCATGGCATCACTTTCTCATTAAATCAAAAACAGTGACAATTTCAGGGCAACAAGTTGGCTTTATACCATGGGAAAATCTCTTCTTGACCTAAAAGAAGTCTGCTTGGACTGATTAAACTAGCTTTAAGGCCAGATTGTACAGGTGTTTGGCACGAAACAGCTACTCCACAGGATCTCGCTAAGAAGGGTTCTGTGGGAGAAAGAACAGAAGGTAGTTACCAGATTGATGATAGAATAGAAAAATGTCTCCCATGGATAAAAGTTTAATGAATTTTTGGCTGTGCACTATTCAGAGAGCAGCGTGCATGTTTCTGCATTTGAAACACCAAGCATCTATCCAGCCTCCAGAACTATCTTTTGTGCATTCTCTCTGACTGCCAAACCTGACACAATTTGTTTCACAAGTACAGGTGCTGGAATGTGAAACACCAATTACCAGAACAGGAAGATACCCCTGGGAGAAGTTATTAAATATGCATGTATATTCATGAATACTTCACACTTCTCCACTGACCACACTACATGAACATTCACTAAAATATGTAAGAGTTCATGAAAACTGTATGAATGACAATGAACATCAAATGAGACATTTTGTATCACTTTTTGATATGTGACATCTAGACCTTCAGGGATATTATCTGACTGTCAGACTCTTCAATATCTTGCTTAGAAGCTCTGAATTACCCTCTGCAGGAATCTGCATTGTGCCTTAACAGGCTAGATAGTCAACACGCAACACCTAAGCTTGCAATAGTTTAACATAAACACGCATGAATCTACATACACCAGCACAAGGTATCATCCTTGCAATCAATGTTCAGGCAATCGTTTCTCCAAAAATTTCACATTCTTCCCCATGTTTTTTTCTTTTCATCTAAGAATACTCTCAATCTATTCTGAGCAAAACTCAACTTTCACACTTTTCAAAATGTAAGTAAGGCTCTGCTATTAGCAATAACATGGCATTTCCACCCTGTTATAGCATATATACAAAGTATTTATGAATAACTCAGCCTCGTCATTCCTGCTGACTCTGCAGACTGCTCTCGCAGCTCCTTTCTCAACCCAGCACTCCCTCTTCTTAGGACACTGAAAGGCACCAAATCCACTAACAGTTCTAAAAGAGAGTTCTTCGACATGACCAATAAAACAACTTGAAGTGACTCAACAAAATGTCTCTTTGCATGGTACCATCTGGAAATACAGTTCTCCTTAACTGGTCTACTTTTATGTCTATTCTGAGACCTGAAATTTTTTTCTTGTTACACTGATCTTTCCTCCATCTACCTTCTCAAAATTATTTTTCAGGCCTTCTACACTCAGTGCTCTTCCTAGAGGAATATAATTGCCTTGTCCATAACTTCCCAACTGTACATACAAAATCGCATTGTGGTACCTATAGATAAATCAGACAAATTAGGGAACTGACCACACTGTAAACTCATTTGCTATAGATCAGTTGCAATAGATTCAAATGGGTACACAGAGAAACCTGCACAGATCTGACTAAATTGATTCAAATATCAATGTAATTTAGATCAGTGACACTTCTTTTTGAGGGAGGGCATTAAACAGCATTTCTTCCCATTGGATGTACGCATTCTCTGGATGTAACATATGACTCTCCTGTTTATAGCAGCACAGATATTCTTTACATAGCTTTGATTTAACTCCACCAAAGTGGGTGAAACCTCTCCACTGACTCTGAATAGCTTTGAATTAGCACTGTGGTCGAAGATATGCCTTTATGAGCTAAATACAAAAATATTACATTGCAAAGTCATTTATCTGTTTGATGTACAATATACTGTTCTTGGTCTCTCATCTCAAATCAATGCCAATTATCTTTCTTGCTTCTTCCTATGCCTGTTTGAAGCAAACAATTTAAATCCTGTTTTTCTTTGCATTTAAAAGCTTATTTTCTGCTCCCTACTCAATTGTTGTGCCATGTCTAACACTGTATGCTATTAAAAAATAGCCGTATTTAATCCTCAAAACAAAGGTTTTTTTCTTCTGTATTATTACATGTGGAAGAAATGTTGACAGATGGATCAAACTGTTTGCCCTCGAATGGCATTATGAGTGGATAATGAAGAAAAAAATGTGCAATTTAGATTAGATTACTGGTCTGAAAGCAGGCTGTTCTAGTAGCAATTACAGAAAACTTACTTATTTACATATAAATAGCTAAGAAATTTCAACACAAAATGTACCTTAAGACATAAAATAAGAAGTTCAGTAAAACAAGGCTTAGGTGCACTTCAGTGCTTGGTGAGGCGATTACAACAACCATGCATCTAACAAACAAAAGCAGATAGAAAGCCATTATAAAGTCTTTATTGGAAGAGAAAGAACCGTGGATTTTTTTAAAAAGCACTCCCACAACAATCAGAGCTCCAATATCATGAAAGCTTGACTTACCATTCAACCATTTTTGCAAAGGTTCAGTTCTAATATCAGCCAATTATGCTTATACAGAGAACAATATGGAGAATATAGTTTGAATGCACTATCTCTACTTCTGCCTAGGAATACTTTAATTACAGCCCGGCGCTCAGTCAGCTGTATATCTATGAGTAAAAAATCCCCAACTTTTTGCAGGATCACTCAAGAAAGAAGTCCTCTAACATCCCACTAATGCCTGCATTAACTGGAATTCTGTAACGCATAAAATAGCAACTCCTATGGACATGTTATTTTCAGTTACATCTTGCTGGCAAAGCAAACAAGTCCCATTGGCAATAATGAATAACATCATCAAAAATGCTGTCATTTAGCAGGAAGGATTTGATCAACAGTTATCTCTACTAAATCATTCCCTCACTCACAGACCAAGACCACTCAGTTGTGAGAGACATACAGGGGCTTTGTGGACAACCCAGACTGCAGACACGACATGCCAACTCATACCTGCTGCTTAATTACTTTGCACAAGAGCCTTTAAAGGAGGCTGAATTCTGTCTTCAGGAACGGGGTGACCTCTCTATGGAAGGCATAAATACACTAACAGTGACTTGATAAAATAATTTAAAAATTAATAACAACAGAGAAGGTCACAAATGTGAAGGAGTGGAATACAAAGAAGAAAAAGGAAGGCTGAGTCCCTTGAAAGGAAAGATTTGTGCAACTAAACTGCCTAAAAAGAAAGTCAGAGAAGAAAAAGAAAAAAGATTTTCTATAAATGTAAGGTATTTTTACTCACTGTAACTAAACTCTGGGGAGATCTGTCTGGATGAGCTTCGCAGAGTGTCAGGCTAGATATGCTATGCAAAACGTTTCTTCTAATCTTCAGCAGCTTCTGTGCTGTTAATAAATCCTGGTTTTAATTAGACCACTTGAGTCTTAGGCTTTTATAAGGAAAATTTCCTACAGGTTGTCCCAGAGAGATAAAACTTTCAAGCACTAAAAGGTAGCGGAAGAAAGGTCGCCGACAGGGATTCCCAGTCAAAGAGGACAATACTTCTCTTTTAGAGAGGTATACGACTACTGTAGGTCTAAGGTCACAGGCATTCTTCTTCCACTGACCAAGAACAAGAAGCAAATTCAAAAGAAACAGCAAAGAGCAGAACATTCATGCCCTTTTTTCTTCCCTCACACTTTAAATACCTAGGCAGATAAAAGGAACGGTAAGTACTTGCACTACTACCAAATGACAAAATCCCAAACACAAGACTGCAATTTCAGAGACTAGAATTGCAAAGAATTTCAAATACAACTTCTGATTTTATCAACCTGGTTTTTTGTCCCAATATGAAATGAATTAAAGGAATCGGCTTTATTGAAAGTATTGAGAATGCTTATTTAGATTACATTAAGATTAACAGTGTCAGCTCAAATAACAGATCTACAACAAATAGGAAAAGTACAGAGAGATCTGCAGTCAATAGAACGGTTAAAGACATCTGCTTTAATAGTTAATGAAACTTAAAGCAAAAAAAAAAAAATTGAAAGGTCAGGGATTTTAAAACTTTGACAAAATATGTGACAAGTAGCTGGAATGCTGATGAAAGTATTCTGTACAACCACTCTCTAATCTCCTATAATCTCCTTTACTGCACAATTGTGCAAAACTCCCAAAGGAAAAAAAAAATCATGTTTAATATTGTTTGATAATAAATTACTGAATGCGACTCTTGAAGTATATCTTGTAAACACGAAAAGAACACTTTGCCAGCTATAATACATGTGTTATTCCTACTATTATAATAGTTGCTTTCTAGTCACTCCCCACTTTGCATACAGTTCTGAAATAAGAAATACTTGCAGCAAGTAATATTACAACAAGCAAACTGTCACAATATTTTTAGGACATATTTGGTCTGCAAATTTCACAAACTAGCGGTTGCAATCAACATAGAGGCATTGCAGCTGTCACCACCTTTGAATCTGCTTAATAATCCTCCTCTAAAGAATATACAAATAAACCAAGACTAGTAATTAACCACAAAATCCCCATGCAAAGAGAGAATTTCAAAATGCATCTACAGTATTCTGCAGTATTCTGCAAGCATTGCTGTAACTACTGACGGAATAGAGGCTCTTCCAAAAGGAAAAAAGCATTACATACTTACCTCAAATTTCCCACATGCATCTCATTCTCTTAGGAAATCTTCCTCAGGTTTTTTTTTTCCTTTTCAAAGATTGTAAGATCATAAGTATCAGTAATATGATTCTTTCTTTTTCTCTGTTTAGAAATTATTTTTTTCTTTACTTTTGAACTGCATTCAGTTATTTGACATGCTGCTGTGGCAAAAGCTGTGCAGAGAAAGGTTGTAAAAGGCATGCCCAACATGAAAGACAAAGAATGGCCTAAAATGGGAAGTCAATGACAATAGTCTGACTCGGTAAAAAATAACTTGGGGTTGGGGAGGGGAAGGATGGAGGAAAATCAAAGCTTTTCATGTATTTTTCTCTTGACCTGAGAAAGAACAGGTGGTACGCTTAAAGAATCTTATTACAGCTAATGAAGACCTCCATGGAGACTCCCAGGTTCAACTGAAATAGCAATCTGCTTGAAAAAAAAGCATTTGCCCCCCCTTTTTTCCCCCATTCTGTACATACTCTGTGGATTTGAAGACTGTGCCTTCTGTACCTGTTTAACCAGGAAACAACTATGTGTAATACATATTCAGCAAGTGATAATGCAGAAAAGTAAAAGTAGGGTATGATGTTACAGAGATATCACAACTTTAGAGCAGGAAATTACTGAGGTTATGAACTGAAAGTCATTGACATGCCCATGATATTTTGGCAAATTTCAACACTTCAAAGGGAATTATGTAGAAAAGTTTCAACTATCTTACCTGGCAGTTTCAGGTAAGATAATTTAAAGGGTTTTTTTAAAGTAAGTAATGTATGCGAGAGTCCACATGCAATGAATACACAGCTTGAAAACACACTGACACAGTAAATGTCAATATTCATATAATAATGCCTCCAGCTACACAGGCAATACACATCTAAAATAGAAGTGTTAATCATATTGTGAAAATACCTGACTAGTAAGACTACTATTTTGAAGTTATGAATTTGCACCCATATGAACATTATTTGTCATGGAAATAAACCAGATTTGAGTGGTTTTATTTTCACATTCGAACACCTATGATACTTATGTTTTTTATATATTTATCATGTATTTGATTACTTTTTTGATACCATGAGGCTTACCACACAATATGATCCCACTAAAGATTTGCACTGTATTAAATCAGCTACTTCATTACTTTTAGAGACCAAACCACTTTATTTTTCTATTTGTACTGCAACATCAATCATTTAAAGTGTATTTTCAATTGTGTTTATATTATGAGACATACAAAGCACATGAGGAAATACATTGTAAATAAATTATTATTACATTACTAGATAGCAATAAAGGTTGAAGGCAAGGAAGAAAAAACACAAAGTGCACTATTCTGATGGTAAGACTGCAGCAAACAGCAAACTGCTTAATCTATAGAGACAGGACAAATGTCAGAGTAAATTCCTGAGCAGGACTATAAAGCTCCAGGGAAAGATAATGGCATACTGTGTTCTTCAGCTTCTAGGTCTCAGCCTGGCACCAGGCTCAGACCATTCCTCTTTCATGCCATGATCCACTGCTTGCATACGCAGACATCAGAGTTGGTTAAAGGCACATGAGGAACGCCGGTAATGAAACTCACCCATTTCATTTCTCATAGCACTGTCAGTAACTCACAGTGCTAGCCAAATGGTTTCTATCATGTTTGAAAACCAACCACTAGCCAATGGTACAGGGACAATCTATAAATGTTTGAGCAGGTATGAAACTGCTACTGAAAAGAGGAACGCAGATTCGCGCAGGACATCTGATGGCTGTCTAGTGGCCCATATGAAACCAGCACTTGACACGCTTTTTCTTGGTTCCTGGTGCACAGAGGAGAATTAATACCCAAAGAAATCAGTAACCTTGGCAGTAAAGCCAAAAAGAATGAGAAATTCTGTCTTTCTCTTAGCACCTAAGAGTTGAGACATGTTACTTGAATACAGAATAGAAACATGCACTGTTACCAAAGACAACGCTACTGTGATATGCCAACTTCAGTGTCAATTCATGGAAGCGACAGGCATGCTACCTTCACATTCAAATTAGAAGGTGGAAGAAGCTCACTTTTCCTGCTGCTGGAGTACAGCTCAGTACAGAGAATTTTCACAAAAGTGTCTACTGATTTCAACACTAAAGTATGCTTCTGAGAGGCACTAGAAAGAAATGTTTATCTGCTAGTGAGACCTCTATAAAATATGTTATATACACCAAAGAAAATAACTTCTCCAGAACTATCAGAATTCTTGAAAGAGCATTTCTGGCAGTTTCTAAACACAGTTACAGTGGCCAGAGTTTCATAAAATAGGATTCATGATCCAGCACACACCTGACAGCTGTTGTTACCACCACTGCTGCTAAGGCTGTTAACTGCTGTCATTTTCAATGGCAGCAAATCCCTAATTAGGAGAATCCGTGATAGGAAAGTGTATGGGCCTGTTCTCAGGATAGAGCAATGCATTTTGAACTAGTCATGATAGTAAAAATTAAAAAAAGAAATTAATTAAGAGGATGAAGATTTTTGCCAGCCAGCATCTAGCCAAACCAAGCAAAGCACAAGATTTGGTGGAAAGGCCACATGCCAACTAACAGGACAGATGCTGGCAAAAGAACACAGGAACAGGCATAATGGCCAGCAAAGTCTTCACAATCATCGGTGGCTTTTAAAAAATACTAATTTTTTAAAGATTACATAGTATCACATATATTTTATATGTATAGGTGAATAAGAGCTAGAAAAAGGAATGGGAAGAAGGGCTCCTCTAGACTGGATATTAACCCCAAGGAACAAGCTGGTTGAGAAAGTGGTGGTGGGTGAAAGGCAGCTTGGGAGGGACTGATGTTTAATTTACAGAATTCACATTAGTTAAAAGGGGAAAGACAAACAGCAAAATAAAACAACGAACTTCAGGAAGGCAAACAAATTTGGATGAATCAGTGGAAAGATAGAAAAAAGAAGTTAAGAACAGAAGGTCAAAGAGTAATTTTTCCCAATAGAGAAAAAGGCTGGATTTCCACTAAATCAGAGTTTTCGCTGATTTTAAAGAACAATAAAGTAGGCCAAGTAGAAAAGAACATACAATGACAAAATAAGAAATGCCAACACACATTATGGAATACAAATAAAAAGAAACAAACATGATTAACATGAAAAAAAATCCCTGTGAATATACTAGCAGTGAGAGAAAGACAAAGGAAATATTGACCCATCATTCAATAGAGAGGAAAGGCTATTGACAGAGAGAGTGCTGCAAAAGGGCCAAAGTATTTAATAACGTTTTCCACCAGTTGTCACTAGAAGAGTCAATCGCAAGCCAATGGCCAACTCAGTTTCCACCAAAGGAAAAAAGACAGCTCAACTCTTAACACTGGTCAAGTTGATCTAAAGATGTGGGCTAGAATCATGACTGTCTCAACAATCTTTGCAATCATTCAACCTCCTAAGAAAGTAAGATTAGGGATATAAAGCCTATTGGTAAATTTGAAAGTGAGAATTGAGTGGGAAATGCAGTTGGGATTTGAGTGTGAACATTTGGGGAGACTTCTTTTTATTGCTTTATGTAGTAGGGTACAATCAATCTTTATTAATAACAGACCAGAGTCCAAAACAAGAATAAGGCAATGAAGAAGAGTTGAGTCATTCTAAAACTTCAGTGAGGAACATCTGTTCACAAGAAACATCTTTGCTATTACAGAAGCTGTCAACTGAACTGAATCAGATTAATCTAACCCATGATTTTAAAAAACATTTTCAAAACGGTTATGTTTCTTCACATCAGAACGCAGTAGATGCTATAATGAAAGAAAAAAAGTTATTTATCTCCCTCAAATCCATAGCATAAGCAGAAAAATTCTTTATAGAGCAATCATTCAGATTCACTATTCAATTTTTACCATCATTTCTCTTCCTTGTTCCTTCCTGATTCTTTATTGCAGGTTGTCCATATACAAATTTGTGGTGATAACACAACTGACACAGTCAAGAGAAAATAAAATCAATCTTAAGATACCCAGGATCATGGGACCCAGGATCATTAGATCTACAGGTCTAAATCTCCACTTCTTTTTTGCTGAGACACAAGACTTTAGAAGTAAATACATCTAACTAAACACAAGAGTTCAGACCTGATTCTGAAATCTGACGGAACAATAAAGCTTAAGGACTCTAACTCCAGGGCAACAAGAGCTCTGTCTCGTCAGGAAGGAGCTACAAATATGAACACTGCACACATGAGATTTGCAGAGAATTATTAAATATAAAATGCCTTTATGTTACAATGTCATAATCAGATACCTATCATGTTGGCAGCTGCAAACTTTCTGTTTGTTTACTGAATGAAATTACACTATAAATATCACCTCCTTTTTGTTTTAATTATTAAAACCACTAAATTTCAAATCAGAAGAAACCGAACTTTTTAAATACATTTTATAAAGAATACAGATAAAAAACAAACTCACAATTAATTTACAATCTATACAAATGAACAGTCTGCAGTATACATTACTTATATCACCCTCAAATAAGAAATACACTGTGTGGATTTTGCAGTTAGAAAGAAACACCTATTTTTAAATTTTACTTGTGTGACACAGTGTTTTGCGGTACAAGAAGTATGCAAGTAGACTAAGTAAAAGGGACCGTTAATGAGCACTTACAGGTAGGAAGCAGATATTTAGCTTTCAGCTAATAACACTGTTGTCTAGGCTGAGTCAGACTGAAAATGATTTTTTTTAACACTGGAAGATTTAATTAACATTTTGCAATCATTATACTGTTCTGCTGTTACGCTGATTTTCTTGATCAAGCTGTTAGTTGCTTTACAAGACTAAGATATCCTCAACTACTACACACAGCACAGAACATTAATCACATTCCTGACATTTTCAAATCTAGGTGGGTCTGTTTTGTTTTGTAAATATGTGCTGTATCAGATACATGTGCTTCAGATTGATTTAGAATATCACCAGAGGGATACTGAAAAATCACACAAGAAAGAAAAGGAAAACCGTATGAAATTGGAGAATCATAAGATGTAATTGAGGCCAAAAGCAGAAGCCATTAATTTCACAAGAGAGCCTTGGATGGTATAAAAAAACACTTCAGATGCATTAGTTGGATATTGTTTTCCGTTTCAGTATGAGTAAGATCAAATCAAGGCAGCCTCATAGTAAAAGGAATCCTACAGTTACACTCTGCAAAGAGGGGTCATTTTAATTTCAGGGTCTTTTATTACACAGCAAGATAACTGATTGAACTGTGAAATAACATTTACAGCATAAATAAATTCTGATGTCCTCTCTTTAATGCATTTAGAAACTATAGAAGTATTTTGGGGTTTTTATTTGCGGAAATTATTATGATTCTTCAATTACTTTTGCATAACTTCAAAATATTCATATGAAGACTGTCCTATTGCTAAATCTTCTACCATTGCTAAATTTTGCACTAATTGTCAAATTAACTTTTTTAAGAGCTGTGATTATTTAATAGTTTCAGGGGTTCAAAGCTCTTCACCAAGAATGGACTCGTTTGCTATAAACCCATTATTTTTTTCTTACCTTTGGAAGCCTTTTTCTAGAACAAAATACTGTTGGAATTCAAAGGAAACAAGTGAAACATTATAGGCATTTCTACTATAGTAAATATTATGCAAAATAGGAAACTATACTTCTTCCAGCCTTCAGAGGATCAAGTGCCAACAGAAAGACAGCCTGATACCTGCAGAAGAGCAGCGTTTCCCAAAACCAGGCAAGTAGCTTCAACTTAACATGCAACTTATACTAATCCATGTACAAAGGTGGTTTCAGTAAGCACAGACATTTTAGTGTTTATAATGCGCAAAGATTCTCAAGAGCTCAAGGATTCTAAGCTGATCTGTTTTTTGAATGCATATTCCTTTAACAGAAGATGCTGCTCTTTTCGTTTAATTTTCAGAGTTCCCTCTTTGCCAATTTAAACTAACAGACAGTAAATGCTTCAAGGGCAACAGGTACTATTTCTATTATAAATATATAAAAAATAATCCCTATTTTTTAAAATAACAAATGCAAGAGCCTGCTTAAACTGGTGAAGAAAGACAATACCACCAGGAAAATTTCAGTCTTTGTATGACAAATAATCAGCATCATCTGTGCTTTCTTCTCCTTACAGGCTGGTTGAAATCTTATTCCCATCAGCTATAAACCCATTGGGTATTAGCTATCTGTCTGATTAACCAAGGCCTAAGTTTTTCAAAAGATATTTTCTTTAGATAGATACCTTAAAAATAAAATGACAAATCAAGTTTCATCTAGTGTAAATCTGAGCATCTCTGCGATGTAGCTGAATTGCCAGGTCTGTATTAATATACATTAGTGGAGATCTAGCTTAAATAGTAGACTTTTACTAAAACAGTTTAATATTTTTTTTCTAAAATAGTAAAATTTTACACAGCTATGTAAAGTGTTAACAAGGTTGGCTAAATTGTAAATTAACACACAGCTTGTAAATCAATTAAACTGTAAATTAACACACAGCTTCAGTTCAACTAAACTAGCATTCATTCAGAGAAAATCTGAAGTGTGTGTTAATGATACTCTCATTTTGGCTTAATTGTGTATTACAGCCAGGCCTTTTTATAAAATTTTTGGGAAGATGAGACTGCAGAGGCAAGTGATATTTATTCACTCTCGAAAATGAAACTGAATCACTTTTATCCCAAGACTTATGAGTTCCTGCCTGTAAATTTATAACTCACCTGAAGACAATACACAGGGGGGTTTGGAACAAGGTTGTCTGATGATGATAACGATAGAAAATCCGTGCGTACTATAATGTCTTAGCGTCAGTGAGACTCCCTCCCTCTCCAGCTACACGCCCACTAGTCTGCACTAGGATGCTGATCCCAGATATTTTTGGCAGGTATTACACTTCTTAGAAACTTTGCTAAAACCCTCAATGCATAAAACATACTCTATTGTTTTTATTTTAAGGTCTTAGTCAAGTACGTGGAACACCTCTCATAAAAGATTATCTATTAATGCATGAATATGTGCTGAGACACTACGCTGCATGCCAGCAGCTTAGCAGCTCTGGATGTACTTCGCAAGAAACATCTCGACACTTTTATTTACATGCTACCAAAAATACCCTCAGGAAAATACATAAACATTAAATGAAATGCAAATTTGGCATCTGTCAGTTCAAACTTACCCAGTGCAACTTTAAGTCACACCCGTTGGCTGAACTGAATAGTCTGAATCCAAGTAACCTCATCTTTAGTCATAGACTCATTCACACCTCACCCTCAGCGCCAAACCACCACTAAGGGACAGATTTGTCTACCAGAAGAGCAGCAGATTGTAGGAATGAGGTTAAATACGTTTTGCTGTAACCAGAGGTACTTCCAACTAACAGAACAAGGAATACATTTATTTTGCAGTTGAGGAGGAATATTTCTGGACTACAGCAGTCAGTTACTATCCAGGTGAGAGAAGTAAAAGTAAAATACTGTGAACACAAGAGTTAGCGGATACATTATTCTTAAGTTGGCAAAGAAGACCAAAGAGGCACTTTGACACTTTCAGTGCAGACATAACGCTGCAGTATGTAGATCAGCTATTGTGTTTCAATCGCAAGACTAGCAATAATCGTAAATTTCTTTAGATTTTAATTAAACTTTCCATAGACCTGAGCATATATCACTAACAGTATTTAAATTTCTTAAGTCACATAATATTTATACATCTTCACCACTCTTCCTTTAAGCCATAAAGAACTATACATAATCAGCACTTTTCCCCCAAAGAAAGAACTATCGTATTATAAACAACTTTGATTATATTCCATATATAATTACCATCTACATTTCAAGATTACTGTGGCCAGTCCAGATCAAATTATTAGCATACGCTAGCTCTGAAGTCTTTATTATCTTCAAACTTATTACCAAACTTTGAAATAAGAATTCCTGTTTTCTGCTTTAACGCAACTTGTTTTCTCCATGTGTCTGTAGTGATGCTCATATGTCTTCATTTGAAATTGTCCAATTATATTTTAATGTTACCCTAAAGACTCTTTAATCTTGTCCATTCTCTGTCTGATGAATAAGTATTTCACTGCGCTATAATACTTTCCCAGTGTTTTCACTGTAGATTTTTAGGCAAAAATTCTACTCTAGTCCAGTTTTAATTCACACATAGAAATCATTACTCCTTCAAAAACACTCAAATAACGGAAAGAACTGTTCATATTTTCAAATTTTTAATGGAATGTATCCATTATCTTAAAAAACTCCCTCTTGTCAGGAGCATTACATTCTTTTTTTTAGTGTTTAGCGTTTTTATCTCAGGATCACCTAGGTATGCGTGCCCAGAAATTAATCTTGATCTATGCTCTGGAATTCTCAGAGTCATTTAATTTGGCTATAGGAAAACACACGGCAATTCCCAGTAAAGTTTTCCCTACTTGCCCTTTCAGCCTGGGGGTCAATCCAAAGGCAGCATTGGCAAGAACAGCCACATGTGCTAATATGGAATTATTGTTAGTCAAATAAATTTTTCAATCAGGATAGCTACATTTAAAATTCTTGACATTCAAGGGCTCAGATGTGTTATCCACTTGTTAAACCACTTATGCTTAAGAGTAACATAATTAAGCCCAAACTTAAAAAAAAAGCAACTCATCAATGACAGAACAGTCACTAATCAGAAGAGAATATGATAAACTCCTCTGCTATTCTATTTATGCAAAAGAAAAAAAGGATGAAACTCAGTGGTAAACTTCTATTTGTAGCGCCTAGTCTACTGTTAATTACTACTTCTGTTAATTAAACTGTAGTAAGCAAGGAAAAAAACCCACTTTTTTAAAAAAAAAACAGCTAAATACTTAAACTTAGAGATACAGGTTCAACAGTGCCTTTGTGATTTCTTAAGGAAGATTTGATTAGATATTATTGCTGAATTAAGGAGGATGACCTGCCAAGCAAACCCAATTTTTAGGAAGTGTAAATTCTAGATGAAACTCTGCAGTAGACACAGAATCAACTCTGTTGACCAGCTTAGAGAAACACCACCTGAAGTTCAGAAGCCAAATCTAACACAGTTACTCACATAGAATTCTATTAGGAACAAAAGACATCTAAAATTTCCCAATATGATTCTTCTTCTTCCATTTTCTAAGGCAGTTGCTCTGACCAGCCATTCTAAAATACATCACGAAGCCATTCTCTACAGAGATTGAATTATTTGATCAAATGGCAAAACCAAATTATGTGGCAAATACAATTGGACTACACTTTTGTTGAAACTACCTGTACTGTGACTTGAAGCTTTATTTTTCCTCTCACCTATAATGTACCACATAGCACAGCTGGATACTTAAGATCAAAAAAGAAAACCAAAAGGCAAAGGTTGAACTAATTTTTCAGGGTAAATGCAACAAAGAGGAATACTGCAAATAACTACGAAGACAGTCTTCTGAAAAGGAATAAGGGATGCCTGCTGCAAACGTATTTTTGCATCTTTCCCAAATGTAAAGAAGGTAGCAGTACTGGATTACACTGTTAGGCAGACACCTTACTAGATCTCAACAATAGCTAGTGGGCCCCTATGTACCCAAATACTTGCCTTACATCAACAACTTATTGACCTACTGAAGTCAATTAAAATTCTCATGTGCTTAGGGGTAGATAAATTGGTTTAATCTCTTACCGAATCATAACTTTAATTAAGATATTCTTTATACAATCCCCATAGCATCTTTTTTCATGTGCAGTCCCAGTGACTTCCATTAGCTAATAATAAAATATCTGTATAAAAGCCCCATGAAAATTCTTCCTAAGGATCTAACTCCATTTAAAGCAAAGTAATGCATTGTGTACATAAATGTTTTTTTTTCCTATTCCCCATCCTATAATCTTTGCCTCTGTATAAGGAAGCAACGAGGTTTTTCATTGTTGGGAAAGTACTCGCATACTGGGTGCGTATTTGATTAACGCACATTAAATGAATGCTGTCTTTTTTCTACGATACTTCCTTTTCCCAGTACACCCTTTTAGAATAGTGCCTATAGAACAGGCCTTTTTAAAAAGAGGTGCTTAAAATCTGAATAGAAAAAATAGAATCATATGTATTACAGATCAAAATGCTTAGTAGGCCAACCATTCTGTCTCTGCACTACAGCAAGATTGCTCTCCATGGTGCATTTTCTAGTATTTTACCAGTAAAGTTTTTAATGTGCTAAACAATAGGACTTTTACCATTCCTCTTGGGAGATCATTTGCACTTAATATATATTTCTGAAAAAGCTTTTGGCAAGACTCTACCTACATTTTCTATCTTTTCCCATGCAATGTCCTATTGAACACCCTACATATTCCTTCCTGTGTTTGGTCTTTATACAGGTCTTTATACAAAATATTTCACAGGTCACCTTCCTCAATCCTCTCCTAATCTGTTACCTGATATAGAAACATTTACTTTTTTTAAAATAAAAAAAAAAAGAGATCATGTATAAATATAATTTGAACATATGTATAATTGGAACATACATAATTTGAACGTATATATAGACACACAACACAATATAAACACACATACATAAATATATGTATGTATAACATAAACATGCATTTAATGTTTCCTTCTTAAAATAAAACTTCCATCATCCTCACTTTTGTTTATCGTACAATCATCCTCAGCAACTTTTTGGGATATTGATTTATGTATGTTTGGATGCCATTGCATCTGCAGTCTGATACAAATTGTCTTGATTTCTACCATGCAAAAGTGAAAATTTGTGTCTAATAGATCTACATAGCAATGCAGCGTCTACTAAATACTAAATTATATACTATCTTCATTATGTAGTAGTCTGGAATCATAACAGATTTTTCCACAAAAGACAACTTTTGGGTTGTTTTTTTTTTTATTCTCGTTATGGCATGAGCGTAATCTTAATCTCAAATGTTAATAGCACCACTGAAAAAAAAAATAAATAATGAATTTAGACTTTTGATACTGACTTCTGTGCTATCATGTAAGTGAATTCAGGAAATACAGTCTAGCTTAAACCACTCAGTCACTGAAAGCTATTAAGGGTGGTTTAGGCAGAAAACTGACAGACACAATTTAGATAAAGCTGAATCTACATTGATGAGAGGTAGCTATATTAGAAGCAATCTCAGGAGGTCAGGTAGTCCTGTTTTCTACGGTTCATTTAATGAAATTATAATTGTAGCAATTCATTCTAAACCATTGAAAAGTTGATGACTTAGTCTTGTAAATATAAGCAAGTATATATATATATGCTAATCCAAAGAGTAAGTACAGAATTACTAGACATGCAAACACAGAAATCAAGATCCACATTTCCCATATACACATACCAAGTGATACCTGGTATTACACAGGAATATTTGCTTCGGAAATAACAAAAGGACAAATGTTTCATGCAGTTTCTGTGTATTCTTACTACATATCTTAGCCAAAACCAGACTATGTGAATTCATACAAAATAAGTAGGTAATAATTCTTAGAGACATCTAATAAATTATTTTTTTCCTTTTCAAGAAACATTTACTATTGATGGTTACATTAGACCACATTAGTGTATTATTTTCTTTCCTTAAAAAAATATTCTACCTTATCAATGTTTGTCAGTCAAACTGATAAAATTGCCATTTCATAGTTCTGCTTAATAGCTCAAGCCTGCTAGAAGTTAGTGTCAGATACATTTCTAATCCTGTACAGAATTCTGGAGATCTCCCATATAATGTAGGAGTAAAAAAATGCACAACAGCAACTACCTGTGGAACAGACCCTGTATAGTATTAACCTCATAGCAGATAAATTGCAAATTACCTGCTACAAAGCCAAGCCCAAACAACACAATCTTTAGCAAACAGAAATCATATGGTTTATTCAAATATGAAAATTACCATATACTGATCCACTATATGACTGATCTTATGTCTAATTAAATCTTTCTAGATTTCAGACAGTAAGGAAAGTTAAATTCTACTTGATAATGTCGCATTTGGTATCCAAAACTTAAAGTCTTTACAGCTTCTGATGTAAAGTGATCTAAAGGCATTTCAATTTTAGAGTGAAATGAGATGTCATCTATGGATCTTTAGTATCAGCAAGAATCAATGAAGTGGCAATTTGCAGTAACAGGCAAAGCCTAAATATGGCACACCTGGGAAAGGAGCAGCTCCAAGGACTACAGCACACTCAGTCCAACTGTCTTTATTCCAACCAACGCTGCACTAAGTCAAGCTCTCTCACTCCGTTACAGTTTTAACATGCAATAAAATTAACGTTCCTCTACATATTGATTTTTCACTTCATAAAAATGTAACAGTCTGCAAAAGAAAATCGCATTGCAAGTTTTTGTATTTGTTTCTTTCTTTGGCTTAACTTCAACTGGCAGCCAAAGTGCCCTGTTGCCAAGGCTGTCCCAATGACACCCATCCCTCTGCCACAATAAAGTAACAAATAGCAACTGCCATGTTATTGGCATATGCAAAACCCAACAGCAAAACTCCTACTTTTAGTGAAATGAAGTCAGTCTGAATGCACTTTTAATAAAGTACAAAGGATAGCTTCACCGGGGTACAGTAAAACAGCTTTAAGCCTGGGATTCCCCCCTCCAATTTAAAACCAATGAAATATTACCTATTGCAAAAATAAATCGTAACTTACCCAGACAGAAGTGCTAGTTCTTGTCAGTTTTCTGCCTTTTGAACAATACTGAATTATTGTACGCATTTTGGAGAGTTTTGGAATGTAAAACAGAATAAGACAGTAAAAATAGGATATTAAGCCTGGAGTATCAGCTAAGGGATCAGATAACTACAATAAATTCACAAATGCTGCCTTGAGATGAAAGAAATCTCACCATTAAACATAAGTAGTGAGATCATTCTTAGAAAGATTCCTTCAATAGAGGGTGCACTGAAGAGACATGGAGGATTATCAATACAAGCTGTCCTAAGCGCTGCTTTATAATGAAACTCAAGCACTATATAAAAATGTAAAAAAATATATATATAGCTGGTTTGAATTTTATCATATTTGGCCAAAACTATGTGCCAAATTTGACCCAAAGGAAGCATTAAAAATTATTTATTCTGTTTCTCTAAATCACAGAATCATAGAATGGTTGGGGTTGGAAGGGACCTTAAAGATCACCTAGTTCCAACCCCCTGCCATGGGCAGGGACACCTCCCACTAGACCAGGTTGCTCAAAGCCCCGTCCAGCCTGGCCTTGAACACTTCCAGGGATGGGGCATCCACAATTTCTCTGGGCAACCTGTGCCAGAATTTCTTCCTAATATCTAATCTAAATTTTCCCTCTTTTAGTTTAAAACCCTTAACCCTCATCCTATTGCTCCACTCCCTGATAAAGAGTCCCTCCCCATCTCTCCTATAGGCCTCCTTTAGGTACTGAAAGGCAGTTACAAGGTCTCCCCGGAGCCTTCCCTTCTCCAGGCCGAACAACCCCAACTCTCTCAGCCTGTCTTCACAGGAGAGGTGCTCCAGCCCTTTGATCATCTTTGTGGCCCTTCTCTGGACCCGCTCCAACAGGTCCATGTCCTTCTTATGTTGGGGACTCCAAAGCTGGACACAAATCTTTCATATAATTATTTTTATGGTATAAATATTTGTTTTAAGAAATCCATAATATAATTTCTACTACCATCTTTGCAAAACTTCATTCTTTTGAGAGTTTGCTTGGTTTCTACAGAGTTTCTGTGGCCTGGTTTTTCCATTTGAATCTTAGTGAAAGGTGAACCTTAGAACTACATTATTTACATTTCATTTTTTCCTTCCTCTATAAAATTATGATTGTTTATGACAATTCATTTAGCATTGATTTTAACAAAAGCTAGACCAGTCATAATAGAATTAGGAATGCTTAAAATTATGCACATCTTAGAAACCAATTTGCAGAGAAATAAAACTGAAAGAAAAGATTATTTCTATGCTACAGGTTAAAAATTTAAAGGTCCAAATTGATTAAGACATAAACAATAGCTTACGCATCTTATGGTGTGCATAAGGATATGTGACCTGTAAGTCTGCTGAGCATGGCAGCAATAATGCAGGTGGTCACTTAAGTCTTATTTCCAATAGCTCGGCCTCTGTTACTACCACTGCTGGAAATAAAAAATTGAAATAGTAGGACAAGACCTTTAAACAAGTAGAGAAGGCTTTTCATCACTTCCATAAAGCAAAAGATGCTTCTCAGTGGTACATCCATATTTGCCAGTGTTATCAACCTTAAGAATTTTTTTCAGTTACCACAGAACAATCTTTATTGTTTTACAGTCATGGTAATGTGGCACAGTGTTTTGCAATTCAATTACTTAGCACCATCTGAACCAAAATATTTCTTCATTTAGTATAAAATTATTTTGTCAGAAGCTTCTTCTCATCAGCCTGTTGTTTAATTGCTTTTGTCTTTAGCAACCAGAGCATTCACAGTTTTTTAATTATTTGTTTGGGTAGGCCCTAAATCACTGCAACAGACATGGACAGGACAACCATCATTTCCTTCCATGGTAAAGAAGAACTGACTGTGGCTAAACACTGTAATCTGTAGAATTTACATAAACACATTAATTAGCCTTCCTTTGTTTCTCTCCAAAACCATATTAAAATACCAGACACAGCTGCCTCTCTGAGAGATTAAATTCATGTCCTTTCTAATTCATGATGTCACCCCAGTCACAAGCAATTTCCCGTAGTTTTACTTTCAAAAGAAAGATAACTAATGAAAACATCACTATAAAATTTTACATGTGTAAGTTGTGCAGACATTCTACAAAAAATTTAGTATTCATTCGAGACCCTTTTCTCACACCACTGGGCTAAGATATATAGGCCAGCATTCCTGAAGCTAAATCAAACTTCACTTCCAATAAAATAGGCAGCTATTATGACACAAGCTGAGAGCTTCAGCTTTTATTTCTATTAGAATGTTGCTTTCTCACATACACATAACAGAATTATTTGACAGAGTGTAACGCTTAAGGATGAGACAAATCATTGGGGTTTTACTTGTTCTGATAGGTGATCAGTACCAGCAGAACATTTTATGGAAATGTATCACGAGGAAAGTACCAGATGAATTTATGGAATCAAGTAAATGGGTTGATGTGATGGCCAAAAGGGCCTTCCCGGGGTTTTACAGGAGACTGAGAATGAAAAGTCCTCAATCTGAAGAGTAATAGTAACATTAGAAGAAGAAAGATGAGTAAAATTGGAAGACCCTATGCTAGGAAATATTGATACAAGAAAGGCCCAGGACTGCATCAGCAAGATCATGGAAAACTGTGTGAGTGTCTGGGAGCAGAATGAAAGGAGGAATGAGGAAAAGAGATTTACAGTAGTAAGTAGCTCTGAAGACTGACATATACTAAACACAAATGGTGGCTCTTGCATGAGTCCCACTTTTTGATTCTCGAACATGTAGATTGGGTTTGTGGACTGTTTCTGACAAATAAAGACAAAATTCAGTTATTTTTATTGTTACTGTTATGATTTCTGGCACATCACAGTCAACAAACTTATATCCACAGCGCTTCAACAGATGACAACTAAAGGAAAAGGAAGGAGACCACATAGAAAGTCCGTCGTCAAGAGACTGAACCCACATGTTCTAGTCAAGTCCATATCTATTAGATTGTCTTGAAATTAATATAATTAACTTTATTCCTTACCTAATGTTAATGAGAACACTGCAGTTAGAATTAAATGCCACTTACATATCATACAACATTCATGACCACAGTTAGAAAATTTAGGAAAGAAAGCCATACTATTGTGAACACTCACTTTTTCACTTATTCCAGTATAATACTATTTTTTTAAGAGAAACAAGCAAGGGAATGTTCACAAGTGAAAAAGAGAATTAAAAAAAATTATTATTAACAAGCTACTAATTAATCTGCATTTTTGGCATAACATAGCTTTAGCTTTTTATCTACTGAACTAAAATCTCTTTAAGAACCAATAGTGACAGGCCCAGCACTGACAACACTTAACAAAACAAAGGATGAACGCTACACAAATATTATTCAGATCACATTTTTCTCAAGACCGGGCCTTAAGTCTCTGTCCAGAGAGAGTTATATTTTCATGTTGGTGCTCATAAACAAACCCTTAAAATGCATACAAAGGGTTCATTATGCTATACACAAACATTATAGTCAATATTATCTTTCATTCCCGCTATGGAATTGTGAGTCAGACCTCACTGTGGAATGGACCCACCTCTGTCTCTAACCTCCAGAGATACAATACTGGCCAGCATTGATGTTTAGTTAAACAATTAGCTCAAAGGTTTTGAATGCTTATCATAAACTAATGCTCATCACCAACTAACTTCACTGTGCCAACAAAATATACTTTAAAAACAGAAAGACAGCTGTAAAAATATTAATTTTACAAATTTAAATGTACTGCAGCAAGAAAAAAAAAAAATCAAACGGCCTTGGTCACCCAGCCACATTATACCTACACACTTTAAAGGTATTTTAAACTACTAGCTAGATTACTATTACTATGTAAACATGGAAGTCCAAAAGGAGGACTGGGGCCCTCGAACTAAAAAGAGAAAGCATGTAGTGGTCAGCTTATGAGTTAAAGGAGCCGGTTTGTAAAAGACTCCTAACTGCATGCTAGATTTGCAGCAGTAATCGCATTAAGCAAACCTATCAACTGCAGTGAAGGTAGATGAATGTAAGTAAGAGTAGACAATTGCTCATGACAGGAAATGTTGGCAGTCGGCTCTAACTGGCCATGCTTCAACAAAGCATTTAAGCATGTGCTAAAAGGCTCTTTTGGCTAGAAATACTTTCTTGAATTGAGCCTAAGTGCTTTGTGGAGTTAGGGCCAGATAAAAACATACATTATTCCTTTTTGTGCACAAAAACTTTCAAATACAGAGTGCTTAGAGAACTGATGCAGTCAACTTCTCCATCATTTAAGAGAAAAAAGAACAGGATGTACTTAGAAACTATAGGAAGTCATGATTTTCATATGCATTGACAGTCACACCTGAAGTTGATTATGAACTAACTTGGTACAGACTGTTCTCTGCAAGGCTGGAGTGATGAAGACACAATGATGCGCGTTGGAATGAGTGTATATTTATAAACCTGAACGTGAGCAGCATATTTTTATTATAAACAAAACCTACTATAGTATCTATGGTTTGGTGGAAACTTTGAAATGCAGAAAACCATGCAAAAGCATCTTTGCCTTTTTGAGGAATTTTTTAGAGGAATTTATGTATTATTTCATACGTATGTTCTTTATGCTGTTCTCTTCTCTCAAAGCAACAGTCCACATACCTATCTTAGGGAGGAAGCTGCTCAGTGGTCACCACTATCTCATCTTTCTTCAAATAGAAAAATGCCAACATCTCTATCACCAATGCAAAACTATTCTGTAATAAACCACAGAAAAGACTTTTTTGTATGTAGAGGTGTAATCAATTCAAAAAAGCAGAAGATATCAAAGGGAACATGCATTTCCATCTATTTTTTTAGTGCAACTTAATTATTAATTGAAAACAGGTACATTGTTTATCTTATCAGTTGTATAGATACTATGAGCTACTGAAAAAATTGAATCTTTTTATTTGTTTACAGCCCTTAAAGAAGACTACATTTCTCATTATGCATACTCTCATATAGCCTGACTTTTTGCACTTTGAAGGCTTAAGACAGGAATTACTGCAATATACAACTTTCACTCAGAAAATCTGTGTTTCATGTCTTAGGAAATAAACCTCGGTCTCTCTAAATATAACAATTAGAAGAAGGATAACCAATTGCTTTCCCTTAATGAAAGAGACTTGTTCCTAGTTCCTCCCACTTTACCTCTACCTTCCAGCATTCCTGGTACTGGGGAGGGAAAAAGATTAAAAATTTTTAATTTATAAATAGTCTTTTGATTTCTAAGTCTAGATTCCAGCTTTTATAATTATGCATTTTATATATTCCATGTGACAAAATGGTCAAGTTACTTTCTAGTACTAGGACAAAGAACCAACCCAGCACGTTTACTGACTAATGTAGAATCTCACTCCCAGATGGTTATTGCCTCTCATTTCTACAAAATAAGTCATCACTGTCATTGTTCTACAGCTTAAACAGACATTCTCGCTTTACTATGCAAGGATAAATAATGAGAAGGTTTTATAACACCTGTGTAAACCAGAGTCTCTATTTCCCTAGCTTTAGCTACCCATCTTGCACCTCTTCCTTTTAGAATTCATGTTTTGATCATAAGTGACCAAAACTACAAACAGAATTCCAGATGAGATCCCACTAGTACCATGTACGTTGCCTTTAATATTTTCTTTTCACTCCTAAAAATGCTGTAATACATCCTGATATAGCTCTACACTTGTCTTTTTTCATTGCCATGTCACATTTGTGGCTTTAGTCACCCTGAGACTAATAAAGCTAGATCTCTCTCTTCCTCTGACACTTTCAATTATAACTCCCAGCTTATAACAGAAAAATCTTATTAGTTCCTAATTAGACTTTGTACTACACAATTTTGTTTCACTCACCCTTGCTTCTCTGACTTTCCTGATCTGATTTTCCCATCTTCTTCTATCAGCCAGTTTCCCAGCCTTTATTTTTATACTCAGAAATATTTCCAGTTGCCTTCAAGTTAAGCCACAGTTCAATACGAATTTCTTTCAGCAGTAGCACTGATCTGAACTAAAGTAATCCAAGAGGGGGGAAAAAATACTTTTCTTTTTTTTTTCACAGCCATATCGTCTTCCCTATCCAGTTTGTCATAAAAGTTCTGCTGACAGTCAACATCAGAGTGAAAACAAGCCTGGGAAAGGAGAATGTGCTTCTTTCAACAGTGATGTAATCTGCAGACACATTAGCCTGCTCTAGAGGCATTACCCTGTTGTTCTTCACTAGCCCCAGCCTGTCTAACAGATGACTGCCACGATCTTCTCTTCGCTATTAGCCTTTACCTTTTCCTGGCTTCAGCACTTGTTGGATCCATCACTCATGGCATTGATTCAGGGAGCTAAGAAAGTAGACCGCCATTCACCAGTATCAAATATCATCACACTGATAGGGCTGAGCAAAGGGTCAGAGGAGGAGGAGAGCCCACAGAGGGGCTGGGGAATGCATTTGCTGATGGCAGAAGGCTGGAACGACTGCAAGTCAGCAGGTTAATCTGCAAAGGTCGTTTTACAGCCCAGTACCAGACTAACAAGAGCTTGCTGCTCTCAGAGGACCAGATCTTTTTCTCCTTGGCCCTTTCTCTACTATTTCTGTTCCTCTTCCCCGCTCCTAGCCATGCAGTCCTACCATTGGCAATGTTCAGCCCCTTTGTGAGCTGCTCGCACCCACCTCGGAGCACACAACTGCCCGAAACACACTGAGTGACTGAATTCACATCTGCTGTGTGACGGGAACACTCAGCAAGGAGGAGAGAGGCATGAAGGCAGAACCATGCAGCTCTTTTCTTTTGCACCGCTTCTCCTTTTCAGCTGTTTTGTCTATAGGCTTTTAATACAAAATAATAATTAGTAGCATTAATAACACATAACTAAAAAATGTATTTCAGTTGCTGACTATAAACCAACTGGAATGCTACTCAGTGTTAAAAACAATATGCCAATTTAAATGTTTGAAAGGTACTTCCAAGTTGGGAAGATTTAAAACATTAACTCAGCCAGATTCCACAATGTGGGCTCATGGTAATTTTGACTGCCCAGTGAGTCAATTAGGAAAGTTTTGGGACAATTACGCCTTTTCTTTAGAAGAAGCCCAAAAGAGAAGAAACATACTGGGACACCACCCTGCAGCTTTGAAACAGACATTCACCATCTCGTCGTATATCACCATCTTGTTGTACATCACAATGTAGAGTGTAGGCATACACTCTACATTCTGAGTGAGAAATATATCATTAAATAAGGTGTCTTGTCCAAATATTTATGACTTAATTACTTATTTGTATAAAGACAAACTTCTGTTTTAAGAAGTCATGAAATTTTAATGAGGACAAAAGGCAGTAAAGTGAGAAAACTTGTGAAACCAACTCTATGTTTATCTCCAGGGTGGCATCTGAGAAAACGTCCCACAGATATTGCCTGACTCGAGAACGGAGAACGGGTTCTGACACAATTAACCTTTTGGCCATACAGAAAAAGTTATTTTTAAAAGTGAGATGTTTTCTCAAAGGCCAGAATTTGTACACCTTGCAAACTGCACTCCAATCAGCACTTCTTCAAAACTTATAAAACACAACGAACTTCTCTTTTCAAAATAAGTATTAGAAATACCAAAACATATCCTTAGCCTGCACATAAATTTTCTTTATTTGGATGAAATGACAAGAACAGACAATACGTGCCAAATACTAATACAGGAGTAGACGACAGATAAAACAGTAATAAGGGGGAAGGTAAGGCATGGAGCTTATGGAAGTAACAAAGTTTAGTCAACCGGGCAGATGTAATTCTTGTGCTCTTAACCAAGTCTTCTGTTACATGTAAAGTATTGTTGTGAATCTGTGAAATTGATTCCAGGATTAAAACTTACGAAATTTATCTCCTCCTGAGCCACCTAACATCCTTATATAAATATATATTCTTATTTCTATTTTAATGGCAGCATTCTACCTTTGTGGAGCACATGCACTACAGTTGCTGTTGCAGGTAATTGTGCAAATAGCAATCAAGGGAAGTTTTGCCAATGAAAATGTTGTTCTTCTATTGCAATTTAAAATATTTTCAGTGCTTTTGCTAATTTAATTTTTTGCTAATTTTTTGCAGTTAAATACTGCAATTTGTCTGTTCTATTCTGAGGTGCTTTCTGCTCATGGTTACTTAATTGTTTTATGAAAATAAACAAAATCATTTTATTCACTTAAAAAATAACTCATTATGGAAAAAAGTCTAGCATCAGCTAGAAAACATTGCATAATTTTCTTGCCTTTCTCCGTCTTGCCATTTTTTACTAGCTTTTTCCGATTTTGTAAATAATTCAGACATTAGTATGCAACTTACCCCTTGGAATACTTTATTACAACGTATTTTTCCAATGTAAATAAAATCTTTCTACAAAGTCAATTTTTCAGGCATCAAAAATATAGTACTAAAACCAGTGCTGTAGGTTACATGTTGATATGTTAACCAAAAGACACTTCTAGGATTAGAAATAAAAATATATCACGAGTTAAACATTTGATATGCACTGATTATTTTATCGTTATAAAATATTGCAATTTTACATAAAATACTGACTTTATCTGCTTAAAAATTTTGTGTACTATCCATCAGCATACAATACACAACAGTGTACAAGCAACCTGAATACACTGCCCTGTAGTCGTACTTCATGTCTCTCACTTTTAACTGTGTCAGTTTAACAAGACATTCATTAGACCTTCAGTATATTCTTGACTCTGCATGTAACATTTACTTGTTATGCATAAGGTATAAAGCAACAGAGAGAGCTAGGAAGATAAGTTATGTAAATCTCTTTGGAGCAAAGCAATGTGCATTGTAAGAAATCTTCGGAGTACTACTGAAAATAACATTTTCTACATATGTTTAGCCACATTTATTGAATTGTTTGGACAAAAGTTTGTAATGCATATTAAAAAATATGGCGATGTTTCAAACAGATGAATAAAACAGAAAAGACACAAAAAGGGAATGAAGTGCAATAAGAAACATAAATGAAATGAGGACGGTTTCAAAACTGTCTACATTAGGTGAAGGCAGATTTTTCTTCACTGGACTAAAAATTACAGAAAGGTTTAACTGACCTGATTGGCAAAGAACATTACCCCAAATCACCTTTTTTCAATAATTCTTCCAAGTCTGAAGAATAGCCTTTTTACCATACTGAATATAGCATCTCAGTGTCCTGCGATAAAAGGTTAGAAATGCAAAGACAGCTAGAACATATCTGCCCCAAATAAATTCCTTCAAAAGGAACTTTGTATTTTGAAAGAAAATTCACAAAATAAAAGGAAAAAAACCTGTAATTGCTTGAAGACATATGTTATAAGCAGGGTGAAGGTTATAAATAACTACATGAAATAAACATGGATTTTAAATACATAAGCAGGCTAATGCTAACGGTCATAAGCCGGATACTTAAGCTACTTGGTTTTGTGCAAAGGTGGCATATTTGTGCTCTACTCGTGGCATAGTGTCTTTTGTTCTATAATATATTTGAAAACAAATCTGAAAATATCATTATTATCCAATCATGCAAGCAGCACTTCTGATGGACTGAAGTCCTAAACTCAAAGCAAGCATTTAATCAGCCAATTTTTAAAATTAAAAGATTCAGAGTCAAGATAAACAATCATCCATCATGCAAAACAATATAATTTTCTTTCTTTTGCCCATTAAGCCAATGGCTCTTTTCATAATCTGATAAGTGAACAACAACATGAAACATCTGGAAAATCTGAGAGTTGATATGCCAAGGAAGAAGTAGTTCATATCACATAGGAGATTAATGGAAAAGCACCCTATACGATGTAGAGAGCCATGACTGAAACTCAGAGCCGTACTGCTGGATCAGTATGGTCCGCCTTTCAAGCCAAACAGAATTAGGCGAATTAAGTGTTTTCAAAAACCTCTTTTGGATGCAAGATTGTACTTTCACATGGTGTTGTATTGGTGTTGTATGTATTTACCACTGCTTGGAACTAACTTAGAGACCTGCCTTTTGGGGAATGAAGACATGCTTTAATATGCATACACCTACAATTTACTTATATTCATTTATATATACATATGTATTAGAAATACAAAATTTGTTGACATACTTGTATATAAAAGTGTGAGGATGACTAACAAAGTATAGTATCTGACTCAAGTTCCCAAGTTACTGGAAAGAAGATCTTGTGATAACAAGGTACACTGTGGAAGCAGGAAACAGTAAATAGCAGAATATTTTAGCCAAAAGGAACTAAATTCTTCAGGTGGAATAAATGCAGATGGCAAAAGAATTTGAAATTAGAGTCAGGCCAAAGGTTCATCTACTGTCTTTTGTCCAACACACGCTAAAAGCAGAAGGAAGATGGGATCACTCCATCTACAGAGACACTTGTGTTATCTAAAGCCAAATTCACTAAAAATGCATACGGGCACACACACACGCATGCACACACACAAAAAGCAGGACAGAGGGGGATGCAAAAAAAGCATTATGGCAAATTCCGTCCGGGAACATATACAATGAATTTAGTGTTACTGAGCTGCATATCTCAAAAATAATTTCTTTCCATTCTTCCTCTTTCTGGAATAGCTTTGTACTAATATTTCTAAAACCAAGATGTGACGTTCTGATTACACTGAAATCAGTAATTCACAAAACCCTCATCAGCAAAACCAACCCTTTACCTGGGTTTTCACTTATATGTGTTGCTCACTATTACTTATTTTAGTTTATGGGTAATTTTCTTCCCAAGTGTATAAAAGCAGAGTTTACAATACGCCTTGGAAAAGTGACCACGGCACATGCAGTAATCGCTACCACGAAAGCCACCATTTCACATTTTCCATGCCTTCAAGAAAACCAGCAGTAAATTTCTCTTTATAAAACTTTAATTCTGAACCCTATAATGTAAAACATTTTATTACAACATCTATCTCACTCCCTACAAGTATGTTTGGGAATGACTTGTCAAGAAAAGTGAGAATGATTCTATGATTCCTTGAGATGTTATCAATAAATTACTGCAAATTAGCTACCAAATAAGCCCCATGTTGCTGTTGCTAAATGTTTCATTTCCACAAGCTCTTTAGAGAGCCAGTGCATTATCCCATTGAACTACTGAAGTACGGAATTATGTGGTATTAAAGGTGAGGTATGTGCTTATAGAGCCTATTGAACGCTTTCAAAAATAAAGACCTATAGCCTTGCATTGTTTGAAAGCAGTTTCTCCCTTTCTTTAAACCCTTTAAAAAGCCTATGAAGATTTTAATATTCACAGGATTTACACACAGGTAAAATAATGGAAGTATGGTTCTCAGAACAAAAAGATTTGCCATGTATTATAGAGCGCTCTAATACTGGAGCTGTTCTGAAAGGGTTGATTAATCATACTGTTTAAAGGTTGTGACACATTTATGCTCAAACTAATACAGGCAAAGCTAATAATTCACAGTTACAAACCTGTGCAAGAGACAGCTCATGTGTTGGGACACCTGGTTTTAATTTCTGGACCTTTTTGGACCCTGCCTATTTTTGCATTGAAGCCAGTCAATTAGCACATCTTAACTCTTTAGTGATTTGTGTGTTAAGAAAAAAAAAGAGGCTTAATTTGTTGTTATTTGGATATGCACTGAAAAGCCTTTGTCGTTTAGGTTGACTCAGAAGAACCATAAAAACTGTAAAGAATAAGGATAATAATTCATATTGTACTTCTCCTTAGCCAAGATCATAAAATTTTAGACTCACTTTAAAAAAAAAAAAGCAATCTGCAGAGCATTTATTTAAAACACACAAATAGGTGTTGACCATAAATATACTGCAGATGTCAGCCTAATTTATAAATAAATATTTAAATGGGTTTTAGTAAATTCTGAACATAGATCTTCAAGCTTTATAGAGCTAAAATTAATTCGACGCAGAGCAGTATGAAAATTTGCATAGAGAGACACTGGATATTTGGTGCTATCAACACCCTAGAACCCCTGGCGTACAGCTGTGCTGATCATGGGCAAGGAAAAGGTCATACTGGCATATGCCAAGTAAAAGCTTCTCTCACCAGTTCATCCAAGCCAGAATGCTGACCTTTCAATTTATTTGCCTTACAAGCTTTTAAAGCATTTACCCATGAAATATAGGCCTTGCTGCATCTCTTTCTGCCCCTCCCTTCCACCAAAAAGAAGAAAAATGGACTGCACCCATGATTTCACCTGCCCACATTTTAAACTGGGGAATGGCCTTGCAGCAGCTGACTCCAGGAGCATTGCAGTGGCGGGGGCAGGTGTTGATCAGGCAGCACTTATCCTATCCATAAGTGTGTCCCCTGCCTGCCTCATGCACCCTCTGCATGGAAAGAAGGGGAATCTATATAAGCAGAGTCTATGAACCAGGTCTTGGGCTGACAGCTGTGTCCTGCGTCAGATTGGCCATGTGTTGAGCCTTACTAAAGCAGACCACTTCAGAGGGGTCTTTAAACCAAGAATACGGGAGTCTTTCTGCAACAGCCAAAAGAAGAAATAGATCCCACACAAGCCAGCCCTCCCTCTGACATCCCTGAAAGTGATTGATGCATAAGATACCTTGAAGAGGAAGCAGACGACTAAAGTCTCCATCCCTCTGGCAAGAAGCTAGCAAGGGCAAAGACCTGAGCGGTCAGCAGGGAAGATTTCAGGGAAAAGAAAGGGGAATTGCCTTTTTTTTTTTTTTTTTTTTTTTCAAATTTAGGAGTGAGGTGGGAGAAAGCAATTGCATGTTCTTTGCACAGTCACAAAGAGGAGGGAAAGACTGGGCACAGGGAAGATGAATCATTGGAAAGTGAGATTCAAAGCCTAAGGTAATTTGTAGTTAGCACAGTTAGGAATATTCAATTAAAGGCTTTGAAATGCAGCATAGGCAGCAATAAAGATTTTGTCTTCTCTCCAAAAGTAGCTGCACTCACACCCAGGACCGGGACAGTCTCAGGAGGAGTTAGTGGAATTAATAGAATCACTAGAATCTCCTCTCCTGGTCAAAAGTTAGTGCTCCTGCCTGACATACCAAATTATTCCCCATTTAGGTTACTCTTGAGGCACATTTGTAAATGGCAATATTGAGTCTCCTTTATGTTCAGTTCAATATTCTCCATTTGACATAACAGCGGCCATGATAAAAATATGTGTCCTGAGAGTACAGTTAGGAAAATATGAGAATGAATCAGCAGTTTGATTTCTCCCTCTTCAACCCATGCATTTTAACTTGTTGGGTTTCCAGTTTGAATGTTATTACTATTTAATTAAGGCCATAACTATCTGTGTTTCGGTTCCTGAAAGCCTATTTGGCATAACATTCGAATTAGCAGTAATGAGAAAAATATGCTCTTCCATCATCAAGTTTGTTACCTTGATGAATATCTCTCTATAGGAAAATATGAAATGAGTTAATGTACCTGCCTATTAAAGCCAGTTCAGGAGACGGCTGAACATACAGGTGGCCTATTAGCTAAAGAAAAATTCAATCTAAGGCCCAAGGAAGAAATACAGATGTATCTAAAAAGTGGATTTACTACAGCTATTTCTCACAGCTACTCATAGAAAAAGTAGATGTCAGCAAAATTAAGTGTGTTAAAAGATCACACTAAGAAAAGTTAGGCAATTTTGGGGCATTTGGATTTTGCATGTAAGATGATAGGGAGGCTTATATGCATTTTTTATGCTTATAAGGCTTTTTGTGACTTCCTTGTAGCTGAACTTAGATTATTTGTCACAGTCGCCAAGAAAACCCCAGCAGAAGATACTGAAAACATTACCTGAACAACGGAGTGAGGTTTCTATTTAATGATCAAAGTCACAGATGGGAACAAAACTTTGGGTACAATCTAAGGCCTTTGGATGACAATTTGTTTTAGAAAATATGATCAAGGGTATGACTGTTTCCAGAAGTATCTAAAGAAGTGGAAATCAACTTTGCTCTTGATTTTGTTTTTCTACCCAAAGTATTTCCACTGGAAATTTGTCCCAGGATGTGGCGACTCAAACAAGAAGAAAAAAAATATTTTTCTTCTAATTTCGAGATTTTAATTTAATCACATTTTGTTATTCTGCTAGCTGTACCTCATTGTGTACCAGCAGGATGTATTTATCAGCAGGAATCTTATTTTGACTTATCTGACTCTCCTGCACTATACAAGGCAAGGTTTTATAAACCCCTCTGTAATGTGGGCTCCGCTTGTCATTAATTGCATATGTTTCAGTTTGAGTTCACATTTTTCCTCAAGCACAAAACCACAAGTGAATGAATTGTTCCAAAGGAAGTGTCCAAAGTGCTACTAATTCCTTACTGCTACTGGAATAACCTTCCTCGTGCATCCTAGGACCATATATGCTTTTTTCACAACTGTGCCATGTGGTCACCTTATACTTCTTGATCGACCAGTAATACAGAGATATGTTCTCCTCCTCAGTTATTTCTAAGTAATAACCCACAACTTACAGCAGAATTGCATGTTATTGGCTCCAAATGACCTTTCTTCGTAGACTACTTGAGTGTAATCCCATTTCTATTATTAAAGTTCAAACAGTTTTTCTGAATGATATTCCTATTTTCCTCTGAGCTGCTTATCACGGGAAAACCTCTCTCTTTCTCCTATTCTCCCTGTCCTTTGCTTCCTCCTCACAGTGATGTCATCGTAAAATTTACTTGGCAATAAACTGTTATTTATGTTATCTACTTCATTTTATATTCTATTTTTACCCAAATATTTAAATTAGGTTATTAAAAATTGTTGGTTCCTCTTCTCTGGTAACTGTAATTACAAATTCAATTATTAACTCTTAATTGTCTCTCAGTATCAAATGGTCCTGGTCCTCACCAGGTAAATTGACACTCTTGTATCAAAACAGATGTTAGCTTTTTCTGAGAGTACATATCCCAGTTATTTTATAACAAAATATTGATTTCATCTTTTTTGTGACAATACTGGTGGGAGTCAGAGGCTGAAGGGACTCTTTTGGAACCATACCAGTTACACCATAAAGGAAATTGTCAGTATTACCAAACACTGAAGATCTTATTTCTTGGTGCAAGCATAACTTTAAGGATAATGAATAGCAATGTTTTTAGTGTACCTTGAGACATGTTGTGAATCCTTGCAATAAGACAGTAGAAAGCAAACAGAACTAGTGCAGGATTGAAACAACGCAAATACTCTGGAATATTAAAAATTGATATTTCTTAGCTGAGACAAATGAGTTCTGATATCTCTATGTAATCTAAATACATTTATTTTATTTCAACCAAAGGTATTCAACTAAGTCAAGCCAAGGACATGTCAGCTTTACCACAGCTGCCTTTCTCCCTCTCATTTAACAGTTAAAGAAGATGATCTACATGGGATTGGCTGCTTATTAATTGTGCACACAAACACACACATAAAACCCTTCGAAGCATATTAGCTTTAAAAGTAATCTCTTATCACCCAAAATGGCACATGAACTATGCAACATATATTAAGAATAATTATTCATGAGACAGATATCAATTGCTGATGACTTAAAGCTCATAATTTCAAAATAAATTGGCATTCAAACACACGTAAAATACAGAATGTGCTTCTATTTTCAAAGTACTGGTTTTGTTGTCACATGACCCGACAGAGTCATGGGGTTTGTAGGCCTTAAAAATGGGAATTTCAATCTTCGTCTTTGTTTTTATATGCTGTTTGACAGAAAAACTAACTGATAAACTAATTCATATATTGTACTTGCTGAATAAGAAGACTTACTGACCACATACTTAATTTCCCTACAGCTCTCTGTCAATCTGGCTGGGTGGCTGGGCCCAAAGAGTGGTGGTGAACAGAGTTAAACCCTGCTGGCAGCTGGCCACAAGTGGTATTCCCCAGGGCTCACCACTGGGGCCAGTTCTGTTTAATATCTTTACCAATGATGTGGACAAGGGGATTGAGTGCACCCTCAGTAAGTTTGCAGATGACACCATGTTGGGTGGGAGTGTTGATCTGCTTGAGGGTAGGAAGGCTCTGCAGAGGGATCTGGACAGGCTGGATTGATGGGCTGAGGTCAAAGGCATGAGGTTCAACGAGGCCAAGTGCTGGGTCCTGCACTTGGGTTACAACAACCCCATGCAGTGCCACAGCCTTGGGGAAGAGCAGCTGCAAAGCTGCCTGGAGGAAAAGGACCTGGGGGTGTTGGTCGACAGCTGGTTGAATAGGAGCTGTCAGCGTGCCCAGGTGGCCGAGAAAGCCAACAGCATCCTGGGCTGTATCAGGAATAATGTGGCCAGCAGGACTAGGGCAGTGATCATCTCCCTGTGCTTGGCACCGGTGAGGCCCCACCTCGAGTGCTGTGTCCAGTTTGGGGCCCCTCACTACAAGAATGACATCGAGGTGCTGGAGCGGGTCCAGAGAAGGGCAATGAAGCTGGTGAGGGGTCTGGAGCACAAATCTTATGAGGAGCGTCTGAGGGAGCTGGCGTTGTTTAGCCTGGAGAAAAGGAGGCTGAGGGGAGACCTTATCGCTCTCTACAACTACCTGAAAGGAGGCTGTAGCAAGGTCAGGGTGGGTCTCCTCTCCAAAATAACAAGTGATAGTACAAGAGGAAATGACCTCAAGTTGCGCCAGGGAACATTTAGCTTGGATATTAGGAAAAATTTCTTCACTGAAAGGGTTATGAAGCATTGCAACAGGCTGCTCAGGGAAGGTGGTTGAGCCACCATCCCTGGAGGCATTTAAAAGATGTGTAGATGTGGTTCTTAGGGACATGGTTTAGTGATGGACTTGGCAGTGTTAGGTTAATGGTTGGACTCCATGATCTTAAAGGTTTTTTCCAACGTAAACAATTGTATGATTCTATGATTTCTACATCTCTCTGACACTTCCAGCTTATTTGTGAACAATTCTGATCTTTAAGGAATCAATTTCAAGTTATTTAAACACTTATACTTTAAAAACATATCCAGTCAAACCATATTTGTCTGGCTGTACTAAGGCAACCTTTTGTTTCTAAGCTTATTAGTTGACCATACACAATTGCTAAGGGGGGGGGTTAATTCAGTTGTTAATATAAGTATTTGTTCAGCACAGAATACATGTGCTATTAATGTGGGGAAAATGTGCTAGCCCCAATATGATGTCAGTACGTTTGGGTATGTATTTGCAGTCATGTCGTAAACTTAAGCAAGGAATTTTGCCAAAACAGACTCACTTTCCAAGCAAAGGTTTGGTCAACTCATAGCCTTGTTTTAGCCATTATCATTGGATAGGCACTTCTTTCTACTTCAATCTAATACCACACTTCATTTCAGTGAACAAAAACCAGAACTCATATTTGATACTAGCTAAATGCCACACCAGATTTTTCAAGTGTCTTTACAGTAGAGGTATGCAAAGTGCAGAACAAAATAACATCTGCTTTCCCTGTTTTACTTATTAATATTGTCATTTTTGTTTTAGTAGGAACAAAACAAAATGTATATATATATACATCCCTAAAATAAAAAGAGATGTGCACACTTTCATAAGCATGTAATACAATACTCTTTGACTGTATTCCTTAAAGATGCGGTGGTTTTAAACTTCTTTTGTTTCCTTTGCCTCTTTCTCAGTGCTATAATGCAATCCTCAGTGTTTGAGCACCAGACTTCAAATGAGAGATCTATTCAAAACATGCACAGACAAAATAAGTGGTTTCCTTAGTAATGGGAACTATGTGAAAGCCTCTGAAACAGCTCCTCCTCCAGTAAGTCATTATGTACATGATCCTTTCTACCCCCAACTTATTAATGTAAAGATAACTTCACATTTAAAGAAAAACACCTAATATGCACCCACAGTTTTTGGCAGTCAAATTACAGAGGAGAGGGGGAAAAGTCACTGCATTCCTAATCAAATACACTAGTTTTTAATCAGGATGTTGCATGTTCCACTGACCTTTTAATTAATTTTCTAGATCTGCAAGTTGAAAAAAATGAAATTGTGTAACTAAACTACTAAGAACTTCACTTTGTTACCCATTACACTCCAATAGTTTAGTATATTCGATTTAAACTATCCTTAGGTAATCATATTCTGAACAGAGGCTGCACAAATCCGTGCTGTTCCTTGTCACCACTAAGATAGCTTCATAACAATTACCCATGACCACAGTTTGAGAATGGTATCGATGGCATGGCAAAAATTACTATGACACTTCTCTTAATCTCAGAGTAAAAGTAACTAAAAGCAAAATGACATTCCAGTTCTAATATTTAGCTTAGTGGCTCTGCTTGTACTCTGTTTTCTAAATTGGCAATATAGCTTGTGCAAATAGTCACGAAAAGCAAATAATCTAGAATTGCTAGTGTTGTCCATCCATTTTTAATATTAAACGACAATAAAATGTTACAAAATAGTTTTTGTTTAGTTTAATCAAAAAAAGTAAGAAATTCAAGTCTGAAGTTCTGCCCTTGAGAAACCCACTGCGGCTTGCCATATATACTTAAAAAAATAAATGTGACATTATCTGGGAAAGTGGCTAAATTAGTTGGGGAAGGAGGTTCCTGTTCACTGGTCATGTATTATTTGCCACACCACACAGTGTTAACAGAAAAAATGTTAAATCTGTTTCAGATAATAGTTCAGGTAATTCTCCATAGAAAGGAAAACAGATATAAGCAAAGAAACGGAGAAAGTCCTCTCTGTAAGGACAGAAAGTTCAAGACTTACTACCGCCCGTAAGAATTATAACACGTCACAAACAGGATGAAAATTCTAGGCCCTATACTCAAACTATTACTGCCACCATTTTCTTCATCAACCTCAGATACAGATTAACTCAAAGAGTCATGACACAAAAAGGTACATCCCATGTGCATACCGGGTCCCACGAGCAACAAGCAGATCCTTAGAAAATCAGCAAGGGTACCTCAGTCTTAAAGTTCTACCAGAAGATCCCAATAAATTACATCCAATTACTATGGGGTACAACAAGTCAGATGTCACCACAACACAGACATAAACATACTGAGATGAAATCAGTTTTAAATTGAAATATGTACACCGAGCTTGAAAACCTCTTTAAAGATCGCATATTTCCTCTACCTAATCCAGCTGCACATAAAGATTCTCTAGCCACTTTTCACTACCGTGTCTTCATTAAGTTTCCCACGCGGCATCGCGAGGTTGTGGTTGCTATGTGTGACTCGCTTCCAGCCTTCAGCAGATGCTGGTATGCCAGAGATTCTTCCCTATTAAAATAGAGTCAGGGATGAAAATTGGAAGAACTTGGGTATCACTCCGAGTTAGACCCAATAGGTATAAACCATGTCAAGATTTTTCAGACTTCAGGCCATTCCAGAAGGCTGACTATAGTTCTGGGACCTATAATGATGAAAGAGACTATAGCTCTTGCCTGGGATCTTGTCCTTTCTGTTTCAGAGAACATAGCTGCTACATGAACAGGCAAATTTGCTGAAATAAGCAAAATCCCCTTGATCAACAAGATAAGCATCAGCTCATCACCACTGCTTTCATTCATCCCCATCACACATGACTGAATTTGCCTGTAATATACAACTCCTTTTACTATGCAGTTCCAGATTTCGCTAAGTCACATAGCACCTACTACCTACATAGCTTTTAATGAAGTAACTGATACTTTGTGTAGACGTGAACTTTTCCTTATGTGAAATTCTTTACAGGTTCATGACCTAGATTTGTTTCCATCTGCTCTATCTCTATCCTATCAACACTAACTCTGAGATTTGATAAAAAGAAAGTTGGTAGCAGGTTAAGTAATCTCAGCATAACACTTTCCATTATGATGTACAACTGCATTTAGAAACTTGAACTCATTGTTGGCAACGAGCCTTTCATCTTCAAAAAAGACAAAGAACTAGAGCTAGAAATGTTGCTTTTGCTTATCATTGAAAAAACTATTCCATTTCAGAGAGATACACGTTGATAAAAGTTACTCTTTGTTTGTATGGAAGCATAGCCCTTAGGAAAATGTCAATAGTTACTTGCCATAATATCTAAAAATGCACATGACAGCGTAAGGTTGACGACATTGCACTGAAAATGCTGCAAGAATGGGGTTACACGAAGTGGTGGCACGTTTTTCTCTCTTCCAGCCAGATCATTCAATGACAACTGCCTATAATTAATAAGTCAATTAATAACTGATGAAGCCACAAGACAGATTTCCTTGAATCTGAGCAATTCTGGACCTTCATTCAGAAAGGAATACCTCCCCACACCTCACATGGAAGATACACTAAGGCTACGCTTTGCAGAACTGGTGAGAATTAATCTGTCAAACACCAGCTCCTTTCTTTTTTTACACTAAGGGCTACAAGAAGAAAGTGCAAAGAGCCACCACTCAGCCCTCTTCCTTATAGTTATGGTGCCTCAGAAACCAAGATAGGGGCACGTAAGCGATAAAGCTATTCAAAAAGTGCCCGCTCTTTTGCACTTCGACATAATCTGTATGGATATGCACTTAGAAAGAATTTTTTAATTGCCAATTTCTGATATAAAGTCTGTCATCTTAGAATTTAAATCAAATACTTATGGGTTATTTAATTTAACTGCATGGTATTTATTTCAGGTTTTAACTATACTTGCTGTATTCTAAACACAGCTGTGTTATCAGAGCCTAAAAATACTAGAAATGGTCACCGTTAACGCCCAGAACCACAACAAACCTATAGGATATTAAAGCCCAAGGATGCTCCACCTTTCTATGTAATGAAAAAAAGGAAGGAGTTTTGAAATCCTCTTCCAATTTTGAGAAAAATGCAGGCACAGAACCACTGTATTTTAATAACTAAATTTTTTTAAGCATCATATTAATTGTCCATTACAAACAAATAATTACCTGGTTTATTTTCATGTGCACTCAGTAATCAGATAAAATGCATGCTAAATAAATACCTGGAGTTAGCCTACATTACTTTCATCATCTCTCTATCAGTCTGAGATATGTTTTTTCTACCCTGTAACCGAATAAGCTATATATATAATTCTGGGGAAATAGATTACATTGCTATTTTAAAACCACCAAGCATCATAGTGAAATCAGCAGGAAAATAATTTAATGAACCTTAATCATCATAATTGTATTGGTTATAAAAGATATTTTTCTTCTGCAGATAGTTTGAAAAAAAAAAATTATTCTTTAGCATTAGCTAAATTAAAAAAATTCAATTATTTCACTTTTTATGAAACAGAACTTTATTATGATATAATAACATTTTAACTAATATGTAAATGTATGCCTATCAAGGAGGTACTTTAATTGCATATATAGTCTATCATGAGAACTCACTTTCTTTATGCAAGTATACTTTAGCTGATTTAATTATTTAGCCCTCTAATTACACAGTCCATACCAATCAACCAAAATGAAGCACTTCTATAATCTTAATTTCACATGTCAAATCATTGAATATGTTTTTGCATGATTCTCATGTTAACTAGAAAGACAGATTTTGAATGAACCACAGTGAGTTCGTGAGCTTAGGGGCAAAACCCAAGATAGCTTTCATGTTGGGCAATGGTAGACCCTGTGTATTCCCTTTCCCCAGATCTCCTGTTCCCCCATTGGTTGAGATAAGAGAAATACCAGTATTAAGTTGACTTTAACAGAACATTTTCCTGTTTTTAATTTTGCCCAAACTTTTTGAAATTTTATTCTCTCCTACTCCACCCACCATCCCACCCCTGTAGCACAAGTTTACATATTTTGTTTGGGATAGGTGTGACTAACCACATGGCTGAGATAGGAAGGATTTCCATTTTTCCTGTGGGGGCGAGCATGGCAAAAAGCCTTACTTTTCTGACTTCGGGTTGTGCTTCCTTAACACACCCTGAGCACTGTCCCATCAGACACGGGCCATTATGTTGTGCAGCAGGGAAGGCTCATAGGTTCACTCCGGGAAGTTCAGAATGCCTTGTATTTGCAGCTCATGATGGTGAACATTAAGTACTACTAGAGGCTCCAAGAGCCACCTCGTGGGAGCAAAGGAGAGACAAGGTTTCATCAATGAGCCTTGAGGTTACAGCAAGGTGACAGGACATCTTTCTGGCCTGAGGTATTCCCTGTCCCAACCCCAGGCAAGAAGACCTGAAAGGCAACCAAAGATGGGTTGGCCCCGACTGTTTTTGTTATGTGTCTTTAATTCACACTAGAAAAAAATGTAATGACCATAATACAAGAATGGGAGAAAATGGAAGGGCCACATGGCCTTCCTCCCACCCTAGAGCAGCTCATGTATTTTCAGCCTGTCAATGAACTGCCATTATCTCATACATAAGACGATCCTACTCAGTTGTATGAAAACTGAACAGCAGACATCTTGAAAAAGTTTAAAAGTTGTTCCCTCTACTTAGATTAAATGCAGTATTCTAAAATTTGAGGCAGAAGGAAAAAAAACTGCTTTATTACAGCCACAATAATGTAAGTACCAGTGGGTCAAACAGGTCTGGTTTTGCAAAATTTGTCCTAACTAATTACAACAAACTGAAATTTATTCAAGAAGTTGGCATTAATTTAATTCACTTTTCATACTAAGTGATTTTATGAAGTGTAAAATAATTTTCTTACAGAATAAAAACAAAAATAATGCAGTCCACGATCTCAGACTCAAAGTGAATCAAAATGATATATAGTATTCATAAAATAGTAACCATTTTATAATAGAATTCTGGTGCCATTGCTGTTGCAAAAAGTACATTCATTTACACTGTTTGCTAATCTTCAGAATTTTTTCATACTATTATCAGACAGGACTGTGAGCTTTTCTTCAAAGCACAAGTGTGAAATGAGAACCACATCTCGCTTCAATCCACTAGAGGGTGGCCTGCCTCAATCAGGGCTGTAGTGCTGAATTCATGCAAGATATCCAACATTTTCTTGGTTTTGACCTGTTGATAACTAACTCTTTGTATTTCATTATTGTTCATCTTCTATTGCAAAGTAATTTCCTTTATATAAAACAGTATTTATGATAAAAATGCTTTTTCTAACAACAACTATCTCATATATTGTTTTGTACACGGAGAAGGGATAATATATTTCAGCGTATACTTCCCTTAAATTGAAAAAAACCCTGTGAATTATTTTACACTTTTTAAAACCTTCATAGTTTGTATGCTCTTTGTTCACAGACAGAGAATAAATAGAGAAAAAAAAATTCTTCACCAAAGCGTATAGTACAAAGGGAGAAGAGAGAAAGAAAGGAAGAAGGAAGGAAGGGAAAGAAAAATCTGTGCAGCCCATTGTTTATATAATTAGATGGCCATAAAAGAGAGACTCAAGTAGACAGAGACTGAAAGAAACCGACTTTATGTAACCAACCCCTTCCTCAGTTTATTGTAAATTTTTATTTCTCAGAAAGATGTTTTACTGCTCCTACTTTCTACTGATAAACCTATGTAATAAAATTTAATATTTTATAAAATTTGGAAAAGGAGGAGTATGAAAAATCCTTTATTTTCTTAAACCAAAAAAAAGCACCAAAACTGGGGGATAGGGAGCATTTTTCCTGAATGATTTCAACATGCAGTATCCCCTGAACTACAGCAGCCTTTGCAGAACTTCAGCGATCTCTAATCAGTTGTTCTGAACACAGATAACATCCTTATACAGCTTTAGAACAAAAAAAAAAAAAAAAAAAGGGATTTTAAACCTCCCGAGCTGTTCCGTACAAACACAAAACATGCCCTGTAACTCCCACAAATCGGAAGAGATCTCTGGAAGCGTGCAAAGGCTTGTTTCGTGTATCCGTACCCGAAGCAGCAGTGTCACGTAACAGACAGCTTCCCACGGCCAACCAGGCTGGCGCAGCCGCGCGTACTACGCGGCATCTGGGCACGCCGAAGCATTGGCTCCTCTCTGGGGAGTGGAAGGGGCTCAGTTATTAATGACCGCTGAGCAGGCAGCACCATGTCAGTGTGACAACCGAGCGGGTGAACGATGCACCACTAACCACCATGGAAACAAGGAGAAATAAGAAGAGCTAGCGAGCATCTCTCTCCCCCCTCTCCGCCCCTCTCTCCACTGGATTGCGAGCCTCCGCCAGCCAGGCAGCAACAGCGCTCTGGCAAATGTAAGGGATCTCAGCTGGCAGCACAGAGAGTCTCTCATGCTGTAGGATATCAATAGATACATCTTTGTATTATATACCGCTAGGCACCCGCACGCACACCGCCTCACACACACACATACGTGTATGCACATCTCTTCAGACTCTGGCTTTAATACAAGCATGTGGCTACCTGAACTAAGGAATCAAAATTACCGAGATGCAAGAACTCCTCCAGCTCTGAAACTACTCTTATTATAGGGTAAGTTCCTCTTTATTTTCAATTTTATCCTGACTTTTATCTTAACGTGTAAACTCTTTCCCCTTTCCTTTTTTTGGAAAGTTATTTTGTTAGTGTATTTCCACATTTTACTTTCTGAACAGAATTGCAAATGCAATTTGCTTTTTGTGCCAGAGATAATCTAAATGTGCTTGCAAGAGTATCAGATTTGTGCATTTGTTAGCTTTAAAGAACATCAAAGGATAAAAAATTATAAAGGGCGAACGTTTCCTCTGATGTTTCAGATGCTAAATCAAATTACACAGTTGCTCTGTGTTTTGAAACCAATAAAACAAGATACAGGACAGCCTCCTTTCTTCTCTCCAGTGCTAGGATTAAGGGAAATGCTGTTTATGTCGGGACCTAAAAACCACTGAGCAGCAAGGCTGAATGAGCATATCACAAACAGTTATTGAATTTCTGCCAGGCTACATCTTAAGGATTGTGGCAAATGACTTCGCTTAAAAACATCCCCTTTCCAGTCAGAAGGGACAGTGTGAATGTCTGATTACTGATGCAGCTGGAACGGACGCGTTAGGTAAAAAGGATCGCATTAAGCAGAAGAGTTCTAATCTTCTTTGGTAATTAACAGGATCGCAGCAGGGTGCCTCTAAAGTATATTTTCATGTAAGGAGACTGTTCGAATCCATCACTATAAAAGCTTTGCCTGTTTTACTATAGAAAGGCTCAGAACTGCTTGTCTTTGCTTTCCAGGTCTTTGTTTTCACATGTCTAGTTGGAGTTTTTGCCCAGCACTGCTGTTCAGAAAGAGAAGAACCCAACACAGGGGGATGAAGGGGGCAGTAAATGCAGGGAGCTAGGAAAAAGACAGTGATTTTTTATTTGACCAATTTAATCTACATAAAATTCCATGCTAGCACTACTGTTGCCTACTGTGTTTGTGTTTATGTATGTCTATGTCATTTCTCTCATGCAGCATAAGAGTACCTCAGATGAAAACACGTTCAGTAAAGTCCATCAGCATGGATCTGTGATTCATGCATCAGTGAAAGCCAGAGAGAGATTTTACTTTACACCATGAAAAAGATAGGCTAGCTATACAATGCATGCTTCAAAGTGAAAAAATACAACCTAAATCTTCCTGCATGTTTTTGTTTGCTTTTTAGAATACCATGTCTGTATTAAAAAAAGCTCAGTATTTAGATTATTTCTCCTACCCCTTTTTCTCCCCCCACTCCCTCACTCCTGTACACCTTGGAGAACATTATAAAGAATCTGTTCCTTTGCAGCAATGCAATTATTTGCTTGGAATTTTAGAGTTAGTGCGTTTCGGAAAACAAACACTGCAAAACAACCATCAACAGATAGCCAATGGCTGTAAGCCTGCCACCTTTCCATAAATGTCAGGAAACGGGTAGCTTAACAATATGTATGGTAAGAAGTCAATTAATTCAGGTGACCTTTGTAAATGGTGACAATAAAGCAGCTCTGACAATATGCCACAGCATTCGATATTCCCTCTGGAAAATGAATGAGCTTAAGAAGAGGTTTCCTTTTCAGAGTACAAAATGAAAGGTATTGAAGCATTAGCTCCTGCTATTGGCAAGCTTGCTTCCTCTATTTTAGATGGTCAATGAAATCTGTTTAAAGCAAGCTGCCTTATTTTATTATGTGAACCACAATCTCTGGTTCAATTAATTAAATATGCTGTTTCTACCCACGTTGCATGTGCATTTTAGTTGTTAAAACGAGAATTTCAAGCTACTGGTTTGGATTTTTACAGAATGTGCTATACAATAAGGAGAGAAAACCTGATTCTGATCTCTTCATGCTATATGCAAAGGACTACTCAGATGAAACTTTTTCTATTATATACCACAGTGGACTCGCAGCTTTTCTGAATCTTGACCCTCACCCATTTTAATGTAAAAATTAAGTAAATATGAGTAACTTTACACTCATGCATATTGGGACTTGCCACATATACTCTAATGCGCTACTTTAAAATATTATACAGATATGCCAAAGAGTTTCAGAAAAATGTGGTCATTCCAATCATATATGTACAGAGAAACATGTTTCATGTCTGAATACACAGCATAGCCATTCCTAACCAGCAAACCAGTCAAAATGTATGGTGACTGTATTTTGGTTAATACTCCCTCAAAGCTCCTGCAATAATGTTGTAGCGTCAGACAATGACTGGCTGATGTTGTTATGGCAACCCCGAAGTACCGCCTTTGAGGGTGGTAGATCTGAGCATGACATCGCAGCATGCCAGTTTGGAGTACCCACAAGTAGGTGAGTATTTCTCTTTTGCACCAGAATTAGACCAGATCAACTAGGCAAGGTTGCTACCTGAATGCAGATCAAAAATACCATGTTTGTTAACTAATCAAGAATGAGCAGCTCATGAAAATACTCATGTTCTGCAAATCACTTGTGATCACTCGTGCCTTGACACAAGACGACAAAATGAAGTGTTTCCAAGTGAGAGCAAACCCTTTAGCAGTGTTGGGGCCACTTTCTTTGACTCTTACCCCTAATCTTTATTATACCAATAATGATTCTACAAGCAAACTGAAAGCTTTGTTGCTTGGTGACAACCACTCTAACTTTAAATGGCTGGTGTTCATAGCCAAATGTTAGAGCATCTAAAGCAACAGAAGAAGATAAGCAGTAGGAAACAAAGAGTTTTTCAAGACAAGCTCTATCTTATTTCTGAAACAAAAGTCACCACAGAGAAACAGTTAAACCTTTTTTTAAAAAAAATATAGGTATATGTTTTAGTGAGTTGTGGTGCATCAACCTTTTAGTTAATTCATGTCTCCTGCCTTCAGATAGTACCATTAAAAGCTGAAGGAAAAGAAAACTCTGGAGAGAGACATTGTCAGAAACTATCTTAGTAAACCCTCCCACTTTAAATTCCACAAACTCCACTTAATATCAACTAGCAAAAACTGACACATAGCGCTCAAGGAACTGTTTTCTGAAGACCAAAAAATGGACAGCTTCTAAAACACAAATTTTTATCTTTTTTTTTTAAAAGAATAAGTCTTCAAGCCCTCATACTACTTCAAAAAGGATGTTAATTCTCATTCTAACAATACAACAAGCAATTAAAATCCTTTAATTTACTGAAGGAAAAATGCCAGCAGAATTTGAGAAGGAACAGTAGTGACAGATGTCATTAGAAAGGTCATTAAACATATTAGTATTAAGAGAAAAATCAATACGTCTCATTACAACTGTAATGTAACTGTAAAACCGAATTACTGTGCCTTTTACTTTTTCAACTGACCAGTCCACAAACTGTTAAATGCCGATACTGTGAAACGACGTTGTTCATAATGAACTTTCCTTAATATCCTTGAGGCCAAAAACTGTATTTAAACAAACAGTATGATCTTCAGTTATACACAAAATTTATAAATGATGTCATCAATGTTTCTGCAATAAATTCATATTCTCAGCTGACCTGAACTGATAAAGTTTTATTAGCACAGCGCATGGAGTTATACTCATCTGTGCCAGAAAAATAGCCAATACGGATGTCAATCAGATTATTCCACTTTGGGTTCTTTGTGGAGTAGCTGAGTGTGCCACCCGGTGAGAAAGAGCATTTTAATGGGGGTGAAATACAAACTACTTTCTCAATTGTGCTGGATCCAATTACCCTCTCCTGATAGAATTTCCCATTCTTTATACATCAAAAATCATTCCATATAGTAAATCAACCATAATAAAAAGAATAGCAAAGAACTAATAAAAGACAGTCAACATGTGCACGTTTTCTTCTCTTGAATATTTAAAGACGCTCTAGTCATACAAGCCAAAGGAAACATAATTTGATAAATAGGATTATAATTATCATGCTCATTTACTTCTATTTTATGATTTCTTAGCTTTAAAGTACAAACTGCTTGGAAGAACAAGCTACAGACATGCTCTCACCCCTAGCATATCCAAACCTGCTTACTGGTTTTCTGCAAAGCCAAAACAAATGCAAAGAAATTAAAATGAAGGGAAAGTTTTATTTCATAGCCACAAATTTATGCAGTGTATCCTTGAAATAATTACCCTTCATTTAGAAATATTTATTCCTCACAAAAAATTTAGCTCAATAAAGCTCACTCTCTTTCAGCTTGCCTATTCGTTTAGCCACAAACTAACACTCTAATTCAAAGGAAATAAGAAATAAGATCTCTGTATTCCCATTATTTCTATTTAGCTGCTGCATTTCTGGAATTCATTAAAATATGTGCCCCAAATTTAATGGTAGCTTAACTTTATTGACCTCTGAATTACAGCAGAAAAGAATGTTTGCCTCTTTTCTGCTCCCAACTTCCACAATCGCAGTCAAACTGGGAAATGCTTTTTGACAACACTGGCACAAAAGGAATCATTTAGCAATTCCCTTTCCTGCATAAGCATCTGTATTTAGAGGTAAACACTGCAAAGCTGAATAAAATGCTACAGGGAATATTTTTTCAAAATATCTACTGAGTATTACCCCAAGAGTCTTTTACTAGAGGGTTCTTGTCATGCAAATAACAACCACTCTGCCAGGAAATACTTTAAAGTCTCTAAAACATTTGGTATGAGAAAGGTAAAAATCTTAACTTTTGCTGTACCAAAAATTCCCTGGATATCCAGCTACCAGTATGAAAAGAAAAAAAAAAATTTAAAAAGGCAAAATATAAAAAAAGATTGTTTATACAATTCTCTGTCTAGGGATCAGATGGTTTCAGAAATTGTCTGTTGAATAAATTACAGAATAGTAATCCAGAATAAACATCAGGTAACAGAACACACGAGGAAGAGTAAAGTTGTGCACTGAGACATTTTTACAATCACTATAGAATATCCACCACCCTGGATGAGAGAAGATGATTCTCCTAATAGTATTTACAAAGGCAATGTGATGGTCAGACATTAATAGGGCTCTTCTAGTGTAGTCTTGAGAGGCTGGAGGAAACTACACCTGAAAATCGGGTTGGTTAGGATTTATCATCATGGTGGTAAAATAAAACGCCATCCTTATTCGAGACAGCATAAGAAATATATCCCTGACTTGGGAGGCATTTAAATAAGTGTAAATGTTTAACTTGTTCCCTGAATAAGGATAAACACAAACGTCTCCCCGTTCTGCTTTACAATAGTGGCACATCTCTGCTGAAAATGGAGATGTATATGTGTCACTATTTATATCATATTTATGTGATTTATTCTGTACCTAAAGTCCTAATAAAATTGTTCATCTTGACAGGAATAATTTTTATGCGGAAACAGAGACTTTTCCCAAAGATTTTAGCAGGTGTCATGGTAGATGTAAATTGAAGGACTGGAGACATCAGTTTCTTCACCCCAAGCTCATTCCTGTTGCCAAGTTTTCTCAAGTCCCTGAACTTCCTCTCCCCTCTGGAAAGCAGCTTTCTCTAGAGGTCGAGTCAAGCACCAGCAATTTTTGCAAATGACACTTAACAGTGAGATAATTCACAGTGTTTCTACCAAAGTGCAGGATTACCTGCTGAGTTCCCCCCACCAGCTGCTCCATGTTGCAGGCCACAGAAGCAGCAGAAAGGCAGGAGAGCCCGCTCCAGCGAAGGCTCATATCGGGCCTAAGCCTTCCCAAAAAAACTCTTCCCTGTACAACAGCTCCAAACCTACTGCACAACACAATACTGCCCCTTTTCATGAGTCCCATATGGCAACCAGGCAGTGCTTTAAAAAGTTTTCATCCCTACCCCATGTGAAAGTATGTTTCAGAAACAATACAATTATAAAGTACAATATTTTCTCTTATCAAATTCTAAACAAATAAAAAATGCCTTTCTCTATGAAAAATAAAATTACAGTCAAGTGGCGCTTCGTTACCACTGTAGCTTGAGGGACATTATCTGCACAATTCCTATTTAATACCAGTTTATAATAACACAGAGCTACTTAGGTTACCCTCTAAACATAACATTGCAAGTTTATCCCATATATATTCATTTTATTACACCTTTTTGAATATATATTTCTTTTTACACAAGATGCGCCATGTTAACTTTGAAAAAAGACAGCTGAGACTGTACCGCAGCTATTTCATGACACTCACAGAATACAGTAATTTCACTACCTACTTCATTTTAATTTGTTTGGCCAGTTACTTGCTGGTAAGCCCAAATACAAGGCTAAAACTCTACAGCACTTGAGAGAAATGGAATGATTAATGACTATTATACCAGTTTGTAGAATTATCCTTATGAAGTGGGAGAAGACAAAATGAGGTAATTGCAAATATAATGATCTGTAAAGCTAGAAATGTTTGTCTGAATAGCAATTTCACCCAGCATGTATAATTCAGGAAACATATTCTTCTGAATGTTGCTTTGATATAGATTATCCAGTCATCAATATTGTGTCAGACAAACGCATTTTTGGTCATTTCCTTTTTATTGTGCAATATCCAGCATATTACTTTAGGGTTAGACTCTAAACTCCAAAAACACATAATGAAAAGTACTCTGCCCTCCAAGAGCAGCAGCTGAGCTCCTGAACTCTATCCTTCCTGGGCAGAAAGAACAGCCAGTGAATCTATGGGACTGCACAGCAATAGTCCTACATTTTTCACTTCCACAGACCCAAGAACAATTTGCATGTTTGGACACACATCGCACAAACCCTGTACTCGCTCTGATAGGAAGCAATCCCCTTAGATATTAGTGCAGAGAGCAATTTTAATATTATGAACTTAGCTCTACATTTCAGTGGTATTACCTGTAAAATAGCGCATTTTCATTCCTAAACTTGCTACCAAGAACCCATGGTTCAGAACAAGTCCTAGTACACTTGGACCATAGCCTCACCACTGCTCTAGTTCAGCAGCAGTCAGGGGAGCCGATGCATTTCTGTGTTCACAATGGTACAGATGCTTCCATGCCTTTAAAGCACAGTGAAAACCAAATACCAGTTTTCATTCTGCAACAACACACTTTCATTTATAACACACATTACAACTTTAAGATATAAACCAAAGAAAATCTGATTAACACCAACTCACACAGTATCTATAATTTTGCCTCATTAGCCACAGATACTAAAGCGCAAATTGCCCTCTCTTGCACCTCTAAAGCTGGTGCTACTGTATATTGCTAGTGATTTCTGATGTGTTCAAACACCTCAGTAAAACCAGGCTGGATCAAAACCATTGTGGGAGCCTCAACTGAAATTGTTATCTTTTATTCCTTCTTCATTTTTTGCTAATTGTGTCTGTTTCCACTATCCCATTAACATTGTTTTAACAGAGTTCTGTGTAAAAGTAATTATAAGAGAACTATCTGCTAAAAACAAACAAATGAAACTATTACCATTGAAATTTCCATACTAGATGGAACAACCCAGAAACCTTTCACAGATGGTCCTCAGAATTGCCATCTTTGAGCGTAATTTTACTTCCATTTGTGGTAAATAGCAAAAGCCCCATTGATGTCAACAGATGCAGAAGGGATTCGTAAATGCTTTTTCTCTTTGCTTTTTGGTGTTTTCATGATTTTTCTATCTAGAAATACAAAATTCATCATGGTGCTTCATTTCCACTCAGGCCGCAAAGTAAAAGAAAAAAATAGCTCCTTGAGAACTTTTCTTCTTGTTTAGAATAATCCTAATTACTATACATAATAGTATATACATATTAATAATGTTATAGTGCAGCCTCTTTATCTAAGACATCTAGACAAAGATCCACAACTTTGTGAAAAACAATATTTCCCATAAAAGGAAATCTACCAAGTCAGTTACAAAAAAACTTGAAATCACAGTCCGTATTGCCTAGAAAAGCTGGCTAGGTACTACACTTTGAGAGACCCTGGAAACAAACCCAGTTTTCAACTTCTGGTCAAACGGAATTTAATTAAGCAGAATTATACCAAACATTTGGCAAGTATTGTGCATTCTGGTTTGCCTGTGTGAGGAAACAGTAATATTCAGAAACGATGAGTCTTGATGAGGAGAAGTAAATCTCTTCAATATTTAATACGCACCTAACCTTGAAATATAACTCATACACATCAAAATGATGTTTCAAAAATGGAAACACATGGTTCTCTCTGTAACTTTTTCCTCCTATTTGCATTTCACTTTTCTATAGTAAACATTTTTCCGTGAAGGACATCAGTATTTACATTGTCATTTTATCACATGTGAGTAAAAGGAATAAGATTACGCATATTTTGTTTTTAAGAGTTGCCATAATTAATTTACTTAGTAAAAAAACCCAACAAACCAAAACCCCAAACTAAATTTATTTTGTATTTCTATGGCTACTTGGCAAATGAATGAGGAAATTAAAAAGTTTTGTCCAAATAGCATGGACATTAAAGGTATATTCCTATTCCTGTCATTAGAAGCAGCAAGAGTTCAAGTCAATTCTCCCAAACATTCGGAGGAGGGACTTACCATAAAACTGGCCTTTTACTCTTTAGTCATAACAGTTAACTTGCAACATAGAATTTTTTGCAACTGTTTATGATTTGTGTCCTATTATTGCCAGTTCTATTCTAGACCCATGTGCCTTTCTCTTGTCCATTAATGAGTTATATCTCTTGGAAAAGAAAAGAATATACTGTGGTCTTCTGAAACTCAGATCTTCACTTGTTTGTTGCATAAATGTATCCCCTGCAGCCTATCAAAATGATGTCTAACATTGGAATTTGGCTACTCTTACTCCATTCACCTATAGTTAGCATGTCTCAGTAACGCTGTTCTGTTCATGTTCATTACTGTCACACTGGGGAATAAAAAGGAAATGAGGGGGAAAAAAAACCCCAAAACAACACAACCAAAAACCCAGAATTATTTAATTTATGTATTTTTACCTATGCTTTCAAGCTACTAGCCCAGATGTCACTGATGTTATGAAGAGAATATAGTAATTTTACTATTTTTTTTTTAAAGATATCTGAAAGAAATATGCAGACTTTAATGTCTACATTAAAGGATATTAAGGACATTTTCAGTGTTAATTACCATAATGCTAAAGTCTTTGTTGCTTCATTTTAATGACAGAAGTTGTAGTACTTATTCCTGTATTTCCTTCTATGATTTGGAATAATTTCTAACTTTCATACCCATTACTAATCCTGTTCACAGTTACATTTAGAAGGTGCTCTAAAAAGGATTGTATTATTTATATGGTTTACCAATTAAAAATAAAAGCGTGATTTAATTGGAAAAGTATTGATTCAAATAGAATAGAATTCATTCTCTTGTAACTATGTATTTGCCTTAAGGGTTTTGAAAGTGGAAGTCACAGAAAGGTTTTTCAATTTATATTTAGGTACATAAAAGAACTTCCTCTAATAAAGTTTACATTTTAAAGTTGTTGATTGCCAGCACTCCCACTGCATTCAGAGGCTTCTTAATGCAATCCAGATCTAGGTGCCTTTTTTAGGCATATAAATATTGCCTTCAGTAGGTGTCACTTAACAATAAACTATAACTAGAATAGAGAAGTAAAATTACATGCAATTTCAAAGATTTAATTGCTGAAATCTTAAATTAACCACACATTGTCCAAATTCTCAAGTACATTTAGCATCCTTGGCTACCATCTCAGTTGCGGCAAAGTATATTGATCCACGTACTTGGAGTTGGCACACTTGGAGATATGCCAACACAGGTCCTGGCCTTCTGTTCCAAACTGAAATACCTTTTGCTCTTTTAAGGGTTGGAAAACCCATAAACTTCCTGATTTTCAAGTGTTATTCTTCATCACTGCTCTGACAGTCTCTGTGGTTTACCAAAAGTTCACAGAAAGCAACAAAAAAACTTTCCATTTACCTCAAGTGAATGTAGATTAAGTCTTTGTAGTCTTCACTTTGTTTTAAATTTGGTTTATATATCAGTTCTTCAAACAATGTCTTCTGTTGGTATGGTATTATATCAGCCCTATCAGCAGCACAGAGACATAGAAAACACTACAGAAACATGAAGACAAATTGATAAAAGTTTTATATAAACACACACCATACATGCCTGACACAAATATGGCACAGAAACGATAAGAAGTTATGTTGGGACTGTAGACTATCTATCTACAGCTACTCAATGGTAAGCATATAAAAGTTGTGGTATAAATCCGCTATACTGCTATTTAATCTCTCATGTAGAGCTTAGCCAAACTTTCAAAAAGTCTGAGTAAATTTTGTGGAAGTCATCTACTCCATAATTAATCGAAATGTAGATATTTTAATAGAAGTGATAAGAAGTAATCAATATTCAATGTTCAATCCCATAAAAGATAAATTTTCATTATCATTGCTTAAAAATAAATTTTGCTTGGTATGTCAAGGTACAGTATTGAATCCACATGGACCAAAATCAACCATGATCTATGTGAAATGGGAAGGTCAAAGAAAAAGATTAATAAATACCGCATAGCAACTAGTAAGAAACTCCAAAGTTCAATTTTACCTTCCCTAAACTGGTCTGACGAAACAGCTGACTCTGCTTTGAGCAGGAGGTTAGACTAGAGGCTTACTGAGGTCCCTTCCAACTTGACTCTCCCATGATGATATGATCCTTTCAGTACAGGGGCTTGCTCCTTTGCCAGCATTGTCTTAGGTAACGATCTACAGCACCATTGTCCTCATCAGAACCTGCTTAGATGTCTTAGTGTGGCTGCATTGGATGAGAGCAATTAAGATGCTACCGGAGGTGAAAGGCACTGTCCAATCTGTCTTGCTACACGTTTTGAGTTTGGTCTCTGAGCCAGTGGTATGGGGTTGAAAATTTGGAGAAGGCAGGCAGTCTCATAGACTGCTAACAGCTATAAAGGAAACAAAACTCCATGGAGTCAGGAGGCAATATTTGCTTTGTTGTTACCTACCAAGAGAAAGTAATTTGACCACATCCCAGCAGGATACTAAAAATTGTTTAAATGCCCTCCTATCTTGTTTAAAATTTTAAAATAACACACTATATTTATTCAAATAACAGAAAAAAAACCCCTATTTTCTAGTAGGGGAGAAGAACAATTCCCTCAAACATTACCATCTTAATTTTTAATCTGTGTATTTCTGCTTAGCCAGGTGTTCAGTGTATTCCACAGATTTGGGGCTGAATATACTACAGTTTAAATACAGTCTTGAAAATAGAGCATTGGCAATTGTGAATTAGAATTAGCATAATGACAGCTTCATAGTGAGCTCTACACTTTGACTTTCACTTCATGTAGTGATTATTCTTAAACTGTTTCACTCTTTACATGATATAAACCTGCAACGAGTTTCATGAGGAGTGATTCTGCTGAGAAATCTTGCCAGTTTGGAGCTATTATTTGTGCTGAGTTTCTCATAGTTATCTCCAATATCAAGATTCATCTGGTAATTACTTCTACTAGAGTAATTTAAGAAACATGAACCGGTCAATTAGAATTGCCTAAAATTTAGAGTACCCTTATATAGATGATTAAATGAACACCATTTTTAGTCCTAATCTTTGAAAAAAGACAGCAGTGTGCAAATGATGACAAACTAGAACCATGCTATAATATTATATGTAACTTCATTGAAGCTGTGGAGTGTAAATTAGGGCAGAAATAAGCTGCAGCACTAAATTCCAGCGTTTGCTCTAATGTTATTGGTGGATAACATAAGACAGATGTTTCAGTTCTGAGTTCTGAACGTGCATAAAATCATTGTCATGAGATTAGAGGGAGGGTTGGAAAGCCTTTACAGTATTTTTCTCGTATTAGAAACTATCTTGTGCAGACAGTTTGCAATTCTGTTCTTTAGCGTGAGTAAAAGCTATAATTTGATAATGTTTTTTAAGCAAAATGTTTCTGAAAAACATAAATTATATTGCCAATATTAATCACTGGAACTATATCAACTCTCTAAATCAATATTCCAACACAAGCATACTCTACAGTATGAAGTACAAAGAAGTTTTAGAAGTACTAAGCATTTCACCAAAATAATACCAACATAGTATCATAGAATCATAGACTATTGCTTAGCTATCATCTTTACACTTGCCTGACAAAGTCTGCTTGTTGCCATTCAGTGGCGTTAAGTATTTGAATCTAATTAAAATCAAAATGCTAATGATATCCTATAAAATTATTTCTTCTTATAACAAGGATGTGTTTCTCTCTATGCAACAATTTGCAGAATTCATTACCAAACATTTTCCAAAACAAGCACAAAAAAGTTTGCCTGAACACAAATTCCTGTTCAGGCCCTAAATTGGACTCATGTGAACAACCAAATCCAGTTTTCCTAAATGCCTGCAGACGCTCATATTCAAGATAGATGCTTAACAGAATATGACCAATTAGAGGAAGTCATATCTAAGTGCAGAAGACAACTCTTAAAATTTCTGCTTACATGACCTGATAATCACACCCAGTGAACATGATCAGCACTTACAGCAACCACAGCTACATCTTATTGACAGTAAATACAGAAACTTTGACAGGGCAAAAAACAGTTTAAGCTGGTAGCTGAATGCTTAAATGACTTCCTGAGCCATGCAAAATACAAGTGTATGGAGAGACTCAAGGTAAAAGCTGAAGCTAATCTAATTCATTGTTATGTAAATACTATAGAGGAAAACCATAAAAACCAAATTGAGAATATGAGACTGTATATGATACTGCTTTCCACACTGCAAATTTACATGTGTTTTATTCTTGGACTTTTCCTGCAAAATGCAAAAAAATGGTTACCCTAGCAACTGCCACATGTTCCTCAGTTTATTTCTGAGATACAGAGCAGCCTATAACAGAATAATACTGTGCACTTTTATCAGGATCTCTCAGCACTACAGAGAATTGGGAACTAAGTGTCACAACATGTACACGTATTTTCTCAAAGTTTTAAGAAGGCATATTAAAGAAAGAGTAGTTGTATATATTCTGCATGTATCTTTTTGCAATCTTATTTTCTATATTGCTTTATGTGTAAATTAAAAACAAAGATTAAGAGCTGTATGGAGAAAAATGTATACTCTGTCCAACCTGACAGTTGCTTTCTGCATTTTTCTTTCATTACGGTTCTAGTAGACTTCTATAACAAACAAGTAAAACTTTCAAAACTTCTTTAATGATGTAGGAGATATCACCTTCCAAAGCATAATCATAATGTAGATCTCCAATTCCTATCATCCGCCAAAGGCTAAGGTTTTGTTCAAAGTAAGAATTAAAGCATTTCACAGTTAATCATTCATTATCTGCCCTCCCTCCCCAAATGAAGCGAACTCTTTGTTACATGCCCAGGCCCTATATAATTTCTGAGGAGAATTCTTGCGATAGTAGTACAAAACAATCAGCGTGCTAAAAAGGGAGCCAACTGAAGTTAGCCATTAATGAACGCACCTTAAGGAAGACTCTGTCATTCTTCCGCATTCTGAAGGCTGGAAAGAGGCCTCTCTGTGCACCTGAGATCTGCAGCTCAGGTCCTACAGACAAGACTTTTTTTCCAACCAGTCAGCACTGGAATCAACCAGGACTCATACAGGAATCTTAAGCTTTTTCCCCCCATCTCCCAGTGCAATATTTTATGGGTTTTGCATGAAAATGTTTTTGGATAGAATAGAGGAAAAGACTTGGTTAAATCCTGACTCCTCATTCCAAATACATGATTGTGCCCATTCAGGTCATAAAAATATTTCTAAATTTGTACTTGAAACAGAATAATCAAAATTTAAAAGTCTTTGGATTTAAATAGCATTTGTATGTTTGAATATTCTTCCCAGTAGCTATTTTCACAAGCTCTAACCAATAAATGCTGCTCTGCCTATTTCACTTGTCTCTGCTGATTTCTTCTACGTCATCATGTACCTTAGGAAAAATTACAAAAATGAAGGAGCAGCTAAACAGAAGAAAACAGAAGCCCATATAATTTTTGCTGCAGTTATCAGAGATGGAGAGTTTGTAAAATTTAGGAATAATGGCATTTGACTAAAACTGCAAATTACAGTCTTAGATTGATGAGAAAAACAGCAGCATTTGTAGAAGTCCTGAACAGGTCATAAGTTTTAAGAGGTCTAGTAGCATAGGAAGCTCTTGGATTGAGAGGGTGAGGGAATAGAGGCTAATTCTGTATTTAGGCTTTGGGAAGAATTCAAGCTAAAAGTGCCTCAGACATAAATGAAGGCCTAAGGGATGACTGTGAATTGGATTAAGACTAACACATTAATTTCATATATACCACATATACCTACACATGTTGGGCAGTCCCTTTGGAAGCACATATACTTCAACAAATTATTACAGATATATAAAAATAAAAACAATAAATTCAAGTGCAATGTTATGCTAGTCCAGGATACACGCACACACAAAAAAGTGATTAGATTTTTACAATTCAACAGAATTTACCTTTAGTAATACATAAAATAAATTATTCTTTTGATGCTTAGTTTAATCAAACTACAGAAACAGAATAGTGGGGAACATATAAACAGACTTTTTTTTGCATTCCCTTGGGGCACAATATAGAGTAATCAATTGTAAATTAATTGGGGAAAATTTGTTTTGCATAGCATAGAGAGGCAAAACATTAATTCAGAATCATTTGCTTAATGGCATTTCTGATATGTTATGCATGTATTCAGCCTAGTTTTTCATAGTGAGATGCAAAACAATTAACGAGGATGTAAATACCAATAAACCGTAATCTACATCTCTACTGAACAAGTAAAACTAGAGTCAAAATACTAGATAATCTCTAATTTCTACCAAGGAGTATTCACGGTAGTTATTTGAGTGCATCAAATCCTTCATCAATTAATGAGAATTTATAATTCTTTTATTACATTTAAGTTCACTCAGTACAGATATACAAAGCCACTCATGACAGCACAGAGGTTACATGTTGTATAATCTATCTGTATGTAAGCATTCAAGTCAGTGCTAGCTCTGTATATGTTACTTTCTTTTAATTTTTATATAAACTTAATACCTGCTCTAAGTACACTTTCAATAGAAACCAATACTGGTTTTAATGGCATAAATATTTATGTCCAGAAATTGTTCTCTTTATTTTTAAACAAAATCCTGATTGTGATTTGCCTTGTATTGGTATAGATAGATACACAGATAAAATAAATATATGAAATACATGAGATGATAGAGAAACAGAGAGAGAAAGAAATTTTTTAAAAAGCCACTCTATAAAGTCGTCAAACAGATCTTCAAGGGAAAGCAAAAGCACATAAAGTAATAAAATAAAAATCTGTATAAAAATAACAAGCATTTTGCATTTTACTGGCCTTAAGAAAACTAATTTTAATTGGTGACTTACTGAAGATGAGACTGAATAAATGCCACTCTTGCTCTGATTAAATGTCAAGGCCATAGACATGTTGTTTCAAAGTGAGTGAGCAATAATTTGGTGTGTATAATGAACCTTACAGATGATTTATCTGTGCAGTACTCTCCTATTCTTATCAATGAAACTTCATGATCTGGTGTCTCAAACTGTAGCTTCTTTATTATGACATGTTTTGGTTTAATAAAATTTCATTTTTATTTTTAACAATAGAAGCAAACAGATGCAAACTTAACCTGACTGTGACTACATCTCTGTCATTAGGCAGAGAAGAAGGAGCAGTCAGAAATCTTATTGCTTATCTGGAAAAGAGTGGCTTGTGATGATTTTTGCTTTTCTTATCATAAATGAAATTTGAGAACCCCATATTCAAGTTCTTGTCCTCAAATCCACCATTTCCACAGCCAGAGGCTTCTAGGTCAATGTGGTTATCTTAGAAAGATAAGTTTTTTGTGACTCTGTACAAGTCTAAGCTCCAGAGGCGCTCTAGGTCCATGTGGTTATCTTAGAAAATGAAGTTCATCACCACACTATTCTATAATCTATGCCTAACCAGACACAATTGAGCCTTTAGGAATTAATAGACTTCTCTAAGTGGCATAAAAAGAATCTCCCAGCAGAAAAAAAACACTGTGAACTGGACCATTCTGTTCAAGTTCCTTGCATATAAGAATTCAGGAAATAGTTTACAAGTATTTCTAGAAGTATTTCTAGTATTTTTAGAACTTACATCTATAACATAGGAAGATAAACCTGGGGAAAAAGGCAAAAGCTATTTGCAAAGGTTACTGAGACATTCTGAATGATATTTCAGGACAGTATTTGCATCCTTTTTTTGCTTTTCAAATTTATTTGTATGAATAAATCTGTGTTCACACAAAAAGCTGTGCAAAATGAATTTTGGGTCTATTGTTCAGCCACAGAGCAAATTCTGGTTTGGATTCAACAAAGTTCATGAGCAATAGTTTATGAAAAATGAGTCATTCACTTAGAAAGTAGCTCTAACAGAAAGTATTACACAGCGTAAACAGTAAACTCAGAATATCAAACAACAAATACGAATTATTGTATTTATTCATATTGCTTAAATGAAAAAAAAAAAAGTATTAAAAAGAACATGCAGTTAAATTCTGTAATCTGGAACTGGTAAGTGAAATCTAATACATATGACAGCACGCTGCAAAAAGTAGGAAACACTGATAACCCAAAGAGACATGGAGCTTAGGCTAGAATTTGAGATCTTTCACATTATGCGTGATAAAAGCTGAGCTCTTGTAGCAGGCTGACGGCATGGTAAATTCTGGTTTCACTTGTCTCTTTTGGGCCTAGAAAGGACTGAGAAGTCTAATTCTTACCACATGGATCCCCAAACAGCCATTAGACAGACAGCCTTAGCCTGAGCAATAGAACAGCCCTCAAACGTCCAAGGAATGAAATGTCTTTTTGCTTTTTTTTTTCTTTTTTCTGAGAAGTGCTGGAATTCACCAAGTAGAGTGGAAGTAGAATTAAGTTAACATCAATTCAGTTTTATTTCCAACTCAGTTAATTTCCAAAGATGGTGAGCAAGAGAATGACAAAATAGAAAAAGAAAAAAAGAAAATTCCATTCTCTTTCCCCTCATCTTACTCTCTCCTGTCTGCCTCTAGCAGACAAAACCTGTTATAACTGTCTGTACCTATAGCTTTCAGAACAAATCAACAGTTTAATTTATTATAACGTTATCACTTGAAATTGTGCTCAGAATTCTAGCCATCAAGGAGGAAGTTAACAAAATCCTTATAATTCCACAGCTATTTTACAAAGCTAAGATGCAAATGAGATGACCAAATAATAACAAAAAAACCCACAAAAAAACCAACCAAACAAACAAAAAAACCACAAAAAACCTTAGTCATCCTGAATAGTTTGATAACTTTTCTTACCAAATACTTTTCTTTTAAACTGTGAAGTTGACCGACAGGAAGACTATGAATGCTACATTGGGGGGATATGGATGGGGGACATGGATGGAGCTACTTTAAGTTGATTTGCACCCAATAAGTATTCTGAATATTTTCCAGTCACAAAATTTAATGGGATCACAATTAACCTCAGCTGGGTTCTAACACGCACCCAGTCTGCAGAACAGAACACTATCTGTATCCTCCTTTCCTATGGCCAATCTCCGCAACTTTATTTTTAACTCTACTGAAAACATCTATTTTACAAAGAAATAGATGTGATACTGCAGCAAGTGTCAGCGCCCCCACTAACATTGTCACATCAGACAGAAGTCATTGAAATCTGATGATAATTTTGAACATAAAAAGGATATTTAATAAAGACTGTATTAAAACAACTGTTGCTTTAAAAGTACGTTGCCTGATAGAGCCAAATAATCACCTGCATTTTTCTGATACCTATTTGGAAAACTCTATCTGGCCCTGGAACTTTCTTTCTATAAAATGCAGAATGGAAGCCAAGCCTAACACTTCTAAATAACAAAATATCAAACCAGTATGTGTAGCCTCTGGAATTAAGGATTTTTTCTAGTGAAACAAATTTTGTTTCACGGTTCTTAGCTATTGTTATTTTTAAAAGAGAAAGCAATTAAAACCATGGTGAAAAATTATTTCAGAGTGACTTTTGTAGCAAAAATACGATAGACTCAGTAGCAGTAAGATAGGAATGAGCCTGTTCCAAAACAATCTGCCTAAACTAATTACCAAACTAATGAAGGCTAATCATTTCAAACCTTAATAACAGCTTGAAAAATCTGCTATTGCACAATTAAGCAGATGAAGCAGAAAGATTTTTTTCACTAGAATGTGCAGATTTATCTTTCCATTAGATTTAAAGGATCACATTTTTATATAGTCTACTATTTTATCTATACAATAAAGCAAAATAAATCAAAACAAACCTTCTTATTCACCAAAAATAGTTAGTGGGTTGTAAGGCTGATGTTCTGTAACAAGTTCAGAGAGAGAAATGTTGCCTTAACAGTCCTAGAAATTGGGTTCATATATAGGGAAGAAGTATCTGGGGGCATCCGCAGGAGCCTTTCTGCTTCAGCAGAACAGAATTCTTACTTCTCTGACACAGTCACAAAGGGGAGGTCGTATAGCAATTCCTGAAAGAATTTAAACCTCGAAAATAGCTTGGAAGACAGAAAGATGAATAAATGAAACTCATCGAGACTCCTTCACCGTAACATTTCCTAGGTTATCAGATTGGCAGGTACACAGTATTAAAATGAGATTATTCAGCCTAAGAAAAAACAACTATGAGTGCTTATCAGCTGAGCATAGTTAATAGTAAACTTTTTGATCTGCAAACATTAAGTGAGCATTGCCTGCACTCAAAACATCCTTGATACTGCCTTACTTATTAGATCGTCATCCTGGATAGCCACGATAAGGAAAAGGATGCACAATCCTGCTGGAGGCACATTCAAACGATCTGTTAACTCTCAACAAAACAACAGTCCGTTTCAAAGCAGGAATTCCCTTGATGACAAAGGGTTTGGTAATAGACCAAGCTACTAAGAAAACAACCTTCTCAACCTGTTGCGAAACCTTTCTGGACTGGTGCAGATCACTACATGACAATTTTTAAAGGAATACCAAGCCTTGCTTTATCTTCATCAATATGTAACTGCAGTCAACCATTTTTATTTCGTTCAAGATAATGCTAGTTTTTTGTAACTAAATATCTATGTCTCCACCTGGAGTAGATTCTCCATAAAACATTGGACTAGTGAATATCGGTTTTCTGTGTCCATATGACTCTATAAACGACAAGGACATTAAAAGGGATTTAGACCTCCTGACTGTAAAGAGAACTCATCTCAATAATTCTTCAGTATTTTGTTGCAAGATAGGCTTTTATTAACTAACTTAAAATGTTTTGCATGTTTTAAAAGTTGACCCTTGAAGAATAATTATTTGTAGAAAAAAAAAAGCAACTAAACAGCAAGTTTATTTGTAACTTATCAATTATCATTCAATTCTAATGTTTAGCAGCAAAATGGGAAATATAATGAAACCGAAACCCAATTTTCAAGCCAAACATTTTTATGGCCTTTAGGGTATTTTCCTTGCTGCTTGTAATGGAAGTCTTGATCAATCCTAAAAGCCTGCTCCTGAAGGACTGTCAAACAAAGCTATTTCACCTCATAACTGCTGTAGGTTTCTACTCATTACTTCTATAGATTTCAAATGCTACTTCATCTTCCCTGCATGTGTCTCACATTATCACTCATGAACGACAGGAGACAAAAAGGAGCATTCTATCACTTTCAGGGAAATGTTTTCAGGACTTTTCAAGTTCTCAGCCATTTGGATGTGTTGCTTTGCATATTCACGTAATTCCAGAATAATCTCAACCATTTAACCAACTGAAAGCTACTGGATGGCACTTCAGAATCAGAATTTCAGGAATACATCACGATCGTTCTCCACAACCAGTATTGGAAACTGAACCTGGTCAGGGTTTGAAAATATAACAGTTAGAATGCTCACGTTCTGCACTCCCTGTTCCACATGACAAATGTTAAATCTGGATTTACTTTCAAAATTTGCATTTTACACATAGAATAGCACGATAAGGACAGTTTAAAGCATACTAACAGAAGCTTAACAACTGATATGGATTTTGAACTTCAAATGCTTTCCATGCTTTGTTTTCTTTGTATTAAGAATGTTAAAGCAATTTAAGGTGACATTTCCACGCTCATTAACAGAGGACACAAAGTCATTTGCAAGGAGACAGACAGGTGGTTTATAACTTCCATCATTATAATATTGAACAAGGTGACAACTATTGCCTGAAGGACGGATAATTATACTACAAGAGAACTTAAACTACATATTCCTTTCCCATTTATAACAACTAGCAGAAAAAGCCACACACCAAAACCAAGTTATCCTCATTTACCTGTTTAAATTGTGGTGAAATAAATTAATCCCCAGTGCACATTTCTTGGTGTTGGTTTGTGTATTACATCAGCTAACTCTATCAAGTGAATTGGCTATTGATCTTCAAAAGTATCTGCACTACCTATTAAACACTACTGCAAGAAAGTAGGCCTACTTACATTTTTAGAGAATCACCTTGTCACCTGAATCTCCTTTTTGAGATGGTGGATCAAATGCTCTTGAGACACTGTCTGCTTGGTTTTAACACACCAGCTGAGGAAGGACCAGTTAAGAAGTAAAACAACTCTTCCATATGTCACAGAGTTGATATGTGTCCTCTGCTTTAAACTCTCCCAGGGTATATATGCACTTTTCTTCTCTGAACTACAGCAACATGTATAGCTTCAAATATTGCAAATTACATGGATGACTTCAAAGAAGCTCAGGCAACTTTGGTATTCCAACTGCTTTTTTTCCTTCCGGAGAACACTGGAAAATTCTAAAACCCCAAGGGCAGTTTCTGAGGAGGTTACTGAAATATACATATCCCTCAGAAAAAAAAAAAAAAAAAAAAAGACATCATTCTACCCTTCTGATTCTAGTTTCTTCTATTATTTCATGGGATGTACTCTAGACCTTATGATATGTATCCAGAAATCTCCTTATTTTCTTCAAATGCTTCATGAGCATTTACATAGGACACAAAGTGTTCTTCCATTATGTTTGCCCATTACATTTTGTCCAGACATACTCCTAGTTATTTTCCATAAATGCGAGTATATATTTTCCATTAATTCTAGGTAGTTTCCATACATACTCCTAGTTAACTGGGGAGAACAGTTTATTAATTCATTGAAGACAAGCAGCAGTATGAGGGAACAATTTCTGAGAATATTTTTACGACTGGAAGAACATTTTTCCAATTAAATCTTCATATGGCCCTTCTTAGTTGACATATTTTCTTACAATTATCATGCACATACATGGAGGTAAAATAGCTCCAGGTTTTTCAATATATATAACTATTCCTCATCTATCTATAAATGATATATCACTGTACTTAATATTTGTAAAAACAACTCAGCTATTTCTCTTCTGTTGTCAACAAATCTAAAATTGTTTTACAGAGGAAGTAGTATTCTTTTTCCCACTTTCTTTTCACAAAGATTTATTATAATTTTCCTCATCGTAATTTCTTCTGCCCTTATTCCAATTTATTTTACTGAACCTGAGTGACCAGAACCATATACAGTATTCCATGAGAGTCCTTACCTATAGTTGATAAATGAAACTAAAGAGTTTTGGCATTCTAGTGCCAGCGGTCCTTCTATGAGTAGAGCACGCATACCATGCCTTTCTCCTTACTTCTGATATTCCTCTGATGTCTTCCAAATTTGAAGAAGAAACTACTACTAGACCTTGAAAGCATAATTTGTCATTTCACACTATTGAAATGTCACACTATTGAAATATCTTTCTTAACTTATTCGAGTTGTTTTACTGCTGGAAAAGAGTACCATGCCATTGTCTGAAAGCAGAAAGGTGGAAGTCAGACTTAAAAATAAATGTCTTACAATAAAAAAGCAGGTTGCTTCGACTTAACATTATCATTATTACAAAATTATGCCTAATCCATCTTTGGAAGGACAAACTGGAAGGACAATTTGAAACGGTTCATCTATCCCACTTCAACACCAGTGATGAACAAAACTGTTCTATCATTCCATAATCACCTCTATAGGATTTTTTCAGCATCTTAATTCAAACTTATCTTTTGTTCAGTTGGAAGAACCATTTTCCCATAGCAAGATGCATTTCACTGCACAAACACATCTGTGCATCTCTCACATTCTTATCATAATATGGGAGGTAGTGTTCCTACATGTCTTTACATATGCACCTACAGCAGATATCTATGCCTAGTCTTTGAATCATAAGTAGTATTCACAACAAAATGCAAGAGAAATTATGCTTGTCAAGGAAAATCTAGTGCAAGCTTTGAGTACAGTGATCACAATCTGGTTGATTGACTTGAATACTTGAACGATAAATACTGGTCAAAATTCTCTGGGAGACCAGAATGTTAATTTTAGCACTGCTGTCAGATTTGGCATCCAAAATGCAGAAAGGTGATGTAAAAGCATGATAGATGCTGGAGAGCTATGAAAGAAATACAAAATCAAGATGCAGCTATATCATGTAAGTTTCATTATCAAAATAATCCTGTTCTACGACATGCTAATGTCATGCTAATCATCTAACATTAAGGGACTGAGTGAATTTTTCACTTTAGACAAAATACAAAAAAATTCTTTTAAAATAATAGGAAACACTAGAATGATTGTACATTGGGAAAAAATGGAGTGGGGAAGGTGGCTATGAATCTATACATGCTGGAGAGATAGAATGGTTTAATTAAATTTACAATTTTGAAAGGAAAGGAAAAACACTTGAAAGAGGATTCAGTTACTGTTCCAGGAACTATGTGATTATTTAGCTGTAGTGCCACACACAGTGGAAGGGATACTGTTCTTAGATGTAAGTATTGCTATTTATTTATCTTGTATTTATCCTCTTTCTTCTGGTCTTATTTTAAAAAGCAAGCCATAAAGAGAAAATAAGATCAGCTTTTTAAAGAATTCACTTCTGAGGAAATAAGAAATGAACCACGATAATCCTATAGTGTGGGTTACAGCTGATGAATGGGTCATAAAAACACAAAAAGCAATAATTTCAGGTCTGAAAATAACATTAGTTTTGCAATCATATAAAAAAACTTAACATGTAATGTTATTAACGAGATGCTCAGCTGAGCAAAAACTGTAATTAAAACTAAATACAAATCAAAATACCTCTGCAATCAGAAATGACAGTATCTCTATGAGCTGGTAATTTATGACTACGCATAAATCACTCTAACTGATATAAGACACAGCAGAAAACAGAACTTTTATTTCCTTATCTTTACAATAATATTCTGCTTTACTCATTGTCAGTTTTTGCATCCTGAAATCGTTTTTTCATCAATCCATTTCTCTACACTGCTTCAAGCAAGATTTAAAAAAAAATATCCATTTCTGTTGAACAACATATTGTGAACCTGATTCCCCAGGTGGCTCAGAATGAAAGTAATCACCTAATATATTCACATTTATAAAGTTAAAGCAATTCAGCCTAACTTGGTAGGAAAATTCATGATACAGAAATATTATCCACTACCGGCATCTCAAAAAATAAATTATTTCTGGTTTTTAGCAAGGCATTTTTTTCCCTTCATAGATCTCAAACCACATTCCATGTAATAATTTATAAGTGTACATCAAGTTGTCATGGCTGCCACTGAATGGGGAGTACTGGCTGGGATTGTAGCAGGATGTTCTTGATATAACTGCATTCATTAAGCCCTTTTGTATCTTTAGGTTATTATAGTTGATAATCAATACAGTGCACACTGGAAATGATAATTTTTTAAATTATTATAAGGGCATTTACCTTGACATGACCATTTGCCAAAACAAATCACAAATATACCAAAAACTAAAAGGTGAATTCACTAAACATTAGGAGTCAGCCAGTAAAGACTGATGATTTAAACAAACTTAGGTTTTTCAAGCCTAGATCTTTGTTATTGAAAAATTATAGAATAGAAATTGTATCTCCTAAAATTATCATGTTTATTGTGGTATTATTTCAGTGACCTTTTTCCTGTGATAAATAAAAAAAGATAAATTAATACATTTCCAAGGAAAATATTATGTGCTAAGTACAGCCACTATATTTCTCTGTCTTTATTACAACTACCTGAACATGCTTATTTCTATGTTTTAGGCAGGTTTAATATTTCCATTTCAAAAGCCACATAGAAAAAAAAATATCACAAAATGCAGATTTTGCCCATAGCTCTGCTGGATTTTGGCTAGGCCTCTTTACTAGTCAAACGTACTGTAGACCCCCAGAATCAGTATGGTAGCTTTCTAGAAAATGAAGCCAAAACTGGTCTCACTCGTCTTCAGTTCTGGCCATCTGCTTGAAGCATCTGGTAACTGGGTACATTCACCCACATCCAGAACGTGACTGCTCTCTTGCCAAGTATGTGCCTAGGTAACTGCCAATATGTGCTTCTCCACTACTAACATGACAACTGTCAAAAAGAAGTTGAACATGTACGAATAAATCTAAATTAAACTAACACATTACTTTCCCAAGTTACAGCAATATTTTTTTTAACATAATTGCTTGATAATGGCAACGGTAAGTCACTTACACAGTGAAACCTTTCTAAAGTTAAGAACTATAATACAGATACCAAAGGTCTAAGTACTTTGAAACTTTATTTTTAACATTTAATCCTTGCTGTTTTCTCTGAAAACTAGGAAAAAATACGTGTAGTTATTATTTAAGAAAAAATCAAAACAAGTAATACTCACAATCAGTTAAACTTCTAGATAAAAACATCAGAATTATACATTCAGTATGTGATTTAAGAAGACAAAATAAAACAAGAAATCTGTTCAGATTCTTTTCAAAGTTTCTTTTGCAATTAATCCAAGTATATTAGACTATTAGATGTAGTCTAACTGCCACGTATTAAAAATATTGCAAGAGGATTTGGAATGCCGTATTAGAAATTAGAACACAAATGACAGATTAGAACACAAATGGCAAAGAAATACATAATTTCCATTGAAATTCATCCTGCTGTCATTTAAATACAATTTTCCAACATCTCTGCTCACTCAAAAATAATACCTAAAAACTATTTTATGCACTTCACATTGGGAGAAGAAGTAAAACAATAAGGTAACTGCAATTACTGACATGTTTAATTCCTTTACCAAATACCATCAAACAACCTTTTTGTCTTCTTTTGCTATGACATTTGTGAAAAGGTCAGATGTATTCAGTGGCTAGGGACTGTGCGATTAAAAGTTAAAAGCACATGAGAAAGACAGAAAATCTAAAATCAAAGTCTGGAAAAGTATTCCAGGATCTTGATAGTAAACTACTAGACTACAATGAGAGGAAAAGAACAAACCTGAGGATATTCAGAGATTGTCATAGTAACTTCTTTCTTTTTCTTGCCCTGTCTGAACTCAATTAGTGAAAGAGAAAGGGTAAATCTCATGTAAATCTAGCTGATCATAATGTTTTTTTGTATCTATCTTTATTTGTAAATTAAAGTAACCTCATAGCATCTGATGTCCATGGATATAAAGTATAAAAGTACAAAATTGTGTCATTCTTATCTTGTAATGGTCTAAGGAGTGAGGATTTGTCCTGTTTTACAGCCATATTAAACATTTTAAGCTTGTGGCTTTCCCTCAGGAAAATTTATTCCAAGTAAGGAAAAAAATGAAAAGGAGGTGTAACAAGTTCACAAAACAAATATAAACACATAAGCTGAAATAATTATTCCGACACTGCAAATTGATTCTTGTGTTTGTCATTTCCTCTACGTCTTGCACTTACTGCTATTCAGGGCCAGCCTGAAGTTCTAAAAATCAATCATTAGGAAAAAAGTAAAGTAGATTTCCAAAATTATTGAAGGTCCCAACAGGAAGCCCTAGTCAAAGTTTTCAAACACGTCCAGATATTTCAGATATTCACTTTTGAGGTTTTCAACCCAAGATTCTTAAAATCCAGTGGTCACCTGATATCATCAGCTACCCAAGTTGAAACGCTTCAGGAATGAGATTGTCAGAAACACACGAATTTCCAAAAATCCTCATTCATGTTTTAATTTGAGTAGCTTTATACGGTAGCTATATGTAAGATTATAAAACAGTAAGAGCACATTATAGTGAACTGTTAATTTGTATTCATAAAGAGAAACAGGATTTTGTATAAAACTCTTTGCCCCAGAGTAGAATGAAAGCAAGACTACATATGCTAGCAGAAATTCTTTCCATTTTAACAAAGCCTATATAATTTCCAGCAACTGTATTGGACCAACTAGTAGACCTCACTTCTAGAAAAATTTTATTTCAAGACTGATTCTGTTATGAAAATCTATTAAATTATCTTTTTCTGCTTTAACCTAAATTTATACTCCTGCCTCAGTCACAAACTTCCCATACATATTTCAAGAAAAACATCCCAGTTACATTTTTATAGAGAAAAAAACCCAAAGATTCCTGTGCCAGTTCTTGAAATAAGTCAAATAAATAAGTTGCTGCATCTTTTTATCAATCGTGCTGTAATAAAAAATTCCCCAATGAAACAATTTTTTTTTTATTTTTATGACACAACACACATGGAAGAATTTCCTTATAAAATTGTCAGAAACACTAAAAGTTCAAACTTAAGTCTGCATATTTCCATAACTAACACTTCAAAAAAAACCCAAAAACCCCTAAGTGCTGCAAGTACAATCAGGTGAGGTATGAAATGTCCCGTGCCCGATTTTTGGTTAGTGACATTTCCAGATTTCTGTCCCCAGAACTGCTCAAAGTGGTTATAATGACAAGAATTGAGAAGTGGCTCTTTCAGTTGATGTGTTTGAAAGGTAGCTTTGTATGAACAGCTGTGTTTTCAAAATGCTTGCCACCTCTAAATTGGTCCTTGTGAAGTGAACTGTTTGCCTTATTGCCAGCAGGGCACATTGCAGCGTAGCTGCTGCATTTTTAGTTTTTATCACTGTCTCTCTAACTGCTGAAGTGGAAAAGAAAGATTGCCAAAACCTGACGTGTTTCTTTTCCTTTCTGCCCACTCTGACTTGGTTCTTAGCTGTCTGTTGCTCCAGTGATGAGAAACGTTGCTCAGTTTATTCATTCACTGAATGTCTTTTCCAGCTCAAATAATGGTGATACCCTCTTGTAAACCAAGGCTCCAGCTGTCAATAGCAGTAAATGAAACAAACCTAATTAAGACATACCAATCATTGCCTACACAAGAGATAATTAGGCTGCAAAAAGTCGCAGGCATCAGGGTGCATTTTTCTGAAAGAAAGAGATAATACCTTAAAAGCAAGAGGCACACCATATTTAGTAAGATAGTTAAGTATGGATTGCAATAGGGATAGACTTCCAGAAGAAATTAAATAATCTGTCCACAAAGGTTTAAACAGATTTAGGACAGAAGTTCTAGTACAGGAAAACAATCATAAAAATACTGAATATCCCTACTAATTAGCCATACTAACTTTTTAGATGCAAACTCTATTTAGACCTTTTAACTGCAGACATCAGGAAGCAAACCATGCCATTTTATCTGGATGAAGAAATATAGGTACAATCAGAGTGCACATAAAGATTTATAAATGCAGCTAGGTAAAGAATTACATCAAAAACTCCAAAAGTACGATGCACAGCTCCTGCTGCTGCTTGTTTGAAAACTCTTATCCCACAGCTCAGCTTACTGGTGATAATTTGCCTGCTGAGCTTCATCTCTACAAGCTCTTCTATTGTGCAACACAGTAGGTACAAGTTTTAAGAATCACTTGCATCACATCAAAAATCTTGAGAGGTCACCAAAACCCACAAGCATAATAAAAATAGTATTTTTGCTTAACAAATAATGCTGACATAATTGCCTTATTTGAATTCATTTAATTTTTTTTTTTAAGAAAATATCTACTTTTAGAAAATATCTTTTAGAAAATATCTCTGTGTATGTAAATCTCAGACACTTTAAATACTACTCAAAAGAACATACAAATAGCCTTCCGCTTCTCTTTGTCCTTATTAGTAACTTTAAAACTGGACATTTGAAACACAACTGTCACACAAAACTCCAGATGGTACAAAGGACTTAGCTTTAAAGCACTGGAACCCATTAATAAAAATTCTGAAAGTCACTGTTAGTAAGAGTATTTCAATTTAATCTTTATTTAGTATTATCAGTACATACTTACTATTACCAGTACATTAATGAAGAAAGGGAATCAATGCATTCCCAAAGTTGAAAGTATCACAAAGTTAAATGCTTATTTTCCAATACAAACATTTATCTCTGTGATGCTACATTCTTCAAGGAAATTGAACTTCAATTACAGTTTATAGTGTTGAGTGCAAGCTATAAATTTACATGAGGTTTATTTTGTTACAGTAAACTGCAGCTCACTTCTCAGTTCAAAATGGTTTACACACATCTCAAGGTTAGAAAATTAATTATATACACGCACACACGCATAATCAATACAACCAGTTGGCATAAACAAAGTCATACTGCATAATTTGATTCTGGGTTTTCATGTCTTCAAGTGGGACCAGAAAACTTAACACCAGTAATCCATGTTTTCTTACCTTCTCTGTCAACATTGTGTATCAATATTATTATAAACAAAAAGACTAATAAAAATGTTTTGCCACTCAAATGATTCTATACCATTTTTGCTGTGCATTCCTCTACTTCACTTTTTTGTGTACTATGTCATATGATGTGCACTAGAGTCATATGATTTAGTTTTACGTTGTCCTGCAAAGAGCAGGAAGTTGGACTTGACAATCCTCATAGGTCCTTTCCAACTTGAAATATTCTATTCTATGATTCTATGATCTCATAAGCCACCATGGATGTCCATACTACTCCAGAAACATTCTTTTATTCCACACCTCAAATGATAGTTAATATAAAATCATTTTCATGTAAAATAATACACAGCTTTGGCAATGTTTAAACCAAAAATCTTTCTGAAGTGAAACAACGATGACTGTGCAGGCTGAGAGAGCGTGTGAAAATTATTCTACAGTCTGTTATTCAAGGCACTCAGCCCCAGTGAATATTTTATACAAGGCAGAAGCACTTTAACTGAAGAAATAAGAAAGATTTATGCTAGAACACCATATGAGCTTGAGCTGGTGGCTTATTAGCTGAAACGTACACCAGAAAGAGAAAAGGCATCAGATTAAATCACAAAGAAGAATAATTTCAACCTGGATCTCTAACCTCTTTTTTGCTGCCTTTTGCAGAAAGCCCACTCTAATATATACTACATGAAAATGTCTGCTGGTACCCTTTTTTTGGCTTGAGAATCCCATAGAAGCTGAAGTATAATTTCAGGAGGAGTATAAACTCAAATCCAGGAGGATGTTGGCTCCATGTATGCAAAAATGTAGCAGTTTACGTGCTTTAACTGGTACAGCCTCTCAGGTACCTGGGACGCACATGAAAAGTCCGTCTTGCTCCACATCCTATTTTTCACAGTGCCAAATAGGAAATGTCCAGGGAGGAGAAGAAAACCAGGTCAGCTATGTAGTTAATACTTCCCCAGAATACTTTCCCAGTACCTCCACCAAACAGAAGTCCCTGAGCATCATAGTGGGATGAAAATGCTGAGATTTGATAGCTGCAGTAGCAGTATGTTGAATCTCAATTAATTTACTATTCAGGTAAGATTTCCAATAACCTTTCAACTATTAGAAGCTTATATATTGTATTTGCCAGGCTTACAGATATATTTTTAATACACAATCAAAAAAAATTCCAGAAGTCAATGGGACATGCTTTAGAAAGTGCATCATGAACATGACTGAAAAAATTCCTCCCCATGGCCATCCTCTTTTCTCCCTTCATCTCATTTCCCAGAACAAAAGAACAGATTACATTTTTACTATTTCAGTCAGCATGCCTTTGCGTTTCAGTATAAACTGGGCCATTTGCATAAAAACATATTATTAATCCTCAAAACAGCAGAATGTTTTCTGTATGTTTATCTCACACATTGTCTGTTCGCTTTATTGATATACTTACATGTTAAAATAAAATATTAAATGTCTTTAAATGTACATAACAGAAACAGCAGCCTCAAAGACTTGCGGAATGTACTTGAAATTGGCCCAATGCTCATGTCATTCAACATGGTCCAGCACCTTTCCTCTGAGCTGATATGGAATACCTATGTGGTCAATATGCCCAGTCTTCCTGCGCCTGGAAAGGAAAGCTAAAAACCAAATCCTTGACGCTTGACTTTTGGAATTCTGTCTATCTATGCCAGAAATACCTCAAAAGTTATTTATCAATGTCAATGAAGCACTGCTCTTACCTTACAGTTTGTAAACAATGTCACTCTGAATTTTAACACTAGAGGCAAGGGGAGAAAGGGCACAAATCTGCATCATATGGCAGCCTTCTGAGACAAAGTCCATTTAAAGTTAGTGTAAAGTCTATATTGTGAAGCAAACGAAGCAATTAATGCGTACTACTTCATATACGAAAACACAGAAGCTTTTGAATTATATGGCTTGGAACACAACGTACAGTCACAGCAGTATTTTTTTTCCCCAGAAAAAGCAAGTACATACCAAAAATCTGGAGAGGACATATTTGATGCTTCAAGATGCTAAGGCTTCAGCCTTTACTATAATTTGGGACATGAAGACAATCTGCAACTTCAGAGCAAATTTCTGATAATGCAGAGCTACAGACCAAAGAAACAATTGCTAGTGTAGATTTTTTTTTCCTTCTTATCACTCTAAAGACACTTTTCTGTTATTATTATTCCTTGCAATTGAAGTTATTGAAGCCAAAATAAGCAAGCCAGTAATTAGCCTGAATTTGGCAAGACGACAAGCTATTTATTATGAGGTACATATTTCTTTCTAATTATCACTTTAAAGAAAAAAACAAATTTTTTTCCTAAACAGCGGCTATGAAAAGAATTAGAATATGATAAAAACTGTGGATTATCAATTTTGTATATTTCTGTATAAATATCTCACAGGCTTGCCTAAGAATGTCATCATTAGGAATGTGTATTAATCCAACAATTCCTTTTTCCTTTGATTACACATAAATTATGTTCTTTATAAACTTAATGTTCAAAAGTTAAATATTCATGCTCTGTAGGATTTTGCTCAGTGTTTACATTCTCAAAGCCAACAGAACTCAGCCTGCTTCTAGTGATAACTGAAAGAAAAAAGAAAATATTTTATAGGAGCATAAAATATGTAGAAAAATCTCACTGATATATTTTGCTTTATACTTTGTGGATCTTCATCTTTCTGTAGAGCAATGCTCTACTGGATGTATGACAAGCTACAAGTCTAAAGATATATTACTATATTAACTTCATTTATGCTATCTGGATACCCCTACAATACTCTAGGCACCGCAGTCATTTTCTTTTCTTACTTGCAATAATTAACATTAGAGAGCAAAAGATGGCTAAATTAATTTATAACTTTATAGTTTCTTATACTAATTATTTCCTCTTCTTATATTTTAGGTCATCCTGTCATTCCTGCAAACACTAATCAATCATGGGATTTGAAGTTAATACTACTAAATAAATGAATTGCTTAATCTCCTATGACCACCTATACATACTTCATCTTCACAAAGCTTATCAATTTTATGTCATCAAGGACAGAGTGACCTTCATTTCCACAAAATGCCTCTTACTACTGGACAAGTTGATTACAAATTTATCACTTATCCTCAGGAAGAAAGTCCTTCGCGACCATCATCTGACAAATGCAAGTGTGTGTATTATCAATTGACCAGGTCGTGCTGAATTCCAAAACCATAATTGTGGAATACTAAAGGGTCTGCTACTTTTCTGAACATTTGAGCTAAGATGAAGGACATGCAACTCAAAATTAATTTTCTACTTGGCCTAGTTATCACTGCGCTAGTACAAGCTGTAGAAAAAAAAGCAGACTGTCCAGAGTCGTGTATATGCGAGATCAGACCATGGTTCACTCCCAAGTCTGTGTATATGGAGGCTCCAACAGTGGATTGTAATGATTTAGGCCTTTTTAATTTTCCAGCCAGACTGCCTGCCGACACACAGGTTCTCCTTCTACAGACTAATAATATTGCAAAAATTGAACATTCAGTAGACTTCCCAGTGAATTTAACTGGTCTAGATTTATCTCAGAACAATTTATCCTCGGTGACCAGCATTAATCTTAGAAAGATACCACAGTTGCTTTCAGTGTACCTTGAAGAAAACAAACTTACTGAACTCCCTGAAGAATGTCTCTCTGGACTGCACAATTTACAAGAGCTTTATATTAATCATAACCTGCTTTCTGTGATTGCACCGGGAGCTTTCATAGGCCTCAATAATCTTCTCAGACTTCATCTCAATTCAAATGGTCTGCAAATGATCAACAGGAAGTGGTTTGAAGCTACTCCTAATCTTGAAATTCTCATGATTGGAGAAAACCCAATAATCAGAATCGAAGATATGAACTTTAAGCCTCTTATTAATCTGCGCAGCCTAGTTTTAGCAGGCATAAATCTCACTGAAATACCAGATAATGCTTTGGTTGGCCTTGACAATTTAGAAAGCATCTCCTTTTATGACAACAGATTTGTTAGAGTGCCACACATTGCTCTTCAAAAGGCTACAAATCTTAAATTTCTGGATCTAAATAAGAATCCCATTAACAGAATACGACGAGGAGATTTCAGCAATATGCTGCACCTAAAAGAGTTAGGAATTAATAACATGCCTGAACTGATTTCTATAGATAGTCTTGCTGTTGATAATTTGCCAGATTTAAGAAAGATAGAAGCTACCAATAACCCCAGATTATCATACATTCATCCAAATGCATTCTACAGACTTCCCAAGCTGGAATCGCTCATGCTCAACAGCAATGCGCTGAGTGCCCTGTACCGCAGCACAATAGAATCTTTGCCTAACCTCAAAGAAGTTAGTATACACAGCAATCCCATTAGATGTGATTGTGTCATTCGCTGGATTAACATGAATAAAACAAACATTCGCTTCATGGAGCCAGAGTCCCTGTTTTGTGTAGACCCTCCTGAATTTCAAGGCCAGAATGTGAGACAGATACACTTCAGGGAAATGATGGAAATCTGTCTCCCCCTGATAGCTCCTGAAAGTTTTCCATCCACTCTGGATTTAAAAACTGGCAGCCATATTTCCTTACACTGCAGAGCAACAGCAGAACCAGAACCTGAAATCTACTGGATAACACCATCAGGACACAAACTTTTGCCTAATACTATTTCTAATAAATACTACATTCATTCCGAAGGAACATTAGACATACGTGATGTAACACAAAAAGAAAGTGGCTTATACACATGTATAGCGACGAATTTAGTCGGGGCAGATCTAAAGTCTATCATGATTAAAGTGGACGGCTCTTTCCCTCAGGACAGCAATGGATCTTTGAATATTAAAATAAAAGACATAAAATCTAATTCTGTTTTGGTTTCATGGAAAGCAAGTTCTAAAATTCTCAAGTCCAGTGTTAGATGGACAGCCTTTCTGAAAGCTGAAAACTCTCAGGCTGCACAGAGCGCTCGAATACCATCTGATATAAAGGTATATAATCTTACGCATCTAAATCCATCAACTGAATACAAAATTTGTATAGATATTCCCACTATCTACTCACAGAATAAGAAAAAATGTGTCAACGTAACCACAAAAGGACTGGACTCGGCAACGAAAGACTATGAAAAGAACAACATAATAGGATTCCTTGCCTGCCTTGGTGCTCTTTTGGGAATCATCTCTGTGATATATCTCTACAGCTCCATCTCACGAGAGATGAACTACGATGTTGGACACAGCTATCTAAAGAATTACGTGAAGAAACAATCCTTTTCACTCAATGAGCTTTATCCTCCTCTAATCAGTCTTTGGGACATGGGCAAAGAAAAAAGCACAGCAATGGAAGTAAAAGCAACTGTAATAGGTGTTCCAACCAATATGTCATAAATATGTCAGTATATCGCTTAATTTCTGAAATAAAAGCACATGACTGCATTTGTGCTGAATAAAAAGGCAACAAGAAGAAGTATTTCTTTTAGGAACCAGACACCTGGACTTTGCTGCTGCCGACAAATGGGAATATAGACTGACTCAGCATAAGAGAAGACTTTTAACTAACTGGCTTCTAAGGGTATTCTGCCAACCAAATACAATTAACTTCAATTTCTAGAACTTTCATGGGACTTTTAAGTCTGGAATACAGTGCAAGTAGCCAAGAACATTTTCTGTATTTTTTTTTAATTATTATATAAAAGTAGTGGAACTGAGCAATACCTCCTCCTGTGCTGTATTACACACACTAGCCACGAGTTTTTTGCAGTGAACAGATATACTAAGATTGACACATGGTGTAATGAAATGGACAAATTCTGTAGAGTAGACACAGTGAGTATGTGAATTTTTTTTATGAGGAAAATACATTTTTGATTAAAATCAAAATAGTTTTTGGCTTGTGGGTTTTTTTGTTTGTTTGTTTGTTTGTTGTTTTTTTTTTTTAAAAAAAAGTCTGGGAGCTCTTGCCTGACAATAAACAAACTCATTCTAACATCTGATAAAATATGTCATTACATGTTCTCCTGTTAAAATGCCAATCTGAGCACACAGGATATTTTTGCTGGTTTTAGGCTGTATAACTGCAATAAAACACACAATAAACATTTTTATAAACTACTTACCCATAATAATAACAACCATATTTTTCACGCTGCTTGTTGTGGGAGGAAGAAGAGAGAAGGGTGGGAAGGAGTCATAAGGCTGATAGGAAATTGATTGTTAGCTACTGATAACAGCAAGTCTTGAGCTGCTTTAGTATTTTCCCAGAAGCCTGAAAACTGAATGCAATGTTTAGACTCAGATAATATAAATCCAATATTTTGTCTTCAGTCAAAAGGGTAATTCAGTTATTATTAATGTCCAAAGTTTAGGCTGGCCACACAGAGACCTCAGATAGCTTGAACAGTTTAAATGATATTAAGGCTTTCTTTCTGGACTTGCACACTTCTGTTCAACAATAACAACAACTGACTAGTTTATAAACCTCCTCAGCTTTCACAATGTAACAAGCAATAAATGACTGACAGAAACATTATTAGTAGAAATGAATTGAAACAAAATGAAAAGAGAACAATAAAAACCTGACTACTCATATTGAAGCTAAAGTTCTCATGGGAGTAGGACTGGGCCCGTAAGTAGCAAATGTGCACAAGAAGCTGCTGATCAGAATGTTGATTACAAGCTAAACCAAATCTTGTTAGTATGGCAAAAGGGACTACTCCTAAGCCCAGTAAAGAAAAGACATTTGACCATTAAAATACACAATGAAAAGACGTGGTACCTCCTGACAAAGAAAGCAACAGCAAAATTTTTGTTATTTTGGTTCACATATAAGAAAACAAACAGGAAGAATGAAGAAAAAAAACCTGGTTATTTCTGAATATTGTGCTTAAGGAATATTCATAGAATGCATAGGTAGCTTGAATTACAAAGCAAAAATAGGAGTAATAAACATTTCTTGTAAGTCTTTAGTAGACTTTAACATTTTTTAAACTCTGTAATAATATCCACATTATCTTTCCAGACTTGGTTGAAGTAAACATTTCTGCTGAATCGCTGACAGAATTTTTGTAGGTAGAAGAAGAAGAGTTACTTCTGTATTTAGACATTAACAGAAGAGTTACTTCTTGTACTCAGACATAAACTTTTTTCACTTATTTATAGTTTGCTGCATACTTTCAAAATGTTATTGGTCTATAAACACTTACAACATGGAAAAACAATTTAATTTTACCTATGTCGTGGTTTAGCCTCAGATGGCAACAAAGAACCACGGATAGGGGAATATACAAACGCGATTACGGAACCGCCGCTCCCCGCCGCTCGCCGACCGGCCGGACCCGGGACGCCCCAGCCCGCTTTTAAGCAGCAACTTCCTGCCCCCTCCCCCGGCAGCTCAGGGTGGGCGTGGCTCACATGGCATGGAATACCAGGAAAAGTTAACCCTATCCCCACCGGAACCAGGACAACCTAGTAGTAATAAATAATTTGCTTCCATGTTAAAGATGTAATTTTTCTAGTTAAATCCCAGGATTTTTAAATTATGTAGAGATGATTGTCGAAGTTGTTGAAGGCAGAAAGAAGAACCTAATACTCATTTCAAACTACCAAAACTTAGAATATTCATAGAGTCTATATGTTTCACTGAAGAAGGAAGTTTACAAACCTGAGGAATGGCCATCGCACGTAAAGGCACAGTGAAGCTGAGCAGAGAAATGCTGCGATGGCATGACAGGTTTCAGCACCACGGACAGCGCTTCCGGAGCGGAGCTGCTCCGCGAGAAATGGGGTGGCTCAAATGGGACCCGTCACCAAGCAGATATTGGACTTGTCAGCAAGAACTTCAAGGTATATCATGTATGTCCACCTTTGGAATCAAGCTACATTTCGAACTTACAACTCTTAGAGCTTAGAAATGAGAATCTAATTTTTTTTTTTTTCCAGGCAAAAACATCTCCACACAACGTTATAAAACAGCACACAAATAAAAGTCTAATGGGGAGCACTGATAAGAAGACATTTTCCCTTCAGAGAATAAGTACAGGCTTTATTTACTTTATTTAAATATATCAGTAAAAGTTTTTGTTGATAAATTTTTATACATTTTTATACAGAAGAATTTTCACACTAAGCTTTTGAGAGCTGAAATGTAACTAGATATATCTCAGAAATATTTGAATTGTTCTATACTTTATACTGATATCAGATGAAAATATACCTTACATTTTAAGACTAAATTGATTATCCTGTTGCTGATTGTTAATATGTAAATTACTTCCTTTATATTCCAAAAAAGATAAATATAATTGCATTTTCTTAAAGTAGCTTTGTAATCCTCCTCTCACACAACCTTGATTAAGCCATTTTACAACTTTATATCTTCCTTTCTCTGAAAGTATCTCTGAAAGAATATGCTGAGCTTTTCTTTTCAGCATGTCAACAAGATGCATCTTCTGTAACTAACCAACATCGAGTAATACTCTTTATTTGTGCAAATATGTCTTCACTGCTTTCACTCAAAAGGGAAACTTCAAGAAATACCAGGAAAATTTCCATAAGAATAGGGTCAACAGCATCTCTACAATGAGTTATGAGATCACAGAATTTTTAATGACTCATAGAATAAAACATTTGTGATTTTGTAGGGGTGCTTAACTGATGGAGTACAAAGAAGGAATATAACGGCAATAATGAGAACAGGGATATCCCTTCAAAGAGTTCTCACTCTTACCAAAGGATCTGCAGAAAGAAATGCTTGTAGATTTAGATTAAAACCTTAAAAAGAAATACTAGAACATTCAAGTTAATATCAACATCCATTTACTCATGAACTTATGTGTCAACAGCATTACAATTCTTCAGGATTCTACTGAGGCTTTAAATACCTTTACATTGAAATTTTACGTGTTTCTAACAGAAACGTAAGTTTAGTGATATTTTTTGATCAAATTCTATTTACTGTAAGAACATGTTAAAGGCAAAAAGCATGTTGGAGGTGAGGCCGTTTAAACCCACTTAAATTATATTTCAACATGTATATTGATTGACGAATGGTTGTTTTATCCTTTTATTTTATACACTTTTGTGTGTTTATGTACTTATGTTCTACTAGCAACATGTTAGCCTGTCTGCAGACCTTTATTTCATTATATCTATTGCATTATTTTATCTAATATACAAAGGTAGCATCTTGTACAACACATGGCAATGCTTTCAATGGCAATACTGTGAACCACCTACTATCCATATAAACATAACATCTTTTATATGTACACAGAAACATCTCCATGATATTAGCCTACCAAATTTCTAAAAAGATTCATTATTTCTCCATGGCCAAAGACATTCTTCATGTTAAAATCCCCACAGAATCTACAGGTGAGCAGTGGGATTCTTGTGTACCTGTGTGTAAAAATGGATAGCTGTTCCTTCCACAGATATATTACCCTATAAACCTGAGAGTCCTTAGGAAGTAATAAATCCACCTTTTAGCTTTAATAGCTTAGTGTGTTTAACTTATAGAACTTCATGGACATATGCCAAAAAAATCTAACAACAATTTTTTCAGCAAAGTAGAATCTCTTAAAAAAGTATATTAAGAACCTCCTAATAGTGGCACAGTATACTTTTCAATAGTCTTTTCATTTACAGGAAGTTTGTTTTTTCCACATGAGGCATAGGGCTAAAATTTGTCTGTCTTTTATTAATTGGGATGTTTACTCTCTTTAATGGAGGTGGGAACTGACAACAAGCTGTATTTAATTTCCTCAGAAACAGAGAAAAGCATTGCCACACACCTGTGTTTCCATTTATTTAATAGTTTTCTCTCAGGAATCCAATGCATTAAAAGCAGTATTTACTGATTATTCAAACCAGAAAACAGTAGCTCAGAAACAGATTAACTTTATCTTGGCATTTGACAGCAAACCTTATTCTGAAAGATGATACTAATGAAAGACTGTTTGAAGTGTCTGGCTAGGCAATACCCAAATCTTAAGCCTGAAAAGACTTTTAAATTCAATTTTTTAATTCAGTTACCTTACTTCACTCTATCAGCTACTAGACTGAAAAATAGTGTTCTATTCATAAAAACATCAAGCCTTTACTTCTTAGTAAAACATTTACAAAAATCAATTCCAATATTCCATCAGCTAACACAGACGAATGCTAGCTTACATATGTACATTTAAGTTTCTGTTTTAGCTACAATGATGTGAAATCATAAGTCCAAATAGTAGCTAAAAAACTTCCATAAAAGATCACAGAATAACTATTGATTTACATCTTAAAAGGAAATTTCCAAAATTCACTAATAAAATTCATTCTGCTTGTGTAACCTGAAGCAGTGACCTCAAGATAACTTAAAGAAGAAATGGAGATTCTTTCCTCAATCTTGTGCTGGCCGTTAATAGAAGAGACACAATGATCAACAATAAACTTAAAAAATATTCTTCTTTATCTGAAACCAGAAGAGATATTTCCAAAAAAGGTGCCTACATAGTCTAGAAAATAAGTTCACATAATAGACAGTACCAGAAGAATTGAGGGTTTAGAGAGAAAAAATTGAAAAGTATCACTCTGTCAGACTTAAGAAAACAATTCTTATTAATGAACCGAATGGAGTAAAACCAGAGTGGAAGGGTGGCACTGACAAGACAAGAAACTTGACATAGCAGAAAGTGTAAAGTATGAAACGTCCAGTATGGAAAATACAGAAGACATTTTGAAAGATATAGTTAAATGGAATAGAGAAGACAGCCATTGAACACAAACCACTAGAGACAAACCAAGACCAACAATTCACCTCATGCTAAAGATGAGAAAATGTATTTGGAAATCGATTAACGGTTGCATGCAGGTTTTGTAGAGATAAAACCCAAGATGGCTAGAAACATACCCAGAGTAAAAAATTACTGGTGTTGCCTACTGAAGATCATGGGACTTCATCACAACATAGCTTACAGAAAGACATCCTGAATAAAATTTCTGGGGAAGCAACAGATACAAGTGATCTTTTTAGAACACCTTTGGGTCCCATGAGCATCAGCAGAAAGATGCTGGAATAAGCTGCTAGGTAGGGGGAAAAAAATGCATCCTTCTGGAATATTGGGTGACCAATTGTTTTGGTAGGTTGGTTGGTTGATGTACCAAGTGTGTAATTTGAATAGCTTCCCATTTAATACCATTGGAAACAATTGGAACCATTCTCAGGAAAAGCCTAAATAAATACGTAGGGAAAATGCTAAGAAGGATTATCAAAACAAGAGAAAGATTATCTAAATATTCAGTAAACATAAAATCAAGACACTGAGAAGAAAAATTAATCTAGATGCCAAAGTTCCAACCAAACTTCATTTACCCGTATGACAACTCTAGAAGTTGGATATTAAATAACATAATTGCAATTACTCATTTATATGGATGAATTCAATTTGAGTTATTACTGAAACTTGGCAAGATTTGCATGATTGGAATGTTAAAATACATAACCACAATCCGCCTAGTGAGAATGGTGCTTTGAAACTGAGAACTGAGCTATTCCCTTCAGGTCCAATAAAAATTCTGAAGGAGTTGAGTCCTCTTCAACGTTTATATTATGGGACGGTGTGAAAATAATATAATGTGTCAGACTAAATTCTGTCCATGATTAGCTGCACTTCAGTATTCTCAGACAAAATGTGCAAGCATCATTTGTAAATAGTGTAAGCATACAGTGGAACTAGTAATGAAAAATGACAACTGACCCTATGGTATGTGACTGACTATGGTTGTGTTATTGTTCTGATTACATTAAGTAGTGTTTCATTTCTATAGCCAGGGTTTTCAAAAAGAGATATAAGGTTAAGCCAATTGGAAAACATATTTAAAAGACTTGTTATTTTGAACACTCAAGAAAAACTTTAAATAAAAGGAGTGTTCATCTACCTTCTTGAATACAGTATTCTCAGAGAGATACAGAGCTGCAGTTACATTGAAGTGCCTTCCCATTTTCAATTTTAAAAACGGAAGTAGACTGATCTTCAAAGAAGTCAACTTTAAAAGAAAGACTGCAAATGATCATAAATGTGGACTATTCTTTTCAAATAATGGAAAAATCACTTCTGTCTTTGGCTGCGTAAGAAATTTTGATCCATCAGAGCTACCAAACATGAATGAAACAAAAACTGTGACTGTGTAATTTCTATTTCTAGGAATTACAACTACAAATATAATTTTTACTTTTAATTAATGCCAGGAAAAGAACATCAACAAGAACATTTTTCACTTCAAAAACAAAAGTATACTCACCTACGAAAAGTCTATACAATTTACATACAGTTATATTATTTATTATTTGGCTAACCACTTAAATAACCTGTGCACTGTGATGATTAATGACATAAACAAAGCTATAACAAGACACAAACATCCAGTTTCATTTTGAAAGCTTTTCGGTGCATCCCTCATGACTCTCAATTGTTGCTCCAAAGGACATATATCCTATCTCTCATAGGTCTTGTCAACCCTCTATGTATATCTCTGGTACCCCAGGGCATCAAAAAAGAACTCTAGATGCTTAAGTTTAGGAACATAGCTATGAAAGAACAACAACATACAAAAAGAAATTCCATTATATTACAAAGAAAATTAGCTATCTGATGGGAACTGATTTTTCTCTAAAATGTTGTTTTACAGTTAATGAAGCTCATTCCTATTTAGAAAAAACGGAGCAGGGGGAGGGAGAGAAAGTTCCAGTGTTTTTTGAAAATTAAAATCGTTTATATGATTTCTTTAGACATTTGGGAAGAAAACTTTCTGCTTTCATTTGCTAAATTACTGTGATAGAAAAAATACAAGTATTTACACAACATGAATTAATAAAAAACCTGAAATGAAATGCGGATATGAAATGTTGACATTCTTACAGAACATTTGACATTCATTGAACCAACAATTTCAGATTTTAAGAAGTTCCATTGGAAAATGTTTAATTCTTTCTAAAGCTCATCCCACAAAGACATTCAAGACTATAAATCAACAGTCTTCAAAGCAACTGAATCTTTTATTAAGTCATTTCTCCCTTCAGACAAAGCTGAAAACTACAAACGAAATTCCTCTGGCAGCTAAAAAATGCTTTTTACAAATCTCCCTCACTTGCCCTTTTTTTTTTTCTCTCTCAGCTTCCATTATTTTTAGTCTTTTTTTCCCAAAGTCCTTTTCTGTGCCTTGATGCAAATGCTCTGTTCCTCTCCTTTCCGTGATTCCTGTGGGTCCTTTGCTTACTTCCTGCTACTATTGTTGCCAGACCGTCACATCATTTCCAACACTGTCAGCAAGGACAGATGTTGTCTGCCTTAATAAAAAAATTATCAAGCAAACATCATATTTGGAGGCAAAATATTTGAATAGCAAAATATAAATATTAAAGAAAGACCTGGAATTGTTAAAGAAAACGCTGGTGTAAAACTAATCAGCTAATGAGATGAAGTATCTTTCAAAGAAGCAAAGCATAAAAATGTAATGACATTCAGATGAAAATAATAACAGTAATATGGGAGTAAGATAAAGCTGAAAGGGCAGGCAATTTGGGCAGATGGCCTATTCCTGATCCTAAAATAGCTGATGTTCTTTTTAACATTACATTTCAGAAGAGTGGAAAACAACTCCATCTGCCTTACACTTACATAGCTATTGTTTGTTATGCGTGTTGATGACAATTTCATGCTGTACTCCAAATGGCCATAATGCTTTCGGGAATCACAAAGCTACATGCTGTATGTATTCAGGTGTGGAGAGCAATATAGAATAAACAGCCACATGAACAAGACAATAAATATCATAATAATTGTAGCTTATTGATCCAAGACCATTTACATTCATATTTCTACAAAATATACCCCCTAATATGGAAACTCAGGATTTCCCTCACAAATTGAATACACTGATTCTCTCCCGCCCATTCAAAGTATACCGTCATGTAGTACCTCATTCATAGAATCATATTTCCTTTAGTAGGAATTCTCTATTAAAATAAAGAAAGCAAGGTAAGGAAAGTGTAAGGAAAGTTACCAAAATAACTTCTTAGAGAATGTAACACCCATGGTAAACAATCATATTCTTCCTTCCAAGAATTATCCGTTAAAAGAGACTACTAAAATCTAAAGATTATTGAGTTCTAAACAGTACTCTGAATACAGGACTGTTCTTACTATGTGTCCTGGCCAGAGCTCAAGTGAAAGCAGAAGTGCTGAGGACAGCCGTACGTAGAGCAGATAGTCTTCCACAGCTCAATGCTAAATTAAGAATCAAGGAAGGCTATAGCTACTGTCCTAGATACTGCTTTCTGCTTCAAAATGTCCACACATGAGACAAAACTACTTTCCAAGCCATCATCATGAAATATACAGGTTGATTCCTTTTGACAATCCAACTCAACTTTATTCTTTATCCCCATATGTCATGCAGATTTACACTCTTTCCCAGGACCAATGGAAGGATAGGATCCCTCTATGACATTTGGTGTCATATATCACCCTGAGACTGCCTGTCAATACTTGCACAGTGTGGATTTGATCAGACAACATTGTTGCTAGCCAGACAGACAGCTCTCAGGTTCACACAGATAAGGAAGTAAACAGGAAGAGTCCCATGTTAATAACAAGGTATTCACAGGTGATCCCTTCAATGCAGACTATTACCGCAGATGAAAAAGAAAACTTAGAAAGAATAATAAATGGACTCCTACGGAAGCATGTACTTGTTTCACTCTCCAGCACTTAAGATGACCTGAGAGCTAGGTACCAGAACAAGGGCCAATACGGCAATAAGAGTCACTTCTATCAATAGAAGAAAGAAGACAAGGAAGAAACTAAGATGCCAAAATAAACCTGTTTATGTTCTTTTTTAAGGACTAAACTCACTAAATATGGTTTCTAGTGACATCACAACAGTGAAAGAATTAATTTGTTCATCTTTTTAAGCCAAGCAATTACACCATCTGGATCACTAGACTTTGAAGGATAGATAAATAAATGGGAAGATTATTTCTGTAAGACAAAAAAGAGTGAGGCATGCCCAAACTGAGGTGTGCAACAGCATGGACAACACAAAACCAAGTAGAAAATGAATTCTGCTTTTCAAGCTAACTGAATAATTAGGAAACACAAAAAAAATCTCAAAGCTTTCCTGATAGTTAATTATCCGTGCTTCAGAACCTCAACAGAGAAGGAGGAACATGCTCCCTTTAAAAGTAGAATAAACATTGGCTTTTCACTGGTCAAAGACAGACACACCTCAAAGAGAAATATCTATTAATATTTTTGAAAAAGCAGTGATGATACTCTTCATTTCATTTAAATAAATTTCTTCCAGTTCAGACCTAGATTTTATAATGAAAGCATTTTAAGAGTCATAAACTACAAAGGTTTACAGTTTTGTCATTTAGCATGTGAGCACAAGTCAGATTCCTTGAGATGGATGTTGGGAATAACATTTGAGGGCAGAATCTTGTCAGAAATTCTTAATTTTTTTTTGTATGAAATTGTGCTGTGTGCTGTTAACATTTATAATGTCTTTTGGTTTCTGTCTCTAGCATGAATTTCAGCTAAACTTAAAAACATACATCTGAATACTTTATAGCACCAAAGAAACTGGGTTACTGTCTGAAGGCTACTAAAGACAGCTAAAAGACAATGCTTTGACATAATGGTGGAATGATTTTATAGGACACAGAACCATATGATGAAAAGCATCTATTCCTATGTATTCTAATATTTAAATAGAAGATAAAAGGGCTACTGAGTTAGAATTATCACTTTTAAATGAAGTGCAGAGTGTCCAATAATTATGCAAAATAAAAACCATTTAGTCTCACTATAGTAAAGCAATGACCATCATTAAACTACAGGTAATCAGCTATGGCTTTCTTTACATATCAGGTAATAAAAGGATTAAATTAAATCAAACTGTTACTATCAATTATACTTGCTTAGATTAATTCAATCTTACCTTAACATTTGCTATAAAATGGGACAGGTAAATATATGTTACTTAGCTTTTTAAAAAATGCATTTTTGTCTAGTTAGTCAGACGATTGTGTAAACGGAAATACAATGATAGCTTCTGAGAAAAATTAAGTTATATCCATTTTATATTACTTTGACTCAACATGCAAAATGTGGTCATACGCATTTTACCAACTCATTACTGGTTTTGTGCCTTACAAAAAACTACAGTGTTCACCAATCATAAGTGTTGAAGTCTTACATAATTTATTTCATAAATGCTCTGCAGGTATTTATGAGAAGTACCTGCCCATTTTTAGCAAACTAAGTGCTATATTGAATATTCATGTGCCACACAATGTATTCCAAAATAGGAAACAATACTTTCTCCTAAAATACCTGCTTGCACAAGTTCGCCTGTCTATACCTAATTTATACAACATATGCACACCACTCTCTCTATTTTATTTCTTCTACAGCCACCTAATAGGATTTTAGTACTCAAACTAGGATGAACTGTATCCCCATGACTTCCAGACTCTTAGTTTGACAAGAATAGCACTATCCACTGTCACAACACTTATAAATGTATATTTGCATTATCGAGTCCAAATCATACTGCTGCCTTTCAGGCTGGTAGAGTCCAATTCAAAATTACTTCCTTTTCTTCCTTTCAGGAACTTTAACCTCTCTCTCGCCCTTCACATTTCTTCCATTTATTTAGCATTAATCTACTGTTTGCTCTTCCACAAAATCACACCAGCGTGGGCATGCAGCCCTCCTTTTAACTACTTTCTACTTCATTAATGCTTCATTTTTTCCCAGTCTCCTATGAACTGCATTTCCATAGCATCCTCTAGGCTATTTGTTATCTTTTTATAATTTTCTATTACATGAAAAAAAGAGCAGAAAGAAGTTGAATTGTTCTGTGGATTTGAATGCAAATGTCAAGTGTAGACAGAGCAAAATTGCAACCTTGAAAACTCTGCGGTTTGTTCCTCTACCCATTACAGCAGTCAACTCTTCTTAAACAATATTATGTTAACTAAAGCTCACTTTCTCTCCCTCAGTCTTAGAAAAGCTGATTAAAATAGAGGGTTACCACTACATCTAGAGTAATTTTGAGTTATTTCCAGCTTGTGTAATGACTGGATTATTAGAAAGAGAAAACAGAAAGAGAATGATCTCATTATTCAATCCAGGCTTTCAAAAGCATATTGCAATTTATAAGCATACACCAATAAACATATTACACCAAAGCACATACACCAAAAAGAAAAGACTCCAGCTGCACTGAACATCAGTTAACTAAATAGTTTCAAATAAAAGAGACAAAAAACATATTGTCAAAGTGGTGGTGTTTTTTCTCTACCACATCAAGACGTAGGTAAGTGCCCAGCAGTACTTCCTCATGCAGCACAAGCATTTAGGTGCATAACTTCCACTGAATTTAACAGGTACTACACTCTGACCTGTTTGAGTATTTTGGACATTACTAAGCACGTCCCTGAACCATGAAAAGCCTGGCCCCATGAACCCAACTATCTGACTCATGGCCCTCAAAACTTTTCATATGCATGGCTCTAGTAGAGACAGTATAAAAGCAATGTACATCATTCATTTAATTGAAAACATTACATATATATTTAATTAAGACAAAATGGGAAAAAAACAGTATTATTTATTTAAAATGCTTAGAATAGAATACTTTGTGGAGAGCATCTGTTTCAGGATTAAATAATTCAATATCCATCAAAGAAATACTGGCTAGTCTAGAATTTTAAGTACCAGAAAAGGAATGTTCTGTATGTTCAGATATTATCTAATTGCAAACAAAAGTAATATGCCATACGATATATTCTAGATGACTCTATTTTAAGATACAACAAATAATATAGGTTTCCCTCAGATTATTACTGCTCCTGACCTAAAAAGTTTCTAAGATCCTGCTCCTGCTATTCATCTCTAACTATCAATAATCCTCCTACAGGATTTCTTAGGCTTCAGCTTATCTTCCTCCTCCTTTTTTCTCCTTCATTTGAAAATTTCTTTTTGCTTCAATTATCTTATATGTGAAAGTTCCCCGTCTTTGTATGTCATGCAACATCATTCTCCCACTATCAGCATCTCTTCTTTTGTTTAACATTCTGGCACAGAACTCTCCTTTTCTCTTCCCAAAATTAATATTCCATCACACTGGATGTGTATAAAATAATCTAAATTCTTCTTGCTAGAACCCTTACATTAAACATGCCGAACTGTATGTATAATGAGATGACACTCCAGTGAGTAGGGGTTTACTTTAATCAAGAGTGTAGAAAATATCTCATAAAATATTCAGAAAATAGAGAGAAAGTTTAAGGAAGGAAAAAAACATTTAAAACAAAAAATGGTAGATTGCAAATCTTATCATATGTTGCTAACAAATCAAGTGCAGACCATGTAAGTACTACAAATAAAAGTGAGGAAAAAATCAGAAACTGTCGACACTCAATGGTAGATAAGTCAACGGTAAAAAACAAATTGTAACGTAGGATGATAGAAATATTTCAGAACAATCCAGAGAAGAAGATAGCTGAAAAATGTGGCTAAAGAGGACAAAATCGCTAAAAGAACAAGTTTGAAACAGCATAAAATCAATAAACATGATAAAAAATAGGTTGAATGAACAAAGAGGTGCTACAAGTAGTGTTAATGATGGTGAAGGAGAAAAGTAGGGTAAAGATCTAGGAAAAAGATATAAGATATTGCTGAAGAGGAACAAGTGAAGACACTGGGTCTAACAACTGGTAACACAGGAATTACATGTAGCAAGAAATGAGGCAGTAGTTGGAAGCAAATTTTGGACAAGAGGAAGCGACAGTATTATCAAAACTTGAGAAAAAATAATTATAAAGAGATGAAGGAACAGCCAGGGAAATCAAGTGAGCTTGAAGAAACCGTGAAATATACATATCCAGAACCTTCAAATGGAGACAAGACTTAACAAGAATGTGGGAGAAGGACAAAACAGCAGGAGTATGTGCTTTGATTTGCCAAAATATTCAGTACAGAAACAAGTTGTAAGAAGCCTGACCTTATGAGTATTCTGAAATCAACAGGAAACAACCATGTTTAGGAAACAAATTATAATTTCTGTACCTTATGAGTCATAATTCACCAACTGTCTAGGAATTAGTTACAACACTAATTGTAAAACAAGGAGTACAAAAATATTTATTAGAAAGTTAAAAGAAGTAAATGCTTAAGCAATGAAGAAGAGCATGCCTGGACATTCTAGCTAAAATAAGGAAGGCAGATACAACAGGTAGTGTCAGTTGGGAAGTTTCATCCAGAAGACAATTGAAAGCTGATAACCCTGTGTTATTAAGCAAAATACTTCCATAAAGAAATCTCAGAGGGAAGGAGACACTACCGTCTCTAATTAAAGACTGAGCTCAAGGTCCAGGAGCTGCTTAACAGTATCAATTATAATGCCACTAATAACCAATTAAGGTTTGTGATTTTTCTAAACATTACCAGAGCCACAGCAATTTTTATTGTTGCTTTTAAGAAGCCTCAAAATTCTTTAAAAATAATTAATTCTAAAGGATTAACTCAAAAAACCACAACTTTTAAAGGCAATAACAAAAGACACTGGAATGTATTCAAGCTTGTTCTAAATCATATCCAAAGCAAGTGTATTCCACTAAAAAGAAGCCAAGCATTGTCACACAGAATAAAAGCCTGAAAAAAAAAACAAAAGGGAAGAGCAGGAGTGTAGGAGAGAAAAAAAGAAACCAAAACTAATAAAATTAAGAAGAGGAAAGATGGAAGACAAGAATTATTCAATTTAATAATATTACACAAGTTAATATATTTGTTATATATGAAAATACTGATGCAGAGAGGCAGACAGAATACAGCAACAGAAATTATCTCTTTAAAAGGTTTTCTTTTTAAACCCATTTTAAAATTCTTAGTAAACTAGCTGAATGCTCAGTGAAAACTTGGAAGTAAGAGAGCCTGAATAAGCCAACTAGGTGTCTGCATGTAAAACCAGAGCTGATCTTAAAGATGCCTCTCAAATGCAATTTGGAGAGACCTGAATTAGCAAGTCCATAAAGTGCTGTGCAGCACTTCAAGGCTCTTACTAGCTTGGGTCCAAGTACATTTGAACATTATTAGCCTGACAGAAAGGCACATGAGCTTAATATCACTCCCACCAGCCCTGACTGGCTTGGAAAGACCCCACATTCATACCTAGATTGTATATACAGAGGTGCTAAAATATACAGTACTAGCCATAGTAGTTAAGACAGCAATGCTCCACACTCAAAGGGTAGTTGTTAATGATTTGTACTCGTAAGAGAACAGTCACAGGTGGTGTTCTTCCGGGGTCTATTCTGGGATTTACACTGCTTAGCATCTTTATCAATGACCTGGAGGAGGAGACAAAATCCTTATCAATCTGGCAACACTAACAAGAAGGATGCAGTCAATATATTTGAGGACAGGGCTGTCATTTAGAGGGACCTAGAGAGGCTGGAGAATTAGGCCAACAGGCTAATTCAAGGAGCGAGGAGATATGTAAAGTCCTGCACCAAGGATGGACTAACCCCTGAATGAGTACAAAGCTGGGAGTTGCTCACTGGGGGGCAGCTCTGCTGAAAAAGACTCAGGGGTCCTAAGGACAGTTGGCTAAACTCCCCTGGTAGTGATGTAGGCTAACAGCGTACTGGTCTGTATTAACATGAGAGTAGCCAGTAGATTGCGGAAAACAATTATTCCCCTTTACCCAGCACTTGTTAGATCACCTCTGTAATACTGTGTCCAATTTTGGACCCCCACCCTCCCTGTACAAGAAAGACATTGAACAACTGGAGTGAGTTCAGCAGGAGGCTCCCAAGCTGTCAGGGGATGGAGCACTTGCCCTACGAAGAGAGCTGGAGGCAGCTGGGGTTGTTCAGCCTGCGAAAAAGAAGGATTCAGAGTAATAAGTAGCAGCCTTTCAGTATCTAAGAGGTGGCTGCTAAGAATGCATAGCCAGGCACCTAAAATTGGAGGGGGGGGAGCTTTAACTGGGTACAGGAAAAATAATTAATTATTAGGAAAATAATCTCAGGAACAAGTTGCACAGACATGTTATGAAATTTCCATTCTTCAAGGTTTTCAAGACCCAAGTGGACAAAATCATAAGCAACATGATCTGATTCATAGTTGACCCTGTTTTGAGCAGGAGGTTGAACTAGATGACTTATCTTCCAACCTCAATAGTTCTACAGAGCAGTTATACCCCCAGAGATTATACCTGTGATGTAACCTGCTCAGTGAAGCAGAATGATTTTAGCTGAAATGACTCCGAAGTTTTGATGAGGAACATCCTCTTTTTTAAATGATTCAGAGTTTTTGCAGAGATGCTACAGTTTGGGTGGGTTGTTAGGCCTTTGACATTACTAAATTTTCAAACTGTATTCATAATGCAGACAGATATTTCCATATTTTTTCAGTATGTGGGCATACTTTATTTCAAATATACTTAGTCTATTTTTTTGGACTACATTCTTAGGAATTTCTTACATGCCTTTTCTCATATTCTACCATTTTCATTATGATGCTCCTTCTACATATCTAAATGGCATAATTTTGTATAAATGTAGAGCCACAGACTGTGAAACAATATAATAGTATTTCCTTCTTTTTCTTCAATGCAGATATGAGTAACTAGCAATTAGCTAGCATCCATTTTTCAGAAATATTAAAAACGTAGACTAAATCCATGAACATGAAAAAAAGATTGAAATTACCTTCCTCCTTCCAAAAAAAATATGAAACTGATGATCCAGAAAATCTTTCCTCCTGTGCTGCTAATTATTTCAAAATTTCATTTCTTTGGGCCATGGTTTTGTTCTATACCTGCAGTCCTTCCTTCTTAACATTTCACTGTGTCTTCAAGCTTGAAATTTCAGTTTGATCAAGGATAATCCTCTTACAAGTAAGGTAACGTCCCAGACTGTATGCCTAAACATGGAGTTTCACCACTATGATGAAACAGTGCATGAAATTTAAGAACGTGGAAAAACACAGACTACTTTACAATATCAAAAATATTTCCAAAGTGGTCCAGAGGAAAAATTCAGTCCAAACAATACCTGGAAAAAAACTGGAAATGCTGTAATTAATAACTGTAATGTGGACAAGTGGAAAGAATAGGTGGAAAAAGAAAAAAAAAAAAGGATACAAACAAGAACTAAAAATGGAGACAGAATCCACCTTCAGGAAAATTGCTGGAAATACACATGGAAAATGTAGCAGAAATCAAGACATTCACTAAGGAGAAAGCTGATAATAAGTAGAGCTTATAAATGGATATGAGATCATACAATTGGCTAGTGGGAATAAGGAACACATTAGAAAATAAATTTGCTGGTAAGCTAAGATACAGATATATTAAGTTCTGATATTAAGCAACCAATTAATAATCAAGTATATACATAGGAATACAATAATAGTTATATTCAAATCACAAGCTTTCCTAGCTTGGTATCCTGTCTCTGACAAAGTTCAACAGAAGACGTCTAGTGAAAAACATAGGACCAAGGTGACTCCCTATAACACTTTCCCATAATACACCCTGTCATCTCCTCTAATTTCCAGGCCTCAGGGACTTCTTCACCCAGGGGAACTTTCATGTACCTTCATGTTTAACAGTCTTTCATGGACTCTTCTCTCATTAATTCATCTGAGCAGTTTTTAAATCTATGTAAGTGTTTAGCATTCAAAACATCCTGCTGATGTGCCAATGCGTTCTAATGATGTTTTAACAACACGCTAAAGAGATATGTATTTTTTTGCAGCCAGATGCCAATACAGAGGCTTTTATTTCTCAGTAAGTGCAGAGGGGTCAAAACATTTTTCCCTTTAACTAAAGTGTCAACTTTCTCAAATATTTGGTAAAACGTGTTGGAATTCTAATGTAGCCAATATCCTAATAGGAATAGGTGGAGGAACCCTGATCTGTGAAAACGAAGCGTTATTAAGACCATTACAGAATGATCAGACTGTTGACCCTGGTTTGAAAACCACCAAGGTGACTCAAGGAAAGAAACCGTCTCCCCAAACACTTTGCAATCTAAAGGTGATTATTACTGAAAAAGGTGTTAAGATTTATTCTGGGACAGAGAGGAAAAGGAATTTGGGGATGGTGTAAAATTGATTATGCGATGTTTTAAGCAGAATGAGGAAAAGCAGGAAGAAAGAGTCAAGGTGGATTTGGTAGGATCTGATGGCTGAAAAATTGGACATGAACCGGCAATGTGTTCTCGCAGCCCAGAAAGCCAGCCATATCCTGGTCTGCATCAAAAGAAGCATGACCAGCACGTCAAGGGAGGTGATTCTGCCCCGCTACTCTGCCCTGGTGAGACCCCACCTGCAGTACTGCATCCAGCTCTGGAGCCCTCAGCACAGGAAAGACATGGACCTGTTGGAGTGGGTCGAGAGGAGGGCCACAAAGATGATCAGAGGGCTGGAGCACCTTTCCTATGAGGACAGGCTGAGAGAGTTGGGGTTGTTCAGCCTGGAGAAGTGGAGGCTCTGGGGAGACCTTATTGCAGCTTTTAATATATAAAGGGGGCCTACAAGATAGATGGAGACAAACTTTTTACCAGAGCCTGTAGTGATAGGACAAGGAGTAATGGTTTTAAACTAAAAGAGTGTAGATTTAGATATAAGGAAGAAATTCTTTACAATGACAGTGATGAGACACAAAGAGGTTGCCCAGATAAGTTCGGGATTCCCCATCATTGAAGTGTTCGAGGTCAGTTTGGACCGGGCTTTGGGCAATCTAATCTAGTGCAAGATGTCCCTACTCATGGCAGGGAGGTTGGACTAGGTGAGCTTTAAAGGCCCCTTCTGATCCAAACTATTCTATGATGCTAAGTAAGGAAAACATAAGGAAAAAAGGTGCTGACCAGTGGCTGGTCCGTACATTTGTCTGGCCCCATGTTGTGTCTGATCACCACATTCTGCCCTATCTCATTAAATTTTAGTCCTAACTATTTCCCGTGTAATTATACTTTCCAGTCTGTGTGTATGTGCATGATCTGCTAGAGAACATCAGGCTGAAATGGAACCTCTGTTGGATAAGATTTCTCAGTGCCAGTCACTCAGGAGGGACTGCAGGCCTGGGAGGCCCATAGCTCTGGGTGCCAGTAACTGTATGAAACTGGGTCTGGGGCACAAGTTCCAGGTGGAAAGATTGAACGTCTGAAACAGATGTGTTGTGGATGGGTTTGGATGTGAGCAATACCAAACTCCAATCCTGATCAGTTCGACGAGGGGAAAAAGTTCAGGTTATCCATTGTGTTCGTATTTGTGTGCTTATGCTGGTGCTGGTAAAGAAACTGTTTTCTGTCTGTATCGATCTGTGTGGCCAGCCAAGTGCGTGTACCGCACGGTGTGCAATGTGTGCTTAGCCTCACCACTGGCTGGACCCCTGGGATGCAGAACCACAACAAGCTCACATTTATCGCACCAGGACAGGAGGCCCTGGGTCTTATAATGCTCCAAAGTTGGCTCTAGTAGACTACAAAAAAATCTTCCCTCCAATCTGAAGTTCATAGGTTCCAATATCTCTAATACAATTTCTAAGGTTACCCTACCAATAAAAGTATTTATCATAAGTAATAATATCTGAGGTGATGACTGGTTTAATCTCACAATCATTATATATGTAAATAAATGTAGTTTTCTAGTGTAAAAAAATAGCTTCTAGTTTAAAAATATTTCATTACAAAACTTTCCCAAACTATTTCCACATTTTCTTTCCCCTTTACAGCACAAAATAAACTCTCACGGCAACACCATCACCACAGGCAATAAGAATTGATCAGGGGTATGCTTATTGATACTGACGTATGCTGACAAACACTTTGACTAGTTTTCTCTAAGACTTCAAATGTGCTACACCACTGAAATAATTTGGTTTTTGTCCACAGGCAAAAGAACTGCCTGTTACTAAAGCACACAACCTTTGCTTCTACCTTTGAGATCCTAATAACTAACAATTCAAATTGACAGCACCAACCGGCGTCAAAATCTTATTGTGTCCTGAGGAACAGACAGAAGAGTCACACCTTAATTAGTGAGAGAACATTCCAAAAAAAGCAACTGCTTTCATTTTACCTTCTGCCATTATTGTGCTCTTTGATTTAAAACAATAATTAATTATGTCAATTTGAGCTTGGTATCCTTCTCTCACAATAAGCCAGTTGAGTAATAGTTTGTTTGACCACTAGCTCTCACTTCTGTGTTATGGCTGATTCCTGCAATCTTGACATTCTCTCCTAAGCACTTGTGAAATTTTAACCTAGTTACAGACAGTCTAAGCCGTACTTTTATCGCTGTCCCTGATATTTTCTTAGCTTCCTTCAGAAACTCAGTGAAAAATACTAGATGCAGTGACCTAAGCTGTATTTAGAGCATCTTTCTCTTAAAGTCTTGAGCTATATAGGCTTCTGTTAATCCTTGTTGCTCAGCTTAACAAGTCAATCGTGTTACAGCAGCAATAATTCCTTTCTTTTGTCAAGTTGCTAATGATGGAAGAACTAATATTTAAGTCCATGTATGTTCAAAGTTTTCTACCTGTGTAGTCTCCTCCATACAATCTACTTTTTAATTCCATACTAAAGTATAGATAGGTAAGTGACAAGGAAATCTCCATTCTCTTTGCAGCTTCATGTTCTTCCTGCTCCATGCTAGTCAGACCAACAAATGCAACTTACTTAATGAAATTTCATACTAATCATGCGTTTAACTGCACAATTCAAATTTCACATTCATCTCAACTGCAAAAGGGCTACCATTTCTTCTTTTGAGAGCAGCCCTTCTGGAGAAGGCCTTGGTGGATGAAAAGCTGGACGTGAACTGGCAATGTGTTCTCGCAGCCCAGAAAGCCAAACTTACCCCAGGCTGCATCAAAAGAAACATGGCCAGTAGGCCAAGGGAGGTGATTCTGCCACTCCACCATGGTCAGACCCCAGCTGGAGTACTGCATCCAGATCTGGAGCCCTCAGCACAGGAAAGACATGGACCTGTCGGAGCGGGTCCAGAGGAGTTCCACAAAAATGATCTAAGGGATGAAATAGCTCTCCTATGAGGACAGGCTGAGAGAGTTGGGGTTGTTCAGGCTGGAGAAGAGAAGGCTCTGGGGAGAGTTTTCAGTACTTAAAGAGGGCCTACAGGAAAGACGGGGATAAACTTTTTAGTAGGGTCTGCTGCAACGGCACAAGGGGTAATTTTTTTAAACAAAAAGGCGGCAGATTTAGACTAGATAGAAGGAAGAATTTTTTTTACAATGAGAGTGGTAAAAGACTGGAAGAGGTTGCTCAGAGAGATGGTAGACACTCCATGCCTGGAAACATCCAAAGTCAGGTTGGACGGTGCTGGCTTTGAGCAACCTGATCTAGTTGAAGATGTCCCTGCTCATTGCAGGGGGTTGGGCTTGATGACCTTTAAAAGTCCTTCCAACCTAAACTATTCTATGATTCTTTTTTTTTTAATATTGTGAAAGCTTGAGACTTTGATATTATAGTTAAAATAATATCTCTAAAAAGTACTGACTAAATGCTACACATTACTCTAGGAAATATTAAAGCTCTCAAAAATGTTTCATAGTCCTTAATTTATTTAAACACAGTAAGGAAAAATATTTAGTAATTTCTAATATTTTATTCTATTTACTTCACCTTTATAGAGATTTCACACTTCAATTGATTTGGAGTTACAGGTAAAAAAATCTTCTGCGGTTAAGATGGTCAGTTTTCACTTTTAAAATATTTTCGTATTAAAACAGCCACTTTAATATGAACTTTATATATAAACTTTAATAGCGTATATATAGTGCAATGAATGCACAAGTTTCCAACCCAGTCTACAATACTGTAAAATCAATTGTTCTCTGAATGACTGCTCACATCCACTCAGCATGAATTACTGCTTTATAAAGTACATGGATATTTTTCCCTTGTGCGCAACACAATATACTGTATCTAGTTAGAAAAAGAAGAGAAAGATTCATATTTTCTACTGCTTATTCAAATTTTGTGTAATAGAAATCTTATTTTTCTAATTGTGTCAAGATGTTATACGGAACAGTTCTCCCAAACAATTTTTATGAGCTACTAGTTAGCTCATACACCCTTGCTTTCTTCCTTTTATTTAAAAACAAAGGATTCCCAGTAGTTTCATAGTAGAATGAGTCATTCGTAATCTTTAGCCTACTTACTTGCGTATGTCCCATAGCATACATTAATGGTACTTATAATAACCAGCAACTACTACAAACAGCAGAAATTACAAGGTTGATTCCCACCTTAAAAACAACAAAAACAACAAAAATCTGCATTTAGATTACCATCATACTGTTTATTCATATAAGGACACATTCACAATTTTCTAATCTTGCAGTCATTGACTTTAAGACTAGATACTAGAAAAAAATTCAGCACATACTTAGACATATAAGTGCCTATAAACTCAGACCCAGAGTGCTGTGGTGGTTGCATCATTTGCTATATCAACTTCTGTCTCTCAGTAGAAATCGAGCACCACTATATTCACTATGAAATACTCAAGCGTTCAAAAGATTCTGAGTTCAAAATGCACATGCAGTGTTATCAATGGAAAACCTTTCTAAGTAAATTTCTCATTCCTAAAAATCAGGAAATGCTCTATTTCACACACACCAAAAAAAAAAAAAATTATTTACTTTACATAAAAGCTTCTTATGAACTATATGCAACTTGGAAAAGCATTATGGGTAATACACCATTACCTATTCCACGTCTTGCTAGATTTAACATTAACATTGAAGAAATCACAGCTCTTATATTTACAGTCAGTTAAGCTACCATGAAACACCTTTTTTTTTCCTAGATATCAATATCATAGTGTAACATAAAATTTCTGTATAAGCAAAGGACAAAAAGCAGTAAAGAAAAAAAGTCCATATTAGAAATTAATTAACTGTAATTACATTAGAGAATGGAGATTTTTTTTCTAGATTAGAGAGTTTGAAAAGGTTAGTAACACGGCTAACAACCATAATTATAAAATTAAACGCCTTAATTGCTAGTCTAAAATTGCATGCTCCAAAAAAGCCTTACCTTCAATAGCACCTAAATGGATGCCACAAAAATTGAACTAACCACTGAAAACTATTTCACTGACATTTAACCCCAGAAAGGCATGAATTCAGTGGTATCACTTCAGCTATCAATATGCAAGCTAAACAACACAGGCACATTAAAAAATGAAATCCATAAAAGAAGCAATTTCACGAAACTTTTTCAGGCTTAGAATTAAAATTAACTTAAGTCAGAGGCAGATCTTATTTTGGAGAGAGTGAGGTTCAAACCCAGCAGAGTTTTACAAATCTCCCTAAATCTTTGCTCTGATGTTCTGATATAGTGACATGTAATGGCTGCATAACATAGCAGAGGTTTAGGAGAACAGTATTGCAAAAAACCCCAGTGTCTATTATTATCAAGAAGACACAAAAAGATGATATTTGTTTGTTCTTGGGGATGGGTCTCAATTATTCCTCTGCATCTTTAGCATGTGTTTCATTTATTTATATTCACAGAATGACTGCTTTATTGCAGAATCACTATACAGACACTACTCTTATCACGAAACCAGATTACTCTCTTCTGTGTAACAAGGAAAATTAACGGGAATTTCCTGCTATTTCTTTTATTTTAAATCACTTTGTTAAAGAAAATAATCCAAACACTTGCTAAGGACTTTCTATTAATAAATAGCACATTTATTACACAGCAGATGTGCTGAGAAAACACCCACATATTTACCACCTAGTACACATTTAATTTATTCTTGCTTTCCTCTGATGATTGGCATTTATGACATAACAAATGTATTTTTATTAATTCTCCCTATGTTTAAGTACACATTGGACTCAGACGCAGCTTCAATTCGACAAAGGAGCTATGTAGGCATAACATGTCTGCTAAAGCCCCCTTACTTTACAGTTGCCAGTATATCTGCACTTGATGCAATTAGTCCTGGAAAAAAAGGTAGGAAGAATAAGCAAATAAAGACAGTATTCTATATCCAACCAATTCTCCTCAGCACCAGTGATGCCCTGTGTTCCAAAAGTATACATACTGTGAAAAGAAATTTAATCCCTATGGTGTTCATAGTTTCGTGGCTTTTGAATTTCTTAAAGGTATCTTTGCTCTTGTGTTTCCAGAAGCAGCTATCAGCACGATTCTTGTACCTTCCTTGTACCAATCATTATTTTTTACACTTCTCCAGAGAACATTTTTATTCATCTACTGACCAAATGAAATAGTTGCAGTTTTTAAACCCTCTCTTCTCAAGAAAATCTCTCCCTGTATTCATCGTTCTACCTGACTGTACGGTAATAGTAAATTTAATGAATTCACTTAGGAACTCTTAGGGTAACTCAGCTTGCTACTTCTTCTGTTCATCTGTTACTAATGAATTTTACATTCCATTAGACTGCCTATTCACCTTGGCTGTTTTTCTGGAGTTCCTCAGTCTTCCATGGTACTACCTCATTCAAATAACTTGATATTACATACGAAATTTGTCTCCTCTTCAATTGCACCATTCCTAAACAGCCCACACATCAGAACAAGATATTTATTTACTAAATTTCCATACTAGAAAGGACCCCTCAACCTTACTCCTTCATTTATCCAATCTCACCAGTCTCATCTTAAAATTACCACCACAGTATCTGAGTACCATCTGTACAAAATCAAGAGCAATAAGGTAATTTTAATGGAATTTACTTGGGAATACTTGTCTTGGGCCTAAACCACGACAATACTTGAGGTCTCACTTAATTTTGAGAAAGTCTTACTATAGGGATGAGTCTGTAATTTTTCTCAAATAATGCCAAAATTTAGATCTAGTCTGTCTCTTCTGGAAGATTAAAATATGCATTATTCCATTTTTCTTTATTTGTAGTAAACTTATAATCTTCAAATTTGTGCTGGACTGCTAGCTGCATCTAGCAAAAGGCCAAATCTTGGTTTTCTGCTCCAGCTACAACTATAGTTATTCAAAGAACCTATTTTTTCTAACAAGGAAGAAAAAGGTTTTAGAGTATCAAAAGAAGGGAAGTTTTTGACAACGAAACAAGGAATTATGACAGAAACTATTCTGCAACAGTAACATGAAATTAGTACTCTGATCATAAACTAAAGCCATCACTATTGTTCTGTTCTGTCACTACTTTGCACAGCAATTTATAACACAAAATAAAATGCAGTATGTCACATACCAGTGTCATGATTAGAGCAATACATTTTAGAACTGCAAATGATGTATACATCTCTTTTATTGTATAGAACAGCTAAATGAGAAAAAACATCTGATGAAGGAAATAAATCATGTGTGAAATTCTTGTGAGAAAACAATCTACTTGCTTTCATAATATATGTTATTACTAAGCAGCCTAACCAATTACAGAAGCAAAAGGTGACCCCGGTTTACAGCTGCCACATTTTCTTTAAGGCAAAATATGAGAAAAATACTTTCTATGTGCTATTAAAACTCAACTGTAGTAGATATTTTCTAGCTTAATTTCCTGCAAACTTTTCTTGAATCAAACATTTTTATTATGGGCTTTTATATGGTGAAATTAACCCCAATATAAATATTTTAATTCAAACACTAAAATGGATGTTACCACAGTGGAGAAAAATATGAATTTTTCTTTTGATCTAAATTTACTGGAAATGAATCATGGAATAATTTGGATTGGTAGGCACACATGGAGATCATCTCACTTAAACCATTGCTAACTTCATGGTTTGATCAGGCTGCTCATGACCTTCCTTAGACAAACTGTGAAAAAATCTATGCATTTATTGTATCCCATGTCTTCTTTGAAACTTTTATTCTGATTTTTACATTCTTCAGGCTAGAAAGACCATAGGACTTTCCTGTATCATACCAGAACACAACTCACTTTCTTTATGTATATTGTTCTGGAGGAAGAGATTGTAGATACACTAAACTGTTAATTACACAGATTTATTTTTCTGTGCATGGGAAAAAGAACACCCTTCTGTTTGAAAGTACCAGAAATTTTAGAATTCAGCTTACATTTTTCCAAAATGCATTGCTAGTTGCCCATTTTTACAGAAAGCAAAAATAAAAGAATTCTTCTCTGTGATGCTGAGATTATAAAAATATTACACAACATTGTGTAGCTTCAAAAAAAAAAAACAAAAAACAAACAAAACCCCCAAAAAACAGCTGAGGATTTATTTATTTACATCACCAAGTGGTGAAAATTAAATAGTAATGTGGCTATTTTTATAACAAATTTCACAATATCTCAGGGAAAGTTTTCTCTCCAAAAAGCTCTTTTAGCTAAATAGATTCAGCTCCAGCTCTGGTAGGGGTATTTTTGTTACTGAATTAGGTAACCCTTCTCAGTTAGTAGTAATTAAAACGCTAAAGCCAACATAATGTTTATGTGCTCCACTTCTGCTTCACGAGTGAAGACAAGCCAGTAGTATCAAAGATGGAAATGTTCGGGGCTGGGGGGGACAATAAAACATGCTAAATCTCAGACATAATTTATACATTTATAATGCCCAGGAACCAAGAGTGTTGGGAATAACTCCCAAGAGACAAGACTTTCTCAGGCATAGTTGGTTCTCAGTCATCCATAGGGAAAAAACAAATAACCTGGATAATCTCTAATGTAATCTGGATAATCTGCTGAGGTTCCCCAATTATTTGTTCTGTTTTCCTCACAAGGAAACGTAGGCATTGAAGAGGGCAGTGAACACAACCTGCAGTGCAGACACTGTAGGATACATGAGGGACAGACATTTTGCCTTTTGACTCCATACCATGTGAAAGCAGCCCATTTTCAGACCCCAGCAGAACTTTGAAGTCATATGGACATGTTTTTTGCAGCATTGCATTTAAGATAATACTGCCCTATAGTCCTGAGCTGTTTGTGCATGGAATGAACTTGGTGATTGTCTTACAGCAGTACCAACAAAGTGACACTAAGTTACTGACATAATCTAGTCTAACCTCCTACAAATCACATAACTTCAGTCCCTGAGCTTGACCTACTGTTGAACTAGAGCATATAGTTCAAACATTTTAATTTTTTTAATTAAAAAAAATTAAAATATGGAGAATCTTCCATTGCAATATTACAATGCAGAGTCAAAAGGCCACAACAAAAAAGGGGTTGCATTTTTAGTGTAACTGATTGATGCATACGATATGAAGAAAAAAAATGATCTCCAAAGAATGTCTCCCAGTATCTGTAACTTGAAACCCAGCAAAACCTCTCATTGAATAAATTTTAAAAAATAAGACAGCATATCTTTTGAAGAGACCAAATTGAGATATGTATTTAGGAAGAAGATTTAGGAAAAAGACTAACCAAAACTTAATTTAGATTTCAACTGTCTTAAAGTATTAACTCCTCATATATAAAGAATTGATTTGTGGTTTGATTTATATCTAAGACATCACCAAAGACACAAAATAAATGTTGACAGACATTTTTCCTTTTTTTAATTTAGTGGGTAAGCTCATAGAAAACCTTTATTAGATAGCATTCTTCTTGAAAGACTGACAAACAGACTTGGGGTGGGGGGTGTAAATATAAAGAAAAACCATTTAGACTTTAAGATAATAAAACAAACAAAGTTTATCTCCTTACCCTTATAGTAAGAACTTTTATATATATATATCTAGAAAGCAAGTGAAAGGAAAAGTAGGAAGGAGCTGTTTCTGTACAAAAAACATGCTGTTTCAGGATCCTGTCGGAGAAGACGCTTTCTTGTCTTCATTTTCCCTCTACCTGAACTGTTGGTCTTCCTCTTCAGCATTCTACACTCATTTAGCTGTATGTCTAAATTCCCTACGGGTCCATTAAGTATGTTGCTAGGCAAACAGTCCAGCAGCAACTGTAAAACAGGAGGTTTGGATGGGAGCCAGTTTTATAGGTCACTACACTGTAAACCTTCACATCATTAGAGAAGAAACCAGTCTCGCTAACTGCAACTATTACGATTGGTATTCTTTCATTTCTCTGAAAAGATTGAGAGTCATTCATACTACACTACGTTTTCATTAATGGGTATTTCTAAATCAACGGCATCAATGAGTATAGTATTTTTCCATATAGTAGAAGGTTATAATTCCCTACTCATTGGAAGTATTAATACTATCTATCAATTGTTTAGAAATAATACAGTCATAGCCATGCTAAACATGTACAATTACCATGCAAGGGACTTCTAGTTTACTAACTTGAAAAGCACATACAACATAACAGAGGACTTAATCCTACATAAGCAGTATGTATTGTGTTTTCTTTCTTTTTTTTATTTTAATGACAATAAATCAAAGCAGACCTATTCACACAAAATTAGCCAGCTACCACATTATCAGATTCAGGAACGTGCCAAATAATACAGACTGAAGTATTGTTTCTTTGCTGTAAAGTATCATTATCTTGAAACTGAGCACAGAAACTCTTCAGAGTGATCCTTATACTAATTCAAACACAGAACACTATCTGAGAATAGCAAACTGCAGAGTCCTGCTGATGTGACCACAATGCATTACCACGTGGAAGAACTGCTGCTCCAATTAGTAAGCCCATAAAGAAATAAATACGGTCCCGGAAAGGAGAAGATTTCAGTATTATTGTTCTTACAGGCTGGAAAAGCAGCAGTGAAAGAAAGCAGCACGCAGAATTGAACAATCAAGGCAGATCCACAAGAAATATCTATGGCTTGGACATGTATATCTTAAAGTTTCTTTAGTTACTATTGGAGCATTTCTGAGATGAAGAAGCAATGTGAAGCAGAGCAAAAGAAAAACATTTCCTCTGTTAAGTTTACATATTTAAAGGAAAATATATGTGTTGAAATATATATTATTGTAACTGTACATCACAAGAGAAATGTCATTCAGAAAGCAAAGCACTCACGATATCAACTAGTTCTCCAAGTTTCTCTGTCCTTGTCTGTTCTTTATCAGTAACATTTTAAATTTTATGGTAGTAAAAGCGCACCAGTAATCTCCAAACTTTATGTTTCAGGTAAAAGAAAAAGAAAAACGGTTTGGGACATAAGAAATGGAAATGCATAAGCTGAAAGATCACCACTGTCAAAGGTACAGAGATTTAAGCAATGACAGTAATTCCAGGGATTTCTCATCAGTATGGAGTGCAGGGAAAATAGTGGCAACATTTTTCCCAATTAAGCCCTAGATAATCTTCTGTACCCCCAATTTGTTGGTTGTATGATTTTTTTTCAGTCTTAACACGATACTCTGTATACATTTACTTCTCCAGAAGTCCAAAAAAATTTCAAGCAAAGAAATTGATTTTTATAGCACTACTATAATCTTGAAAGAAGGTTTAGAATTTGTCTACTACTTATCCTGTCAGTTCTTGAGGAAAAATATCATCAGACAAAGCTATCAGAATTATTTAAAATCTCTGACGCATATATGTTTGGGCTTGAACAGGCAAGATGGAAACTTATGCTTTTAGTTTTACAAACAACAACTTCCTTGTGTTATCTGGGCTTTTTTTGAAGAAAGATTATCAGACGTAACTCACAATCTCTCACTGATTCTCCTCAAGCAAGTTCTTAAATCCGTCTAATCTATGTACGTAAACAAAGATGCCAGAAAGGCTCATTAAAGAACCTCCTTTTACAAAACCCTGAGAGCTTAAAAAAGCCTGCTGGTACTAACATGTTTTTCAACTGCTCTTAAAAATTTGGCACTATAATTTGTATTAAAAGGACAAAGATTAGGTACCAGATACTAGTAAACCCTATGTTGACATAAGCTTCAGAACTACTGACAAATTGTTAAACTGAAGGACAAAGGCTGATACCTGACATTTGCTAGTTTTATGGGAATTCTGTTAAGAAACTTGATCTACATGATGCAATGAGAAAGCAACTCGGCAATTGTCTCTTAATGTCCACTTAAGAAACAGAACCATCAGACTGTTGGTGGTGCACTGCTTTTTTCATAGACAAATGTCTGGGCCTTGAGGGCAGACAGAGGCCTTAATGTCCCTGCTTGTCTCCCAATGGATGGACTTTGGACCGTCACTGTGGCCTGTCTCCAGCCCTGTCTCTGGTCCCATCCGCTTTTGCTGCTGGCGGGACTCCTCTGATGGCCCCCAGCCCTGGCTCATCACTTGCTGTGTGGGGAGCTGTCGACAGACCACAATACCAGATCCTGGCTCTGCTCCCATGTTTGCACCCCTCGGTGAGGGCAGAGGGTCGAGAAAAACAAACAAAAAAAATCATAAACATGAATTCGTGAAAGTTAGAAGTTGTAATGAGGCAGTCCATTTTGTCAGAACTTGAATAGCCCGAGAAATCTGTCTTCATTGAAAATCATACCAACAACGAAGGAATTAAACAACTCATTTCTGCAGAGATGCAGTCTACTTTTTTGGTACGCTCTTAATACGCATAGACAAAACCCATATCATGAAATTTTTGCAAGTGATTTTCTGCTGTCAGTGCATCACAGAGGTGCCTAAAGTAGTTCTAAATGGGCTACTCGGTTGCTGAGATAACATAGTCCTGTTAGCACAGACACTGCATAATGTACTCAGACCATTAGTTGTAATACATTTTTGAAGATAGTGGTATATTTAGGAATTACTTTTGATAAGCTATATCAACCTGAAGAATCTCAGTTGTCTCAAAAAGGCAATCCCATTTTGGAACACAACAGGACAGGATAATTTGAACTTGTATAAAGAAATAACAATATCTTCTCTAGACAAAAAAGATGATAAGTAATACATACTTTAATAAAGCATAATAGATGCAAGCCTTTGCATGCTACAATAGTAAATGGAGTACACTGCTACTGTCTAGCATATGCTGCCTAAATCAATAGAATTTAGAGGAAAAATAGCTTTCTAAAAACAAACAGTCAAACACACTCACCTAAATCAATATCAGAAATAACAGATTTACCATGCACTTCATATTCCTAAAATGGTCTTTATGAAAGTTTAGAACTAAAACCAAACCACAACCTAGCATTTTCCAAAAAAATTTAGATAATGGATGGGAAGAGTGAGAAGCATTAAAACGAAAATAATGCACTCAAAATGTTCAAACCAAACACAATAGTTCATACTACACAATTATATCAATGGCCCTAACATTTTTTAAAAATCTGTAAAGATGCTACAAAGAAATGTAATAGAAATTTATAGAAAAACATTCCTATACCATACGTACTTTTGCTGAAAGTTAAGAATTACATTAGCATTATGCTTCACGTTCTAAAGAATACAAGTCTCTTGTCCTTGATTGCATTTTGATATATTTCCTCCATCAATCACAATGAAATTAAGAAAAACAATAAATTTGTATCCTGTGTCTCCCCACCAAAAAAGTAAACTTCACTACATACACAGAACTCTGCTGATTAAACAGTTAAATTTTATCTTGCTTCTCTCCATAACAGGCCAAATTAAAATATTAATCTCACAAATGTTGGCCATGTGGTAATATGAGGGGATAAACCCATCACTAAGTGCTTTTACTTATAGATGCAGCTCTGAAAATCACAGATTAAGCTGAGTTAAAAGTTGGAGGCTTGTAGCCATAAGTTTCAAATCTCACCATAAATGAGATTCCAAAATATTATGTTTGCTACATGAAATGATAAAATTGACATACTAGACAGAAGTTATTTTTAATCTGTAGTTGTATTCATTTTGGGAAATATTTGGTGTTTTGTCTTATTTTTTTAAAAGACAGTTTTTATGTTTACCAATTTCCATGTTTAGTAAAATGAAAACACAGCAAACATATTTATTTGTAAAGCCTTGAGGTCATCTTGACTTTGCCAGCTGCAAGAGAAACTTAATCCAAGCAAAAACTGAAGTGCTTTTAAATGTAAAATGTGCTTGCTTTCACATGAGCAAGCAGCCCGCAGGTAAAAAATGCCTGCCATGGACTCAAAAGATAATGGTGGGATTTCAAGCTCTCTTTTCAGAGTATTTGTAACTAAATTTGTTGATCAGAAGTCCACTGAATATCATAATGAACAATACGTGATGGGCACAGATGTGAGATCTGACAACAGGATGCCATTTTCCCGCTCACATTTTTTTTAAATTAAAAAATGTAACCATTTCCTCTCACTGCTGATGTTACGTTGGATAATTTATATTTTGTGAAAATGCAGAAAAAGGAAGGGGGAGGGGGAGAACGACAGAATAATGATAACACATTGCCTAAAGAATGTTTTTGGCCTGAAAATATTAAGATATTTTACAAGAGTTGCCACCATCACTGTGAGCATTGCTGGCTTGGACTGAGCATTTCTGAAACCGAAAGCTGCTACCATGCAGAATTTAGCCTATGTAAAATTAGACTGAGTGGCACCATCAGTGAGGAGACAGTGTAGATAAAAGCCTACAAAACTCATAACTTGATTGAGAATATCCAAAAGCACCTTATCTTTCTAGCAAACAGATGGAGGCAGAGGGGTAGCAGAGAGAATATACAGCCATCAGACACTGACAGGCATTCCTGATTTTCTGTGCTCAAGACCTGAACATCACATAATATTGCATTTCCAGTCCTGCATCACTGAAAGACTTCAGTCCATAAAGATGTAAGTATAACTTTTATGCCATTAAAAGCCCTTTTAACCTTTCAGCATAGCACAGACATTTTTAGTGTATGTATACATTAGGCTTCACAGATTTGGACTGAGAGGCTTGGGGATTTTTCTTATGCTCCAGCAAGAAGATACTCTACGGTTTTCTTAGGCATTTACTACTGTTATTCGAACTTCTTCATTTGTTAATTTGTATTTTAACACCTATATAGTTGGTTGAATAAAACAGGAGCCTTTGATATTTATGGTGTCAGATTATTTTTGTTCAGTGATACTGGGACAGCCACCAGGAACTAGTCGACATGGTGGCAAATCAGAAATGTTCCAAGAATCAATTCATATCATAAATCCTGCTAAATGCAATTGCTAGACTTACTTCACCCATAGTTCTTTGCCTTCTGTTATTTAGCAGATGTTAAAAAAAATCGAGAAACTCTAATCACTAACTGAAAACTTGATGAGTAGTAATTAACAATTACTAAATCCAAGAATTTTTACAGTTCCTTTAGAACTATGTGGATAAAGAATGAAAACATATTCAAAAACAGTAGCCCATAAGTAAACTGCTAAAATATTTAAGAATGTTTTTAAATTAATTAACAGTTTGAAATATATGCCTTCATTTCTGGATACCGACCTTTCTCCTACTCATTTGTTCCACCTAGTCAAACCTAATGCTGGGAAACAGATGAGTAAGTAATGATTCACCCAGGTAGAAACATGCTATATGGATGAGCGTGTGTTTCACTCCACTAAATTCAGGGTTAGTTACATATAACTGAGGCATGAATTCCACAAAAGATGAAATTTTTCTCACCATTGATGAGAAGGAGGATAGCACATATTTTATTCAGGATCCTCTCTATGCACTTATACTATTCAAGCAGTATATTTAATTCTTGCATGGTTGAGAACGTCAGAGACACACAGATGGAAACTAAGCAGCTACACAGAAACAGTAAAATATCAAAGGTACGCTCAGGTTAGATCACAGTATTCTACAGAAGATCTTTACAATACGTAAGAGGAAAAATCTCTCTACTAGGTCAAGATTTTCATTGACTTCAGCATGACAGCATTTCATCCTGAAAAATTAGTATTAGAGGAATAAACATTTCCCTGGTTAGGTAGCCCAAGTTCTATACACAGATCAATCTCCCCTTGGCTATCATTCCCTGTTAGTCATGCCTCCTAGCTGAGCCATCAGTAGAAACGCCAGAAACATTTCACTTACTCTGCCAAAATAATTTAAAACTGGTTCTCCCTTTTCCCCAATCTGTCTAATTCTTCACACTCTCCCAGCCTTACTCTTCCCAGCTCTAACAGGCCTCAGCCTCCAAATCCAGCCAATACACACCAAATAAATTTACATTTGTACTTAAAAAGCTAATTTCACACAAATCTTAGATCATATGAAAAATGAACTGTTTAACCTTTTGGTAGTAGGTATTGGCAGCACAGTAAGAAAGTTTATTCTGCTTGACAAATGCTTACTATGACTTTACCAGAAATCAATTTTCAAGTAAGACTTCAAAAAACTGTTGTTACATCGGTATGCATAAGGGAAAATTGCTGTCAGTTGGATCGTGTAGCCTTATTCTGTTCACCCACTAAGATTTTTTCTGTGGTTACACTAAGCAGGAACCCAACAGATTTTCTAGGAATCTGGGTATTCAGAAACTTCATATGAAGACAGATATGAGTTCAGATTACGAAGTTCAGATTTTTTCAAAAAAATACGAGATTTCTGCATTAGAGACTACAAAATTGATGCTGAACTAAATCTAGGTATAGAAAAAGTAAAATAGGAATGTGTCTAGTCAGAGTGAAATTTGTCTGATTTAAGGTACCAGAAAATGATCCATGTAGCCACGACCATCATTGTTCTGGCAAACTTAAAACTTTTTTTTTTTTTTAATTCATTCCAGATACTCTATGAATAAGAATCTACAGTTGCTATGTTTTCAATAAATTCCAAGGGAATCAGAATTTCAAAACAAACATTCTCCTAATGTTTGCAATCCAATCCTTGCACGACAAGGAAAAAGGGCTATGAAATTAAAGCTTCATAGCCAGGAAAAAGAAACTCCAGTATTCTGTTTTCATTCTCCAATCTGAAATAAATATAACCATGAAAAAGCAATAAATAATTAATAAAGAAAAAACATAATATAACTTTGGCTTTTAAAATTATTTTATCTCCAATGCTTCAATTGTCTTCTTAAAACTGAAGAACAACAGAAATATTTTAATATTATCTTGTGAGATACTACGTACTGTATCAAGTGCTGCAATACACCTGCTGACAGAAATGAGACTCCAGGGGTCACCGGTAAAGAGAAAATTTGCAGTATGTGCTATCTATAAAAGTCTAGTCAAAGAGAATATTTTATACAGTCAGAAATAACTTCTTAACATTTTGCACTCAAACAAAACAGTCTAAGCCTATATTTTCTAACCTTATAATGATTCTTGACCAGTGCAGGTAATTTTATGAAATATGTTACATTTACTGTATTAAGTCACTACAGTAGAAGTAGGAAAGATCACAGTCAGAGTAACAGTTAAGGGTAGCAAATTAAGCATATTTTTATTAGATTAGCTCTTCTTGTATTCTTTTATTGGACACTATAACATTAAAATAAAATATGAAACCAAAAGATTCCCTGGATGACATGTTCTCATGATACCTCTTGACTACTGTCATTCAATATTCCCTCCATGTGACTGAGAGAATTAGCAGATTTGAGGGGTTTTTAATACTAACCCACATAAACAATTAACATAAGTGATATAAACTATTTTCACTCTTTTCTATACAGTGCTCCAATATGATTCTTATTACTCTCATTTGACTAAAGACAAAAACTTGAAAAAAACTGAAACCATCACCCGAAAAAAATGTATTTTTGTATTTGAGATGCAGCACACTTGCTAAAGCTGCCAGTTCCACCTCTGCATCAGTAAAGAGCTGGTATATTCTTAAAGACTTTTCTTTCTTTGAAATAAGGCCTTCTAGTCTGAACTAACCTCAAAAACAAAAGACAAAAGGTCCCCAGAATAAACTACTTTCTCCAAGTTGTTTCAAGTCCTCTCATGATTTCAGTCCTGACTCAGTTATCATGCTATTAATATTAAAACATATCTCAACCTCCAATGAGAGAATTTTTGAAGGAACATTTATAATAAACCAGGATAATTTTTGGAAAATGTATACTATCAGGATCCCAAGAGCAGAAAACAGTTGTGAAGTAGCTCTGCCTGTTAAGAATAAGTTTCAGAGGAGCTTGAGTAGTTCTTTCATGGCAGATAGGAAGATAAAGCCCAGCAATCCTTCCTGCCATAGATCAAGATTGTTAGCTTTATAATTAACGCCAAGAAAATTTAGCTAAGTCAGATAGCAGAAGATGAGGAACCTAAGATTTATTTATTATGTTTCAAAATGTATCTTGGGAATCATACTTCCAACTTCTTCTCTAACTTGGCTAGACTAACTGCAGGTCAGACGACAAGACATCTATATGAATATCACTAATATTACTTAATCTAGAAAAAGATGATACTTTAAAACATATCACTTCAGCAACAGCAGGAATTGACTTGTTAGCAAGGAAAAAGGATAATGTTAAATATTCAACCATGACCATCGCCTCTCTAAATTATTTTCCTAGCAGCTGCCATTCTTTGGGAGATGGAGAACCCAAATATCAAAACACTGTGAAACAAAAATGCTAAATACAGTTAAGTGAAGAACTTTTGGTTTTCAAGTATCTTCCTGGAAAATATACCAAAGACAAAATTAACACAGTTAAAGTGGAGTTAATGCAGAAAGACTTATTCAGCCAAGAGCCAGCAATACTTCAATATGTGTTTGACATTTGTAGAATACAAAATTTAAATAAACAAATTTAAATAAATAAAATAAACACTTCAAGGTGTCACTTCCCTTGGGCTGTCTGCATCTGTTCCTTTACACTGAGGAATATAGCTTACCTTACAAACTGCTTTTGTTTAGAACCCAGCAAAAAGGAATTCTGCTTCAAGACTGGGATAACAGGCATCAGCACAATACTAATATCAATACAAACACGACAGGCTGATCTATCAGCCTTCCGAAACACCGTGATTTTGGTGGGTTGGGGAAAGAACATATAGGATACACAGGTGCTTTGCAGATTAGCTAATATAAAAAACAAATAATTGTCCACTGAGAGTTAGTATCTCTTTCTATTTACAGCATTGATAATTCAATATTCATTTTATTATGTATAATCCAATTTTTAGAAGACAAATCATTTAAACTAAATAATGAAACAAGAATCTCAGCTTTAATTAAAAAAAATCCATTCCTCCTCATTAAAACAAACAAACAAACTGACACACACAAAAAAAAAAAACCCACAAAAAAAAAACAAAAAAGAACTCTGGGGGGAAGGGGAGGAGCATCCTGAATCCTTCAGGAAGATAATTCCGTGGTTCTGCAGGAGCATTCTAGTGATTTTTGAATGTTTGGGGCATACATTATTCTCTCAGTCAGCAGAAAGGCACACAGATTTTGACTTATGGCTTGTTATTACTGATTGTATGGACTTTAACAAATAGAAAATGAAATAATCACCTGCATAAACACTGACACTGCATAGATGTTTAATCTCTGTATGTTAGAGAGCTGCTAAAGACAAAACACAGTGCAATAATCAAAAGCATTAAAACTCCCTAAAATCCTTTTGAAAAAGGAAAATTAATGATTTCTTATCATCAAATTATTGTTGTTTCCTTTCTTTCTTTCATTTTTTTTTTAAATTAAATCAGCATCCGTACGATTTCCAGATGGTTTGTATCTGCTATGTGAATTATCATCCAGATTTGCTACCTGAAGATTGATGAAGAAAGTACAACACTTTAAAGACCTAGATATAGTCACGGTGTTGTCTAAGAGGGAGAGGGGAAGGCTATGAAGTCACTTCCTGCCTTGTCGTGTAAAGCAAGCGTGCGGTAGAGCAGAAATAGCGGGGAGCAACTTCTCCCTCCCTCTGCACACTAGTATGTCTGCCCTGCAAATACAGCTGTTTCAAGAAATACAAAGTGGACGTTTGCAAAGCTAAGAACACTGCCAGTGTAATGAGGTAATGAAGTAATTTTTGGTTTTCCTTATGTACAGCTAGGCAAACTATTTCAGAGAATCATTTTAAAAAAAAAAAAAACAAACAACAAAAGCCACGCTACCAAGGATGAACGACCTTTTGAAAAGTAGAGCTGAAAAAAGGTTATTATTTTCCTGTCTTTATCTCCAAACTAATGGTCTCTTCCATCCATTAGGACTTAAAATACATCTGCAACCTCTCATTACGGAAATTCAGGAAAAAGGAACATATGAGTCAGTTAAAAAATTTGACAAGGTTAAGAAAACACGAGGAAAAAAAACAACCATGGAAAAAATGCAAACTGGTGTAAAGATTTCATGCTAACTTACGCATCTGGATGACTCAGTATTAGTTGAATATCAAACTGCAATTTGCTCAGCACTTACAGTTTTGGCTCCCTGTATTTCTAGTACAAAACGATAGACAGTCATGCAGCAACAAACATGCACATACCTATTTACAATCCATACCATCAATCTAGCTGTATGCTGGGTTTTTCCCACTTAGTGAAATTTATTTCTAAAACATCCACTTAATACTTGAACCGGATGCCTAAACTGCTGTATTTTCACATACGTCTGATCAGAGTTATATTTAGCCATCATCAAAGAAGGCCATTACTTGGGCTGTCAGGCTAGTAAAAGCAACAAAATATGGCAGGAGGAGAGCAGATCTGAAGCATCACCCTCCCGAAGGAGGGCACGGTGCTGACGGTAATGAAACTAGCTGGCAGTTTATGGGGCACATGGTTGTGTAGTTGCTCTCACATATTCCTTCCACAGCCAAAGGAGAGAGACGCTGAGCAGGCAGTGAGTTGCCTGGTGGTCACAGGGAGAGAGTGAAGCACCTGTTATGTCCCCTTCTAATCAACGTCCCTACATCGTTCAAAGGCATGGGGTACAACCATCTGACATTGGTTTGCAGAGGTGGCGATAAAGGCAAGCACAGCTGGCTTGTTGCTGGGGCAGTGAGTTCACTTAAAAGATGCCAACGGAGAGGGTAGGGAGGACAGAGAACAGCAGCTGTTCTGCTTCAGCAAAATTTTACTATTCATTAGATGAAGGCAAAATAAAGCATTTTATCTTTCCTCTCAAGGGGGCAAAATTCAATTTTCCCAACACTGCTGAGTAGCGCCAAGATGTGACACACCTAAACTAATGAAGCCAAGAACTGTTGCATTTTTAAAACACACATTATCTACACTTGGCTAACAGCCTATTCAGTGATACTTTGTATCACTGTATAATTACAAACCTATAAAATCTCCATTAAATTCACACCAGTAAACATTTCTTCGAATTGAGTGAAATAAAGCATTTTGAGGTATGTTACTCTCAGCATTTATCATAGATATTAGAAATATATTCATCAGACCAGATTACAAAAAAGTTGTAATTCCAAACAATCAAAGTAACAGAGCACTTAATTGCCTCATACCAATAAAGGAAAAATGATGGCAGAATCAATTAAAAATATATTAAACAAATGTATTTTAGGTGCAGCACCCCACCTTCATTTTAGTGCATATTTCCTTGGGTTTTATGAGCTTGCTAGTTTTACATCAGAAACTAGGGGACATAAAGAGATAAACTATCGCCATTGCCTTATGGATTCCGATACAGCCTAGAAGGTAAAACCAGCCAAAAAAAACCTCATAAAATATATAATATACTTTTTGGAAGGGATTCAAATTTTTCTTCAGAATTACTTCCCCTTTTTTTCTCTATTCACAAAAATTTTGATTTTAAAAAAGTCTTCTCTAGATGAGAAGCACCAAAATGTCTGTTTCCTAAAGCACTGAATATTTAAAATGTTCCTGGAAAGTCCTGATAAACGACAGGGATCATTTGTGAGTGTCATATCTTTCTCAGTCTCTTCTGCTTTAGAGATCTTGGAACCTGATCTTTTAATTGCTGAATGCCAAAAAAAAAGGCCCCTATGACAAGCATAATGATTCACCCAGAGTGCAGCTAGCTGTAAATTAGTTAAGAACAAAGAGGAGTGGAGGACTTAGGAAACTTGCATCAGTCTTTTTGCAGGGTTTGTACTTTTGTTGAACGGATGCAGACAGATGTTCTGATTTCCCAGAGGATGTCAAGTCCACAGACCCATCCTCATCGTATCACAGTCACAACCTACAAAATTTCAAAAGTTCTGGCAGATCTTTCCCTGTTATGCTCTCTCCATTAAAATATTCAAGACGTACAAGAGGGAACATTAACAGTTTGTGCAACGGGAATACCTGGAATCAAAAGGCTCCTCATATACATCTTCATGCTATCAACGACAGGTGGCAACTTCTAGTTTCCAAACTCTCACTTATATTAAAATAGAGGAATTATTTTCCTTTTTTCTTAAGCCACATAAAATGTTTAAAAACCAGAGTAAAAATCATGGGTGAGAATATTATGTGTAATTGTATAAACACACACAATTATTTACAGAAATACACGCACATTCACAGAGTCACAGAATGGTAGAGTTGGAAGGGACCTCTGGAGATCATCTAGTCCAACCCCCTGCCAGAGCAGGGTCACCTAGAGCAGGTTGCACGGGAACGCGTCCAGGCAGGTTTTGAATGTCTCCAGAGATGGAGACTCCACCACCTCTCTGGGCAGCCTGTTCCATAACTTTATCCAGTACCAATACAACTGCAAAATCATGATTTAGTAGCTCTGCACAAATATTGAACACTGAAAACTCAACCTTCACAAGGAAATATTCACAATTTGATTATGTTGTTTTATTAAATACATGTAGGGAAAATAATCAATTAAAGAATTTGTATATGTCACAATCAGGAAAAGAGGCCACATTTCCAAGACACACAAGTATTCCTGAGCTATTCATGCAGACATCATTAAAATTTAAACTGGAAAATACAAACATGTAAACAAAAAAAGCATCACTGAGCCACAAAAGTGCAGGGAATCACTCATGCATCTTGTTTAAGACCTTAGATTTAAGCCAAGGGGAGTAGACGCAAGACTTTCCAGGTTTCTCGAGAAGAAATACAACCATCTCCAAGCATATAGAAGTCTGCCCTCTTCCTTCCCTCCCTTCTCTTCTCTCACACAAAAAAATAAATAAAATCCTATCCAAAAAGTCCAAATACATTCTAGTAGTAAATCCTTTGAAAAGATAAGATTATGTCTGAAATCAGTGTATGTTACGCTGCAGAGATTTTCAGCAGCCTACGTAAAAAGTGTTGGCTGGTGTAGTGGCACGACAGCTACAGGCTCAGCTGCCAGCTACAACCTCCTCGTTCAAGAACGGACGCATCGGGTGTCAATCATAGAAGACTAATGCCTTCAAGGTAACACATATACGAATATTGCTGTAACATTGTTGACTACTTTATAGAGCAACAACAGTATCACTTCACCCTGAATTGCAGGGTATCTCCTCCTCCTTATTGATAGCAGAAGGAAGGAACTCCTTTTTTTGAGTGTAAAAATATTTTCCTTCTTGTTATAAAAAGGAATAATTTCTAATTATGTTAAGATAATTTAAGTTTACAAAATTACCCTTGAATATCAACAAGAAATAGTAGCATTAGATTTGGATGAACACCTTCATAAGAACACATATAATTCATACTATAGCTGAAAAAATAACTCTGTTATAAAATATATATATTCATTGTACATATGTAATTTAGCTTTCTAAGTGTAAACATTGCAACAAGAAGGTTTATTACTAATTGGTGCTCTAATAATGTACCAAATGCCAGCTTGAAAATTAAACATTCACAAGAATATAATTAAAATGAACCCCCCACCTCCCAAAATAAAAAAAAATAAAAATCTGTGATAAATAAATGAATCAAACAAGTACTCCTGCTGCCTTTGTCCGGTTCTTTTTTTCCCATATGGTATCTTATTTGTCATATGGAGGCTGCAAAAATACCATTTTAGAGAATAAATTAGAAAAATGAAGCATAAACAATAAAGCGTGCTCAGCAGTCATGTTTTCCAGTGCTCTGTAGGGTAGCTGCAGGAATTTTCCATGCTGTGAGTGTTAATGAGACCCTCCATAGGCACCATTAATACATAAAAGCAATCACCTATAACTCACCTTTTCAAATCTGTACTTCTTGAATTTAGCAACTGGAAGCAAAAGAGGAAGCATCATGCAAATACCATCCTCATTTAGCGATACGCAACCATTAGTCAAAACGGGGTAGACAACAGAAAAGTTACCACAATACATAAAGGCTTCAATAATCAAGCACAGAGTCCAGAAGCACTTGGAGAACATGGACAGTTTTGAAGACCGCAAAGCTGTCCTTAAACATATGGTTTTCCTGATGGAAGAAAACACTCTTACAGGAATTACTAATTAGCTAAAACTGGCTGGATTCAAGATACTTAGGTACTTAGAACAGAACGGGTATCTGACCAAACTCTATAATGACAGTAATCTGGCATGAAGAAAACTCATACAAATTTTACACAGTTTATTTCCAAGTCGTGGCTTACTTTTATAAAAGTTATTCAAGTGAAAGGGATTAAAAATTCAAATTTAACACATGGATGCCATGGAAGTTCTGGCTAACAGTTGCCAACATGAGATAATTGTCACACACAAGCAAGTTTCCAAACCAGGCGCTGGACTTCAGCCAAAGACAGCTCCACCAACCTGTGAAGGACCTCAGGCTTTGGGTTGGAAGTCCCTCATCCCTATTCCATTTCTGAACTGCCAGCCGTCTGGGCAAAGTCATGGGTGGGGTCCGGCAGTCCCAAATACTTGTCAAATTTTGAAGTGAAAGCATGTTAGTTCTTTCTGCCCAAACCACACAGCTTAGGATACTACTTACTAGGTTTAGTGGCAGAAACATGAAACAACAACATGCTACCTTGCACTGCGGTCTGGATTCAAAGCGATTTCTCTGTTCCAGTTATTGTCCCTTTTCTACATAATTTGAGCAGATACTCAGAAACGAGACGCATTTTTTTAAACAAGACCCACCTCTTCCACAAAATGGACACTGACTTGCGGCTTTAGGTCACTCTTTCTCAGCTGCATTTCTGCTTCTGATGATGTAAATTAACCCCTTGCGTTTCCCACAGTTCTCATTACCAATAACTGATTCAGGTAGGACATCCTGTATCAACGCAGTCCTTTTTGGTACAGTACTATACACTGCCAGGTAAAGATAATTTTTGGAATAGTACTACCTGCTGGATGAGCCCAAGCATGTAATCTGGGCTGAAGCTCTAAACTGACATACCAAATACATATCAAAGATATCCCTCAAAGCTAGTTTTGCTAGAGGTCAGTTCTGGCCCTTCCCTACCCTCCTCCTGGCTTTGATGCCCATTAAGGCCCATCACTGAGTAATTTCAGCATGCTAAGTTATCAAAGGCACTTTGATTTTGGTGGCCAGATTAGCTTCCTGATGCCTTAGTGTGCTGCAAGAGCTCAGTCCGCATCTGATCTGAACTGAAGCATTAGAAAGAGAGTAGTAGAGTGAATAGGGTGAAGGAAGACGTCAGCCAGCAGTTAAAGGGGCTTGGTTGCTACCACACTTATTTACACAATGAAATGCACTTCCTGAGTGCATTTCACTTTCATAGAAGTGAAAAATCACTGTGGCTGTACATGAGATTTTCATTCTTAAACTTAAATAAAATATGACTCCAGAAATACTCACTATGCAAACACATAACTGAAAATAAGAAATGTACTTCATGAATAGCTCTTCATAGAACCGAAACACGATAATGGACAGACTTGAGAATGGTAACTGATTTGAGATAAATGATCTATCAATGTGACTTGCTAGAATGAGGGGCACCACGACAGCAGCCATTTTCATCTATGACTAAAATTTCTTTTGCTTCCAGTTTTAGGCTGGAATATCATCAGCAAGGAATCACATACTGATATTTGGTAGTTTCAGTGAGTGGTTCATATAACTGAAATATCATTTCCTCTCATCTGGATTCCATCACATAACTATGAAAAAAGTAAATTCCATCACTGTTCATGTTCCCAAACAGCAGTAGCTGAACTGCAGTTTTAAAAGAGAGAAGGCTTTATACAGTATCCCAGTGGCATGTTAAACCACTGTGTCAATTACTATTGTAATCTACATCATCTACTACATCTCCTTCACTTTTTTTTTTGCTCTCTCTCCGTCTCTCTCTATTTTTAATGAAAAAGTGAAATACTGCCAGTGCCAGCCAGACAGGAAATTAGCTCAACATTAAGGACAAGTAAAATTGCACTAACACGCACTAAAAAGAGCATAGCTATTTTCTGAGTTTTTCTTATTGCTTTTCTACTATGCTGCATAGACATTTGACTAAACCAATAAATAAGGAAAGTTCAAAATGGCCTGATCCAGAGCACAGCAAAATCAAGGGAAAATGTCTCAACCTATTTACATTCAGACATGTCTGCCACAAACTCCCTTTTCAAAGCAACTTTGAATTACTGTCAACATCAGTGGTACGACTGTTATTACCATGAGAAGCTCATTGCCACAAGATGTTTTACAGACCAAAAGTCTGAAAAGGTACAAAAAGGGTCACCAGAATTAGTGGAAGATGGATATTAAATTAGATCCAAGGTATTAAACAAAACAATACAAATGCAACCTGTGGCTCTCAGAGTCCCTGCAATCCTATCTGTTGAAAGCCAGATTCACCAAGCGAAGAAACACATGATTCTTCTTCCATATGTTATAGTTTGGGCAGATTTACGGGAGTTTGTTTTGGTTTTAAATACTGTTTATGTCTTCATTCTGTCAAGAAAATTCCTTACTTCTTAAAACCCACTTACCGCAGGGAAAAAATAAAAGTAACCAAGACTGACAAAAATAAACATGTGAACCCCATAAAATGCAACATTTGTGATGCTTTCTTTTTTAGTTATGTTGGTTTTCCATTGATTGTTAGTGATATGGAACAAATAAATGGGGCATTCTGCTAGTAGTGGAATTTTTTTCCCCTGTTACAGATTTAGTAAATAATGTTCCACATATTGTGACACCAAAACGCTGGTGCTCTTCATCTGTTCTAACATTGTTTCAAAGGATTATACTCAAACATCAAAGGCTGTTTTTCACAACCCAAATTTTGCACAGATATAAACTGCTATGGTAGATTAAGCTCAACTTGTCAAGTTATATACATGAATCATTAGGTTTTATTTAGTGGACATTTCTAAATATCAGCTTTCAGTGAGGTCTGTGCTGCTAATTTTTTTTTCCCTGTAATTACCCACTGAATTTATTTGAACTCACTTATTGCTAATTTGTCAAAATAAAGAATGACACTAGAATCAGCAACTTTATGCTAAATTTTACATCGATTTAATGCCTACGAATGCTGACCACGGAATTATATTTCTTGTGTTCCAAGAAACCAGTTTCTCACGACTTCAGTCTTAAAAGGACCATCGATAGCAATATATGTTTAATCTCCCTCCCTTCATAGGTATATAATATAAAGTTTATCGATCAGAGATTACTTTTCGCTTAAATTACGGATTCTGTGATGGGCATGGCCTACTTTATTGTGTGGTCTTAATTGCCTATGCTCTCTCTTCAAGTAGAGTGAGTCAGGTAAAACCGTCTGGAGCCAGGAGAAGATTGTGCCTTCATAGTGACCAACTGACAGAAGGTCCCAAAGGCTGCAAGGGATGGCAGAGCAGGGAGTGCCAAGGGCACATGCAACCAGGCATCCAAGGAGAAAGAAAATTAGTAAGAATCAGAGGGGATGACTCCAAATTTTCTTCATCCCAGAAAGCCACATAGTAGTTGAAACCAAGCATGGGATGAATGAAGGACCTAACGTGCAAGGACTTGAAAGTACATGGAAAGAGTAATATTGAAAACCTGTTTATTCTGTTTTGCCTAACCTAGCCATGTGGAGTTTTCTTCTCTATTTAAAAATAATTATCCAGTATAAACTGGTTTTATGAGTTTAAAAATCTTTTAGTCTTTTTCAGGAGCTGCCTATAAAGAGAAGGTCAAGGCAGATTCTCCTCAAAGCTCTGGCCTTCTCAGGAAACCACGAAAGCTTACTAGAATTCTGCTACCAAATCTCATGGCATTAACATTTCAAGATTATATTTTTATACATTTTGTAGATTTACGATTTATAGTTTTATACAATTTATGGAGAGGTGCTTTATCTAGAGATTTAGAAAATTTATAGAGATAACTTTATAGATCTATAAAATTTACAAATCTCCTTGAGGTAAATGAGAAAAGACTCTTTTTATTTATTTTATATCTAACACTTAAGCTGGTTATACTTACCAGGGAGAATGAATTTCAGTTTATATTAAATTTTTTCGTTGTGTAGAATTTGCTTATTAGGGATTGCGTCTATATCTGACTTAATGGATCAATGCTGAATGACAAGAAAAGAAAATATATAGTCATCCAGATTTGTATTCTATTCAAATTAGATATTATTAAAAAGTTATGATTATGATTAAGATAATGATTACTATTTCTAGACAAGATATCACTCAGATAGAGAACTAACATGAATGCTACCGGAAAGCTGAAGAGAGGGGCAAGAATAGTCTAACATACCACTCAAAAATACGTAGCAAACATACAGCCTTTAAAAATGACAAACGTACATACAGTAAGCTATATCTGGTGTTCATTGAATAACAAGAACAAAGTATGAGTGCAGGTCAACTTTCTAGCTCTAGAGGAAGAGCTTAGTTACTCAAGGAATCTTCAAAGTGAATCTGAATCTACAAGGGCATCATGTGGGAAAATAGGTTAAGAACAGGCAGCATTGCTATTTTTAGGCACAAAGGAAATCTAAGAATATGCGTACATGTGAATCCCAACAGAGAGCAAGCAATGTCAAAAAAATAAAAGAGACTGAAGACGCAGATAGAATAAATGCTTTTGTCAATATGTGAAATGACTGAGAACTACAATGATCAAAAAGCTCTAAAAAAATTAATAAAATACTCCCATAAAAGAATAAACTACCCCACAAGTTAGAAGGACAAAAAATCTAATAGTTTTTTTCCATAATTTCCACTAATGATAGAAAGCGCTAAAAGGGAATAATTTACCTATCACACTGGGGTCTTTTGAACAGTGTTTAACGTTCATGAAGTACTCTAAAGCCAAAAACAGCTGCTCAGACACTCGTACTGTTATTAAAATGTTTCTAATAGACTGAAATAACAAAATGGTTTTGAAGATTCTGAAGTCAGATGACCACACCTCCTAGTTTTGGGGTCAGTCTCATAGTCCAATCATGTATTTATTTGTAGGTTTTAGTACTAGTTTATGTACAATCCACTCATCCTGTTCTGTTTCCATCCCTCTTTTCCTTGTGTTTCCCTAATAGTTCTTAAATTCTGATGATTTGGGGCCCAGCTATAACAGAGTAAGTTATCACACAATTACATAATTTTTCCTATCCGTCCACCAGCCTCCTCTCCAATTTCTAACAAAATAAAATCTCTGGTTTATCAATCCCATTGTAGTTTAGTTTAAGAAAGTAAGGACAGTCCAATTAAACCAGTATCCTGTCTGACAATGGCCAAAAATGGATGTTTAGGGAAATGTGTATTCAAACTACCCTAGAAAATTTTTCTAGCTTTTAGCAATCTTCAGTCAAGAGAATCCTGATCCAAAAGTGATCTCTAGATCTTGGATTTTCTTCATGAAACGAAGATAGGATTTCATTGCCTATCTCCACAGATCCACCCCTTTCAAAACCTTCTTTTAATTTGTTGAACAATTTAAACTTAATTTAGCAGAGGAGTTTTTGTAAATGTAAGGAAAATCAACAGTGGGGGAAAGGAGACACTTAAATTTATGACCCTTATAGGAAAAGGCTATAGAGTGACCACACTCATTCCGTGTTTCACATGGCCCGTGCTGTGGCCAGAAGAGCCACGGCATAGCTCTGCCCCTTCCACAACCCTAGGTAGGGATTCACAACACAGTGCTGGGTATTATACTGTGTGTTAGATGGAAACCAGAAGTACTATGGGGTGACAAAGCAGTGGCAACTTGGTGAAGACATGGAGTTATTGCTGTGGTAGACACTACAGGAAAGAACTGAGCATACCGCAGTGGGAAGGACAGTGTGGGGAAATGGGGAGGAAGCTGAGATGTCTAGAGGGATATTTCATAACTTTGCAGGAAACCTGGCTTCTAGCTCTGTCTGACACTTGAACACAACAAAGACAAAGGTCTTCCACTCAGTCTACAGCAGAAAAAGTAGAATACATCAGCGTTGAAAGGAGAAGGGAAGGAAATCAAAATAAAATGTAGTAGTGGCATAATGGAGAAGGCAAGCAGTCTGTACAGTGAGACAGCTCTAGAGACACATTTCTGTACTATTTGAACAAAAAGCCTGCAAATTTAGGTGGATGAAAGAGAAAAGTACTTAAAAGCCAAATTCTTCCTGTTAGGATTTTCTGTCTGTTGCAAGGCTTTAGCGCTACTTTGTGACAATTTTTAGAATAACAACAAAAACTAAAATACAAAGTAAAATAACAATCCTTCTTCACATTTTGTTGTTCAACAGTTGCCTGTACAAATGGCTTCCCCAGCATAAAACAAAACTATAGATCAACAGCACAAATGACAATAAAAGCTGAAATATCTCTCAGGATCAACTTCCAAATGGCTATCAGAACTTATTAGAAGGAAAGAATTTATATCAAAAAGACATTTTAAACATTTCATAACTTGTTTTCATTCAAACGGGAAAGAATAAAAATTCTCACAGAAAAGAAATTCCAAAAATATGTCAGTTAGAAATCTAAAAAAGTAACCATTTTGAATTATTCTAATAAAGAAAGAAAATTAGCCCAGAATGATATAGCATCAGCAAATTCAATCTAATATGGAATTGCTATCTTTTGGTATAAGTTACATTTTTCACTTTTTTAAACCTTCTCTTAGGTTTTAGAAAATAACCTCAGATACGTATGCCATGAAGGCTACACAGGGAGTTCTAAGAGTCTCCAGATACTCTATGCCGACAGGTTTTTGATTAATAAACAGTTCTTTCATTGCATAGAGATGGTAACACTTTTCATGAAAGAGTATAGTACAAAAATTTACATTTGTACAAAATATGTACAAAAAATTGTGCTTTCTTCTACACGTATGCTGCGCTTGTCGAGCTTTCGTACTGCAGATGTTTGCAAATATGCCAGTCATCTCCTGAACCACCGCTTATCACAGGTAAACAAAGCGTTTGGGCAGAGGAAGAGCCTTGGACTGCCAAGACAAGAGATAACTCAATCTTGTTGCCTAACTGGCTCCCCTGCCTACTCCTGAAAACTCTGTGTGGCTCCTACATATTGCCAGACCATGCTGGAACATATTTATTGCCAGTACTACAGAGAACCTGAAAAGCACAAGGTTGAAGTGAAGGCAAGAAATGTTGTACGCTGTAAAGGGTAGAATTTGGATAGAAACTCCTTGATGGGCATGCCCGGGGCATGAAAGGTTTCCAGCTGAAATAAGAGAGAGCACAGGCCCTCTGCCTCGAGACAGAAAAAAGCTATGCATGTCGCAGTGCTTTTTCTAGAACATTCAGAAAAACAGGCTAAGAAATGAACAATCAATTATTAGAAAAAGCAGCTATGAGGAAAGGATATGCATTCTGTCTCTCAAGACACTGAGAATCCTATTTCACTATCATTATCATAGGAGGTCTTGTCCCTTAGATGCGGACAGAATTCCTGACATCATGCAATACTTACTGGCTTTTTAAAAACTCCACTACCACCATAAATTACTCCTCCCCAAATTATTTTTCACAGCTGTAGATACTACACATAGCCCTGTCACTATTTTTATTGTAGTAAGCGATACTTATTTTGCTTTTAACTTCTAACAAGCTATATTTTAACATCTTCACAATGTCATACTCAATTTACTAAAGTATGTTAGCTGTAGTCACAAAGCTGTGTGTTCCAATAAGAAATGACTCAAATTTGGAATATCAGCTAATGAAAATAGAGAATTCCATATAATAACACTAAATATAATCACTGGTTTCATGTTGAAGCAGCTAATGATCTACATTAGGAAATTTTTTGAGGTTCAGTAGATACAGCTGATAAATTTTAGATATCTTCCTTTCCTCTTAAATGAACCATGAGTATTTGTGTACTGAAATGATCTAAACATAAATTTTCTTTTATCGGAAAGAGGCTATTTTCCTAGCCAGCACTTGTTAAAACAAATCAGTATTTAAGATTTGTCATATGTTAGAATATTTTTAAACTTACCTGGGTAAATAATTCAAAATTGTACTCTTTGCACTTACTATGATGTACATAGAAAAGCTGCTTTTGTTACAACTGTCTGAGCTCATTTACTGTAATTTTAAGTGACACAGACAGGAGGAAGCGAAATCCCATTATTACCTATGGAATCTCTGATGCATTTTGGAATTCTGTCTGTATTTCATCAGACAGCTGCTATTGCTTTTCTTGCACAAACTGGGCTGACAGAAAACCAACGGATTCTGAAGACTAATTTCATGACAACATCAAGTTTCCATAAATGTTAAAAGACATGGCAGACAGTTTCTAAGATCTTCTGACACAGAAAATGAGTACTATTCTAGTTAATGACAATAGACTCAGGAATTTACCAGATTGTTGATCAAATTTTCTTCACCTTTGATCACATGGAAATGCATGTTTACACTATTTAATCCATTATTTAATTGGTTTTAAATGATAATTCACACTTGTTTAGTGAAAGAAAGAAAAGCAATTTTATTCAAAAAAAGTATGTAGAAGATATGCAGTTAGTTGCTGAATTTCATAATGAAGAGCAAAGCAATTCGATACAGGCTAGTTAATAGTCAAAGCTTCCAGTTTCTGTGTAATTGCTGCACATTTGTGACACAATGTTTTCTTTGGATTTTTGTTCCTATACTGCTCTAGATAATAAAAGTCCTTAAAAGAATGTGCTTGTTGTAAGCTCTATAGTCATAAATACCATAAATAAAAGGTCCTGATGCACCACAACTGGTGATGCAATTCTACTCATTGGAAAAATGGCCCCTTTCTGCTTTTCATGTTACGTGGTGAACAAGCAGATCAAAAAGAATTTTGTATTTTTTCTTAAACGCCTTTTTTCTTTGGTCATTTTATATACACCAAAATATTTAAAAATGTGCAGCTTTTAATGACATTACTTGAATGCCTTAAAGGGAAGACTTCTGACTAGTTAAGCAGTAGATGTCCGATCACTGATGTGGAAAAGAACTTTTACTTCCATTGGCTGATACATATTTTTGTTCTTAACTTTCTGTGCTTTTATCTCTTTCAAACTAAGAAAAGAGTTTCTCCTCTGGACGTCATTCTTCTTCCTTTCATACCAATAACGGGCTGTCAGTGGCAGATTCTTTTTCATTATCTGTTCCATCTAAATCAGTCTCCTCCTCCCTATCACTATGCTCTGTTTTCTTTCCTTGCCCGTTGTAACTTCACTATAGCTCATTCAAGGTGTGTGGATACTCACAGGGTTAAAAATATTCAACGGATTAGTTCAGCTAGTCATATTAATGACTAGAGACACCACTGCTTTACTTCGCAATTATTGTGATGATATAATGCACTTCACTAAACGTGGACAAAAAAATACTGGTGTGGATTTGATATATGCAAAATATTTTCACATTTGCAACCAGTTTCACCTTTTTTAATTTGACCTGACATTTATCTGTTACATAGGCATAAAAATGGTTTCAGGAAAAATATATTTCAAAACTGCAATTTTTATTAATATTAAAATCACTTAAGTTAAACTTGAACCAGCCTTGGTGGTAATTTTTGAAAGACTGATACATTATAAGGAAGAAAATACCCATCACGGATTACAAAGCGATATGGATATCAAATATCAACTGCTTTACATGTGATCCAGAGACTTACTAAACAAAGTACTAATATATTACTTCCAAAAGGCTAGTCCTGTCTCATTCATTAATCAGGTGACAAAAATAATTCTGTGCCAGTACAGAGGCAGAATGATGTTACGAAAGGAAGGTGCTCATGTTAAAGTGCGAGTTGTGATCTTACAACATAAAAACCCATCCATTAGGATTCACATTAAAACCATCCATCTAATTTCAGGAGAACTCACTTAGACATAAAACCCACTGCAAGACACAGAATGTCACTGGTTTATCCTCTAAGTAATATGGCTCCATCAGAAAACGGATAGTAGTTTTAATAAAATAGGAGTCATAAGTTTTTATTACTTTTATAATGAATGCTTTTCAGTTTTATTGGCTCTTGGAAGGAGTACTTTAGCTTCTCTATTTAAACATGACTTTTTATCCTTCACAACTTGCAGGTTTCAATGTTATGTTTCTAACATTATAAATATAAATGCAGATACCGAGGTTTTAATAAAGGTACGAAGTTCTTTTCACCGATACATACAATATATGATTTTGAAAATCATAGGAAAAGGAAAAAAGATTTAATCACTTTTCTAGGCTGATACAGCTAACAACATTTTTGAGAATATAAGAATATAAGCTTTACAAAGTAGTTATCAGTGATCACACTGAGTTAGGTAATATATACTGTTAAACATCAATTTTGATGCTTCTCTTGCTCTTCAAATTTTCATGGAAAAAGCATTCTAATACATTTCCCACATATTAATATCATGGCCCTTACTGACATCAGTGAGAGTTTTACCATCAATTTCTTAGATCACGAAATGGAAAGATGGGACATCAACATTCTTCTATAACGAGAACCAGGAGACTGATACTGATTTTAAGGAAAGAAATTAATTTATGTTCTGGTTTAAGAAAAAAATTAATTTATGTTCTGGTCTTTTTTTCTTTTACTGTGGTTTAAATAGTTAAGCATTGGAAGTTTAAGAATACTGCTCCTGAAGTGCTGTCTAATTTTTTTTTCTAGAGGTTTGGAATAGACAGGAAAGACGTGTTCTGATATCATAAAAGCGTTTTGTTCTTCTCTGATTTTATTTGTTACAGAGGAAATGGGAAAAGAACAATATGTTTGTACAGTCTGTTTTTAAAATCGTGAGAAATCTTTAACAAGCAGTGAAATTCTGGCATCACCAGACGTGTCCTAGTAAACAACTGACTGAAGTACATTGGCAACCTGAAATTCTACTAACCAATTTATAGAAGGCAAAGCTGTCAAAGCTGTCAGGTATAGTCTTCTGGTATAAAAATCGTGAAAACTTATTTTTCCCTTTGTTCTTTCCTGTATATCTGAGTGACGTGATGTCAGTAAAGTGTTTATAATAAGCTGAATAAATGTTTACAAACAGCTTCAGCTTTAGCTTTAAGAAACTAAACAAAAAAATTCTTTTTTAAATTTTGTTACAACTAAAGGGGACATGACACAAAGAACCAGCAATTTTCAACAACTGCATGCATCCCGCTATTTTGGCAACACACTGGCTAGTTAAAAACAGAAATTAGAGCAGAATTCACAGAAGTTGTAAGAGGAGTTGGCAATGGAAGCTGATGCATCAATGTCTGCCACCTCTAAAATAATGGTGAGCAGCTGCATGTGCAACTTCTAGACAACACACCAGAATGCCCTGGCACTCACGTATGACGAGAGCAGAGGGTCATTTATAAAGTACTCATTATCTGTTTATGGAATTTCTAAGATTATAGAGTGGAAAAGTACATATGAAAGAAAATTATTAAAATCAAAATTTAGTAAAGCTTCACCCTGTTGTACTTCATGAGGAAATCCCAAATTTCATGCTTACTTTTTAAAAAAAAAAAAAATAAATGTAGCTGGCTATAACTGAAATTTGGAGGTTGCTAATATGTTATCATTACTCAAATAATTAAGCTTGGGAGCAATAGATTTTTTTTAATTAGCTATCTCAAAGTAAGTACTATTATAATAATCTAATTATCCTTTGAGGCAGCTTTATGCATAAATGTTTTAAATATTCATTGCCTTGCTACTGGGGGCTATGCCTCAGCTTATATACTCTACAAGAAAACAAAATTAGTGTTACGCACTGAAGAACATGTGTGAACAGAAAATATCAGAATGCTGCTATTTTATGTTTTTCTTTCAAGACCTTCTAAGGCTTAAAGGAATAAGCCAACTTGTCCATTTAATATTTTTTTTTAATGATTTACGTCATTTATACTGTCTACACCTGCTTCTTCCCCATAAGCCTGAAATAATGCCACTTCTCAAATGATTGAGCTACACAACTGTTAATGAGTCGCCTTTCAGATTTTTATATACATCTGCCTTTAATAACCTAGTCTTTCAGCAAAACTACTTCTGAAAAAAACCTCTTAGCTATTTTTAAGAACTGTTGGTGTATCTCCTCAGAAAAAAGAATGTTGGACTGCGGCATAGGGAAGCACAACCTAGATAGAAGGGGTATCAACAGTGAAAATGCAGAAGCACACATTAGCAGCAAGCCTGCTCCGGACTTGGTACACATTGGGGATGCTGGCCGATACCAAAGCATGTGCCAGCATGTTTTTATGAATACTGCTACTTTCAGCAGATCCAGGAAAAGCTGAAAGGAATCTGCTCATCGGTGTGGCAATCAGACCTTCATGTTGCTATACGTACCCTAAGAGGGCAAGTTTTACTTAGTGTCATTTCACTTCATGAAGGCTTAACATCTTAGGTAGGTAGGTAATATATTATTGGTACCTGTTTCAAATTAATAACACAAATTAAACAAAATAAATATTTTAGTACTCAGTTTGCAATTTTAAAGACTACATCCAACAATATCATTATGAACCTATAATGTGACATAGCATGATCATTTTTCTATATTAAATATAACGCTCTCTCTCTTTGTACTTCTTTCACACATTTTAAACACTCCTGGAATGGAGATACCAGTAGATGTTAGAATCATTTAAATATTATGGTTTAAGATTAACCATTAGACCCACTGTCACTATTTTTCATTAAAATGTCATCTAAATATGAGAATTAGATTTGGTTTAAAAAATACTTTCTTCCTAACTGGTCAGTAAAACAGGGCAAATCTTCCTAAATAACAGGTATATTAGGATGTACATTTTCTCAGATCACCCTTATGATATCAGACTCCAACTTTGCTCACAAAGTATTTATATTTTTTATCTCATTTCTTTACTCTTCACCTGCTAATGAGTATTCCTTCCCCACTCCTAGAATTTTGACAGAATTCACTCAGCCTTCTGAAGTCCACATTCTTTTGCAACCAACTTGGCTCAACTGCATTTTCTATAACTACCACTCTTGTGTCTTAATGCGAACAGGATGTTTTTAGAACAATACAGGGTACCCAATACACCTCACAACTCCAACATGCTGGTCATCAAAACTAGACAACTACTTTTTCTTACTGGTTGTTCTACCTATTAGAAGCCCACCCCCTCCCCACCAGGAAAAAACTGTCTTATCTGCTACCCTCCTGAAATTTAACCCTGAGGACAGAAAAATAATCCTAGTTTTATTAGTTGAAATACAAAAGCTCTAGAAATAAAAGAAAGAGAAATGTGATTTGCGAACTGATAGCTTATAATACGTCTGATATAAAAAAAAAAACAACATTGAAATATGTCTTTGCTATAAATGCCTTTTCTGTCTAATACAATTTTATTCATTACATATATTCTACATAAAGGAAGGTGAACACTTCACTGTAATCAAAGAACATTTCAAATCAAAAAAGGACTATCGGAAAAAAGTTCCTCAGAAGATAGATCATTCAACTTCTAAATGCTTAATTTAAACAACTGATACCTGATCACTTAAATAAGAAATTTGAAAGTACATATGGAGTCCATCAAGTAATGCAGTTTTCTGGTTTGTTATTTTTATAGAGAAAAACATTTTTTTTGCTTAATAGAGAGTAATTTTCTGCCATAATTACTTAGATCAAGTCTTTATAATATTGATAAGCAGGTGTACCGAAATTGCATTTGAGATGCAAGTAAAGCAAGTCAAAACTACAAAAGATACTTATTAAATGTGATTCTTGCATGATAATTATGTAACTTCTGTATTAAGTTAGAGCAAAAAGATGAACAAACGTGCACAGCATTTGAAAGTATTTGATCAATGAAAACATTTCCTCTTCAATTTACCACAGCACCACAAAAACCGATCTGGATCTACTCCATGAACATACACATCTTCTCTTGATTCAATTTGACAATATCTTAAAAATTTAGTTTGGATGTAACAGGAACATGTTGTTGACACATTCTATCTCTGGATTGTCAAATAGAATAATAAAATAAAATCAATAGTAAACTAGAGTTTGTTCAAGAGCCCAGGTTGTGGGCAATATTGCCAAGAAAAAAAGAGGAGAGAAATAATTCATATCTGATTCAATTTCATTCTAAAAGATTTGTAAAACCAAAATAATGATCAAAATCATATACTAGCATCTGGTTTTATTTTATTTTTTTACTTTAACTGTATTTAGGTGATATTTACTTCAGATATGTAAGCAAGCCAAGTAGTCTTAAAGTTTTTGTCTCCTTAGTTTCATCTCTTAATAAATAAATGTCCAAAACCAAACATTTGTCAATGCTCTGTCACTTCTCTATTTTAACAAAGCATTTTAAAAATCCAATATTCTGTCTTATGCTTTAATTAACTAGCAAAGAGAGAAAAGCTTATATGCACATCCATTTACATTCAATCCATATAAGTGTCAAAATACTTCATGAAAATGAATTTATTCCTTATGAGAAAAATGCAGATCTGTTGACGCTGTGTCTGTAAGGCTTATGTGCTTTATTGTATTTCCTAAATTCTGAGAAACGATATAGGGGTGATTCTTCCATCAAAACATGTATAGATATCAGAACTTGAAAAGAAACTCCCTTTTGAAAACAAAACAGAAATGTTTTTCTTACAACATCTTACAACAATTTCACAAAACACTGTATCTCTACTCAGCTAGACTTCTGATACACATCTCAACCAATGAATGAGGACAAATATCTAATTAAATAACCTCATTTTGGAGTTAAAATCTGCTACATACAAATGCCTGGAAACTGTCAAGATCGGCTGGCCAAGGTGCATGGAACAGGAAATAAAAGTCCTTTTTTGGCTGTATGAGATGTGGATGCAAGATTTCATTTCATTTCCTAGGTAGCCATTGTATATCTAGAGACAGAATGTATACTGAAGATTAAGAAATATCTTTTTAAATTCTTACTTTGAAATAAGTATTTAAAATATATATGAATACAGAAAAATGATTTGCTGATTTTTTTTTAAACTAATTGTACCATGTCCATGTGATGCATACTTAAGACATTATTTTATTGCTAAAGGTCAAATACAGGTAACTGAAACAGCTGGAGAGAACACAAATGCTGTAGTCTATCATGCCTGGACTGAAGAGCTTCTTGTGACTGAAAGCTAGATCTTTTTATAGCTAAGCGTGGCTTTCTTCTCGATTAATTGAACTGTGAAAGATACTATATTGGAGGGGGTTTAAAACCACCTGCCTCAGATACCTATTCCAGGATGGGACTAATTGCCCTTTGGGTGAGTCCTTCCTCTTCATAAGGCAAAGCTGGATGATTTATTTAGACTACTTTGGTCACAAACACATATTCAACTGGGTAAGGAATACATATGTCAGAATTATTTGGCTAGTAATTAAAAACACTATCTTTGCTAAAATGCAAAAAAAACCCCATCAGGGCCCCAAGTGGATGTACAGGCTCTGCTACCTCTTTCGCCCTCATACGAGTTTGGCTGCCCAGAAGCATGTCCATGGACATGGCCAGCTCTGATGGAGCGCAGCTCTGTCACCACACCTGTGGGAAGCTTTGTGGGTGTCCCCCAGCACCCCCGTCCCCGTCTGCTCTTGCCAAGGGCTGGCTGCAGCCTTGTGCCTCAGTCCCCGTCTGCTCTTGCCAAGGGCTGGCTGCAGCCTTGTGCCTCACAAGTACCGACTTCACCCAGCCTCATGGGGCTCTCCTTGGACTGCTTTGATATTTATTTTGGCCTCCTTTGATATTTGCATCACAAGTGTATCTGCCTTTAATGCGATTCCTCACATGCTTACATTTATTCATATGTTACAAATTATATATGTTAAGAATTACACTGGATAGGCACTCTCTGACCAAGGTCTAGCAAAGCTTGAGGTTTTAGAATAACCTACAACTCATTAAACTGCAAAACAATTTTAATTTTTATAAATTTTTCTCCTTTAATAATTTTCAGTGCTAAGAATTTCATACAAACCTGCCATTCAGTGATTTGTTCCATTTTCATTAAATCCATATGAATCATCCAATTACCCCACTCCCTACTATTACTCAAAGTAGTCCCAACTAATTGACAACTTTTTTTCCAGGCTGTATGTGCTTCTGAAAGCTTTATATCTCAGGCAGTGGAGATTGTCCTTATCTGCCTCACTGAGATTATCTACAAGCTGTGGGCTATTTGTGTCACCAGCACAGGATAGGTTAACAATGACAACCACCACTAACACTCTCCTGATGGATTGTCCTGATGGATCATTTGGGACCGCCTTGAAAGAGCCAAGGGCAAGCTGACAGATAAAAATCAGCAGCAATTGATTTCCAGCAGAATCTTGAAAATCGGAGACATACATCTCACTTGTCTCTTCAGATACACAGACTACGTTTCTCATAGTATTCACTGCAAAAGAAAATACCCATGAAGGAGTGGTGGATTCACTCAATACTTAAAGAACCATCAACTGCTATATTTTATCTTTGAAAACAATAGCATGTTGTGTTACCAGCTGTTTCAACCCACCAGTATGTACTCGAACTACTTTAATTGAAGGTTGGTAACATATTAAAGGTTTGACCTTTGGATATCGAGTATTTCAAGTTACTTGGCGATTATTCACATCAACTACTTTATATGCTTCACTTGCACATGTATCCCAGGCTTCCTATATCGCCATTGAAGCACAGTTGCTTCTGCCTTTAAGCAGTACCATCACATTTATTATCAAGTCAAATGAATTTGACCCTTACATGGGTGTTGAGGGAGAACAGGAAGAACTTTAAAAGTGAACACAAGGGCCAAATGGTATGGCCTTGAAGACAGTAAAGTTACAGCAGAAGATGGCAAACTTGCAGCAGTATCTCCTCGCACAGCGCCCAGCAGCACAGCGAGACAGAAGACGTACACTTCATAAAGGAGTACTCAGCAAAAAATTAATTTTTAGAAACTGAAGTGCTAGAGAATGTTCCCAATAAGATGTTGCCTTGTACTCCATTACTATCACATGCTTAATTTAGACATTAAAAATCACACACTTAATTCTATCAAAACCAGAAAGACCGCAGGCAAAGAAATGTTAAGTCCTGCCTAAGCACTTGCAATTTTTCTAAGTAATCCAGACCGTTTTACAGCTAGTTTCATAGTAACTGTAGGAGTCTAACAAGCAATTACTTTTCTATGGCATTAAAACATCTCTGGTAACTGTTGAGGCTGTTAAAAATACTAATAACACCCACTCGGCAGAGAAGACTCAACCTACTTGTAAAGCCTAGAAAGGAGTTCACTCCTGTTCTTCACAACGTGCTGTCTTTCTTGACAGACAAGAAAGAAGTTTCTTGCATTTTTTCTATCTTGAAATGTACACTCTAAATTCATGTTATGTTTCTCAACATGCAAAAAGGAAACTAAGTTATTAAAAAGGAAAAGTGTCTATGAAAACTCAGATAAAAATCTGGAATTGGAACTCTTAAAGGTATTTCTATATAAAATTTACATTCTTCCAAAATAATAATTCATAAAGAGAAAAAAATTCTTCAAGATGTAGACATTTCCTTATCTTTGTATCCGAGCATATATTACTTCTGCAATAGCTGTTCCAGTATGTGACATCGTCCTCTTACTTCAGTCTAAATCTTAAAGTTTATAAAAATAAAATAATAAAAATAAATTCAGAAATACACGTGAGTACAGGCACAACATGAAATGTATTTTCTTCTGTTTTCTGTGTAATAGTGACTTTAATAATGTCGTCAAATGACATGAATTCAACTAATTGTGCATGCATGACATTCACAGGGTATAATACTTTCTGTTAGAAACAGAAACCACACATGATCAACTGTGAGAGCTACAGATGAAAAAAAAGTTAGCCAAATTGGTCCCCCATGGAGGACAAAAATAAGCACTAATTGAAGTTACACAAGATGAGGAGTCATATGTGGAGGCTCAGCCAGAAAGCTGAATAGAGAGATTGCTAACATAGATCTATTATTGGTGCAATCTTTAAGCTTTATAATTATGGGATCCAGGAGATTACTTTATATATTATACAGTATCATGGGATTTGACAGAGATAAGAAATAGTCAACATTAAGAAGCCTCATAGATCAATTTTTACCATGCTTGTAGAAGCCTAGTAATTAAGACCCTGCATAAAGTTTCACAGTAACTAAGGGAATTAGGCAAAAGGTTCTTAATAACACTCAGCACATCTGAATAATGTAACTAGGTTAAGGTGCCTAGTTCAGAAATAGGCATAAAAGGCTTTAAATGGCCAAATGAGAGCATAAGCTTTAATTCAAAGACATAGCCAAAGTTAAATCCCTATACAATATCTGCAGAAACTCTTGCTTGCCATGCCTTGTAAAATATGTCACGACCGTTGTGACAGGTCTGTGTTATATACCAAGGTAGCCTCCAAAAGGCTGAACAGCTGAAGCACTTTCAGTGCTGATGTTGAGTTTAGCTAATGAGCAACAACAGTTTGTGTATTGAGAGGTTTGGTTACCATGGAAGAAGCCTGGTAACCAGAGAAGCCTTCGTAATAGTGGTATCTCAATGGGAACTACCCAGAACTGACTGTTTTTGTAACTAGCTTTGGAAAATGAAATGGATGATGAGGTTTCTGTAATTGTGGCCCCACTGTGGATATTAAACAATTTCAAAAATCTGAGTTTAAATTTCTACTATAGAAAAGAATGCAGATCACTATGTAAAGAACTTCGTTTATACAACATAAACATGCCTAAAATATAATGTAATACAGTACATTACAGTTCAAGAATATATTTATGCCAAAAAATAAATATGTAAATGCTATTAACATCAACATAAGCCTACTCACTAACACATATTCAGTGTGACATATCAACAAAATTATTGCAACTATTTCTGTATTTCTTAACTCAGCTGCATTGAGGAGAAAAATCCTACCATTAAAATAACAATGTTGCTTAAGGGATCACAGGTCTACCTGTCATATTTTTATAAAGTTATTAGAATATTGGATCTCCATAATAACATATATCTACACAATATGAAGCTTTCACCTATCAAGTCACTACAGTTTATGAAGACTTTCTGTAAAGCCCAGAAGGAAATATAGGTATGAATTGCATTCTAGAATAGTGGAAGGAAAATATGAACAGATATCACACAGAAACACAAAAATAATGACATTAGATCAGAAAAGCCTGGTCCTTAACAGGGCAATGTTTATATTAGATTAGTTTCATGTGACAGAGGTAAAGAAATGCAGCCTGACTAATCATGGTCTACTACGGAGGAAGAAATGTTGTTAGAATAAGTAAAGCACAAAGTAAAGCCAAAGCTACTTCTTGTGCGCAAGAGGGTTGAGAATTTTCAGTAAATTCTTGGAAGACATCCAGAGACATCAAGGGAAAAATTCTCACAGCGATGGATGATGAGTACCAACAAAAGAATTTTCAGAGTTTTGCTGTGAGTAAATTAAATAATGTATCTTGTGGTTTGACTCATAAAGGAATCTTCTTACTCATTAAATAAGTGAAACTCAAAGAAGTGATTCCAGTTCTTAATTTTTTTCTGAAAATCTTTTCCAGGCACTTTCCAAAAGAGAGACGTATGATAACAGAGAGCAATAACCACATCAGAGCCCCATATCACAGTAGGAGAAATGAGTATGGCCACTGTCCTACCTTTAACCTCATTAAATCTGAATAACAATATGAACCTACCTGAGAAAATACAGTAAGCTTTTCACATCAATTGACTCAAAGTCCTATTAAAATTAAGTCATTCTTAGTCAGCTGTCACTATCCAGGTGAAGAAATTGAAGCAACATATTTGTTGTCTATGGAGCTTCGTAACAACACTAAGGGAGAAAGGAAAACCAACATTCAGAACTTGCTGATCTCAAGCCCTACTTCTCCAGAGCATTCTGCCCATCTCATCTGACTACTCAGAAGAGTCAGAGACCTTTACTGTATATTAAAATACAATTTAAAACTATGCACCTAAGTCTGATAGCATGGATATTTAGTATCTACGATATTCAGTACAAAGTGAGTAATCATCATTACCTTCAGTGAGCACCATAAGAATGATATGCTGCATGAACAAAATAAGAGCATACAATGTTCAGAACAAATTTCTGTGTTTTTTTTAATAAACCGAGTGACTAGTCATAACCACATATAACAATTTTGCAAGATATTAATACTAATAAAATTTTAAAAATGTCTGCAATGTATAATTGAAATAGGAAAAAAACCCTTTTTGCACCACATGAATAAAATAGTAATCCCTTTTTAAAAGTTCACAGTGGATTTTTTAAACCATCCTGCTTCTTTAACAATAATAGATTTTTCTTTATGTAATATATTTACCTAATTAATAATGTATACCGTGGAGCATTTTGTAGAGCTCTGGATCAATTAAAACATGTAATAAGAACAGTTTTAAAAGGCATTCTTCCTTCAGTTAGGAAGAAAGAAACTTTATTTACTACATTTCTCACACCACCACTGAAAAAATAGAACTGTGTGTAAACTTAAGTTAGATAAAAAAGAAATTCCCACCTCTTTCCTCTCATGCTTCAAACTAGAAGACACAAGCTTTAGTAAAGGAGACATAAATACAGAAAAGTTATTGGTACTCTGCTACAAAAAGTATTTTTTCTTCTGATAGGATGACGATGACAAAGCAGAGCTTGGTCCTCAGCCCCTGTTCTTCTCACTTTGCAGTGACTGTGAACACTTTCCTCCACTCACACAGCTTATAAAGCTATCTACTGATAACTCAAAAACCTACCTGTCTCACCAACTTATCTCCTATGCCTGGTTAATAGCTCTTCTTAGGCATGCCACTGTCACTTCAAACAGATGATTCTCCCATCTTCACTTTCAAACTCTTTCTGCCCCTTCTTCCATCACTATTAACGACTATTATTCTCTTAATCTTTCAAGACTACAGGCTATACCTTTTTCCTTGTTCCTTCTTCTCCATCCCCTCATCAGTTATCCTAAATATCTCTCTAGTACCTATCATTTTATTTCCATACACGTTTCAGCAAGCACTGCCATTCAGCAACTCATCACTTCAATTAATAGGGTCTTGTTCTGGCTCTGAGCTATTCTCTCACAAACCTTTCTGTCTCAGTGACAATCTTGGTGCAACAGCAGTTGTTAAACCACAAGGCTTTGACTCTGTCTGGCGAGTCCTTCTTTGCTTCCATTTCAAAACTTAAACTTATATCACTGTCCTAATGTTTTTGAAAACACCACGTTTAGCCTACGTGCTGTGCCCAATTGCTCCTCATCATCCAATCCACCACAGATTGGCCACATATACTTCAAATCCCTTTTGTTACACTCCTCCATCAAAGGCCTCCTCTTTGTCTTCAAAGAAGACTTCGTCTTCTCTTTTGTTTTGTATCTCCCTTCAGCCTACAAACAAAACAGCCAGCTGATTCATCCTGACAAGTATAGGCACTTACACCCAACTCTACTCACACCCATGTGCAACCTGACACAGTTGGTGAGGCAGCTTGTATCAGAAATGCAGCCTGAGCTATACGAAATGCAACATGGCAGAAGAGAGAAAAATTATGATATATACTGCTTTTTTAGCTCATTTACAGTACATTCATACTGTCTGTAGTGATGAGAGTATTTGTCCGCTTTTGCACCCTTGTTCACGTGTTCATATATGATGCATGACAGAATTTTAGTCCTTCTGAACTACTGAAAAACTATATTATAAACTAGGTGCAGCTGATACATAATGTCTGTGATCACTGACTAATGTGGAAAAAGTACCGTTTCTGACTAGCTGCCACTTTGCCTGTTACATCTGGTACTCATCCTCAGCCTATCAATTGGATTTATATTAACGGCTGTCTCGGTTATTTTTTCCTAAATGCTATTCTGCAGTGAAGAGATGATATCATCAATTAAAAGCCCACACTTGCATCTCTTCAACAACACATCGCACACCCGATCAAATTTGAGACAGAGAGAAACTGTGTCTTATTAGTTTTCTAAATGAGCCCCATATACATTGTATGCATAAAAATGAGCACATTCATCAATAAATGGTTCTACTTTAGTCTTTTGGTTCTATTTCAGTATTTTGCATAAGAATTAGATAGTATACTATCCTCCACAATCCTGTATATTGGAGGTTTTTTCAGATGAGAAACAGATCAAACGCAAAGACACTCAAAATATGAACATGCCTTCTATCACACATGCACAATCCCCTACGCATATGTAAAGATGTAAAGCTTGCGACATTGCAGGAATCATTCAGTTCAATTTTTATCATTGGGATAGTTGCGTAATCCCATCGAAACGAAGTACAACTCCGACTGCTCGGCATGATTGGCCGTGTGCAGAAATGGCTAGATCAGAACTATCATACTTTTGCAGATGTTGCTCAACCCGTTGCACAACCTGCAGAAGGTGGCTTAGGAAAAGGCAGAGATGACATTATCACACCGCCAGCACCCCAGCCATCTCAGCCACAGAGCTAAGGAGTTTCGGTTTGCTTTTGAGAAAGGGAAGGAAAAGGGTACACTGAAACGGAGAGCAAACTTCTATAACAAAGCAAAAGAAATAACTGTAAAATTTATAAATGAAAATGTAAAGGACATTTCCTGCAGCTGATAAAGACATGCTGTTAAATTTCAAAGTGGCCTACTGCTGAATGTGAAATATGAGTATTAGATGACCTGACCATGGAAAATGCCCTTAACCAATCTAGGAAATGGCTTTTCTCTCCCAATCATGAAGAAATATGTGCTGAAAGAGCTGTGCATCATGAAGTTGAATAAGAAAAAATTGGGACAAAATGTGAAAAAAAAAAATCCCAGAAAATGGACTAGTAGTTTCTTTTACCATAAACTTTGTTGAATATTCTTTAGCGAAATAGAGACGGCTACAACACAGGAGAACAAGGACAGGTGTATGCTGCTCAGTGATCGTTCAGCCGAGCAATAACTCAGTGCCTTTAAGAAGCTATGAGTTTAACGTACAGCTGAAGTACATCAGCAAGGAGAGAAATCCAATCTCCTCAGAGATTATTTATGACAAAGTGCACCTAACTGAGGTCCAATTTGTTTGTGGAATTGCAGTCATTCCATTTCGACTAAACAACAAATGAATCTGCCTTGCAGAGGATTGGTTCAGAGTGTAAAAGAAAACAAGGGAGAGAACAGATACAACACTTCATTTACACACCAATTTACAGGCTCACTTACAGAAATGATTGATAAAGCAGTTTTTTGGAAGCAGAGAACTATCTGAAACAGAATGCCTCTGAATCACATCTAAAATTTTTCCTCTGTAGAGTGAGCACTTCTTATTTCCGATTTCTTAATGTATACTCATTGGCTTAAAATTCATACATCGTCTCATTGTTTTTACTGTTTCCTCAATTTCCTTTACATGGTTAAATTGCAAGTTTTGTCAAAATAAGACAACGTAACTCCTGGTTTATAGAAAAGTAAGAATAAATTTTAAAAAGGAAAAAAACCGCCAGGGCGCGGTGTGGGCTGGCAGCTCCCTGCGGGCAGGGGCAGCGGGAGCGGCGGGCGGTCCCGTGGCACAGCCTCTAGAGCCAGGGCTCTTCCCACTGCCCCCAGCAATGGATCAGGGCAGCCAGGGACAGCCCCAGGCATCAGGCACCTCCTTGGGGAGGTATTATTCTAATTAATAATATTTAAATTTTATGATATATGCTATTTGAAAGCACACTATTTGAAAAAGCTCACATTTTACATTGGATTTGTTGTGGAAACATTGAAATCACGTAACATCAGCTAACGTGTGAATCGATACTTTATCACTCAGCTTGATTTTATTCAAAATCAACTTCAAGTATGTTCACTGTAAATTAACAGCTGAAAAGGAATTTTGGTCACCAATTACAATTTTGGGTTAATTTCTGCTCCTTTTCTCATCCTTACCTTCCACAGCAAGACTTTTCATTCCTCCACACTAAAGCGCATACAAGCATTTCCCCAGTCACTGAAAACAATCACACATCAAATAGTAAACAAAAATATTCAGGGACAGCCTGGGCAACATTACCAGAGTCTTGAACACTACTGCAGTCTTGAACTTAGAGTAGAAAAAACCTGAAATTGTTCAGAAATAGTAATTGGTGGGTCCAGAAAAACCCCACGGGTCCACAGAAGAGGGGTAGAGGAAATAGTCGTTTTTCACCAATTAAAAGCAAAGCTATAATTTTACGTGCACCTAAAATGAATTCTCAAATCCCAGGTCTTAAAAACCACCAAAAATGGCAAAGCAGCAGAGCACGAGATGTGCTTTTCAAAAGAAGTACTGAAAAAATACTTCTTAAATTAAAAAAATGTACTGAAAATGCAATTCAATATGTATTTCCAAGCAGAAGAGGCAACGGTTATGGCAAACACTCAAATAGAAGAAAGGCAAAAAGTCAAAAACAGAGAACTAGACAATTTGGAGAATCTGTATTTGAAATGGGATAAATTAGCACCTACTGAGGAGTAGTGCAGAATGATTTACAAAAAAATATACCGAAAACCCAGTAATCAAACTCTGCTTGTCCAAAAGCTGAACATGAAAAGAACCTCTATTAAGCATTGAAAAAAAAAAAAGAAAGGTTTTACTCTCCTGCTGAATGAAAGCAAAAATATTAAGGAGGGAGAGGCTTCTCTCAGCTTCTCCAATGTGTTACATAACAGAAGCAGACGAGGCGTATGCTGTTTTTCATTGAGAACCTCCAAACTTTGAAAGACATACAATGATAACTGAACTTCAGCAAAAAAGAAGGGAATTTTCTGTGCTAACGATACAACAATGAACATGGAAAGCTGTATGGAAAGAATGCAGAGTTAAATGAAGCCAAAGTAGAGAGACAGGACTCCCAAGATTGTCCCAAATATGAGAAATATGTATCTATCTTTGTAACTAGCTCCCCAATGTCTTGTTTTTAATATTGTGATGCTTATCAAAGTATCTGCTTTATACACAATGCAAATAAAATTAATATTACTAACACCACTAAATTTAAAACATTGCAAAAATAAGTAACAACAAAGCAGCTGACGTCAGAAAAGGCAAAGGAGCAAAGAACCTGACCATCAATGTAAATAACACTATGAAAGATGGTTTAACTTAATACTGCCTTGTTTCGCCAATTATGCAAAATCTTTTGACTGTGTGATTATGAAATATTGTGAGAAGTGATGTGTGAAATGGGATCTCCTAGACACTCCATAGACTGATAAGCGATATATGTTAGCTGTAGGGAAAATATCAATAGACGTGACAGGACGGTTTAAACTGAGGAATATATTTGCCAAAGATGTGTACAATTGCCTTTGGTTTAAATATATACGTCTGCTTAATAATGTGGGACTCACTGAAGGATTCTGGTTAAAGAACGAAACTTAGTTGTCATGTAATCAAATTACAGTATACAAATTACATGAACACAGAAGAAATGAAACATTACTAAACAAACACCAGCATTAAAATAAAAACATTAGCAATTAACGATGACAAGACCTCCAATACAATGCAGTTACAAAGCCATTAGGGGAGGAGCATTAACAACAGGTGATAAATTTGGAAAATTTTGGATACATCATAAATACTAAGGACAGGGGTAAATTGGAATGCTGCATACTGTCTTGAGCAGGAGGCTGGATGATTCTGTATCTATTCTTTACATGTTTCTGTGTGAAGCTCTGTGAAGCTCGCTGTCTGTGAGTTCAAGTTGGGAAACTATTAGTTTCTTTTGAAGCCAACAGTGTTCTTCTGAGTAACTTCTGATTTTGAATATGGGTTTGAAAATCTTATTGATGGGGTAGAGGCTTTCACGACTTGATGCTATCAAAGACTACAACAGATTCTCAGCACATAAAGAGAATCTCTTAATGTATATTTCTGAATATTACTATAATCTTACTTTACAAAATTTACTCTAAAAAGGAATTCATACTTGTTGAGAAACGGGAGTCCTTGGAGGCTATCTACTTTGGCTTCAGAAAAGGTAAATAGAAACATTTTGAGACTTTGTGTTCACTGTATACATGACATCTGGCTCAATGGTAGAAAATGAAGAGCCATCCAGAGTGACTAGTTGTCATCCTACAACATCTGAAACTATCATCTGATTCAAGAAGTCACAAGCAAATGTCATGATGTCCACTAAGCAACAATATATTAATTTAGAAGCATGTAAGACTCTTAGCCAAGAAAATAATTGGTACTATCAGAAAAACAGAAATATTGCCTTAACAACATGAAGAAAATAGTAAGGCCCTTGGTAAAACCTATGATTTACTATTTTACTTAACCAATAATGCAAGATAATCACTTTACCTATGTTTTTGTCCTGCTATCTTCCCCCACCTATACTCTAACCAAATACATTATCTTTTAACTCCATCAGGAAAATATTACACACTTGAATTTTTTTTAACATACTTCGTATCATTAGTGCATGTATTTCAAAGGGATCAGAACTTCTGTCTCTGCTGGTGAATGCTGAAAGCGTAGATGCTGAAGAGACTCCTATCAGAACTGCCAGTTCTTTATTCTCCTTTTCTTCTTCCTTTCCCTTCCAAGGCTTCTTTTCATCTTACATTTCCTCCAAATTAAGGATGGATTTTATTTTTTATTTTTTTATACTAAGAATCGCTGTTGTTTATGAGACCAACTTGCTTTGAAAAATCCAAGCCACATAAATATGCTTCCTTCACTAACTTGCCCATATTTTTTTATCATACAGCCTAAGTTTGCCCAGTAATAGCGCTCTTGAAAGTATGGGAGCACTGCAGGCATCTTGGCAGCCATTTGAGGAACAAACAAGTAAAGAATGTGCCTAAACAGGGTAGGAAGCAACACAGTCAATAAATTTACTCACTTTTTTGGGGTAGTATACAGTTTATCCACTCTATACCAAAAAAGAGTTTATCCACGTTTTGTTTTGAGTGTACAGTTCAACTGATAAAGGCAACTCTTTGCAGTATAGTGGTTCTGGTGAGAGTTATTTGCGGTTTAATTTTATTGGCTAAAGTATGGTGATTTCTTATTCGTGTCTCACCTTTCCTGAGTAAAAAAAAATAAAAAATAGATTGGATGTAGTCTGGCATATTTTTGCCAAAATAGATCAAAACTTAATCGCTACTTAAAATAAAATGAGCTGATAAGTTCTTTGTGAAGCTGCATATTTGGCATCTTTGGAAAAGTACATCACATACTGCTAAGGAAATTCAGCTGAAAAACCTGGTAAACATATGCAGTGTTGCTTTGTATTTTTCTGGCCCTAATGCTGTTAACATCACATTGTTAAATTTCAGTGTCATCATAATTCAAGTTTGCAGTAGCAAGTATCTTCAAAATGGGGTAACTCTACAAGGAAACTATTGCTTCTCCCTTGCAATTACAAGTAATTCCCAAACCTGCCCACTGAAACCCAGTTTTAAATATAGTTATGACCTGAGATTTCTACAGTAATTTAACTTCCATGCTAGTACCTAAGTCCATATAGAGCTTATTGGTTTTATATCATTATAGTGTTGGATTATACCAGGAAAGTGATGTCTGAGGAAGTAGTGGTGGTGTCCCTACATATTCCTAGTGTAGTTATGCCTTTTCAGGAGCAACTTTGGCTTTACAACTCCCTTAAAAATCTAAAACCTGTTACTGAAGGAAAGCTAAATAGGTTCATGCCTATATCAATAACAGAATGTGGATTTAACAATTAGTATCCTGGATGCTTTAAAATACAATTTTTGTATAGTATTGCGTTATTACCATATGCTTACAGGCACATGCACAGAATTCATGAACATAAGAAAAATTTTTGAAATAAAGAATAGCAAAACTACATACTGTTTTGTCGTTACTTAACACCGTTTACAGATTTATCCATGTCAGGACACTGCTTCAAAAAAATCAGTATTTTGTGACATGTGGAAACTCAATGTGCATTTTGTTTTGAAATTTCTTATTACACATGTTAACACATACTATTCACCAAGATCCTCTCAATGATTCAATCTTACACATGTGTAGGTTCTTAAAATTTGCAGGATCTGAGCTCCCTAGTGCTCGGTCTTGAAAAAGCCTTATAGAATAGGACTGATTTAGCATACGTTTTCCTTCAGTTGTTAAGAAGTTATATATTATTTGCTTCAACCACCACCACCAATCAAATTTACCTTTCATGTATTGAGAATTCGTAAGAAAGAGGATTTTGACCTCTGCTAGTAACTTGTCCTTTTGCCTAAGCTCTACATTAGAGGAATAAAAGTGCTTCCCAAATGCCCTTTTGTCAGAGCTCTGAACACATTCTCCCCAGGAGTGTACATTTCCTCCAATTATCTCCTGCCTCTAGAGTCACTCTATTCTGCTTTTGGTCCATGTTTATCTAACTCCAGACAGCCTCTCACTCCACTTGTCACTTACTCTTCACCAGGATTCTTTGCTCTTTGGCTGCATTTATGACACACCTAATTCATTGTCCTTTGCACTTGTTTTTTCCTTGGTGCCTCACATGTCAGTTCTGAGGTATTTCCCAAGAGACTTCATTTCAAGCCATAAGCTGTGCAGACTGTAGTCAGTCTCTGGACTGCTAATCCGAAGATGTGTTTTAGTTTTGGTAGCACTCATACAGCTGACATGATACGACAGAAGAATGTGAAGGATACCACAGATAAAATTTCTGTGAAATAAAAATCCACAGTACACGCATCTTTCAGAGACCCTAACATAAAAAAAAAACAAACATGAAAGACCATAGCTTTAACAACAACAACAAAAAAAATTAGCTGTCAAATAGCTTTTTTTTAGTATTTATTCATATTCAAAGCACAGCAGTAATTAACAGATCTGGAACAATTTATACCAAATAATACAACCAAATATACTTGTTTGCCAGATTTGTATCTCCTGCTTCTCTCTAACTGTCTTTAACTATAAATCTATCTTTTCTTGTACGATTATTATTTCAGATCAATAACAAATATTTTCAATCTGAAATAACATCCAACAAAGGGTGGGGTTTTTTAAAGGTTAATGCTAAATCTTTTTAGTTCGTATTCGTCTTCATTACTGCAAAACCAAATGCACGTACAGATGAAACGTACTGCAGGACAGCATTAAGCAGGATATTGTTGAATCAGTATTTCCCTGAACTTTGCGACAGACTGCTTTTAATGTCTCTCCAGGTTACAACATTTAAAGGCCTCATAACATTCAACTACAGGATATAAAATATTATTTTTGGAAACCACAACTTAAAAGACTTTTAATCATTTGATTTTCTTGATATATATTCAGCTTTAACTACTCTTACTAATCGTTTCTTCGAGGCAGTTTAACTAAGGAAATATACAGCAAAAACTACATGAAAAAGCCATTTCACAGATGACAAAATTCTTTGAAGTAACAGTTATAGAAACAACTTATTGTATGCAAAGTAAAACAAATCTGTCTTCATGGAGGGCTGTCAGAATACACAATAACTTACTGATTAGATAACTGATGAGTCTAACATATTGACATTTTGTAGCAACCACGCAAATCACTTACTGTGCTCATCTAGAAATTGGCTAGTTCTGTATCAATGAAGAGTTCCCATCTCATCTGGTGCGTTCTAAATTGGCTGTGTGTTCTTCAAATAAGAAGACACATTTTCCATTCAATGAAAAGTAAAAATAATCTAAGAGGCATTTTTCAGCAGTTTTGTAAAAGAAATATGCTCCAATTATCTACAAACGTATGAAAGTTTAAAATTATTCAATACACGTGCCTTTACTGAGACTACGTCTTCCCTAAACAGCTCTTCTCTAGACACCGCCTCTTATGCACAAAAATGGACAAAAGTAGTTACAGTGTAAGAAAATGGCTTCATTATGGCCAAAACTGTAGCCCAGCATTATAAAGCAGGCACCAATGAATGAGGAGAGTGCTGAGTGATCCGAGTACTGAAACACCTCTATGGTTATGATTATGGCTGTTCTGACAAGCTCGGGAATTACCTCAAATATATTCCTTCCACCACTCCTGGCCGAGGACAATACGTAATACTGCTGCTGCCCTGACAACCAGAACAGTGTTAACCCAGTTTGCTTAACCTGGGAGGAGATAAAAGTTCTCTAGAATAAAAAGGAGAGGGAACAGACACAGCCCATCTTGCATTAAGCAAGCCTTTGGTTAGAAGTATGTTTGACAGCTGTTGAACGACTGTAGGAAGTATCTCCGGCAATCGCATATCAACGAGTCTCTGAGATGATGTTGTGCTACCACCTAAAAGTGTAAGTTAGTCACTGCTTTTACAGGCTGGAAGAAAAAAAAAAAAAGCCTAATCTTCTTGATTTAACTTTCCTCTATATCTTCTGAATCATCAGCATTTGGTACTTGAATAGTAATTAATGAAACAAATGCTAACAATAACACTACGTTTCATCCTTTCAGCAAAGCTGTGAGAGATATTTTTTCTTTTTATTTTCTCACAAGGCATTAAGAGAGCTTATTAGTAGTAAAACGTACAAAATCTATTCCAAAGGGTAAAATAAGTATGTACTGCTGAAAATTAGGGAGCAGAATGCATAGACAACAGTAAGACAAAGTTGATATTAAATATTAAAAAGTATGAGTTATTGATATATATAATACTTTTTGTTCTCTTGGAACTTGTTTGCAATTAGTCGATGAACTCTCAAAATAAAAATCAAAGACTTAGATTTAGAATGAGAAATTGTCTAACACACTGATCAAGAGTACAAAAAAATATTGTAAGATTGGCAATCATTCCTCCAAGAATTTCAAAGTTCAAATCTTTAAAAAGAAAAAAATCATCTTTAAATGGTAAAACTTTCCACTGTGAACTTACAGTATATCTCTGTACTCATTTGGTCAAATCTGGGCTACATTTGATTTCTTGTTCATTCAAGAATAAGGCTGCATGTAAACATAAATATTGTGTTTCTTGAAGAATTTCCATCATTTATTTTGAAATTCTGAATCCAAATACAAGGAGAAATTATTTTATTCAAAATACTTTCTTCTACTCAGCATCTGTATGAAAATAATGAAAGGCCAGCACCATAAATGTGATACAGAGTTCACATATAGCCAAGGATGAGAACACAATATGGAGAACATAAAGTACTGAAATCTATGACCACATCTAATGGAGATCCACGCTCAGAAGGGCATAAGAAAATGTAAGCTTCCAGTCACAAGATTTAAGTATTCAATAAAATGAGAACTAAACAAAAAGGAATAAGTGACAGAATACACTAGAAAATTGTACCATGCGTCAAGAATATGGTTGAAAGTATCAAACGTATCACCGAATCTGCACAGATGAGAATTGAAAGCAAAGGGTGGATCACATCAAAAAAGAACTTCATATTTACAGATTAGGCAGCACAGTCATCATGAAAGTCTTTTGCATAAGGGGATTATTGCTTACACTCTTTGTTTTTAATGCTGAAGTAATCCTCTTTGGTTGGCAAGTCCATAGACATTCCTTAACATTCCTTAACCCATTTGAAATGAGTAATTTATCATTAACTGAGTAATCTACCCTTAACTGAGTAATTTACCCACATTTCTACCTATGTTTTCAGTATTCCTTCATTAGTGCTAACTTTTCTGCTTTTAGTGGTTATACTTTCTTTTAGGTAATAGATGCAGAAGTTAACTTAGTGGAAACCTAAACCTATTCATTCTGAAGTTATTAGAAAGGTTTCCAGAGACTAAATAAAGGTTTAAAAACTGTGTTCATGATTACATGAGCATGATCTAACAAATCAAACTAATACCCACTGAGATGTGCAGTTTTTTCACTGAACAGAAACAAAGTAAAAGGAATTTCCTCACTATAATAACTATTAAATTATTTTAAAGTAAAAATTAATAAAAAAGGCATGTCATTCTGGAAAATAGACTGATTTAGGTCACGTATAAATTACACATTGCCACCTTCACAGCATCTCACTACATATGATGATGCAATTTTTTCCTTTATTGGAACAGTCACCCATTTTGTTATTGTTCATAGCAACCTAATTTGATACACAATAGTTCCGGGAGCACGGATTTCAAACTGCACAGAAATATTAAATTTTAATACAAACGTAGTCTTTTGTCCAACAAAAGCTTGTTCTTTTGGAATTTTACTGAAGCAATTCTGAAGTTATTCTATGAGGCAAATTCTTTCAAGTTTTGTATCTCTTTTTCACCCCACTGATTTACTTCTTCCTAAAATTAAAACCTCATTATACCTTTTTTTTAAAATCAGTTTATATATTTCCATAAAACACTGAATGAGTACAGTGAGAAAAAAAATGCATGAATACTGATTTTTTTAAGATCATCTTCCTGCTAATGAAACCACTTTCCCTCCATTTCCCTAACACTTTAAAAATGCTTCAAATTTTTAAAAGAACGTGGATAAACAGGTTGCTCCAGCTGTAATATGCATCAAATCCAAATAAACGGAACAAAAGCATCCTTTAGAAATCTGCAACAGAAACTACTACTCAATTACTTCCCCCTCCACTTTGTAGGCAGGTTACATCATAGATTTTTACTGTAACAAAAATTGAAAAAGAACACTAGATCCCTAAAACTTCAGTTTCTTAAAAATTCTTCAGCTGCCAATCAGAATCTTTATAAACTTAATAAAAACCCACAAACCCCAAAACCCAAAATAAGACATGCAAAGCAAAACAAATGCAATTGTGTTTCCTGCCTGTTTGCATGACTTGTTTTCCTTGCTGTTTCTTCTGCCAATTAAAAAACTTTGAAATCTGCACAGCCTACTTTCACTGCCGTTTCAGGCAGCATTCGTGTCATGTACTTTGGAGATGTCTGTATCTCAGCTAGTCCCATTATGCTCTATTGCAAATAGAGCGAAAATCGTCACTTTTAGGACCCAAGTTGTAAGTTATTTTAGATGTCTGTTTCAAAATGAGATGGTTTACTCACCTGGGAGTGCCCGTTTCTCTCCACTGACTGTAAGAGAAGTCTAAACAATAAGCTTAGATTTAGACACCTCCATTTGGCCAGATGAATTCCAGGCTTCCAGTCCCTCCCGATAGAATCTCTAATTCACATGCCCAATGGGCTTTTTTAAAAAAAACATCCTATATAACAGAAGCCAGTTTCCTGACAGTTCCACTGTGCTACTCGCTGAGCTGGACACTGGGGTAATTTGCTTCTAAACTCTGTAAAATATAGTATTATTCCAACGGTGGCATGGAATGCTTTGTCTTGTCTGTATGTTTTCATTTCTGATATTACAGCATTGTATAGCTTAACTTTCAGCAAAATTTGGACAGACATAGAGCTAGCACTTTCCCCTCCTCATGTTTTTGGTTTCCAGAATTTGTGTGGAAGTTGGTATACTATTGATTCGGTGCCTTTTTTTGACACTCTCTTTAAAGGGCAACCTGTTTGGTTTTATTTCCTTCTTATTTAGTTCCATCCTCTGAGCTATACTGCACTTAGGATAATTTTAGCATCTTCAACTGAAGGAAGCTGTACCTCACAGCTTTCTTACAGTCCCTCAGTTTAAAAACTCTTGCAGTCTTCTTCATGTTAAGTATCAACAACTTGGTTTCCTTACACTCTAGATGAAGTCATTCTCTCTTACATAGATGCCCTTTATTTGTAACATTTCTTCACAAAATGTTTCCTCCACAGAATATTAAAAACCTCTATATAGGAGTTTATGAGTTTAAACACTGGGTTGATGAGCAGAGCTAATAGCCAAAAGCAATGACTTTATATTTCTTTCCAAATTTCTAACCTATTTTGGGTTTTGGACAGGCTGCTTTTGGACTCATTTACACTGAAATAATTATTTAATTCCCAGAGTACCATTTGCTAATCCCTTTGCAGGACATAGAAGGTTATCTACTATCCCTCAAAGGACTGTCAGACTGTTACTAACAAGCATTTCAAAATAAAATTGCTGTTATATTGCAATTAACAAACAGGAATAAATCACTGATATAGCTAAATCCCAGGAACCAGAGATGAGAATGTTCAAGTACACTACAACACTTTTATTCTTAACAACTCTTCAACAACATTGGACTCAAAACCCAGTCTTAAAGCAAACAAATATTTCTTCCAAGGGCTAGGAATAAAACTAGTATAGCCTTACTTGCTTGATTCCCAATAGAAACAGTACAGCTATTATTGTTTAAAGTATTAATGCTTCATAGACATTAAAGACAGCAACTTCTCCCCATCTACATGTAAAGCACTTGCGCTCTATCATTTGCAGCTTCATCTGCTTGACATCTAGTTTCATACACCAAAGACACAAAACCAAGGGATAAAATTGTTCTTCATTTGTGCCGATACTCTAAATTTGAGGTGCATCAGAAATAAACCTGGCATTCTTCCAGTTTATTTCAATCTGATCACGCTAGGGAACAGTGCTTGGTGTTTAGCATCCTAATAATTCTCAGAAGAATCACAGAAATCTCTCTAAATAAACTGTTAGCAACAAAACTCACTATGCAAGGTCAAAAAACATTGCTGACCGCATATGAAATCTTTGTAAGGAAGCTCACAAACAAAGACAGTAACTTTGATATTTTTCACTTACCTGCTTTGAGAAATCCCTTTAGGAGGATCAGGCACTTAGTATTTAAAATTATACCATCTGCACTTTAAGGTATATATAGTAAACAAACTGCATTGATTTCAGCCACATTGTGTGGAGCAAATGATCTGTTAGTTTCTTTCTACAGTTATGCCATTGTATTTCAAGCCTAATTTATTTTCATGGATTCTGGTGTCACACTTTTCTTAAGTATAAAGTGACAATAAGTGACAAGGAAGGGACTATATTATTTTCCTCCTGAGTAAGTTCCTATCATGAAGTTTCCTGAGAGAATACTTAGATTCCTTGGAAAGAAAGCTCAGCTTCACTGTAGGGACACTCAGCACTACAGACCCAGAATGGACATAACCCTTGCATGCAGAAGTGAGCCTAATAGAACGACTATGATGACGTATTCATGGTGGTATAGTTTCAGCGGCTTTAACTCCCATTATCACCTAAGTCTAATCCTTTAATTTATACATAAAACTTTTGGTGTTGCTTCCAACCAGAGGTTAGATACAAGAACTTGGCTATTTATACAATGATAGTTCCTCTGTCACACACAAATTTGGAACAAGACAATTGAAGCCCACGAGTGAGGGTACCTGAGGTTCCAGGTGATGCTTGAGAGCTGTCTCAAACTTGTCTCCCTTGTAACCTAGGAAAAGCCTTTTTTTTTCTTTTTTTTTTTCTTTTTTTTTCTTCTGTGCCTCAGCATCACTTATGCAAAACCAGACAGTGCTTCATTGTGTGAAAAAGTTATTTGGAAAACATTCACGAATTTTAGTGAATTTAAACTCATTTTACTGTAATGATGTTGGCTATATGTGCGTTTAGACGGAAAGCGAGGTGAAACAGGTATATCCAAAACTGACCATGCTTACAGATGGATGACTACGGAAATGATGAGACAGAACAAGAGGATGTGAGCCCTACTGCATCCATTAGCCACCCTCTCAGTAAATTACAGGCATCAAAATAAAGCTGGCATTGGAAGCTGTAACTTCCCACTTATCCGCTGTCAGTCAGGGACAAAAGTGTGTATCCAGTACTGCCTGTGCTCACCTCAAAGGCTGCCGTCCCTTCTTGAGAAGCTAACAGAGGTTACCTGTGCCTTTTTTTCCAGAACTGAGAGAGATCTTTCAGAAAACTTGCAGTACATGCAAAAGCATTCAAGGAGCATATTGTTTGTTTGTTTTCCAATGAACAGAGACTTGCCCATGGCCATACAGTCCTGCTCAGTATCTTCTAAATAGGAAACTTATGGTTCAAGCACTGCTGAGATGGCAGTATTTTGAGAAAGCAGCAAAAGCTCACTTTTATGTAAGTAATGCAACTGTCCAGTGAGCAAAATATGAAAAAGGCTGTTGCTGGAGAACAGTCTCTCTTCTAATTTAACACTGAAAAGGCCTTCAAGAGAATCTAAAGACCATGCAGCATCTGAAGTTATATTAACTGATGCCTACTGATCTTAACAGTAGCTCATGACCTGTTGTGATGGCTGGTTACAATTTGGTCACACATTTTAGGTTCATCTTCTTTACTTAATTTAGTGAATTTAGTTAATTTACTTCAATTTCTTTACACCCCTTCATAATTTAGTTGCTTCACATGCTGTGGAAAATTCAACAGGATGGAAAAAACGTCATGAATATTTCTAGGCTACAGTGCAATTTGCCTAATGAGAAACTTAAATTTCAGTTTCACAAAAACTAACATATGTAGTACTAAAAGTCCTTGTCAGTGTGTAACTATAATTGTACTCTGTTCACTTATAGGACTGCCTAATTAGTCATTAGTCACACCGACAGAATGCATCCCCTATCTCCCAGAATCAAATATGACACAGCAAAATATTTTAGGTTTGTGTTGCTAACCAAGTATTTTTGACATACTGAATATTCCAGGAACACAGCCATCAGAGACCAAGAGATTCTGGTCTGATTTGAAATTGTCTGGCAAGATGGAAAACTTTAGAACAAATCTTTTTATTGCCTCACAGATAAAAACAGATAAAAATCTACAGCAATGCTGAGCTCCAACTATTCACAATTAGAAATAGGATTTCTACCCGTTATTTCTTTTCTTCGGATAGTAAATAGCATAATGAAGAAATTAGCATGAATGCTTATGTCTGGCATCTAGCAGGGCTGAGTAATTTGGGAGTGCGGGGAAGTGGAGACTGGCTGATGGGTTTAATTTGGACTTCTTTTTAGAATAATTTAAAGTAAATTTAGCTAAATTGTTTGAACACAAAAATCTGAATGTTGCATTTTCAAAATGTTTAGTTTTTTCAGAACCTCTTACTCTTTTGGTATAAACTGTTATACAAATAAAGATTCGCACATAATACAATTTTCTTAAAAGATGCAGTTCCAATGAATAAACTATTTGTCCATTAGTAAACTTTGTTTTGAAGCAACATGATTTTTACAGTCTAAGGTTGTGAAGTTCTGAATAATTCAGATATGTGACAGAAACCAAGTTTACAGTAAAAAGGTGACAAAGAAGCTCCTTGCCGTAAGATGTAAATCATACTACCGTACTTAGAACCGTCTTCTCAGTACTGTCAAATCTCATGTAATTCAGTGTTCCATGTAAATTTGGGTCTTCATACAACTGTATTAGGCACGAGAAAGGTAAAAATCTTTGCAAAACGTGTGGTCCTCGTAGTTTTTGTAGACAACAAAGACCATCCTACTCCAAAACTTTCCCTTAACTTCCAATGGACTTCTCCAAAAGAGCTGTGGCAGGCATTTACAATAACAGCCTAAGCCTGAAGATTTCCTGGCAGGTCTCACTCACTTCACACAGCTTGACTAGCATAAAAAGATATCTCCAGCATGTATTTTCCCTAGATGCTTATGGAAAATTGTAAGAACAGGGGAAACTTAATTCATGCCGATATGCTTTTGGCCATGGTCTAACCCAACATGGGCATTTTTACATGTTTTACTATATTCTTTTGAAATAAAGTATGTAAAACTGCAGGCAGTCATCATGATGCAGGAAAACCATGGATTTATACAACCTTATAGTTGTATTCTCTGTTTTTTTCTCTGTTCTTTTGCTGAGAATTCATAGCATCTAGTTTTCAAACAATTACATATCATAATCCCAGGCTTTCATTACCATGTGATAATGGTCAACTCAGACCCCACAATTTTATATATGGAGCTCAGATCCTTTCCCCTCCCCCATGTACACAACCTTAAATTTACCTATATAAATTTTCATTTGCCATTTTATTTGCCAGAGTCTCAAGTCAATAAAGCCCCCTGGCAAATTTTCATTGTTGGTGCTACCTTAACTACCCTGAATAAGTTAGTAAGTCAACAGCAAACTGACTTATAACACTAACTTTTTTTTTCCCCATATTAGTTATTAATATATTGAAAGGCCTATGTTCAATAAAGGTCTTGCAAACTTCACTGGAAACCACCCTTCAATGACCAAAGCACTATGCATTTTAATCAACTATTCATCCTTGCAAACCTTTCCACTTACACAAAAACTAATCAGTTTCCTTTATAGCTTCTGGTAAAGGACCAGAGTGAACACCTTTTAGAAATCCCAGTCAAATGTATTAATTAACAGGATCCACATAACAACTGATTCTCTCACGCAGCATTGTATATCCAAAAAGCAAGATTTCCTTTCACAACAGCCATGCTTCCTCTTCCAACACCATACCATGTTCATCCATTCATTCGTTAATTCTATTATCCATTCATTAGTTTTCACTAATTTGGCCATGTCTGTAGTTCTTCTGGTCGCCTCTGAAACTCGTTTTTTGTTTAAATTAATATCACATTTGTTATTTTCAGACCTCAAATTCTACAGTAGTTTTAGGCAAGAATAATTCTCACTGAAGGCCATCAGAAAAATGAGTTCGGTGCATTCTAATCCCAATCTCAAATCCATTCATATGGTAACAGGAAGAGTTTTTGTTTTGCAATCATCAATTACGCAAAATGATGGAGGCGACTGAATGTTTTCCTTAGAATAACAGAAACAGCACAGATATATCCAAAAAGTGTTTTATTTTCACACTCAATTTCCTCAGTCTGTATTTCTGCATAAAGATTATGTCAGACATTTCTAACAACTGCATAAATGCTCTGCATTAACGAACAGACATTTCGGTCATTTATAGGACTGTTAATATTTTAGCCTATGAAATCATTATGTAAATTAAACTAATTTCCACGGCAGCCATTCGACATCAAACAGCTGCACAAACCAGGATTTTGCCTTTTCTAAAGAAATCTGCATAACATTGCATTTTGTATCACAGTTATACAGCACCAGTATTGTCCTTTACTGGAATAAAAGAGACCTTCAAGCCATGGTCTATATTTTAGGCGCTGCTGTGATGCTCACCTTACCATCTGTTCACATTAATCTCACAAACAAGTCTGCTCAAAAGCATACCAAATACAGTCAGGTTTACAGTAAAAAAATAATTTTAATTAGGAGCAGAAAGAAGAACTTGATCACTCTCTATGTATCTAGAGACAGTCACCTTTAAGCCTGTATTACCATAATTGAGAGTCTTTCTTTGGAAAACACCCAGTTAGCAAAGTGGACAAGATAATCATGCTACTCCATTAGCTCAGGGGCTGTTCTGACCAAGTTCCCCTACAGACCAGCCTTGGCCTCTCTGTTTCCTTCTTCTCATCACCCACTGCAGCAGATTAGCAGAACAAGCTACGTCTTTGGGAGGAAAATTAAAATGCTATCACTTAATGGATCCGGTTGAAATACACATAAGCAGTCTGGTGGACTCTCAACACCAAAACAATGGAGAAAGACAAAGGGATTTGAGCAGCAGTGAAGAGAGGAAGTGAGAAACAAGAGGGCTCCCGTGCTCATGAAACAGAATTTTATCTGTCACAGAAATCTTGACTCACTTCTAATTATGTGCTTTCTGAGATTATAAAAATTGTGGTTACACATGAAAAAATTGGGAGAAATAGATAATTTGTTGAGTATACAGAAATTGAAAGATAAGCAGGACCAAAAAGCTCAGTGAAAGATGGCTCGCTCTTCATGTAACGGTATCAAACTTATTTGTCTATTATCTGTTTAAAAACCCCAAAAGACAGTAAAGTAATTATTAATTGAAGAGTAAGACATATGGTAGAAAAATATGACTAAGCAGAGACCTATATATGGGCATAAGCATGTGTTAAACATTGGTTATATTTGGCAGAAGCGTAGATTTCAGCATCTCACACTTAGCCAGATGGTTGAACACAAGCAGGTGCAGATTAGAAAGCAGGACCATATAATGCCAAAGTCACATTCAGAGATTACACAAATACAAATAGGCATAATGGGAATTCTCTGTCTTTAGATGAAAAAGCAGCTCTCAGTGTTTACTGAGGTTTCTGATATTTGGTATTGCTTCTGATGGATTCTCAAAACTTTGTACCACCATCATTTTCTAATTACAAAACAACAGAACAATAAGCGTATCTGACAGGAAAATGACTTTCTAAAATAGAATGTGTATATACAAAGGGGCTAAATCTACATACAAAATCATAATTGGAAATAAAGTTTAAATTGTAATATATGTGCAGGTTATCTTATTCTTTAGAATAGTAATTTATCTGACCCTCAGTGCAAACAGTATGTCCAGCTTGTAATTTTTGAAAATATGTTATGGTAATCAAATGCAGATACCCAGAGAATTCACCGGTTCTCTTTAAAAAACCTATGTAGATGGTATGTGTGTCTCCCTACCAAAAAACAAAGAAAAAACCCAACCAAACAAAACAAAATAACAAACCAAAAAATACAATCTTAGCACCTTTACTTGGTGTTCTGTGGGATTTTACAGAGACTTTCTGGAGAGATGTCCTCATTTTCTGGGTATCCATCAGAGAAAACCAGCCACCTCTTAAAACTCAGGAGTTATGAAAAAAGCATCTTAAGAAGTAGAGAGCAAATAAATGGCTCCTCCATAACCTTATGTTTAGTTTCACAGAACACAGCAAACACATGCAATAAAAAGCATAGTTAGATGTAAAGGATAAGGACTCGCTCATTCTATTAGGTACCATATTAAAATAAATCATTCAAAAACAATAATTGGCATTTAGGAAATACAGCTACTAAAATGGATTTAATCATCAGAAACTGTTTGCATTATTATCCTAAATTAAAGTAATGAGAAGATGAAGATAATATTAACAGAATTAGTTGCTTTCCTTAGATGGAAATCTACTATTTCAGTCATGGGATCAGATGTTAGTGTTTCATACAAAAATTCATTTGATGGTGACAAAAAGAGCAGGAACAATTTTTAAGAACGGAAAATAACCATAAAACACATCACAGCATTTTTTTCCAACCCAGACATTAAACTTCTTCACCTAAGATGGCCTATATTCAGTACTAATTTTTTTTTTGTTTTTTTTTTTTTAAATTCTGTTGTCGCTGTGACAATATTTTCTGTCTATATATTGCAGGTACTTTCAACAACTGTCTTTCAAAATTCAGTTTTGATTTTGGCCTTATAAATACTTGTCAATAAAAAAAATGTAGAAAAACATATGCATTAAAATCATCAACTGAACATTATTCTTCCTATTACGCTCATGTTATTTTTTTTCAAATCTCTGTTAACCAGTGAATTACAAAATGGTAAAGAAGATGGATGCTTAATCATTGACTAACTCCCTCAGTCCACTCCTACAGATGTGTAATTGATGCCTATTATGTTAATTCTTTTTGTAACTTAAAAATTTGTCCTGCAGGAACCAACAAGCTACAAATCCATTCCATGCACAATATTAACCAGCTATGAATTGTTGATTTGGCCAACTTTAAATTCTTATCAAGGCACCATGTACTGTACAGATCTATGTATAACTCATGCAGTAGGATTCCTCTATTTGGCGGAAGCCCTACTACAGTCAGACCACTTCAATTAGTTTTAAGGCAGGATACAGTAGAATCTCCCATCTTGCTTTTAATGTTAAAGGTGAATTTGAGATTAGTCAATTAATAGTACACTACGCAGCTCACCAAGAAAATTTAGAGGCGATGATGATTGGCGAGAAGACACTTTGAACTGCTAGCACCTACGTTAATTTTAATTTTGTATAGTAAGGAAAATACTTTCATTTTGGAAAAGATAGCTTTAATTTTTAACACTACTAATCAAGACACTAACAAGACACACTACAACAGGAAAAAAGAAGCCTCTGCTTCAACAATTTGCCACAGTAAAACTACAGTGAATTAAGCAAATTATGTGTGATAAAAAGAATGTTGTACTTTGGACGTATTACTGCTTTTCTTGAGAACTTGTGTAAAGAAACAAGATTTGAACTGATTGTTACTTGGGAAGAAACAAGAAGTGACTGTCACCTTCCCATTTCATCCTGTTCTTGGAAAAGAAAAAAGGGAGTTAAATCTAGTAAACAGGAAAGAGTTTCTTACCCAACACCCCAACACATTTTGACGGCAAACTGCACATTTGCCATTATGAACAGAGAAAACACTAAGACAAAAATCACCCTAACGGAGTTGGAAAAGGGTAAAAAGTGCTGACATCTTAAAATATTGCACTTGGACTTTACAGATACAGTTTAAATTGCATCGGTGCCAGGTGGAAAAAACAAGCAACCATAAGCATGGAGTTTATGTTCATGTATTTCTTTAACAGTACCAGTCTACACTACAATCAACAGGTTTAAAAATTTTATTTGTGAAAAAAGAAAATCTTAGATTTCATAGCACAGCTACACAGCCACACCAAAAAAGGATGACAGAGTTGAGGCAGGTTTTTAAGGCGCCATACTGTCCTGAACAGAGCTCTCTAACCCATGTTCAGGAAATGGATACTGCATAACGTATTTCTAAACTGGGCCTATACCTATTTCAGAGGCCTCAAACAGGTCAACAGACAAGGCCACATTAAAACTACTTCCACATCATCTATCTTTATCCATTTGGCCAGCAAACTCAAATGCAATTCAGAAGGATGATGACTCAAAATATTTCATTTAGAAATAGTACTCACTGCAAACCATTTCAGAAAGTAATCTATATAACAAAATAAAGGTCAAGTGCCAATTAGTATTACATGCAATTTATAATGTTATATTTTAAGAGAAGAGACTAAAATAGACTTGATTTATTTGTGATAGCTTTTCTCAATATGTCCAGTTGCATGAATAGAAGGATAATTACAACGGGCACGACCAGGCTCCCAAGGGTCACTGTGCAAAGCCCTCTAAAATGGCAGGTCTGTCTCTGCCTAGAGAGCTTACAATGCTAATGCTATTATTCTTTGTGAATGAAATATAGAGAAGAAGGGGAAAAAGAAAAGAAAAGAAGTAAAAAAAAAAAGAAAAAAAAAAAGAAGGGTTTAAATTACTGAAACAAACTCTCAGGTAAAGATGCTTTAAATATCCTGTGGTAGCTTCCAGAAATGCTAAGCTCAAACTGATTCAATTTAGCACCTGTCAGTGAAGGTATTTCACTCCTAAGTCAGTCTATAAAACAGACTACAATGACTGAAATATTTGTTTGAACTGTGCCCAAACTATGTCCACACATATATGTGGCTGATAGCTTTTTACTCTTCAAGCCTGGCAAGCAGCATACGAGTGATTAACTGAAGTGATCAATCTAGATTTACCACTCTCTCTTTTAAATATCCTGCTCCAAACCAATGAGAGAAATTATCTGAAGCACTAAGACAGCACCATTTGCTGCTGCAAAGGGACTACAATTAGCTTGTAAATTGTTTTAATTTGTTTGATTAGCCTCAACAAAAAGCAGGTCATCTGAAATATTTCTTCCCTGCTTTGATACCTAAATTACTTTCTCCTTAGGATCATTACAGACAGCATGTACAGTGACACCTATTGCCTAATTGTAAGATCCAGCTTTTATAACCTCCGCTCTTCAGACTAGAATTTTCCATGCTGGATGTCTATTAAAAGCTGAACATTTTTTCAGAAGTTTCCAATTAAAATTGCTCAACTATTATTGGAAACCAGGTAGAGGTAGAATATATTATTCTGCCAATACTATGAAGTTCTTACAATGATTTCATTGAAAGATTTTAATGACCCTTTCTTTTGAACCAGGATCTGTCCAGAGATTAAATTTCTATGAAGTTATAGTTTCTTCTGAGCCCATAAAAGCCTATTTAAATATTGCAAAGTGACAAACCTTTGAAATCCCCTTTTTGCTTATAATCCATTGAGGTCACCTACTTTACCCTACGGCAATCTTGTTTATGCCGAGCATATTCATTCCTCCCATAGAGCCAGCACAGTTTATCTACCCCCAAAGGAAAACTGGGCATGTTTACCAGCTTGATTCATTCTCCTAATTAAACTAATCATGCCAGAAACTGAACTTCTTGTCCTTGATTCAACATTTTCTGTGAATCCTCCACTAAAGACTATGTGTGTCATGCTAGGCAATTAGTATCACCCTCTGCTTCTGCTATCATAGAACCATAGAATGATTCGGGTTGGAAGGGACCTTAAAGATCATCCAGTTCCCACCCCCCTGCCATGGGCAGGGACACCTCCCACTAGACCAGGCTGCGCAAAGCCCTATCCAGCCTGGCCTTGAACACTTCCAGGGATGGGGCAGCCACAGCTTCCCTGGACAAGCATCTTTCTGCAATTGCTCCCCATGCCCGGTATTAGATGATGCAGAGGTTAAGCACGAGAACCAAACCCAAGCAGAAAGTCTCTCCTGTACTTTCAATAGCTCTACCAAAGGCATCTAGGAAAGTCAGAGACAATAACACTAGTTGGTCTTGCTGGGAGCTGAAAACCGAAGCAGGTTAAATAATAACCTAGGGCAAAGGAGGGGAGACAACAGAAACACAGGATGAGACAGACACACAGAAATTCCTTTTTAGAACAGAACTTGTGTTTACTGACTATAAAAACTAGTCTTATATCACCGATTACCAGTGAAAGCCACTAGCAAAGTTGATGTCTCATCCCTCTGTGCTGCTTTTTATATAAAACCTAACACGAGCTTGCTATTACTCAATATTCTTTCAACCCAATAGAAGTAACTAAAACACAAGCTTGGATTTGCATGTACTTCCTATTTTTCCATAACCCTTTCGTACACAATAACTTTTATTTTTTGTGAGAAAAGTCAACATTTCATTTCAATGGTTATTTTGCTCTCCGTGTTAATTAACTATGGTCTGTAAAATTAAAAAAAATAGGTAGAGAGACATCTCCGTATCTCCCTTTTATTTCAGACGCTAATGTAGATTTAACTGATTAGCCCATTTGTTCAGACAATTATGGTATTAAAATAATTATTTTAAAAGAATGTATTTTTCATGTGTGTCTCAAATAATGAATGCATTGTTATTCTGCATCTCTTTCTTAACCGTGTTCAGTCTATTTTAATCTTAGATACCATCCAATTGTGCTGAAATATCAGTTTCTGGATCAGACTTCATCTATCTTTCTTTCCCAGACCAATCTGAAGCTTGTCTTTCCAAAACACCTTGTATCTTTCCATCACTTCAGAGGTTCCGGCTTATTGAAAAATGCACTGCCCCAGTAGTTTCATTCTGTTTTGAGGGAGTTTTCCCACATCTCTAACCATTTCCCTTAACATTCATTCCTAGGCTATTCTTCAGACCTACATTTTCAGGTTGTATCTGTACAGGATGATGGCATGTCGCGATTAATCCAGAGTTGTAATACTAAGTACACACACCATCTGTAAAGGACTGTGTTATCGTTTGAAAAGATCACACTTTCTGGCTCACAGGTTTGATTGATGGGAGTTTGTTTCCTTTTACAAGAAAAACAGTAATCAGATCTCAGACTTGTAACAACCACTGATCATATCAGAGGCACTTCATTTGGCAGTGTTCCAGAAACTTGAGATGAAAATTAATTTATGCCGGGAAATACTGAGATGACATGATCAAATTGGAGCATTTCAGTGTTTTCACTGTTCCATCAAGAAATTATTGAAAGGCACCTCTTTTACTGGTAACATTTCATATTACAATCAACAAAAAGAAAAACAGAAGAGATTTCTTCTGGAGCTTACATGGTCTTCATCACTGGAATTTTTTTGAGGACGGGTTAAACCATCCCTCACAATGTGTTAATTCTACTTGGACAAACATCTGAGTGACACAAGGGTGCGAGGCTATCTATTGTTGTGGACAGGAAGTCAAAACACAGCACCCAGCAGTACATGCCTCTGTAACACCACTAACGTATCGGTGTGTGCATGTGCTTAATCCACATGACTCACTGAAGTCTAGAAACATCCAGAGAACAAGGAGTTTTGCTTCCCCTGCTTATCCCACTGGACTTAAAGCTGCAGACTGCTCATTCTTCCTTCTGCAGGCAGGAATCTTGTACTGAGTACCCAAAGGTCCAGTTTCACAGGTGAGATGAAGGCTTCTTCTCCACAGAATGGTGGTTAGAGCGCTGGGGTGAACTACACACAACCACTTTGGTTAAAATAAAGCAGAGTTTGCCTCCTGGGCAACTGTGCTAACTAAGAAGCTACGACGCTGAAGCAGGTATTACCTAATCCTACCTACATACTATCGCAGATTTCAGGATCTTTGCAAAGTAAAGTTATATCATCAGTTCCAGTGATCTCCACAAGTAAACAAACTCAACATTTCAAATAGTTTTAAGCCTTCTACAATTTCATGCCACTCTTTTTCTAAAGTCTCTGCCTTTCTTATGGTAAGTTCATTTTGGTTATGATTTTTAGAGTCACCTACCACTCATGCCGCAGTTGATGCTTCTTTTGAGAGGAAAAAAAAAGGAGAAAACCTTATTGCATGTGCCGTGGTCCCAATTTTGATTTCTTTTAGTATTGCTCATTGTTCACCATGAGTGAGTTGTTATATCATACTTTTTCTTTTTTTTTTAGAACTGAAGATTGGCTCACAGAAGCGCACAAGAAAAAACTGCAACAAGATGAATTCAGCCGTACAGCACATTGTAATTATATAGCTAGCTAGTTTTATGTACTAGTTCCCATTCCTGATGCTGGTCTGATTACTCCTGTGATTCAACCGTGTTTTGTTTGAGTGGTTATAATTGTAGGACTTAGAGACATTTCTAATAATTACTTAGGATGTCATGCCTTCCAGCTATCCAGATGAATTTCTATTGCAATCATGCCACTCAGCTCACTAAGTCAGTCTTGCTGGAGTACTTCACAACCTTCCCAATTTAAGTAGCAGAAATGGTCTTTTGTCTTCTGCAAAACTTTCTACCTCTCCGTTCATCCTCCCTTTTTTGGCTAATAATAGCACATTAAGTAACACGAGTCATAGGAAAGAGCTGAAGTACATTGCACTACTAATATCAAACTTGAACATACATTCTTACTACTTCTGTCAGAGACCATCCATTTGAGAAACCTTGCTTCTCCACTAACATCTTTGGTTCTACCTAGGCTTTTCTATAGAAAAGCTGGAAAAATACTAAAGAAAAGTAACAGTTATCCTTCATATAAATTTTCTCATCTCCTTTACAGTTCATTTTGGAACAGACTAAATATTTTATTTCTGATATTTTTTCCACCTACTATAGCAGTAAATACGAGAAATACTATTGACAGCTTAATTTTTACAGAACAGTTTGATTTTTTTTGAATAGATGTTAAGATAAGCCTTTCTCCTTATCACAGCCTTTCTCAGTACTCAAGCCTGCTCATAGCAAAAAATTATCCTGCTTAGACTGTTCCTACAATGAGTCGATATAATATGCAAGTTCAAAACCACAAAAAAAAGTTCACAAGAAGCCCTGAAGTTTCAGAATCTTCCTAAAGTTCCAGAATTTAAGAAAAGAGTGAATATTTTTAACAATGCTTTTTAAACTATAGAAATGTAAATTTAACTCTCCCCAGGACAAAGACTGTAGTCTTATCAGGCATATTACGTAAGTAATATCATTCATTGTTAATATGTTCTTTATTATTTAGTATGCTTAGGTAAAGTTCTACATTTTCACAACTGAAAACAGGATCTGATAAATATAATAATATGCACTTGCTACCATTATAGAGTTTACTCTGTATGCCAGATTAATGCCAGTAAAGTCAAAAGTCATGGTATGGTAATAGCTGTGAGGATTTAAGGATATAAACAAGTCGGGGTTTGGAGGGAGAAGTACTAGCTTTTATTAAATAAAGTCATATAGCTGGGCTCCTTGCATTTAAGATCTGGGTTTGTGTGCCCAAAAGCCTGTGTTTTTTTCCTAACTGACAAAAATCATTACCACTCTCTATAAGTCTTGCCTTCCTGATAGGGAAAAAAAGATCAAAACAACACTGAAGAAGAGCTTAGTTTTGGAAATCTCAACAAACTAGTAGGACACAGCTGAATGTGTTTCCTGTCCATTGTTTAGAAGGAATAAAATAATACTTGTTAAATGAATATTGAAAATCAGGAAAAGAGGCCCTTTGGTTGCCTTTTTTACAAATCACAGTGGAAGGAGAAAATCTTTCAACATTTCACCACATAAACTTATGAAATAATTATCCTTTTAAAATATTATTGGTATACTAGGTGTTTTACAGGCTGAAAAAGACCTCAAGAAACTGCCAGTCGAACAACAGACAGTGTTCAGAGTAAAAGAAAGAAGAATACCAAGGTATGTTAACTCAGACGTGCGAATGGACTTAAAATTTATATCCACAGGTGACAATTTCGTGAATTATTTATGTGCATCAGAAAATTTACAGTAGGGACCTGAAAGCACAGAACAAAAATGCTTTGCAGATAGACTGAATAAGGTACGTACAAGGGAGTAGGAGGGAAGATATGGAACATTAGGACTAATAAATGCTAACCTTGAGGATGAATGCCTAGAAAATGATGGCACTCAGAAGAGCTAGTACTGAGGGCTGCTTGCCTTTGCTAAAAAATAAGCTACAAGATGAAACGGAGAACATGGAACTGAAATAAAGAAACTGGTATGAAATATTTTTGCAGGCACAGAAGAAAAAAAGAACAAAATCAGTTAAAAATTATCTCGGGCAATGTCTTTTTCACATACCCATGGCACTTTACCACTCGGTATAATTTGCTGTTGTAAAAATCACATTTTAAAAATAATTATTGTGTAATTTCATATATTTTGAATCCCTGTGGGGTATCTTATTTATTACAGGAAAGAGTGTACTTTACTATGAAAAACATTATTATGGGTGCTTAGCTTTAGTGCAAAGCGTACAGATGAGTAAAACAAAACTGTTTTACAGATCTGGTTTCTACAGTATTGTAAGCAGTCATGTCCCTTTATAGCACGTAGAGTAGGAACGGGCTCTAGTGACATACAAAAGAAACTCTTTGATTACGCTGGTATTAATTATACAATACAATAGCTCCTCTGAGATCAATAGAATCAATCTAGCTTGGTGAAATATTTGAGTATCTTTTACTACTGAGAAGCATTGCAGAAGTGTAATAATTAAATTAACAAATTAGAAGGACTGACAAGCACTTAGTATGATCTATGTTTATGGATAAGAGTGAATGAAATGGTAAGATTAAAAAGTAATTTCCCTTTTTGATCTGAGACCTTCTGTCATATATGGAAAAAAGCATCCTACATGTTTGAACTCAGTCCCAAATTAAGCAAGTCCCAATGTTGCAATTTTTCCTGTCCTAAAAAGGTAACAACAAGGTAATTACTACCCGCCAACTTTATCTATTTTGTTACTGTCTCTATCTTACTGAGGACGCAGTTTACTTCACATTGCTGTCGAAAGCTAAATCACTTTTTCATAATTATAATTCTTGATTTTTTAAAAGAATATGATCCTAAAATATCATACATTACAGGCTGAGAATGTTGGGGTTGTTCAGCCTGGAGAAGAGAAGGCTCCTGGGAGACCTTATGGCGGCCTTCCAGTACCTAAAGGAGGCCTATAAGATGGGACTGTTCCGATAGTACAAGGAGTAATGGTTTTAAACTAAAAGAGGGAAGATTTAGACTAGATAGAAGGAAGACATTTTTACAATGAGGGTGGTGAAACACGGACACAGGTTTCCAGGAGAAGTGGTAGATGCTCCATCCCTGGAAACATCCAAGGTCAGGTTGGATGGGGCTCTGAGCAACCTGATCTAGTTGAAGATGCAAGGGTGGGTTGGACTAGATGACCTTTAAAGGTCCCTTCCAACCAAATCTATTTTATGGTTCTATAATATGGCTGAAAATAAACTTGTTCTTGAAAATACTGTGTTTGACTGCAACACTTTTTTGTATAACTTAATTTTGTAGTTACACATTTGTTTTGGCCATACATATGTAGTTTTTAACTTCTTTTTTCTCCTGTTTTCATAAATGATTAAAATGCAGTAGTGGTGCACCATATTCAACGTTGCATTTAAGAGTTAAATTAATCAGAAAATTTAAACTTTTATTCACGTGCTCTGAAATGACAAGATGGAAAGTGTTAATGGCTTTTTATATTTATTTTTTTTAATAGAGAATCAAAATAAAGAAAATCCCTAAGAACTCACAAGTATGTTTTTTGGCAATTTGTCTTATAATCTTTCATATCTCTTCTTCCAAGCTTTCTGGGACACGTTCTCATCCCCAGTCTATGAATATAGAGCAAGTATAGCACTCATAGCAAGTGAGTTATGTAACACAGTGTGACATTTTAAATAAAAGTGAAAGTTTGCACAGCAAGATGAATGTGCAGTGGAAACACCTCAAGAAGCAAAAGCAGAATCTATTCACTAGTGAATGGAAGGACGTATGATGATCAGGTCTTTCTGAAAATAACTCGTTGAACCAGATCAGGGAGAAATGACTGAGCTCACTGAAGACTGTGCATGAGAAAAGTTAAGCTGATGAAAGTAATTTGATGAAGATGGAACATACATTTACTGTTACCTTTTATAAGTGAAAAACCACTCGCATAGTTGGGGCATGACTGATGGAGTTAGGGGAAGTATACGTCGTGTTCTCCATTCTCCTTTGAGCAATTTGTTTCCATCCTACCCATGTTTTTGGTGGTGGATGATCTACAAACAGTGTACTCCTGCAAATTAAGCTGCCACGAAATTGTGACGGCTAATTCCTTACAAATTCTTGAAAAACGATACCCATAATGGGCAATTCTCTCATTTTCCCCAGTTTTATACAACGCAAGCATTCCGCTAATTTGTGCCTGTTTCTGTCTTCAAAGATTTGTTCCTGAGCCCTCATATACAGAGTATGAATAATTTCCAAGGCCAGGGAATAACTTATGAAACATCTTTCTGTCAAAAAGCAAACTGTAACTGTGTGGTGGTTTGTATCCCTCACAGCTCTATTGAGAACACAAAGATCTCTGATTCCAAAGTCACGCTTGGACCCGGTTCAGCAGGCCTTTTCCCTAGTACCTCGACCTTGCATTGGACGAATATGAACCTTTTGGGCCTGTTCTGAAGTTGGGAAAAGCAGAGTGTTTCCTTCCTTCTCTTTCCTAAATTTTCCAGGGCAGAATAATGTGGGTTTTGCAACAGCAATTATGGGCAAGATTCTGATAATCCTTTGCCCCCATTTTAATACACTTTCCCAGTAAACAGGTCCAGTGTACATTACCGTTGTCATAGTTACATTTGCTGATAGAGCTTTAATTCTGATTTAATTTCACCAAATAACAAAGACCTTTGCAGAGACAAAGCGGTGACATCAGCTGTTATATCAGTGCCCATTTAGTAGATATTCTTTGCCAGAATAAAGAAATTATTACATAAGCAAAAGAAGTTATTTCTTAAGTAGCACTTGTTGAAAAAGTTGTACTCACCAAGGGGCAAGTAAGCGGACTTTTCCGTTTTTAATTACATGTAAGGTTACTTAGTTGTTAGCTGTGCATATAATATACCATGTCATTGTTTATTATGTTAAATTTATCAAAAACTATTGTCTTTCAAGTAAAATTACATTATTGCAATCAATTCTCCCAGAAAGAAGAAATAAAGGTGCAAAACTAGAACTTCTGCAAGTGATACTAGAAAATTCTTTATTGTCTCCTGACTTTAACAGACAGTACCTGATTTCACAAATGAAGGCAAAACAAAGGGTGTAGAACACAGAAATCCAGTATTTCATTGAATCATGTTTTAAATTAAAAAGAAAAACCTGAATTAAAGTATAGGTTATTTTTCTATCTCAAAATACTTCCCTATTTCAAGAGTTACTAGCATTATAAGGTAGCAATTACAAAAGCATCAATAAAAGTAGTAAACAAGGAGTCATCCAGGCCTAGTTTTGAATAATCTTGAAATATTGACCTAATAGAAAAGGATGAGGTTAAAGCTGCATAAAGGGTTTGATGTTTTGAAACGGACAAGACAAAGTGTTATGCTGTTATCTACATACATGGAGATGAAGAAGCATGTAAACATTTGGAGGCTATTCCAGTTTGCTGCTCATTATAATTCTTGAAGTGACAAAGTTGTATTTCAGACAGAAAAAGGGAGCAAAGGAAAAGGCTGCCCACTACCCTGGAGGCATTTTCATACACGCATTGCTCTTTTCTACCAACTTCAATGAATTTGGGCAGTAGTTACCCTAAATTATATCCTTCTTATCCAAACCACCACAAAGGCAGATTAAGGTATCTCCCCTTTTACAAGGGCATTTACTGCTTTGATATCTACGTGATTAGCATGACCATTTCTGTACTTCAGTATCTCTGCAAAACACATGCTACATATAAAAAGTTATTTGGAATACTTGAAGATAACAATCTCTGATATTTCACTCTGAATTATTTTATGAACACACTTCAGGTAATGGGTATTCTATTTCGATATCAGTATTATTTTAGAAATGTGGACTAAAACTAAATAATTTTTTGCAGAAAAGCCTAACTATTGTTTCTGGTGGGACCAGATTAACACAGAAACTGACCTTACCTTCTTCAGTCTTCCAAAAAAACAATCAAACATCCCACAGTTCATGTGACAAAGCAGCTGGATATATGCAGATTTAGCTGTCAGGTAGAAATCTGGATATGACTGAGCTCAAAACAAGAAGTGGAAAGTAATTCTTCAGCAAAGTTTTCCATCACAATTGATTCCTTTTAAGAAGTGAAAAAGCAGCAATTTTTGGTGATTGTATAGATGCATAGTTAATTTCCTCCCCACTAGTTTTAAAAAGAATGCGAACAAAGTCAGCCTCTTCTTTGTCAGCAAAGACATCTTTTATTTTCAGTTTTGACAGGTTTTAGCTAAATTTGAGATTGGCATTAACCCCAAGAAACCGGACTGATGTTTCCATACTGCTAACAATTGCTAACTGATTTAAGATTTCTACAATATTCAAGTAAATGGAAGTGTCAAAATGCATCACATTGTTAGTCTCACATGTTAATTCTAGTAAGAGCTTTGTTTGGTCACATAAAAAGAAGACTGGGAAGGATATCACTGCATTTTCAAATGTATTAGGAGGGAAGATATGGAAAAACAGTAGTGACAGCAGAAAAAATAAATATAAACTTTATATAAACACACTCTATGTATGATGTATAATAATCAATTGATCATCAATAAATTTAGGCTAAAATGATAGTATCTGATCCTGCAAGAAGAGATTCTGGAACAATCTTCCAATTAAAGCTCTGGGAGCATAAAGTTATAAAAAATACTATATGGTGTGATACTTTGTAATGAGAAGGTATACTGGCTGACATGATGCAGGAATTACTAATTTCTTCTTTTTTCTCTTACTAACTACATATTCTACAGCAGAAAACTAAGAGGAAACACCTTGAATTCTAAATCTTACCAGGATAATCAAGAAAAAGATCTCATATTTTGAATTATTAAAAAATAAAAAGATTAATACTACTTTTCAATAAAACCAACTTTCAAGTAAAAAAAAAATCTTCAAAAATGCATTGGAAATGTTGACTATAAATTGTCTACTCTCTAAATTAAAGGAACATCAAAGAAAATACCAAGTGAAATCAGAGACCCCCCTTCACTAGAAGGAAACAGAGAATCAACAGAAAAAATACACCTTACAGAAGAAGTGCATATAGAAATAAGCTATATTTATTTCTTTGAGGAAGTGCATATCCATCCTTAGGTCAACTCCAAACTTATGAGACTCAAAATGCAAAAATATTTCCAAGTGTCAGAACTAAGGTAAATAGCATAAATTCCTCCAGCTTAAAACATCAAGGAAATAGCGTGTGTCAGCCTGAAAGATTTCTATTGAATTTCCAGAATAAAATATTTCAGTATATTTTTTAAAAAATGTTAATTAAAAATGTTAAGTAATAGCAAAAATCAGTTTCAAGGTCCTATACTCAGACAACACCTATTCTGGCTACTGACTACAGGGATATTTTTTAAATTATCACAGCATCTTAATCAGTAAATCCGCGTAGGGCAGCAATGCAGACTTGACTGTGTTCTAAGTTCACAGTCTAAATAAGATCACATACCAAAAAATTTGCTTTTCACTGCAAGAACAACTTACACACACTTCAACCACTTAGTATGGTGTTCTATACTATGTAACGTGGTACTGCTACCATTCCAAAATCTCATACAAAAAAGGTTCTGAAACATATCTCATAGGATAGTCAATGTCCTCTCTGGAGCCAGAAAAATTACTTACATTTAGGTTCTAAATTATTGACTGCTGTTTTACATTCCACAGAATACTTTTCCAAATTTTGACAAAAAGGAAAGTAGATGGATTACAGGTCAAAATTTCTGTAAATCAGTATTTAATTCCTTTCAGTATCCAACTATCAACTTTTCTATATTTACACTCTCTTTCCATTTGAAGATATATTTTTCTAGAATCTAATTATGGTTTGGCAGGAACATTGCCCAGAGCATTCTGGAGTTCTGCAGATTCTTAACGCCAGAACTTCTGGCAGACTCTCTATGTAGCAGATAAAATTCTAGTAGAAAAGGCAAGAAAGAAAAAGCCTTATAAATGAAGAATCTCTCCTCATCTCTTTCGCAGCCAATGTTGAGCTTACTTTGTCCCATTTGGCCAAAAGTGAAAGGCTATAACAGGGCTCAAAGGTGCAATTTTGGATGGGTACATTTTTCATTGGAAGCAATCTGAAGTTTCAGCAGTCAATTGTTCCAACTATTTTTTTCATACAATAAGGAGGATCCTTTGAGAGAAAAGATACATTAAAAAAAATTTAAAATTCATTAAAAAGTTTTAGTATTTCATTACTCACATATATAAATTCTATTATAATGAAACTTTACTTATCGCCCCCCTTTTCCCCAAACTCAACTCCAACACATGAAAATCTAACAAGCCTTATAGAAAATTAAACACTAGAGGCAGGAAATAGAAAAGTTTATGTTGAACTGCAAAAAAATGCAAAGGATTTGTTAAAGAACATATGAAAATAATTTGAAATATTCTCTCTCTTGATATCACTTCCACTGTACAAAAGAAAACAGTATTATGAATCACCAGCACGGAGAATGAGTGAATGAACAAACTACTTCTGATTTCTCCCAACTAATCTTCTTACAATATCACCCCACAAAAAGAGAAAATTACTTAGTATTCATGAGAAAAGCACATCATAAACACTGTACATCATATTATAATATAACTTCATAAAAGGATGTTACAAAGCCAATATAAGTTCTTCAATAATAACACAAAGTATTCTTAAGATATATATTCTTCATTTCTGCAAATTGTTTTGCAGGGACTATGGAACACCATTACAGAGAAAGCCTAATTCTTAAACAGAATCAGAAAGAATAAGGGAATTTAAGAGGTCTCCAAATTAATCCTTATGCTCCAAAGCAGGTACATCTTTAGCTACAGCACTCTTGACAAATGCTTTCTGGTCTCTTTTTATGCACTGCCAAAGTCAAGAAGATCTACAGCTTCCTTAGGCAAAATAAACAAGTGCAGCTACTTTACTGTCAAAAATGGTCATCTCGCGTTGTTGTTTTTCCTCCCTAATCTCTAACCTAAAAATCCCTCACTCTTATCTGAATATGAGTAAGTCAGCATTCCACAACTGGGATCATTATGCTTGAGTTAACCGATTATAAATGGGTGCATTGTTAATTTAACATCTGATTCTAGGAGTTCTATCAGCAAATTATCCTAGATGGTTACTCCAAATTTCTTTGTGAGGTTTTCTTAAATTTACCACAGAAAATATAAATTATTTCCTAGTTATAATATTCACGGTGTATATAAACACATCTAACATATGTACCTCTAATAATCCCATACCTACTAAAAATACAGAATTAACACATCCTTAAAAAAAGCATAAATATTAAAAATGTAAAGAAAGTATAGTTAACAGAAAGAATAGTTAACCTCTTGAAAGGCGGGGGGGGGGGGGCGGTGGACAATAAAATCAAAACTTACTTGCTCTGTGTCCATATTACGTATTCTGTGGCTCAAGAACATTAAAAAAAAATACTTTTTCAAATTACAATGAACGCAATCAACACAGTTACCACAGAGAAAGTCATATTGGATGCAAGGAAGAGGTTCATATATAATTATTCCTAGAAACATTGTGGCCATTTTGGGCACCATCACAGGATTGAATTCAGAGCTTGTGGAGGTCACAGAAGCTCACAAGAAAGAATAAAATATGATCCCTTACGAGGGCGTTGTGGTTTAACCCCAGACAGCACTTAGGACCATGCAGCCGCTCACACAGTTCTCCCCCTTTTCTCCAGAAGGGCAGGGAGAAGAGGGAGAAAAGGAGGGGAAAGGGAAAGAGAAAAAACTTGTGTGTTGAGATAAAGACCATTTAATAGAACAATAACAGAAAAGGAAAATAACAATAACAATAATAATAATGAAAATTACACAAGTCACTCTCACCACCCAGTGAACTGGTACCTTCCTGAGCAGTGATCATGGATTCCCCTCACCCCAGCCAACCCCCATTTATATACTGAGTATGATGTCTATGGTACGGAATATTCCACTGGCCATTCTGTCGTTCTGTCTATGCTCCTTCTCAGCTTCTATGGGCAGCTGAAGAGTCCTTGAAAGGTATAAACATCACTTAGCAACAACTAAAACAATATGCATTATTGACATTCGTTTCACAGCAATCACTAGACAGAAAATTAACTCTTTCCTGGCTGAAACTAGGACAGAGGGCAAGGAACAGATTGAAAAGATGAAATCCCATTCAGACCTAGAGCAAAGCCAAGATCCTGCTAAAGACACTCGATGAAAAAGAGGTTTAGATGTCAGAAGGAGTACATTTACTGTTTATTGTTCTTATATTCGAAGAATGAAGACTTGGAATACAGAATTTGCAAATAAACATGCGGGCACACAAGACATGCATAACTAATTTGATCAATTCCTCTACCTTCTAGAAAGACAACAAAAATGCTTTGAGTATCATCTCGCGTCTGTGTGAGAACAATAGATTTAAAACATGTAAAACCTTGCAAGAACCAGTTTTTCTTCAAGAGCTTCTGAATAAGCTTTAAATACCACAAAATACTTTTTAATGAATGGCCCTTCCTGCTGGATTCAGTTGAATGAGCATTTATTGAAGCACTAATTGTCACCACTACTTTCAGATCTCCATCAGTTCTCATAAATGTCCATATGTTCTTTGGTTAAAAAGTGCAGCTTAATGACACAGGAAAGTGCAAGCCAATTTATCATCCTTCCTTAACCTTTTGAAAAAATAAATTAGCTTTTATGAGAAACAATCACAGTAAATAAAGTAAAAAGCATTTCAATTCTATCATAATGCGGTGTCATTTTGCATTAAATCTTGGTGCAATTGCTTAACTTTAAAATGATTTAAATCAATCATTTATTTTTTTTCTAAGTGTTTAGTTAGCTATAGAAGGGCAAATACACAGACCAACTTTGCAAATAGCTATATATGTTTAAAATGTAACTACCCACCAGGTGTTTATACATCCCTCTCAGCTGAGCCACATTTCTACAGAACAACCTATACTTTCAACATATTTATGCTAGTATAAAATTATTATGCTACAGGGATTTATCGTCCCTTTAAACACCTACACTTAAGTAAAGGATTTTAATCAGTATAACTGAATCCACACTAGAGGGTGCTGCTATTTTAATTGTAAAAGGTTTTTACAGTTAACGTTGCAGTTTCAGAGCAGTACATTTTATAATGTTTCAGAAATGCTTTGCTGCTATTAGGGCCAGCAGATTGCTACCGAATGAGAATTAAACTTAGGATCACAGACATGCTTTTGTGCTGAAGTTCAAGTTTTGTCATGTGTTGCTTTAGTGAACTGTACATAAAATAAAAGAAACCTGCTACCAACCTCATGTCGTACACTGGAACCCGTACTTAATGCTTCAATTACAATATTTTATCTTCAAAGCAACAAAGCTCACAAGAAGCACTGAAGGGCCTTTTTTCCCTATCCACCTTGCTATAGACCAGACACGTCACTGGTGCACATTAAGTCTCCTTCCAAATCTAGAAGGTGTTTATTTTTTGCTATCATAATTTCACATCAGTCCTTCTATTACACACTCGAATATATTAGTTAACAAAAGGATGAAGAGTTTTTAGCATCAGAAGAATAATTTATAAAATTAATACTGATGGACTTGAAACTGCCCAAAATTATACCAACTCTTCCAAAACAAGAATATGTACTATTGCCACGTTGCATTTTTGGTGAAATGGGAATAATTAGCTTCTACTAAATAAAAAAGTGAGGTTTGAATCTCCTGATAAAAAGTTATCAGTATCTTAAACACACCTATCTACCCCTTTGTAAACAGATTATGAGTGCTATGGAGCATCAAGTACAGTTCCTCTCACAAGGAAAAAGAATTACCTAAATGAATATCATTTGAACCTATTAAAAAGCTCTTTTCTCAAAAAAAATCTTTTTTGTACTTTGCAGTTCCCCTTGCTATGTGGTGGTCACTGTTAGTACAATAAAAGTGTTAAGTACATTCTCATAAGTTCCCTTCACTTCTGAGAGTTTTGTCATGTTTAGTAGTAAATCACTGAAGTACCAAGAAATGAAAAAGAAAGAACAGAGCAATGTGGAGGGAAAAAAGGATTATAAAGGAAAACACATTTTACAAAATACATACAACTTCAAAGCTTTAAACAGAATTTTGCCTCAGGCTGCAGCCTTTGCAGGAGCTGGCTTCCATACCAATAATTCTCCATCTTCCTTGATCCATTCGAAGCAACATTAAGTAATACGCTGCCTCGTATCTCATCTCCCTACCCACACTTTGAACTTTCTGTGAACATGGGCATTACTGGAAGGTCTTAAATGTATCATGTCAGGGACCATTTGTCCTGGTCCACATTTTTGGATGATAAAAAATTTTACTGTTGTCCATTTCCATTGTTCATCCAATACCAAACACACTCCAGAATGCCTATTATAGGTCAAGACAGAACTTAAAGAAATAGTATATGTTTTATGTAGCTTTTACTTCCTCAAAGATTTCTGTCTCTCTTACCTGCAGGTTCTATCCAAGGAATAAGGGGAGAGGAGAAGATATTACTCTATCTTCTCTCTTCTACCTTTTCCAGAGACAAAAGGAAAACATTCGTAAATGCAATAAAGCGAAGGGAAAGATTCTGCTCTACAATAAGACAAATAACAAGCATAATGCCACAGAAGGATCCTGTGAGAAAACGTTCTGCAAGCTAGGGGGTATAAATCGAGGTGATCTGAGCTGGACTGAAAGAATAGAAAATTTTACTCTAGTTCCAGTTCTTCTGCAGGAAAAAAAAAAAAAAAAGACAAATCACAACATTGGAGACTAGAGAGGATGAAAACACCTCATCTGAATGAAATGCATAAATGAGTAAACCTCAGAAAATTATAATGTACACACACACTGATTAAGGGGGTACTATGTACACTGCACAGTGAAATAGTACAGATTTAAAAAAAAACCAAAAACAAAACCAAAAACAACAAAACACAAAAAAATAATAAGAAAAAAACCCCCACAGAGCCAAAAAAAAAAAAGGTAAAGTTTTAAGATTTTGAAACATTCTAAGCCTGCTTGATTTCTGGTCTCTTGTCCACTCTTGTTCTCTCTCTTCCTTCCATCCCTTCCCCTTTTCCCTGCTCCCTGCCTCCCTGTGCCTATTCTAGGAAAAAACAGACAATGAAATTGCTTCATTAAGTTGTCAGAAGGATATAAGCACTATTTAAAATTTGCAGGTGGATTTTCACTTTGAAAAGCTTAGTTTATTCATACAAGGAAGAAGGCATTAGATAAAACTTGTAAGTAACAAAATAGAAAATATTATAGAATCATAGAACACTTTGAGTTGGAAGGGACCTTTAAAGGTCATCTAGTCCAACCTCCTCCTGCACTAAGGAGGGACACCTTCAACTAGATCAGGTTGCTCAGAGCCTCATCAAGCCTGACCTTGAATGTTTCCAGGGATGGGGCATCTACCACCTCTCTGGGTAACCTGTACCAGTGTGTCACCACCCTCATTGTGAAAAATTTCTTCCTTGTATCTTGTCTAAATCTTCCCTCTTTTCGTTTAAAGCCATTAACCCTTGTCCTATTGCAACAGGCCCTGATAAAAAGTCTGTCCCCACTTTTCCTGTGGGCCCCCTTTAGGTAATAAGGTCTCCCCTAAGGCTTCTCTTCTTCAGGCTGAACAACCCGAACTCTCTCAGCCCTTTCCTCACAGGAGAGGTGCTCCAGCCCTCTGAGCATCTTCGTGGCCCTCCTCTGGACCCACTCCAACAGGTCCATGTCTTTCCTGTGCTGAGGGCTCCAGAGCTGGACGCAGTACTCCAAGTGGGGTCTCACCAGAGCAGAATCATATATTCATATCAGAGTAGTTAGCAAATCATTTACACTAGGAACCACTCATTTCAAAGGCACATTAAAGATTTTAAAACAACACATTTCTACAAAAATAATGTGCTCTGTTTACTAATAATTCTGTAAATCTAATATGTACTTTTTACAAATATATATTGTGAATTGTTTGCACAGCTGCAGGAACATCTGAGTGCTTAAAACTTCTTTAAATTTTTCCGAGAATATTTAAAGAAAAAAAGATTTTCACATCTCATATAAAGATCATCTGGATAACTTTGATAATCAAAACTAGCCACACACTTAACTGGTATCAGGGTTCAAAGACTTCTAAACATCCCATAAAGCAACCTGTTTCTGGGCAACAGGATGCAAGGGAAGACCAACATTACAGACCCCCTAAGATCTTATTTCTTCCCCATTTTCACTATTCAGCAACATGGGTTGAATGAACAGGGGAATGGACAGGTTAAGAAAATTGTTGTTTGAGGCAACTAAAACAATTATTTCAAAACAATAATTTTTAATGTTATCTCAAAAATGAGGTAACTTCAAAGAATCACTTTCCTTTAACAGTGTAATCTCTCACAAAGTTCTTGTTTTATTCCATGTACAAATTGAAACCCTGACTTTTAGAAATTCTATCACTGAATATGGATTTGTTATTTAACTATCCACAAGATAAGCAAATACCATCTCATAGCAATTCAAATGATATTCTTAAAAAAGGTTTTAGAAACAATAGGTCACTTAGCAATTCTCTCCACCACTTAACCAGAACCCCCATAATAATACTGTAAAATGTTATCAATTAATATTAATTAATTTACTATGCATGATATTGCTAACACATATAATCTGTACCACCCAAGGCATTCTCTCTTTCCTGCAAGAGTAATGCTAGATATCGTAAGAGCTGCATAATAAATATTTGCACGGAGAAATGCTCAACAATTGCATGACAAAGGTGAGAACAGCCTTACAAATGCACCATTTCACTATTGAAATCTTTTCCTCAGAATGCACTTTTAATGCAGAAGGAAAAACAATGTCTTCAAAACTTGGTCTGTTTGTGAGCAAAATCAGTTGTGACTGCTATTTATTTTCTTCTAGTCTGGTTCACTTAAATCTGCCCTTAACTTTTCCCCCAAACGCTTGAAACTTCTATATGCACAAAATTTTATCAAGTTAAATTCAGACAGCCTTCTGTGGACAAGTAATCTTTCTCATTTTATTTGATCTGTTTGCACAGCTTCATGGGTACTGATGTCATCTGGGAAAATACGGGGAAGTTTCCAAATGGCTGATATAGAATCAACTAGTATGGAGAAGTCAATCATTTTACAGCTGTAAATACAGATTCTGGTACAGTTTGTGTCTCACCATTGAAGTATATAATGTAATTTTTTTATAAGAAGAAAAATATTCCCTCTCTATAATAATGGCAAGAGCACAGCACAAAGACTACATAATACGTCTGGGAAGGGGACGCTGAGCTAGCAGACCGTGGTCTGAGCCAGCATAGTCATTGCTGTACTCTTAGTTAATGTCACTTTGGAAAAATGTCAGTTCCACACGTACAGAAAAAAGTACAGTGATGATAAAGGAAGAATGCATGTTTGGAAAGAAGAAAAAGATTTAAAAATGAAGCTATGCGTAGTACAAAGGGGAAATAGAAGTACAAAGCCTGAATTTTATCATCCTTTCACTAGTCATTATAGCCATTTCCAAGATCATTTCAAATAATTCTCTACATAATATTTCTCAAATAAGCCACAAATTTTGACAAAGGCTGTAATAATTCAAATACTGTTAGCAGATTACAACCACGTTACGACGCTATGCTCCTCACCACATTGCAAACCTCGCTTCCACTAAAAAAGGGCATACTCAAGAAAAACCATTTGTAGGTGTATTGTTACAAGACTTCACTTTCTGTTCCCACTGCCACTGTTCTTAGCAGCAAATCATTCTAAGCATTCAGAAAATAATTCTAAAAGCATTCCACTCTGGTAAAAATACACTGAAAACCATAAAGTGTCTTTAGATTTGGGAAACCTCTGACTCTTCATTTCCAAAGCCAAGAAACTGCAGCCATTGCCAAGACATGAGGATCAGAGTTGTATTACCACACACTGTGCTGAAGAGGATGCAGCAGTATTTAAGAGACGTATTTTACCTGCCGCAGGACAGGTCTGAGGACCTGCAAAGCACAAGGCTGGGCGCAGGCTGAGCTACAAAACCAGAACAGGAATTGATTACCATGAAATCAAGGAGCTCAGAAAAATGTGGAAAAAAGCCATCTCATTGTTTCATTCTATCCATGCAGAAAGAAAAAGAAATCTAACTTAGAAATGCTTTCTTATCTAAAATTTCTCTAATTTACATCTTAACGCACATGTGGCACGGAAACGAGATTTTGTTTAGCTTGGAAATTGATTAAAATTTGCTACCCTAAGAAGTGTAGGCAATTACAGCTAGTGAAAGATGCAACAATCAGCTAACAATGTTCCCACTCGAATATGTACAGGTTGTCACTGTAAACAACAACATGAAGCTGAGACCGTGCCTTCTGGGCAGCCAGGAATGGGTAATGCCTGTAAACAACTAGACAGATAGGAGCTGAAGGAGGCAGTAGATACTTTTTGTTTCCAAAACACAACCTGATGCATTGCGTTTAACAACTTTGTTAAAGCACTCTGATTTGTATCAGTATTACAGTGTTATTAAATAGTCACACTGAAGTTTCTCTAATGTACTCCCTTGCCTAAAAACCTTCATATAGCTTTCCATTTATTTTTATTTCAACCTAGACATGAAAATTATCCAATATTTCTTTTTTGAAGTTCTAAAGTCAAAGTCAATAATAAAATATAGCACAGAATAATGCAGATGATATGTAGTAAAAAGAAATGAGAAATTAAGTCTTCGGAGATTCCACGGAGAGTTTACTGCCAGAATCAAAGAAAAAAAATAAACCTAAGCATGATATTCTGTACACAAATATAGAGATAGAGACATCATAGCTTCTTCCTTGAAAGCCTCGATGCTAAACACCTTCTCACTAACCCCACTTGCCCTGTCAACAGTAGACATTTTATGAAATGTTTCTCCCACAAAGGCTCACAACTTTACCTGAGCAGGACATTTCTTTTCTAGGACCCAGGATTACGTGTATTAAATAGTCATGTATATGCTAATATTTCCATTAAGGAAAGAAATAAATATTGATTTCAAAGTTATCTGATATTTATGTACCATTTAAATTAACAGCATGTATTGGTTTTTTTAACCCATTAGAAGTTTTTGAAATTTGCTAGAGACCTTGCATGTGACTTTACCCATCACTAAGCTAGTGCAGTGCTACAGCTTCCAAAAACAAGATTTCCTCCACTTAGTGTGAGTGGTTCCACGCTGCCACTCGATCAGGGCGGAAGCTAAGACAACTAATATAAGAAAAGTCGTTTGGCAAGAGACCTGAGTTCTGGAGGAGGTGACTACAGCTTCTGAAGGGAAGCAGCTTGCTAGCACAACCTGCCACAGCGTGTTCTTTGCCTCATTTGCAGGACCCATTAAAACAAAACAAAACAAAACACGGCAAACAGACAAAAACCAAAACAAAGCACAAACCCAACAACCAAAAAAAAAAGGAAACATTCAATATCAAAGCAGCGACTATGGTATAGAATGAAAACATATGAAATCCAATAAAAATTGTATTCACGTCTGTGTAACCTAAAATAGGTACATCTTGTACACACAGAAATGTGTGTTTCACATTAGTGTCCAACTCCACAAAGCTAGCTTTACTTCTATTTATTGGTATTGTCATAATATAAAAAATAAATACCATTTGTTAGGAAAGCAGCCGTTACACAAAATTAACAGACATATTCTGCTTCAGGGCATGAATACAAGAAAATTGTCAGACATTAATAATGTAGACAGAGCATTTTCCTGGGAAAATGAGGATCCAATGGAACAACAGATAAATCATACCCAACCGCTCACTGTTTGTTGTTTCACAATCTGTTGTATTTTATAGAATATGACTAGTACAAGTCTGTTACAGCCATAAAAAAACATTAGTGGAAATTAATATGTAAATTACTGTAGTGCTTGTGTGGGATGCCATTTCATTAATTTGAATTCACTGACATGACTGTGTAATCTAAATTTATGAGTTTTTCAACTGCTTCTCCATGGAGAATTCTGCATTTATTGAATTTTGCTTTAGAAGTATTTTATGCATTAAATAATATTTGCATGGCAGTAATGTACATGAATGGCTTGGAATTTAATATATATATATTAAAAATATATATATATATATACCAGGTATTTAGCCTGTGAGAAAACATATAACCGGAAATGCAAAAAATGCATGTAGATATTTCCTTTTAAAACATTTTTAGACATCAATGAAAACAAATTATTGTAACATGGAACACAAGCATTTTTTGAAGTTCTCAGGAAAGTAAATATTGCTCATAATGACTTTGTTGAAACAAAAATCTTCCTTTTGTTAATATAAGGGGTTTATGACTCATAGAATATCTTGTGTCACCCATCAGAGTTTAAGAAGAAAAAAGCACAGCCCAAAAAGAACCTAACTATCAACAAGAAGCTTTATCAATACATAGGGCAGCTTGAAGGTTAAAGCTTCAATATCAAGTTTTGGGAAAAGCCATCAAGAAAAGAAATGATAAAGTACTTTATCATTCAACACTTCTCTTTAACAAACATCAGGACACAAAGATGGTAAATGTTTTGCATAATCTTGGCTTTAATATCCTCTAGTTTCCTAGATGTAAAAAGAGGTACACAAATAACACACTATTGAAATGTTTGTGAGGTAAATACTCCAAATACAATGTTTGCTTTCTGAAGAAAACACAGCAAAAGCTAAAGAAAAGAAATAAAATTTACTAAAAATACAACAAAACATTTACTCAATTATGAGGATCTAATTTCAGAACTATGAAAATTTCAGGGTTAAAAAATATTTCTATGATCAAGAAGTTTTCTTTGTACTTGCTGACAGCACTCTAAAGTGTTCTTTTCCCACTGTGATTCTAAAAGTTTTGACATTACCTATTTGTTGGTAGGACACACGACTGGGTTAATTATCTGGCAAATATGCAATTCTGTTAAGCAACAGGATTGTTTCATTACCACGTCTCATCAAATTGTTTATCTAGGAGTGTCTATGGTGCGGTTTTACCCCTAGACATTTCTGGCTTTTTCACATTGAGACTTGTATGCATAAACAAAATGGGGTTTTTATGTATCATCTAGCCTCTGACTGTAGAAACTCACTTTGGAACAGGGCTTTCAGGGGGTGAGGAAAGGGAGGATTTGATATCAGATTTGTTTAACCATGACACAATGACGAATACACACCCAGCCAGCAGCGAATGTTTCGCACTTGTCAAATCCTCCTGTCAGCATCCCCTACAGCCCTGCTGACTACCAGGAACACCTGTCTGCTCCAAGGTCACTCCGATTCAATGTCACCTTGCAGTGAAAACGTTCAGACACAATTAGGATTTCAGTATCATTTTGCAGGGAAATCTGATATTTCTGTCATTTTACTTATAATTGATTACTAGGTAATTACACTTTGTGAATTAATATGATCTTATAAATCAGAACCTTGAATTAGTTTGTCTGGATGGCAAAGAAAAATGCACAGACGTGACACAAAGAAGCATGTGCAGACACAAATGTCTGATAGATGCAATGGCTACAGTTCATTTCTTTATATCAATTACATTTTCATACGTTTCGTTCCACTGATTTCCTATTAAAGGAATCTTTTTTCTTTTTTTTCAAATTGAGGTAGAGATACTTTTTATAGTTAAAACATCATCTGTTTTTTGCATCCTAAAACATTTCCATCTACTTGCTATTTAGGAAGGTACCTATTTCATGGTAAATACTGAAGAGTCTTTAAAAAAATGCTATATTTCCTAATACTGAATACACATATAAATTAAACAACCATTACATGTCCACAAATCTGCATTCAGGTGTAAATTATAAGAGCAGGTAAGAACTACAACAGGAGTCTCTGTTTTGTTTTGATTTGACTTTGGCATTAAAATGAGTGCAATACATAACTTCGTTCTGTTCCCCTGAGTATCCTCCGGTTGTTCTGAGACTGAAAACTTCTCTTCGTGTCTGTAACTATCATTTTCTATCCTAAGTCTTGCAAAACATAGCAAGCAATTGTCAGGAGACATACATTTCTGAGCAGCACTCAACCTATTTACTAGCCACCTCTTCCTACACTCCAGTCTTCCGAGAAACATTTCCTTCCTGTTATCTCATGTTAAACCGTTCTTTCCTCCTATCCACAAATGGAATAACAGATTTCATAGATCAGAAAAGCAAAGGGGAATGATTCAAGTCTTCAGAGGAATATCGATGCCACTGCTGTCTATCACAGAAAACTCCATTTGTCACTGCAGAAATCAGTGCAGAAGTTTTAAATACCCACGCGTCATGGATCTTGTAAAACTATCTTCTCTGAATTTTTGTAAGCATTGCCTTGTTCTGCATATGCAAAGACAAGAATTTTTCTACTGAAAAATGACAAGGCTTTCTACTGGAAAAGAAATAAATGCATGCATCCTAGTCTCAATCGAAACACAGCTAAAAAGATACCTCAAACGTAAAAATCTGCTAAACCTTCCCCATGCATTGTCCGGACTTCTGACTGTTTTCATAGCATCGGCTAGCAGGTCATTGGCTCCAGGCTGTTTAACTACTGATAGTCAATACCAAACAGAGTTATTAAAAGTGCAGATATTGAAAGTCATTACAGAGGACCAATGATGATGGGTACTGCCTGCTGTGACTCTAAGATGCTTTCCAGACAGACCTCTGTAAAGTGGCATCTGAAGTCTTGCTGCCATGGCTGACTGTCTTAGGTCTCCAGCACTGACCAAACAGGGTTACCTAGGTACAGGCTCCACAGAGTGGAGTTATTTCAATAAAAAGTGATCAAGTAGAGGGACGTTTAATGTCAGCTCTTTCTCAACTACCCTTATAGTCCTCATTTTGCAGTCACCACCCAATTTAGCTCTTGGCAATCTGTATATACTTTTCATTTAAAGTATCATAGCTTGTTAAAGTTTCCACTATAATCGTCTGAAATGTACTCAAAAGTTATTCTTGTTCCCAGAAAGTAAAGGCATGAGGAAAGGAAATATTTTGCCCACGACTCTCAGTTTCTTTCCCTCTCAGTTGGAACCTTATGTTGTGAAGAGCTGAATGGCTAATCTTTCAGATACACAAGTCTGCCTTCATATCTGATCCCTCTCTTCCTAAGCTTGTCTTTTGTCTGCTGATTTAAGAACCACAGCCAAGGACTTTATAGATTTTCTTCAGAGGGAGAAAAGTTGTAGTGATGACTGGTTTTGCTCGTGACTTCATCACTTGTTCTTCTGCTGAAGTCAACAGAAATTTGTGATATTATAATTATAAACTGCAGCAACAACCGATTGACTCCACGTCTACCAGGTCTTAACAGAAACTTTCCATCCTGCTTCACACTACTGACAATGACATCAAATCCCACCCTTACCAGCTCCTAGAAAAACTGTACAGTCTGTGCTGTCACTCACAGACCCATCATATTTAAAGACCACACAGAAGGAAATCTTACCACATTTGTATTACATGCAAGAGAATCAGCAGAATTCGCAGAATCATCAAGCCTCCAACTGCTCAACAGTTTAGTTTTCTGGGAAACACAACAGACTTCTTACACACACACACAAAAACAAATAAAACCAACACCATCTTGGCTAATCCCACAACAGAAAATCATGGTTTATCTTCAGTAAGAACAAGGCCAATACCCAGATTTCCTGCCTAAACATAAATTGATTCCATTCTCACCCACAACTTCTTCACCTGCCAATACTGACTGATCCACAGCATGCCAAGTTACAAACAAGACACTAAATGTAGCACCATTCTATTATTTACACAAAAGACACAGATAACATTGTTATCTTCTGGGGTCCCTCAAATTTCAATGAGAAGATTCAATAACCCCTACTTCTCCATCAAACTGAATCTCAAATACACCTACAGCAGTATCAATTTATTAGCCACTGTACTGAACATAAAAAAGAAAACCTGCAAGTTACTATAAATAAAAGACATGCAAACTATCATATCCGTCATTATAAAACCAGGTGGTTCTTGAAACACCCCAAGAAAGCTATAAAATACAATAAGCCCTCAGACACTACTAACATTCACTGTATCGTACTCTCACAATGCCCAGCTCAGCAATCTCAGACCCTTAACTAGATAAACACACCACTCTAGTGAAATCCTTCAAATCTTTCACTGAGTCTTCTAAACCTCTCAGTTCTGACTCAGGGAGACTCAGAAAACCCAGATGATTCTGAGAGCTAAAACATAAACTCCAAAGCATGCTAAAAAACACAGCAGAGAACATCAGGATTCTGATGCTTTATAATTCTCCCTCATCCCTAACACAATGCTTTGGATTCATCTCTGTGTCTCTGCCTGAAAGGACTTAATGACTCTATTGTCTCTTCTCTGGATAATATCCTTTCTCCTTTCTCTTTCCTCCCCCCCTGCTACCCACTATTTTTTCTTGCAGATGATGCAGATCAGTAAACAGGCTGAACTTGTAACAACTTACAGTTGCACTTCAAGACCTCTCCTGCTATTTCAGACTTAAAGAGGCTCACGGGCTCAAAAGAAGGTCTATTTTCCAGTTACTGCAATTAGTCTAGAGCATTACCACCTCCTTACAAAACCTGTAAAGCTTTTATTCTTAGAAAATCATATGAGTGCATTAAAGTATTTGTTGTTAGCATAAAGACTTTTAAGTGCTAATGTCTAGGGGAGATAAATAAAACAAAACCATGTAGGGCTTCAAGAAGCCTGATTACAATGTTCTTTTGTCTACCACAGAAAAACTATTTCTACACTGCACATAAAATTCAGATAATTATCTAGTAGTTTGATTTAAGGAAGAGCATACAGGCTTCTTACCGCAGTAACAAGAGCAATTACTTTTGTGGTAAGTTAAATATTAGATTTGGAATGTTTTCAAACTAAGCATAATAATGTTTTAGCAGCAGTTTACACTATAAAAAATTCAAGCAGTGTCCTTTTATGCATCTGCAAATTTAATTTTTAACGTGCTAAAACTACAGGTACCGCAGTATAGAAGTGAGGTTAACCAGCATTTAACAGGTACAGTAAGTATACTAAGAGTTATATTACCATCCCTGCAATTATTAGGTATAATTTACATTTGCATGTAGATACACGGTACAGAGGTATAAAAGCAATCTATATATTGATTCAGTTAGAGGCAGAACTGCTTTTTTCAAATGTGTTCTGTTACTGGTTTCTATACGTGCTTTCATTAAGTCAAAGATACTGCAAGTATGGTAATAAACTATTGAGATTAGCTTGTTTTGCATAAGACTATCACATTGTATTTATTTAATTATGCAAGCAGTGTTTCTTATACTTTAATAATTTTCATTTGATTGTTTACAAGGACAGAACCAATTAAAAAACAAGCTTACTAACCTGTCTGGTTTTCACGTAAGAGATCTCAACCACATGAGAAATTCCAGAGTATATAGGCAATACTAGTTGAGTTGAACACTACCATGAGACATCTGACTTACACACCCACCACATCCTTTGAAATACTGCTTTTTTCTCTCCAAAATAAACCAAGCAACATTAACTCAGTCACATGACAACTCTGTCTGTAAGAAGTGTTTGTGTGCTACACGCAAAGTGCAGCACTACGAAGTCCTACAAAGATTCCATTTAAACATACAAAACCTACACAAAGTTTAAAAAAAATGTAGATTTATCCATATAATACTAAAAATAAAAATTATTTAAAGTGGAAAAATTAAGAGATCTTCTGATATTAGACTACCTCCTCAGATAAACTGTTTATTGCTTAATCTGTTACTAGTCAGTACCATCTCCTCATTTTACTTTCCATGTTTTGGACATAACAATTATCTTCAGGGTGATGTTTGGCATATTGTTCAGAACCTTAATCTTGGAGAGCTATAGCAAATTAAAGTTTGAAGGACAGCAATCAGATTGATTTTTATGCTTATCAGATTTAAAAACAAAAAAATCCTGAAGTTACTGTTTTCAAAGTCCTTGTTATGCCTTCCAGAATTCTTCACAGGCCATTAAGTCCACAATGTGGATTATTGCCTTTGGGTATTAAAACCAAACTATTCAAAATGCTATTTTATTTACCAAGGTAGAACACGCACTAATTTTCTTCAATGAAGATTTCACAAGATTTTGGTATGCCATTTTAATATTTCTTAAGTAGCTAGATTATCCTGATAAACCTAACAGCCCAGAGACAGCCACCACACTCCAGTACTTCAATAATAATCCATGAAATGAAACATACTGATTCAATGGAATACAACTCATTATGGTCTGTTAAATTCAACAAGGGGAAAATCCACACGCACAGAGAAATATAGTATGAATTCCCTAAAAAGAAAGATAATGTTGATGCACAGATTTTCAAAGGAAAGGTACAAAGAGATTATCTAAATGAGGTTTTTCAAAGCAAAAGTAAACACATCCATTTGTTGGAGGGGAGAGGGTTGAAATGGTTTTGTACAACTTTGGAAAATCTAATTGTTCTCACGCATGCTTACGTTCTGCTCAATCTCACAGTGTATTCTGCCCAAAACAGAAGCCCATCTGGCAGATGAGCTGGCCAGTCTCAAACGTTATGAACCATGTAACTGCAAATATCTTACACACCTGTATCAAAGTGGCCATGGTTGGTAACTCGTCTTACAAGTTATTAGACCACAACTTATCTTATTCTCAGAAAATTAAAGGCGTTTCATTAAAACAATTTAGTATATGGATTTTTTGTGAGCAAGACAAGCTTTGGGTTGTTTGGGTTTACTATTATAAATTTACAGAACAGATGCAAGGTAATTGCTAATGACAATATCTGGATAAAGACAGGACCTAAGCACATCAAAGTTGCCACAGCAGAAGTGTATATTATAAATTGTAGCTTCTGGAATCATCACATCATCCTATAGTGCAACAGAGACTCACAGCTGCGAAGGGCAGTTAAGGCTCTATCATTCTCCAACAATTCCCTACGTGCTCTCTTCAAATTACACACGCTGTCTACCCAGCATCATCCCTCACACAGCCTTCGCACAGCCCTCTGTAAATAAGTGGAAGCTGCTTTGCATACGTCAAAACAGTTTCTTGGCCAAGATTACAATACCAGGATCTATCCAAGTCTGTGGCAACAAGGAACCTGAAATTCCAAATGATTTCACAGAACATAAAAGTGTTTATCTGAAATTCAGCTTTTAACCAGTAGATGTATGCTGAACATTTAAATCCAGCAACATTTAGTTCATAGTCACAATGTATTTACCGAATTAAAAATCCAATTTTCTCTTCCAAGAAAAATATTCTTCCAGCAGCATTATTTTAAGATTGCCCGGAAAAAAGCTGATTTCTCTGAGAATTTCTACCCATGTTTTATACATTACTCAGGACTATTTAACCTCATGTGACCATACGCGTTTCAATTAGATCACAGATTTAAAACACCTTCTATTAGGGAAGATGTAATTCTAATGTGGTTTTCTTAAGGTGGTCTACAAATAAAAGAACAATTTCAATGAATTTTATTAATTATGTATGGCAATACTATATTACAAGATATTATGCATTTTCAAACAAAGGTCTGCAATGCTTTTCTAAGTATGTGGATTAAAAACCCTTTTTTTTAGTAAACAGAATACTTAAATACAAAACTTAGTTTCCAAACGGAGTAAAAGTAAGACAATATACCATTCTTAAATGTATTTCCTCCATTATCTGAAAATACATGAAGTGAACTGAGTAAACATTTTTCAAGTACTGATCAATACCCCGAAGACAAAAACTGTTGTGAGTTCTCATTTGTCAGTCATTTCCTTTAGCTACTTCAACAAAAATGTATCTAAAACAAGCTATACCTAAAATAAAACCCCTTATGTTATTTGAAAATATTATAAAATACTTCTAAACTTCTTTTTTTTTCCCCCAATGTGTTACATTCATTATTAAAAGATTCTTATTTCTAATAGAGGAAGATAAAGTAAAAAAAAAATATCAGAGTAAACTAAAAGACAACTTCTTTAATGATTAGGAACATTCTGATATTTTTTTTGCATTATATTTAATATGATCAGCTCGTTCAGGTAATTCCTGGCTAAAGCAAGGGAAAGAAAATGAAGAAACTATTATTTGAATGACTTTTCAGACAGAACTTAGTTTTCTTGAATAGAGAGGACAAAAGGATCTCTTTTCCTCTAATCAGAGAGAGCACTAACTCTTTCTAGCTAGCGGGGATCTCAACAGCGTGTATAACATGATATTGTACTTGTGACTTTCTGACTCTGAATGTTATAAAAAGAGAATATTCAGCAAATTTAAAAGGACATTCATATTCAGGAATATAGTTCAAAGAGCACTACCTACTGTATCAGCAATTTGGACAAGAGAAAGTGAGCATTTTTGGATGGAGTTAACATCATCGTCAATATACCTGGAAGCAATAAACCAAATCTACAGCTTGTATTACTCAGTACAGCTCCATTAATTTCAGTGGTAACAGGCCAAAATTTGCATGACCTGAGAATCTGGCACAAATCTGTTAAGAATTTTTCAAGCTTTAGTTTTTGATATATAACCAGCTCTCAGAAGAGATGACATGTCAGTTGACTCAAACATAGCATTTGTAATGGTAGACGTCCATTAAAAGTATATAGATTTAAAAAATTAGTTTGAGTGTTAGGGGTCTTAAAGCTACAGCTTAAACATAATACACACTAACTACTTATAAAATATAAAAACACCAAAATGGAACAGTGTAAAAAAAAAGAAGTGCATTTTTTTAAACTAACAGCAATTTGTACATATATAACATTGTATTTCCTTGTGTACTCACAGGGAGAAAAATGTAAAGTCCATGGGAGACAAGGCACCTCATTGATTTTAAGTCCGACATTTAAACATTTCTGATGTTCACAAAGCCCTGCAGGCACCTCAGTTCACTCAGTGCCCACGTTGCTAAAGCTTGCAGAACGAAGAAACCTTTATCCCAGAATACCCTATGGCACCATAGTCATGGAATACTCCCGGGTGTCAAATCTCCTCTGGCAGAGAAGGCGTCAGCTGCAGCCCCTCACAAGGCCGAGGGCCCTTAGTGCAAGAGGAAAGCGGTACTACTTCACTCCCTCTTTACCCATCCTTCTTCCATTTTTGAAAGGTGGACTTTTCTTTTAAAAAATGAAGAGTGTAAGGCCAAATTTTAGGATCTTGAGAAGACACAGATGCTAACCTTGCTGCTTAGACTAGATGCCCAAATTCCCAGGAGACAAAGGCTTATGCCATTACTGACCAATTTCAATCCTTGTCTGCCTATTGAGCTGGAATTTTGTGTCTCAATCCTGGACCTTCTTCACATACACTGTGTATAAAAATTGGATATTTCATTTCACTTGGCAAAGGGTATCTAAAGATTGCAATTTAAATGCACATTATAATGCTTCAATCATTGTCTGAATCTAAGTTAAGTCTTGCAAAGATCTGAATATAGACTTGAACATTCTGGAATATATTCTTTTTCTTCATTGACATGCTCCCCTGGCCTTTTTAAAAAACTGTATCTGAAATTTTCTATTGAAATGGAATTTAATCACAATGCACATTTATATGCCTTACACTGCTGACCAGATTATTAACCTGAAATATTAATCAGAAAGCAATACCTCATAGTTCTTCTGACATTTCAGAATCCCAGATCGAGCCTCCTATCTCAAGCAGGAACTGGAAAATTGCCAAAGCATTTACATGTCTCAAAAATAATTCAAAACTCAAGGACAAGGCAAAGCCTTCCCAACATCCCAGCCCATCCCAAGCAAAAAAACCATCGAACTACAAGCAGTATTGCATGTATCGATGACCTGTGCCTCGAATCAATACAGATAAATTAGAAGTATATCGCTTCTTGGATTAGATAACATTTGGATTTTGGACAGAATTAATGTGTGTGTCTGGGTGGGTTCTATATAATATTGAAAGGTCAGAACACAATGTATAGCAAGGGGAATGATGTGCATACCTGTTTATCATTAAACAATGGAGAAATCACTGCAGCAAATTCCCATGTAACTGTTTCATATGGAACTTTAACATGCCCTTCAACCTGCTTATATACTTATATATTTATTCAAGATTAACTCTCCATACCAAAAAAATCAGTGCACAAAATCACAACCACTGATTCTGCCCGACAGATTCAGAGGTGTCCCAAGTGGTAGTGTATGCTATACCTCAATGAGAGGGCAAGATGAAGTTTAGAAAATACACAGATTTATATATTTTACAAACAGATAGAAATCAGAGATCATTATCAAAGGGAGCCAGCAGTTACAAATTTCCTTGATTTCCTGTGGCAATAAGGCATATTACATTTTTATTGCCTGTTTTAATCAGCAGAAACTTTTATTTTTTCTAATAATTTGATGTGCATAATTTGTTTTATGTCCTGCTTCTGAGGCAGCACAAATCCAGTCAAAACTGTAACGCAGGTGCCACTTTAAATAGAATCACAGGAAAGATTTGGTGTGTTGGTCAGAAATAGAACTCCAAAACATACAGATTCACATCCAGCCTCTAGTAAACATTGAGCTATGACTTAGTTTATTTTCTGTGATTTCCATTTCATTATACACATAAGATAATGACAACAGTGCATTTATAATAGGACTAATGTACTGGTTCTATCCGAAATCTTTCATCCTCACATCTTTCAGGGTATGCAGTAAATCCTTTAAAAAATAAAAAATAAGCCTTCGTTATCACTCCTTACTGGAAAGCAAAGCAGTAGCAGAAGATAAAAGATACGATCACGCCAGCAGCAATAGTAAACAAGTATCACCTCCTCAGAATTTCTCTTGAGTCCAGGTTCCTATTTCTTTCCTTCTTCATCATGTGTAAGAAGTTCTCAGTAATGAGCAAGCCCTGGCTGCAAAATCAGCCTGACTGAATATCTGAAATTTTCTTTTAGTTTTAATTGTTAGAAGCATAGTTGAATAACTGTTTATTTAGAATCCATCATCGTTTCTTGCTCACCACAATGAATTTCTGAAAAACAGTACCAGCTAAAGTGAATTTAAAACTGGAGATAATAATATTCTTTAATTGTGTGAACTTTCTGAACAAATACTCAAAACTCTCATGATCAGAATATTACACAAATATATAGAGAAGATACTGAAAATGTCCTTAAACTGTCACACACAACACGGCATATTCTTTAGAAGTCTACATTTTAATGTTATCAATAAACAAAAATATTTTGAGAATCTGTTTGCATGTGACATTACTATATACATGTAAATCCATAATCCCTCTTTAAAAATATAAATTAATACAAACTTCATAGGTAGAGATGTTTATACTATAGCCACTCTGGCTTCATAGATGTTTGCAAACAACAATTTCTAAACCACACAGGGATTTACCTCGACTGACCTTAAGCATCTGAAGTTGACACATGGTTTATGCTAGAGATCTAAATCCTCTCTTCAGTCAGTGAAGAAAAAGAGAAATATCTTTGAAATGATTCATGCAGCTTTACTTAGCAATCTTACAGGGTGATGAATTAGCCACTGAAGGTGGTATTTCCTTTCTGTTGAGTATTACAGGAGCCTAGATGACTGCTTCTAGATGTCTAGAGCTACTTAAGATGGATCCCATCGTTAATGATCTGAATGTCGTTGCCTCTAATACATCAGCTAAGAAAAACTTCTAATTATTTGAATAGTGATTGCCACCGGCAAAACTTGCTCTGAAAAGGCTCAGCAAATAAGATAACATAGAATGATTTATCTTGAGCTCCAATAATGCCTGGAAACACACAATTAATATTGTAAGAAATATGTTTATGTCTTTTGTTTCTTTCAGACCATACTTTCAAGATCTTTGATATCCACAGTCTCTTGTTCGGGATGGTATTGCGCAAAGTATAAATTCTCTTTTACAGAAGAGTGGGTGCCTACCATCAGAGATGAGAACTGCTGCCTTCCATTTGAGTAGAGATACTATTCCTCTCTGCAATAGGAAAAATAAAGTATTAGGGGCAAAGAATTTTACAAACTGAACATGAGTCAGCACTGTAATGCTGTTTTAAAAAAGAAATATGGTTGATCCTTTAACAGGGATAATTTGGGACACACTGGGGAAAAACAAGAGCCTGGGATCTAATTACTCACAGAGTTGACAGCCATCATAAATAAAAGGGTAAACTATGTGAAATGTCAAGGAAGACCGTGACAATGAAAGAAAGGAGTGAAGAACACTCTCCAGAATGTACATTATAAAATACTCATTAGACATCATGTCATGCTTGTTAGAATGAAAGTGCCATCCTTTTCTAAACTCAGGGAAGTAGTGTATTACTAGCTAAAATAATTCCTATCAATAGTAAGCCTGGGTATGACCATCAATTATTTGTTTTACCAATAGCAATGGACAATCTCTTTTTAGATGACATATAATCTGTTCAAGGCCATGTTTAAGCAACCTGATCTGGTGGAAGGTGTCCTGGCCTATGGCAGTGGGGTTGGAACCAGATGATCTTTAAGGTCCCTTCCAACCCAAACCATCCTATGATTCTATAATGCATGGAGCAATTTTTCCACTGTATTCAGTACTATTAAGTTCTTGGGTGAAATACTGAGTCCTATTTTGGGTAGTACAATTCCAGAAAAATTTGGACAAACCGCAAAGAATCCAAAAGTCCAGAGAAGAGCAGTAAGAACAATTAAAAGACTACAAATATGACATACAAGAAAAATATAGAATTAGTTGACTTTGTTTAATATAACAAGATGATTGAAGCAAAGACTTAAAATCTTGAATTCTTCAAATAAACACAAAGGTACTGTAAAGAGGAGGGTAATAAGGAGTTCTTCATTTCCATTGCACATGAGCTAAAAAGCAACGGCCTGAAATGGCACCAGTAGACATTAAGACAAGAAACTGAGAAAAAAAAATTATATTTCTAATGATAAGTAAGGTTTGAAACAGCGTGCCTAGGAAGGTAAGGGATCATCAAAACAGCATGTTTTTCTAAGTAATTTAAAACAGTAGTTTACAAACCAGCATAAGCACTGGCCAGGTCAGATCATCTTATATCACCCCATCATCTCACAACATCACCTTATAGCACTTGCTGCTTCCTCCACCAACTAGTGAGAAATTTCCGCTTCTATTTCACCAATTTCATTCCAGATCCTTTCTCTGGACACTGTGTCAGGCACCATAGCTTCCAGAGCCCCCTCTGTCCCTAGTTTCTTGACTTTTTTCTTCTCCCATCTCTCATACAAAAAGTATTAGTGTCCCTTCTGCCTCAGAAGTGTACACAGCTCAATATATAAAGAATCCTTTGGACTTGGTGAGGCACACCTCACAGCTTCAGTAACCCTTAATTATACATTCTCTGACATATTTTGTTACAAATCTATGAATGCAATTCCATCGACAGGGTGACCCTTCTTTTCTTGTGGCTGGAAGTTGAAAGAAACAGATTTTCCTCAAACTTGCATCAATATATTTGATTGATAGCAGCCGATCTACTGAATTTTATATCCAAACCTTCTGTACAAAATCTGAAAGCATCTGTAACATGTAATACAAAATTGCAGGCCTCTTCAGGCCACCAGTATACAAAAGTCTGTTTAGATTTCCAAGCCTTTTAATAACTGCCAGAGCTTCCTATATTTGAGTTAATTAAATTAATTCTTTCATATTAAGATCAGGAAGCCTTCGCAGCCATTCTTTATCTTCATTATGCGCCTGTCTTCACTGATGCATATCCTTAATTGTGAACCAACTGATTATATGAAGCAAATGCCTAACTCCAAAAACATCTAGGTAGCCATATTTATAGTTTTCTTTATCTTGAGACTGTTTATTTGGGGAACTTGATCCCTCAACCACCTGCAGATACAATTAATTCCAAATAACACACAGTGTTAGTAACAGTTGTTCAGATAAGAATCTTACTTGGAGTTTTAGTAAGACATTATTCTAGGTATTACAAGAAACACATAAAATCCTTCTTAGGAGAATATAGACCCAGGGAAGTGACAAAATGATTAGAACTAAGCTTCTCCGTTTTCCAGCAGGGTGTGGAAGCTCTACCCACGAAATAAATCAGAGTCAGAAGTATCCTCCTGTTCTTGGCTATGGCCTCAAATAAAGGCACATGGATAATTTCTGAAGGAAATACTAGGATGTTGCCTCAAACACCTTCAAGCTGAGGTGTGCACATGACCCCCAAACTGAGCAGATATCAACTTCTGAGCTGCTATACAAAAGATCATCTCTGCTTATGTTTTGGATGCAACAACTTTTCACTGAACTTCAGAACAAAGATGTATACTTTCTGAATCCTAAATACCATCAGAAGGAAGACAAGCACACTGCAAATTAAGAATTATGGCATTACTAGACATGTCTGATATTATATATTATGTGTAAAGCCCTGTTTGTTAAATATGTTTTGCCCTTAACTTCTTAAGTGCCTAAGATCATTGCACATGATTTCCTGAATTTAGTGCTTAATCCTGCTTCATGATTTTTGGCCACCAAACCCTTTTTTGAATTTGGCTCTTGTCTCTTAGCCCCAGTAGAACACCAGTGCAAAGGCCATGTATTGTACTTTATTTTTTAATAGAATGAAGGTATCAAGAAACCACATATTATTAAAACCTCAAATAATAACTCTCTTTCATGTCTTTTTTTATTATTCACATATGGAAGCATAAATTTAAATTCCATGAAATTCCAAAACTTAATTGGATTCAATCTGAATGGGCATATTGATAATTTATGCAAAAATATATTATAGAAATGCTGCTATTTTCCCAAACCCAAGGGAGAATGTTTCAATTAGACAAATAATTCCATTCATTTTACAATGCATCAATAACATTCGTTATTATTCTGAAGTAATTTCCAAAGTTATTTAGCATTATTTTTATGGATAATTTCAATTACAAGAAATATATACAACCACTGCACATTAATCAATTCAACATTTGTTGAAATCTAACAGTGCATTTTTGAGTTGGATTAGCACTAAAATATAAAAACACTACAGTATAAATTTGTGAAATTAATATAAGGTATCATATAGTTTCCAAGCTGAAGAATATCTTGTGGGATTGGTCAAGTAAAAACTCACCAGATAGACAGCTAGGAAGATTTGCCATCCTTATCCATTCTTAGTAGGCGATGATGATGACAACAAAAAAAGATAATCTGACTAATCTTTCATAAATATAGAGATGCTTCTTTCATGAAAACATGAAAACTGAATTACTGTGTGCTATATATTCACAACATTGCCTACTTATTGCAGACTGAGCTTCACACAATGCTACTCATATGCTATACGTGGCTCAAATCTAAAAGAAAATAAGAGTCCTGCTTCAAAGAACTGATACAGAGGTTCTATCACTGCATCTCATTTATGTAGTGTACTGGGATGATGTTGAGTAACTAATTCATTTTTTTGGAGATTCTCTGAAGTCAAGAAGTGGTTAACAGTTCATGCAGTAATCAGTCCTCAAATTCAAAATCACAAATTCAAGAGTTTCCCGAATCTTCAAGCTGTCTTATTTTGCTCCAGTTCAATAATGATAAAAATTGGTTATATTCCCTGCACCTGTGCAACTGTCTTCAAAGCAATCAGTTTACAGTGTCCTAAGAGCTTACAGGTCGTTTAACAAACGGAATCCAAGACCTGATGACGGGCAACCACAGATTACCAGCTAAACTACAAACTGAGATTTAGAACACAAACAGAAAAGTTGCTCTTTGCGGACACAATTCAACTAGTAGATTGGAAAGGGAGGGAAAATGTCATCCCCTTACTGAAGTCAAGTCACAGAAACCTGCACTTTTTCATACAGACATTTCATCAGGCAGTGTGTTCAATCTAGTTGAAAACAGAAATTAATTTTTTTCAACTTCTTGTCTCTAAAATTAAGAAACACAAAGAGACATACGTGATACAGTTAATATTGAAAAAGATACACTAAAGCACAGAAGTTTCTATACTTCTTTCTATAATTAATAGTTTATGGTATCTTTTATAAAAGAAAATAGAGAGACTCTGATTCACTTATTAAAAAAAATAGCAGCAATTGCTGTTCAAACTTTAAACTACTTCAGGTTTGTCTAAAAGATGAAAATGTGACTGAAAAGGCATTCTCCTGCCTTTCACATCCATACCATCTGTCAGGCTGGAAAAGTTCTGCACGGATTAAGCATATGCCTGCATTAGCACACTCAGATAGAAAAAGTGGGGACCGTACCTTCAGGTACAGAACTGCTGCCTTGCCTTCATCCCTAGCCTGTTGTTTCTGTGTACAGGCAACACAGCCAGCTGCATAAGATTACCAAGAAACAATGTTTCACAGCATAACTATTCCTTCCAGGTCCCATTCAATGCCCACCAAGAGAGAGGGAGATGGTTTTGAGATGCTTCAGGAATCCCTGGATGTGTCTGCCGCCTCCTGGGGCCATTAACAACCAAACTAATTTTGTCTTTCCAACAGTCTTACTGATCCTGGAGGACTAGTTCCATACATTGCCAGAAGCAGGAAACAAAAAAAAAAAAAAAAAGGAAAACAATATTCAGAGATTCAGTATATCTTTTCATCCCAATGGAGACCCAAAGTCTCATAATGGATTAAAAGTTCATTACAGTTAAAAAATGGGACTGTTTTAGTAATATTCTTAAATTGATGTGCTGTTATATTACACACCTTTGTTTGGGGATGGGAAAATATTTTTCTGTTATCTTTTGTTCCTCATCATTCTATTGATTTTAAAGGTACAACTGATCCAAAATATTGGCCTTGGATAAAATATCACACTGATTGACCCAGTATGGCAACTTTTCACTTATATTAACAGCGAAAACATTTACCACTAGCTGCAATGGCATTCTCTAAGTTTTAGTATCCTGGCTGTTTTCTAGTACAGAGGTATAAAAAAAGTTAAAGTAAGCACATGCTACGAGAAACATACAGCCATAGAGATTTGTATTAGAAATGGTAATACCGGTATGAATGGAGAATTAATGGGAATGCAGCGGAGTAGAAGGAAATAATAAAAAGGAATGACAAAAGAAGGTCTATATGAATGCATGTATTGGTGAAAATGACATTAATAGGCCTTAAAGACCCTCTACACACAACTTCACAGCACACACTAATTAGAAAAACAAAGAACAGGCTAAAACGAGTGACAGTCCACTGTGAATTAAACAAAAGATCTGCAGATTCAAACCATTAAAAGATGATGATGGAAGGTAAAGAACGGGGTTGGAGTCACTCAGGTGAAGAAACAAGAGAGAGTGAGCACCTCCTAAAGGCTCAGAGAAGCAGGATAGGATGGAACAACAAACGATCACAATCACCGTCAGCTCCTAAAGGGTACAAAAGGCAAATCCCAAACCAGTACATGGTCACCAACCTAAGAAGAAGAAGCAGGCATGATGAGAACTCGGTAGTTACAGTCAGTGTCAGTATAAATACGACTACAGTATAGGTGTACCAAAACTAAATTGAAAAGCACTAAAGAAAAATCAAAGAATATTTATAGTTTTATTTTTTCACTTCCTCTATCAGTCAGAATGACTGATGGGTCATCAATCCACATTCATGATATTAATCTTTATTTTCTTCCTGTCTCTTTATATCTGACCTTTTAAACCAGCATGTAGCGTATACTCCTTTCCAAGAGGTATATAGATATTGTATGCTGCTGTACAGACTGCATATAAATCATTTAACTTGAAACAAAGCCTTCTGGTTGAATTTCAAAGTCCTGAACTCCTTCTATGCTACTGCATTGTAGTAATAAAAACTACTTTTTAAATACCTATTAGCATATATATGAGCAACTCTCATTAATTTTTAAACCTATATATAATGTTAAGGTATGCTTACAGCAAGAGGTACCAGGTTTTATAATGTAATTCATTTAAAATTGGAATCTGAAACTTGGCAGATGGGTGGGTAGAAGAAGACAAAGAAACATAGTGCCCAGTCAGTCCTAGGATTTGCTTCCAAGCTGGCAGTTGTTGCAGTGCCAAAGCAGCCCAAACCCCCAATCCTCCATTCAGTCTTTCCGTGGGAATCATTTTTGCTCCATCCTTACTTGAAGAAAGTCTGAATTCCCAGGTGGTAACACCCCTGTTCACTAAATGAATGCTTAGTAGATCCAACTGCATTCCACATCCTGCTAGAGGTTTCCATTCCAGGGCACATGGCTATGACAGAGAACGGGCTGAGGATTAAAAAAAACCCACTTCTGTATTTTCTAACATAGCAAAGAGAAAAAGGATTAAGATACCAGATGACGTTTAACTTTTGCACTTCTTTACATGTTTTATAGATCACACTTCTCCTGGCTTACCATGCCGTACAGTTCTAGAGAAGACGGACTGCACTTTGCCTGTCACTCTCAAACAGCATTTCCAGTTTATGAATCAGTCTCTCAAAAGATACTTTGTGCTGTTACGCCCGCACTGCAGAAAGCTGTTTGATTCCTATCTCCGGGAATGCCAGTGGTAGACTTTCAGCAGTACATTTACATTTCAAATCAGGAAGTGAACACAAGCCATTTTATGACCCTTTTCATTTGCATTTCCTCTGACGGGAACTACCCCACCAGAACAAGGGCACCCCATTGAACCAGTTGTCTTGCCATGCTCCAATGAACGATGAGAGAGAAACAAAATACCAAATAGCAACAGCAGATTTTTTTTTTCAATACCTGATTAGAAGTAGAAACTCCGTTCCACAGACAAGTTATGAAAGGATACATTACCTAAACACAAAATCAGACAAGACATTTTCATATCTAAAACATAACTGTTTCAGTGCATCAGTTGTCCAGCATGTTTAAAAGACACAAAAGGAAAAGAAAACCTTTTTTGCAACTAAGCAAAATGAGGAAGGTATGACTCTTCAAACAACCATTTTATACCATTTTTATCTTAAATATTTCAAAATATAAGAACAGCCATACTGGACCTGATCAAAGATCTCATCTAGCTTGGCATCGCAGTATTTAAGACAAGGAAAGCCTGTATCATGTTTCCCTCCTGCTTGACTCCATATTCTCCCAGCCTCCAACTATTTTTATCTCAATGAATTTCAGAGCCAGGTGTTGTTTTCCTAAAACTCCGTTCAATCTGTGAAACGTAGACCAAGTGTGGTGTTTCATCACACTGATGTCTTGTCATTCTGATTTCATCCCTGACCTCAGAAGATGGAATACTTTTACTGTCTTAAGCCAAACAACCATCCAAAGGAAAAGAAAAACCATTTACTTGTGGGTTTTTTTGTATATTCACAACATGTAATGAGAAAGGATTTCAGTTGTCAGAACTAACAGCTTTATTTAGCATTCACTTGACAGAAAATTAGCAGTTCCCATCTGAGAATAAAACCTGAAGCAGTTGTATTTTTCAACAGGTGATCAAAATAAATACAAAAATTAAGGATCACTCAGGATCTAATCATCTCCTTTGCACAGCTGACAGGAATCATAACCATAACATAAATAATTTGTGTATACAGGCATATAAAGGAAGCACTGATGAGGTCCGCTATTAGAGTAAAGTATTTTGGTTGCACTTCATTTAAAGTCTAGGCTGAAGCACGTTTCAGCCTATAGAGGATCATTTTATACCTGGACATCTGAAGCATATTCTGTGGTCCATTGCTCTGCAATGAACAGATGTTTGAATACACCCTGTGCTACAGATAACATTAAATTTTCCTCCTGGGCTTTACAGGATATTGGTTCCTAATGAGCAAATTTAATACTATCGCAAAATATAGAATGTGTGAGATAACACACATAGAAAATAATGCAAAAGACTATGATTTTCTGTGCATCTTTAACTATGCTTAACATTTATTATGGACTAAAACTATACCAAGAAGTATTACACAGTAAGTTGTCTTGCTATTATGCATTGTAGAGCACTAGTTATGTATAAAGGAAAAAATAAAATACGTTGGCTACTCTAAAATTGTTACTTTCTTCAGATAAAAAAACATTTTAAAATATACATGAAATTCACTTTATGGTCATAAAGTTAAAATTCAATATAGGTAAGAGAATCAGGAATAAGAAAATTACGCTTTTCAGCAGGAAGAGGTGAGAACAGAGTCCTGTTAGACTGTGCATTGTAAGAAAATAAGTGAAACACTGAGCTTGGAGTAATGTTCACAGCCCACCTGAGCCGCTGGCAAGACACAGCAGAGTTTAATCTGGCCTTCCTCGACATCCTGCTCAAACAGTCCCTCAGCCTTTGTCCAGCATGCAAAATCAGGGACATAACCAGAAGCAATTTTTTGTGGTTTTTTTGCATGCGTCTTAAAACAGTATTTGGAGAGTTTTATGGGTTTTCCACAATAGTGTGAATACCAGTTTTAGTATCTAAAGTAGAATTAGCACGGGTATTTAATGTCATTGCTTAAGATTTATACACAATTTGTTTCAAAGCCACACCACTAAATACATGGCTTAAGAACTGTTTCATATTATTCTATAGTGCAACCACCAGGTAAGTATGACTAAGAATAATATACATACACAGACTGCACCACAGATACAGAAAACATACCTAGCATCCAATATCATAAAAATAACACTTTTCAACTTTGGGCTTCCAGATAAAAATTTCATTTACAGAACCTATATATTCTTATTTGCTAAACGGGTTTATGAAATTCAAATATTAAAGCAAGTGATTTCTATAAATATAGAATGAAAACATATCAAAGTCTAATATATAGTTATGTCAACAATATTTTAGCTACCTTTGATGCTTACAATATTTTATTACATTTTTGGCTATATAGTATAAGCAAGTGAAGAATGACAACTCTACCTCATATTTGTCAGAATTGTATCATACATCCATTATACACCATTTCGTACTTTGCAGGTTTATGTCTTTTGAGAAAGCTGTTACACAGCTCCTCAGTATATCCCATTTGATTTATTAACATAAAGTAGAATGTGATTAGACTACCACATCTCAGTGAAATAATGTTCAGCTACATTAGCACTAGTTTCATTTCAATAAAGTGAAAGTTGACATGACAGCTTTCCTTCCGCCATGTCAAAAAATGTCTTTCATATCTGCACATATTACTGTTTTATGCTCTCGCCTACTACATCTGTAAAGCACTCTTTGTGTCACTTTTCTGCATGGATCCAAGCCTTTGCAAGTGTGATTAATGTGAACGCAGCATGCAAGGCTGACTACAGTCATTTGTGTGCCAGTATCATTGCTGGTATATTGCTCTGTATTCTAGATCTCCAAGGACGCTGTGATTAGACTTGAGTTCAGAAAATCTGTTGTTAAAATCTGAGCTTATTTAGCATTGCTTCACCTAGATAATACTCAGGAACTTCACAATGTCCTAAACAATGAGGACTACTGTAACATAAATATCTTCCAATGGGAGTTTAGGCAACAACATCATTGCATTGATATAATTAAGTTGTAAACTAGAGTGCAGGATTTCAGCAGGAAACTAAAACTGAAAATGAGGACAGCTCTCAACTTATTTCTACTTAACTACAATTCAAAATTCACATCGAGGCCTCCCTGATGGGCAAGAATATACTGATATTCAGTCTTTTCAGAAAAGTCCTAATAATCATCTATAGGGAAAAAAGTTCTTTTGCCTTCAGATTTGCCATTATAGACTCCAGTCAATCAGATTCTATGTCTAGGTAGGAACACAAGACACTTCATTTAGTTGAGAGATACTTCTAGTGGATCGGCAAATTAATATTCATTGCTACCTGATTTCAAATGTTATTGTTCTGAACTCACAACCATAATTTTACAACAGGTGAAAGCAGAGGAAATATCCAGTACAGATCACTGAAAGGGACTGCATGGACTGTGGCCAAACAGAATCACTATAGGATGTCAGAGAGTATTGTTAATCACATGGGAAGAACACTTTAAAACAAACAAACAAAAAACCAAGCAAGTAAGCATGATTACATTATTTACATGTGATGGACTGAAAACATTTAAAAATATATCAGGATGACTACAGCAAACACATGAGGGATAACTTAGAACAGTTGGAGCCGGTGAGAAGTATTATTTTTGTAGGTGTGTTTAGTGTGTCTGTAGGTAACAAAACCCTTTGTTTCTACTGTATTTTCTGATTTAGATAATTTCCTGGTGTAGTTCAGTAGCTTATCTATTGCCTCCTGAAATGGAGCCTTCAGTGAGAGATTAATCCTGAAAAAGAGCATAAGAATACTTACACACTGGCAAAAGTAATTAAATGAAATGGTAGGTTTGAGAGCTGTACGCCTGTTCCTGTTACTGCTCTTGCCAATGTAGATGTCTTTCTGTATCCAAGCTATCTCCTGTCTCTCTGGTAAGTATTCAGGACAAAATTGTTTTAACTATTTCCATGGAACAAGGCAACTGAAAAACAGATATGGACGATTTCACACACCCCCTCCCACCACTTTGTCACCTCAAGGTTGTGCTGTCTGTATTTTAGAGCCATGAAGAATCTGCAGCTAACTTATAGACTACAGAACACACATTAAAATGCTGTTAACCGATTTTCTGACTAAGGTTGAACTATTGCTTTAAACTGATGGTTAGATTTGTCCTTCTGAACTGCTTTTAGCTAACGCTCTAGGGCTTTTATGAGATTTTGGTCCAACCAGAGCCACCTGCTGCAATTGTCTCATCGAATGGGACATTTAACCCTCATCTGACGAGAAATTCCAATCATGGGCAGTTTCTGACTTGTTACCAACTTTCCAAAGTATTCAAAAGGCTGCTTACAGTTCAACATATTAATTTAAACAAAAACACAGAGAGAAAATATGTAAAACTAAATTGCACATACCATAATGGAATGTAACATCACAACGGTCTTCTCTGCATTGGAAGAAAGGAGGGTTTTTTTGTTCCAAAATGGTTAAGTAGAAAATTTTGTGTCTTAAACTCTGTGCTTCTGTTTAGGTAGACTACTTTTTTTCCTTCTAAGGGCATATCTTTTAATGTAGATTGTCCTTTAGTTATCAAAAAAATTGCACAACTGAAAGTTAAATTGATGATTTATTTGCTATTCAACTCCTTCCAAGGCTTTCTGTTTGCTTGATTGGTTTTTAACAAGTGTTAATTACCTTTCTCCTGATTAAGTCACTTCCAACTTTGTTCCTTGCCTAGCCTTAGTAACTTCAAATCATTTGCCCTGATCTGGTACTTCATCCAGGACACAAACCCAATATGTATTTCTTATAGAAGAATGGTAAGAAAATCATTAGGCGTAAGTATACTTGATTTTAAGCTCTGCATACAAACATTTTCATGGTACAGGTCTTATGGTAGAAATATTTGGTTAACAACAGTTTCATATACATTTGTATTGTCCTCATACAATCTTCCAAGCTGTAAAACTCAAGGTATTTTAGAATCATAGAATGATACCAGTTGGACGGGACATCAGGAGATGTCTGCTCAAAGTAGGATCAGCCAGATAGGTCAGGTTGTTCAGGGCTTTATCCAGTAGGGAACTTCCAAGGATGGAGACTGGGCAACCTGTTCTCTGGGCAACCTGTTCACATGCTCAGCTCTGCTACTGATGAAATAAGTTTCTTGTTTTTGTATTTTCGGGTCAGCATAGCCTGTTTCACATCTCTCACTAAAAGCTACTTCTCTTAATTCTAATGAAACTCAGAGACCCTTAATAAATCCTCAGTTCCTGGAGCTCTCTCTCAGTCATGTGTATAAATTAATCTCCCAAATTTGCAGCAGTTGATTATCTTGGCAGGGCCTCCTACTAAGCCTAACCTGAGGGACAACATAATACAGCATCGGTGCCCTCTGAGGTTCACCTAAGGCTCCTATTAGCTCTTTGCATTTGATATTGATTTATTTTGCAGATACCCCATATAGCTTTTTGAGAAAGAAACAATTAATAACTAACTCAGCAGCATCAAGAAAAAGTAAAAAACAAAAAAAAAAACCCAACAAAATATAAAACCAACAAAAAACCAAACAGAAAATCCACCTCAATTTACCCTACTAGAAAATTGCCACAATGGTAATTGTGACTGCTAAAAAAGAGATTTGTTCTCGCCTACTTTAAGAGAGATCCATCTTCAGATAGTATTTCTATGAGTTTTGATGCCTTTATATAATTGAACTATGAGAACTTTAAAAGAGAGAGGACTGGAAGCATAATGCTTTTGAACTGCTACTGCAAACTCAGCTAATGTGTGTGGTTAAGCACACTAGTGTGAAGAGATGCTTTTAGAAGAGGAGGACTAAATTAGCTGAATTTTGGCATAGAACCTAAAAATAATATGATACGCTCTTGCATAAAGCTATTTTCAAATTTTCTGCATTGAAGTACGGGATAAAATAACAGATCTTAATAAGGGATAAGATGTCCACCTAGCAAATAACGGAAAACATACCAAGTATAGCACATCATACATTTGTTAAAATAATGCAAAGAGACGCTAGAAAATCACTACATTCTGGGGCTTAGCATATGTTACCTTGATAGAACACTGACAATTATTATAACTGTTAAAATCTGTGAAAAACTGATCTGTGGCAAATAGGTTCCACATATTTTCTAACTCTGTCCTGCACAGAGACTACGTGTGACACTTTGAAGAAGGTCTGATATTGGTTTACAGTATCTTTTGTGAATTCTTCCATTCATTCCAGCAAAAACTGACACAGCCCAAAGCATCATTTCATAGTAACCAACACTATAGAACTACCTATCCGTAACTGAGAGTGAAATTCAGTCATCCATGTCAAGTTGTGATAACCATAAATGCCATTAAAAACTTAATGGCATTCAAAACGTGCTAATTCACGCAGCTTCTAACCATGTTTAATTGCAACATTAGAACAGTAAAATGCATTTGGTTGGGACTGCAGAATGTGAAAAAAACAACTTGCCTGTTTAAGCCCATTTTCTCAAAACATGTTTTTGAACTCCACTTTATCTGTGAGAGAGTTAAACTGTTTGGTACCAGAGGCTCATTTGTATACTTGCACTACAAAATTTAAATCAATTAGCATAATCAAGTCCTATCAAGTGTTTGCCACCAAAATGAATTATATCTTTTCTTTCAGTTTACCCTTGAGCTATTGTAATGAATAAACTAAACACAGTAAGTGCCAAGCAAAATTTAGAGTTCTGACAGAGAACCTTAAACTATTCCACTGAATTAGGAATGACCATAATTGCAACTTATAAAGTCCTCACACTTCTGCATAGCAACCATTTTATTAGGATTTATTTAGTGTCGCTATGTATCTTAAATGTATAAACAGTTGTATATTTTATGTGAAGAGTGTCTTATAGGCAGCACTGAAGTAGTTGTGCCACGTCTAGCCCAAATCCTGTCTCAGACCAGGCATTCAGAAAAAAAAGTGTAAGAAATCTCAGATGAATTCTATTTGCTTTTAACTGTAGATGGTGTCATCATTTGTACTATTCTGAATCTTAATAAATTCTTAGTTTTACTTAAGTACTGTTTGTCCTGAGGTTTTTATATATGGCTCCCAAATATACGTATCCTGATAAAGATATGTTGTCTATCCTAACTTTTGTAATAAAAGGAATGAAAGTTTAAGTTAGAATTGTTATACTCACCATCATCAACAGTTTCATACAGGGTATTCTAACAAAACATTCTTTGAGAGAGATGAAGTGAGATACTTGACACCTTCTTGCATACCCAGATTATATAAATAACCTACCCTACTTTTTTTTTTCCACCAGAAAACATTAATTTTCAACTCTTATTTTTCCAGATGTCTACAAATTTCAAAGCAAGATATTTTACCTTTTACTTTCCTATTACATTGACACAGAGAGCAGAAATGTTCTTAATGAAGATGAGTAATATCCACTACGGATTGTAAAAAGCACATAAAATGTCTTCTTTTTCCCCAAAGAAAATATCATGGCCACTAGGAATTTATGGCGATTGCTATTGGCCATAGAACAGGGTGATTAGTCCTGATCCAGGAGAAAGAGAAGCTAAGTACACGAGCTCTTCAGTTCATGAATGTAAAAAAAAATAATTTTATCTTCACAAAAGACTGAAAAAACCTTAAGTGACAATAAGGCAAAAACAACTCTTGCAGAAAAAATAAAAGCAGGTTTTCTGACACGGGAAGTTTAAAAAACTGAATGCAACATGATACTAAAGTGAAAATCAATTCACTACGTCTAAAGTAAAAACTATACTGAGAGCAGAAACCTTGACATTTCAGTGGGAGACATACCTTTCAAAGGATCAAATTGTTCTTATAAATTGAAGATAAAACAGCAAATTAAATAAATCAGCTGGAGAAAATCCATAAGATAGTAAAGTTCAAAATATCAGAAATAGACTTTCCAGCTTTCTTGAAATGAATAGTTTACAGAAGACATTAAAGATTCTGTATGATTTTTGTTAGTGCACTTTTCATTTCTATGTTAATAACAGGGGTGAAATGAATATTTCTACAGCTCGTGTTACCATTAATTTTTTAATATTCTATAAATCATAAAGACTCAAAAGGAAAGGGTTTCTAATTGAAAAATACAGTAATCTGATGTTTTTAAAGAAAAAAAACTTTCAAAAACTTTATTGGAAACATAAATCAAGGTATAAATCAATTTTTAGCTATTGTCTTGTTGACATAACTTGTTGATATAACTTGTTGACTGCTCATTTCGGATTACAATTGCATAAATGAAAAGAGTTATAGAAAACTCAAACAATCCCTCTTGAAACAAAGCTGTCAAAATACATTTTTGAAGTTAGCTACTTTTAAAATACTCCAATAAGAGCAGAAGGTTCACCTTCCTCTCTCAAACACAAATTCAATTACATATATACATGACTTTTCAACAAAAGAATAATGATGTCTGGCACAGGCCTCTCCTAAGAAAAAGACTAAGACACTTCAGTTCTGAGTTCAGAAACCTGAATTCAAGTGTCTACATGAAAGCACCCATTACTTTCTAGCCTGTATTAATAGGCTTGACTAGATCTCCACTGTACATCACAGGACTTTACACACCTAACTTCCCAGATACCGAGAAGTAGGTACTTACATTCAAGCATCAATCTCCCAGTAGAATTCAAACCTTTAACTACTGAGCAAAACGAAGTTTTCCTTAAGCTATAAATGATTGCCTGCAGAGAACACTTTTTTTTAAAGGTGAAAAATATGCAATAACAAACACTTGCAGCTATATTTTCTGTACGCTGGCACCAGAGGTAACTCTGAGATAAAAGACCTGATGCTCCAGAATCCTTAAAGGGAAGATACTTGAGGGTTTCTTTGAAGTTACCCTAGGAATTTCAAAAGATGTACAAAATGCACTACCATCAGAAAAGTCTGATTTGTCTAACCATATTTATTAGTTCTCTTGACTATCACTGTCACTGTTACAGTACAACAGTCACTTCAGTGTGTATCATTTGAATGATTAAATCAACACAGCATGGAAATTAGAAAGGCCTAGAGACCAGTTCCTGAAGCAACATGCATAACAATTTTATTTTAGCAGCAGATACAATTAACAATATTGCAAGAACAAGTATACAAAATATAAAGAAACAAACCCATGCAATCATAGAAGATGACATTTGTCTCGTTGTGACACAGACGACTATGTTAAAAAAAACACATTTAAGGAAGACTCTATGTGAAGGTAGGAGACTTATAATACCTATTTTTGTACCCTACTTTGCCAAGTAGACTAGACTTATAATTAGTCTTCTGAAAAAGCATTCTGCATTACTCCCCTATATTCCTGCATCCTATCCGTCCTAAATTCAATTACTACCTTAAATTTGTGTCATTTTAAAAGGATGTTGCCAATGAAAGTATAAAAACCCTGTAACGTATTTTTTGTGGTGTCTTTGCCGTGTACCCAGCTCGGAAAGCTCATGCATCACTTCTCTAAAGACCACGGTTGCTTTCTTATGAAGAATTTATGTTCTAAAAATATCCTTCAAGATATCTTGCTTTGTTAATACACATTTCCACTTCCTACAAGAAAATAAGCAAACTGTTTTGCTAACCAGGAGCTCTGTCTTACTTTTAGCCTAAGGAAATGGTGTTAGCTATTTTTAGGTTTTTCACCCAATAATTCTACTTGCACAAATATGAAAGTTTAATGTTGACAATATCCAAAGTGCTGGGTCAACTCCCAAGAAGGCTGTAAGAAGTTTTTCTTAACATTAATAAAAGACAACAAAAAGGTTAAACAGCTGACAAATCTGGTCAAAATTAATGCAGATGTCAATATATTTATAGCATCCTTATACAGACAAGCCAACAAACAAACTATTGAACTAATAAGAAAGGAAAATAATTGTGTATTTTAAAGTTCATACAAACTTTCAGACAGTAGACTGCATATATCCCAGCACTAGTCTCTCCCACACTAGTCCTTCTTGACCTCCACGATTCTTATCAATATACAGGAGCAACAATATACAGGATGAAGGCTTGAACAATAAAAGGAAGGTGGGTGGGCACTGGAGACTATCTTGGATACCACGGACAGCCTGAAAAGATCTAAAGGTCATGAATTATAGTGATTTTAATCTCAGATAAATACAAAGTATTTTATAAGAAATGAAGGTCATAATATTAGGAAAAAATAGTCGACATCCTCCCTCACAGTTGAACTGGTGCAGTTGCAGATTGCTTCATAATACTCCAGCTTTCAACCTGCAAATGATGGCAGAAGCCTAATAGGCTTTCTTTTCATTTTTTGGACTAAGCACATAGTCCAATCAGGAAGCACATTGTGCTCAGAGGGATGGAACATCTCTTATGAGTAAAGGTCTGAAAGAGTTGGGGTTCTGGAGAAGAGAAGGTTCCGGGGAGACCTCCTTGCGGCCTTTCAGTACTTAAAGGGGGCCTACAGGAAAGAAGGGGACAGACTTTTTAGCAGGGCCTGTTGTAATAGAACAAGAGGTAATGGCTTTAAATTAAAAGAGGGAAGATTTAGACTAGATATAAGGAAGACATTTTTTATAATAACAGTGGTGAAATACTGGAACGGGTTGTCCAGAGACGTAGTAGATGCCCCATTTCTGGAAACATTCAAGGTCAGGTTGGAGGGGGCTCTGCACAACCTGATCTAGTTGAAGATGTCCTTGCTCATTGCAGGGAGGTTGGACTAGATGACCTTTAAAGGTCCCTTCCAGCCCAAACTGTTCTATGATTCCTAAAGCCTTCCATCTCATACATACCCCGACACCAGAACTAAGATACTCCTCTTTGAAGCCACCACTATCATAAATGATTTTCAAAAAAGGACAAGAGCAGAAGAACAACCGCTGGAGGGGGATTCTGATAACAATGATTTATTGTTATCAATGTGAAAATCCACAGTACTCTGCATGAAACAAACTGAACCAATATGTCTGGTTTAACTGGCAGGACCTTGTAAAATGGAATATGCAGACAGCCCAACACCATTTGAAGGCTGAAGAGGTTCAATGTCATAGGTGTTCTGATGTCACACATATGAAACATTGACATATCTCTCTCAAACTTTAAGCCAAAACAAACAAAAACAAGATGATGTGAAACTATGGTAGCTTTAAAAATAATTCAACAGAAGAGTACTGTTTTAGTGAACTAAGCTAAAGTTACAAACTTGTAATTTAATTAGTAGTTCTTTAAAGTACGAGGAAAAAAATGGGTATTTTTTTCTAAATAATAAGCAATGCTTTATAAGTAAAATATTTAATCTACCAGAAAGACTTCTGTGCTTATTATTTTCAGCAATCCTACATAACACCATTTTATTATGTACACTTTGAAGGTTAACACTTACCTTTCCCATAAAGTTACTCATTTCACACTACACTACAGATACTACTGGATTTCATGGACCTTAATAGCCAGTCCTGATAAAAAAAATAACAGACGGACATGCATAAGATTGAAGGGAGAGAGTCAGGCAATGCAGAACTGACAGACCATGTTATAAACCGTGACTTACTAAGTCCAAATGAAGACTCAACTACTTGGATAGTTTTTCAAATCTAAGCAACTTGCCTGAAGTTCCTAAGTCCTTTATTAAAAAATAATGGAAAATAAAGAACAAGAATACAAACCAAAATCTATAGGCAAAAGATGAGTGAAAGACACTTATTTCAACCATGCAGTCTGGGCATTTTTTTTTTGGGGGGGGGGGGGAGGGAGAAGAAGAATAGCAAACTAGGCTAGTATTAAAGGGAACATTATCAATGGACATGTATCTAAGTTAAAGGGAACTGAAAGAATTATTTATAAAAATGCAGAATAGGCAGAATCATGCAACATGTATGCTCCTCTGCAGAACAGCTATTGATGCATAACTGTCTAGATGCAAGATAGCTGAAGTAATCTAAAATATTTATTACTTAAGATTTAAAATACAAGTTATTTGCTTCCTATAGTTTTCATGTCACTGAAAAATGAGCCACTGTGCTTTGCAAGCCTTAGGAATCTAAAGTAGGGATAACCACAAAGGTAAGAAAAAAACAAAATCAGCTCATGTCCCTGGTCTTATTACACACAGATGGTGGCATAGGAGTGATTAAAAGCAACACTTGGGTAACTTTCTAGCCACTTATGCAAAACACTTTGTTGTTGTTGTTGGGTGGTATTTTTTAACTATATGAATAACTGAGTTGGAGAAATATATATCATCTTAGACAACAAAGCACATGAAATTGAGGGGTCAGTGAGGAGACTAGAAAAATTCAAGCCCAAGAAACAAGATTACATACCATGAAAACAAAATGCAAAAATACCTCTAGGCATAAAATCTAAGACAAGTTTTAAGATTCAGTCAAAGTCTGAAAATGGACTCCACCTGCTGAGTATTCTGCTCTTTCTGGTGGTTTTTCTGAAACTGAAAACATGAAGTGGGAAACAGTGAAAGCACGCAGGATTTCTGTCCCTAAATACACACAGTGGGACCAACATAAGAAGATAATAGTGAAACACTTAAGAAGACAGTATGCTAAATAAAACACAGTGAAGGGAACAACAGATCTCATCTGCTCAAATTCCAGGCCCTGGATAGATGTGTTACTGAAAAATTAGTCTCATATATTTTCTAAGCGTGTGACACTCTGTAGACAAAAATTATTTAATATTCTTTGAAATAATCTGAGGTGTCATATACCTGATGAGTAAAGGGTAAGCTAACAATTTTCAGGGCATAAATTTTTATTAGCCCACTTTAGGGTTCCTCGTTCAAGTGAGGTTTTTGAAAAGAGGATGTATACAACAAATCTAGACAGAGAGTCATGTATACTTTCCTCCCACCTGTTTAATATTCCTTTGTATAAAGCCATGGCATAGCCTTATACACTAATTACCAAGTCTCTCTGTGTACACCTTAGAGACCATTAAAGTAAACAATGAAAACCTTAATAGAAACTCTGCATTTGGCTTACTCATATCACCAAAAAACAATCCGTGTAATGGGAGAATTGTAGTCATTCCCTTCTCTCACCAATATAAGTTCCATTCTCATACAGCTCCACTACCCTTTTTTCCACGCTATTTATTTTGCCTCCTCACCTTCTATTTTTATTGTCCATCTGCTTCTCCTTTCCCTTGCGTAACTCCTCATCTTACTCCTTAGTGGTAATATGTGGGGCAAAAACATATCTTCTTACAGGCCACTACGAAGATATTAAGCCATTCCAGCACACAACAGCAATCAATACTGCAGGAGAAGCAGAATACTGCACAAAATACAAAGATTACTGAACACAGAAATATTGATAGAAACCAGGAATCAACACAACAATGAAGCCTTTTTTCATTTTATCCATCTTATTGTTATATTATTTAGATTTATTTGGAGTATAAAGTCTGCAGATACCAACGGTCTGACAATAATGCTGCAAAATTACTTATGGATCAATTTTTACAGAAATGTATGCATCCTTGCATTCCCTGATCTTCACAGCTTTTACATTAGGAAGCAAAATATCAACTATCTGGAAGAGGAAAATGGATGGCAGGGAATGCAATACATAAACACATAATATAAGCTTGAAATAAAGCAAGAAAAAAAAAATCATCTAACTCAGCTCCTTTCCCTCAATTCTCTGCCCTATGGTTCTATAGATTGACTAGACCTGACCCATTGCACCAAACTCAAACCAATGTATCGATAAAACCAACCAACCAAATTGTGCACTAAGAAACAGAAAGAAATTTTTGCCAACCTGTTAACCCAATCAGCTAGTATTTAAACAGGCTAAATACTTAATCATTGAAAAAAGTAACACAGAAATAGATGATCTGTATACTATTACAGTTGCTTGTAAACTGGTATTTAGCTCAACTCTATGCAAATATAATGGACAATAAAATTGATCACGTAAGATTAAAAAGCTCAGTTGCAGTAATACAGCCAGATTCAACTATTTCTGTGATTCATTCACAGAAAATTGTTATCTTCAACACTAAAAAAACTGTAAACTAGCATGAGGTTGCCTCTTTCTTTAAAATTCTCATCCCTCCTCTTAAAAACTAGATGAGGGCTTAAAACATTTCTGATTCTACTCTCCCTCTAATAGTCCCTCATTAGCTTTAATTACTTACATTCTACATAGTAATATTATTCCTGCAAACAGTCAAGCCTACTTAAAGTTACTTTCTAGAAATAACTAGAAGCTATGACACAGGAGAGATGCTCATTCTCCTTTACCACACACCAGCAATTCAAATGTTCCTTCCTTGTGTGCCTTATTAGGTATAAAAATCAACAAGTCCCTTTGAGTTAATACATTATTTTTACATCTTGGTGAAATTTTCTGAAATGTCTAATCTATTTTACATAGGAATGTCTTTGTGGGATTTGCATACAACTGCCTACATACAACTCACTCCTATTTTCATATATACTGATAACAGAATTCACTATTTTGTTTACACAACTTACACAGGATGCAATAATTATCCCTCAGAATAACTTGCAGTAATTCACTGTAAATACATCTGCTCATATGGCACCCTACATGTCAAATTCATCAGGCTTAACTTCACCTATCTAAAACATAGGTTTGTCTAATCTAATCACCCAGGTCCTCCATCCAATTCATTGTGAAAGACAAGCACAAAAAGACGACAGTTCATCCCATCTGTATCAGATATGTTTCAAAATGGGATAAACTGCTCTCTTGGGGTGCCTACTTGTCCAGTTAATTATAAAGGAAGTCTAGGTGACTAAGTTTTATTAAAAATCAAGTTTTTAGACAGATACATTTAAATAAGATATAATCCAGCCACTAAATGGCAACAGAAGTATTTCTGATAGTGTAGTTACATCACCGCCTCAGAATGACACAGACTAAGCAGACAAAAAGGTATCTGCTGTCAGCAGAGCTGAATTCAGACTAAGAGTTGTCTGCGTGGCACCTTTAGCTGGTTTGCTGTTCTCCTACGACGACCCAGCACAGCTATGCTGACAAACTCCATACAACAAGCTTGGCCTGGAATGCAACTATAAGAAAGCTGAGTCAATAAATTAATAAATATATTAGTTGACTATTACAAAAGTTCACAACTAAGTATGATTGCTGAGATGCAAAAGAATTCTGCTGGATACTAGTGCTTATTCTGCACTACAGTTTATAATCTTCTTTAAATGAGAACTAAAAGTACAGTTCACAGCAAACATTAAAAAGCGTTCTAAGAGATATACTGCAATAGAAAGCAGTGTGTGCTGGAACAAACTGGTTTTTGGATTTGTATACAAGCATCACCCCCCTGGTCTGGGTAGTGTGGTGGGATGATCGCAAAAACCAGCACAAGTAAATTTTCTTGTGAATTTAAACAACTCACTTTGTAAAGCCAGACCTTTGACTGTGAAGTCAAAGCAAGGAAAACAGACTCTGATGTTGGCTTAACCACATGTCCATGTTTTCACATGTTAGAAGTTTTGCCCTCACCAAACGTAATGAGAATAAAAATCATAACAGGTATATTCAGGCCTTTTAAAAAGAAAATAATCTGTTCAAACCAAAATAGCAAGAACAACACAAGCTTTATTTAAAGCTGATACTTATCAGGCAAACACAGCATGAAAAGACAGTAATAAACTTATGCCCTGCTATGCCTAGTGGACTCATAAATACTGCTTTTTCTTGCCTCCTCTCAAGTCTGTGATCAAAAGACAGAACACTCTTGGCAATAACACAGTTAAGATTGAAGAAGAGAAACAAAACAAAAAAGAAAAGGCCTGGAACAAAATAAAATTGTTGCTCTGTAGTCAGTGTCATCATTTTTATTAGAACTTTTCTTTTTAAGGAATATGTGCTCCTGACTGGAAAATAAAGGTCCAGAAGAAAATAAAATATTTTGGAAAGGAATTCAGAGTGAAAATACAACTATAGAATCATAGAATTGTTTTGCTTGGAAGAAACCTTTAAGATCATCAAGTCCAACCATCAACCTAACACTGCCAAGATACCATTAAACCATGTCCCTAAGCACCACATCTACACATCTATTTAAATACCTCCAGGGATGGTGACTCAACCACTTCCCTGGGCAGCCTGTTCCAATACTTGACAACCCTTTGGGTGAAGAATTTTTTCCAAATACCCAAGCTAAATGTCCCCTGGTGCAACTTGAGGTCATTTCCTCTTGTCCTATTGCTTGTTACTTGGGAGAAGAGACGGACCCCCACCTCGCTACAGCCTCCTTTCAGGTAGTTGTAGAGAGCGATAAGGTCTCCCCTCAGCCTCTTTTTCTTCAGGCTACACAACCCCAGCTCCCTCAGCCGCTCCTCATAAGATTTGTGCTCCAGACCCCTCACCAGCTTCATTGCCCTTCTCTGGACCCACTCCAGCACCTCAATGTCTTCCTTGTAGTGAGGGGCCCAAAACTGAATACAGCACTCGAGGTGGGGCCTCACCAGTGCTGAGTACAGGGGGATGATCACTTCCCTAGTCCTACTCACTACACTTTTCCTGATAAAGGCCAGGATGCTGTTGGCCTTCTTGGCCACCTAGGCACGCTGCTGGCTCATATTCAGACAGCTGTCAACCAACACCCCCAGGTCCTGTTCTGCTGGGCAGCTTTCCAGTCACACTTCCCCAGTCCTGTAGCGCTGCATGGGGTTGTTGTGACCCAAGTGCAGGACCCGGCCCCTGGCCTTGTTGAACCTCACACCTTTGGCCTCAGCCCATCAATCCACCCTGTCCAGATCCCTTTGCAGAGGTTTTTTACCCTCAAGCAGATCAACACTCCCACCCAACATGGTGTCATCTGCAAACTTACTGACGGATCACTCAATCCCCTTGTCCACATCATTGGTAAAGATATTAAACAGAACTGGCCCCAGTGGTGAGCCCTGGGGAATACCACTTGTGGCCAGCCGCCAACGGGGTTTAACTCCATTCACCACCACTCTTTAGGCCTGGACATCCAGACAGTTTTTCACCCAGCAAAGCGTATGCTCATCCAAGCCATGAGCAGCCAGTTTCTCCAGGAGAATGCTGTGGGAAACAATGTCAAAAGCTTCACTAAAGTCTAGGGTAGACAACATCCATAGCCTTTCCCTCATCCACCTAGCAGGTGACCTTGTCATAGAAGGAGATCAGGTTTGTCAAGCAGTACCTGTCTTTCATAAATCCATGCTGACTGGGCCTGATCACCTAGTGGTCCTGTACGTGCTGCATGATGGCACTCAAGATGACCTGCTCTATAACATTCCCTGGCACCGGGGTCAGAGTGACAGGCCTGTAGTTCCCAAGATCCTTCTTACAGCCCTTCTTGTAGATGGGCAATGCGTTTGCTAGCCTCCAGTCAACTGGAATCTCCCTGGTTAGCCAAGACTGCTGATAAAGGATAGCAAATGGCTTGGTGAGCACTTCCACCAGCTCCCTCAGTACCTTTGGGTGGATCCCATCCAGCCCCATACACTTTTGTGCATCTAAGTGGTGTAGCAGCTCACTAACCATTTCCTCTTGGATTATAGGGGCTTCACTCTGCTCTCCATCCCTGTCTACTAGCTCGGGGGGCTGGGTACCCAGAGAACAACTGGTCTTACTATTAAAGACTGATGCAAAGAAGGCACTAAGTACTTCAGCCTCTTCCTCATCCTTGGTCACTATGCTTCCCCCCCACATCCAATAAAGGATGGAGATTCTCCTTAATTCTCCTTTTGTTGTTCATGTATTTATAGAAACATTTTTTTATTGTCTTTTAAGGCAGTCGCCAGGTTAAGTTCTGGTTTGGCTTTGGGCCTTCTAATTTTCTCCCTGCATAGCCTGTAACAGTTTCATGCAACACTCAAGCCATGTTAGTGACATACTGTATCAAGTCTTCAAAAAGCTTGCTTTGCTTACCTCACATTAAAATGTCAAACTACTGTTTAACTTTCCATGCTACTTCTAAACAGTTTACTTATTTTTTTACAAAAACACACTTTTTCTGCTGTGTTTTTGAACTTCTGTTTTCTGCTGTTTATGAACACTTACAAATAACTTGAGTTAAAGGAATTAGACACATTTCCAACATGCATGCCATTTCCAAAAAGACAGTATGAACGCCCGATTCATTCCACTGGTTCCTACACAACAGTTCGGATCATTTGTTTTAGACAGAGCTGTTTCTCACATCTCATATATACATCAAACACAGCTTTAAAGCATACAAATTCTAGAATGTATTATTAACCTTGTTTTGATAACTAACTTTTTTAAAGTAGGCCTAAAAAAGCCCATACTGCGAAGAAATTAATTAAAATATGTATATTGAAAATTCTGATTTTTCGCAGTAGAAATGATAATAGCTTGTTCTTCCTGTGGCCAAAGAATTTACACAATTCCTGCTTTGGTACCACCAGGACTTATATACATGCCTCAAATATTAATGAAGATTAAAAACTTTCCTTCTTTTTCTGTCAGCTACACTAACAGAACTTAGATTTACAAATAATGTAAGATGAAGCGAATAAAACATTAAAACAGTTTCCTCCATAACGGTAACAAAAGCTGTAGGCTGAGTTCAGATTAAGATGCATCAAGACATGTAAAACATTTGAACAAGGATTGGTATTAATGTATTCCTCACATCCAACGTGAAATACTTTAAGCCAGTTAAGCAGCAGAGACACAGCTAATATATGTAGCTGATTTTTGAATTTGTATACTATTTATATGAATTACTGTAGCTTTCCACAATTATGAAGTTGAACATGAGCAGTTTTGTACATTTGCAGTCACCGTACAGCCTAAACATTTTAGTTTTCACTTCATGTTATTACACTGCTTCAGGCATGCAGATTTCCATTAAGCCACAAAGATTATGTGGTTTAAAAATTATTTCTAAAAGCAAAGAATTAGAGATGACATGTGCCATGTCTTCTATTGGAAAATAATTTTAACCATGAGATCTGACAATGAAGATTCACCTTGCTCCACATATTGAGCAATAACAGAAACCTATCAACATGCACTTGTGCCCCATTTCAACTCTCCAGGGTAACTAAGGGCAACTACCATCATTAACAAGAGCAGGGCTCTGTTGCCAAAATCAGTTTTGATCTTAAACAATGATGCAGTTCTTTTGGATGGAAGACCAAGGCAGTGAGTTAAGACCAAGGAAAATTAGGCCTGGAAAAGAGGAATATGATCCAGTTGAGCCTTCTTGCACTGAGGCGGAACCAATAATACTTGATTTATGCCCAGCAGAACTTTGTCCAATTTGCTCTTTACATCAAGAATTCTGTGTTTCCTCCTCATCTTCTTTTTTGCCTAGAGTAATTAAACTCAGGTTTTCCATCTTCCTTTGCAAGGCTTTTTAAAAAAAGATACAGACCTTTTTCGGTTTTGTTCCTCCAGAATCTCTCCAGCCTACCAATGCTACATAGTATGAGTTTCCCACATTCTCACTGGAACATAAGCAAGGATAATAAAGAAGTATATCAATCCTCCATTACTTGAAAACACTTCTGTAGTAATAGGAGGCCACTTGGTTTCTTCTAAATTTTATTTTCACAGAATCAGGAGGACAGAAAGGTTGGAAGGGACTTCTGGAGGTCATCTGGGCCAACCTCCCTGTTCAAGCAGGGCCACCCACAGCCAATTGCCCAGGACCATGTCCAGATGGCTTTTAATAATTCAGAATTATCTTCTCCATTACTTCACCTGTTTTTCACATTCACACTTTTTTTTCAACTTCAATGTAAATAATAAATCGATTCTTCCTAAATCAGCACAATGACATTCTAAATCTGATTTTTATGACACTTATGTGCAAAACTACAGAATTGATTTCTTCACTGCTACAGCAAAGGTAAATCTAATATATTCAGGCTAGCTGGTTGATAGACCTGAGATTTTCAAAAACACATCAATACAATGGTGTGGATTTGTATTGCATTTTGCGAGTTTTGCTATTGACAGATTTATGTCCATCCCCCACTGTAGAAAGAATATGATCACATTACTGTGATAGTGCAGTAATATTATGGCTCAATTTCACTTTAATTTACACTATTGCTTAAGGAATGGCTAATAAAGCAGTTTTCAATATGGGAACTAAACTAGTACACTATACGTTACACAATAATGGATAGCAAATTACCACCAGGGGAAAAATGTATGGCAAATGATGCAATTTTAATTTATTAAATTTTCAAAACTCCAGCAGAATCTTTTTTAGGATACTCATATGAACACTAACTCCCCAGTCATAACATTTGCTCATATTAGCACTAAGAATCATCATCAGCTGCCTGATTGACATATATGCTTAATTTCAGAGAAAGTCTTACTTTTTGGGGGGGGCATTTAATGGTTACCGTATTAGCAACAGTGTGATTATTTGTTTTAATGCTTACCTAGCCTCACATTTTATTATACTTTCCTCAACAAGTATTCTAACTTCACAACACTTGAAAATACAGGATTTATGTACCTAACTCACAAAAGCGTACTATGTATCAAAAGCAAATGCACTTATGGTGCTAATACTTGCATTTAAATTGGGGGGGGGGGTATGAAAGAAACCTGTTTGACAAAAATCTATGGGAGCTCAAATTAATTTGTGGTTGCTGGTAGACTTTAACAGGGACACACAAGTGACAAAGGCAACTAGAATGCTACACAAAATACATGGTTATGTTCCTTGTCTGCAGGGTGCTACGCTTCTTTTTAATAACTGCTCTTTCACTTGAGATAGAAAACTGAAATACTTAGAATGTTTTCTATTCATATTGCAAATGAAACATTACTGACTCATTTAGTAAAAACAAAAATTCAATACCTTTTCTCATAATTGAGTTAGTGACTGAGCTTAAATAGTCATTTTGCTGATATAGCAAAGTAAGAATAGGAGATACGATATTTTACATTTCTACCAACAGGGTGATAGTCTTCAATTTGTTAAATACTATCCTTTATAAATATATCGTAAGGAGGGTAACTATATAAGAATGACGTAATGTACTAGGCAAGTTAGTCCTTTGGTTTCTGATGTATGTTTGCAGCTAAGGAATGACCATGTGTCAGAATGCAACCTAACTATTTTTGTAAACTATCGAATGACATACAAACCTCATGAAGTTCAACAAGGTCAAGTGCAAGATCCTTCACCTGGGTCGGGGCAATCCCAAGCACAAACACAGGCTAGGCAGAGAATGGATTGAGAGATGCCCTTAGGAGAAGGACCTGGGGGTGTCGGTTGATGAGAAGCTCAACAGGAGCAGACAATGTGTGCTCACAGCCCAGAAAGCCAACCATATCCCAGGCCACATCAAAAGAAGTGTGGACAGCAGGTTGAGGGAGGTGATTCTGCTCCTCTGCTCCCCTCTCGTGAGACTCCATCTGGACCACTGCATCCAGCTCTGGGGGTCCCACCATAAGAAGGACCTGGACCCGTTGGACCGAGTCCAGAGGAGGGCCATGAAGATGATGAGAGGGCTGGAGCACCTCTCCTGTGAAGACAAGCTGAGAGAGTTGGGGTTGTTCAGCCTGGAGAAGAGAAGGCTCCGAGGAGACCTTATAGCCTCTTCCTGTACCTGAAGGGGGCCTACAGGAAAGTTGGGGAGGGACTCTTTACCAGGGACTGTAGTGATAGGACGAGGAGTGACAGTTCTAGACTGAATGAGGGTAGGTTTAGATTAGACATTAGGAAGAAGTTCTTTACAATGAGGGTGGTGAGACACTGGAACAGGCTGCCCAGAGAAGCTGTGGATGCCCCACCCCTGGAAGTGTTCAAGGCCAGGCTGGATGGGGATTAGAGCAACCAGATCTATTGGAACATGCCCATGGCAGGGGGGTTGGAACTAGATGATCTTTAAGGTTCGTTCCAACTCAAACCGTTCTATGATTCTATCACAGATTAAATGTCAAAGAGAAAATTAGAATCCTGTTACAAAAAATAAAAATAGCTAAGAGTGAACCATTGTTCAAATAAGTTTTTTCCCCTTTTTAAAGTTTGAGTTTACTGAAATGTAATTTCTTGAACTGCTCTTCAGCTACACAGCTAAGTATTAAGAGAAGACTTGCCATCATTACCATGGCAAATAGATGTTTATATGCCTTTTTTAAACCTAAGTATGGAAAGCTCATAAAGAGGAATTAAGCCTGTTGATATTCAGCAGGATAATGGCTACCTTTAAGGTGCCTCAGTCAGAGAACAGAATCCAAAGTACAAAGGCAGAAATACAAAGTCAGGCAAAGAAATTGCTTTCATATTCATTTTCATAAGTAAAAGCAGGTGTTTCACAAAGGCAGTCCAAAAATCTGCATATCTTATTTGTTACAGTGACAAAGCAAAAATGGAAAATACCCAATTAATTGTATAATTAAGTCTCCTGAACAATCTCCTGGAACAATTTATCTTCAATAGCTACGGAATATTTTAAAAATATATATGTCAGTGTTCATGAACATAAGAGTGAAAGGTTACCATTTTAATGATAGTAATCAAATCTAGAAATCTGGTCTGCCTTTTGCCTGTAGTAAACTATTATTTTAATAATTTCTAGAAGCAAGGAAGTACAAGATAGAAAGTACACTCAAATTGAGAAGTCAATTATGACTCTTCAAATCTTTCTTAAATAATCATAAAGTTTATCTGCATGAGTGTTTTTCCCATTCCCCAGAATAAGCTGTAAACTGACAAAGGTATTTCTGAAGTGCCAGAAGAAACAAAAACAAAAACAAGTTTCACTCTTAATTAACATATTTTCCAACTTCCAATAAATATCATCATTTTCATTTTATTATGATTTCTTTCCCAAAATTTCCTTTGTAATGAAATGTTCCATGTAACTTCTGTGTCATGAGGTAAACTTTAAAAAAGGAAGGAAAGCGAGGAAACAAATGTACTAACCTTTCAGTTCCAAGGCTTTGCAGAAGCAAAGCTTGAAGAAGATAAATCAGATAATCCATTCAGTAATTTTACGCACGTGTAATTTAGCCACTGAACAGAATCCAGCTGTGTATTTGTTTTTAAAATTTCAGTGAAAACTACAAAGAGCCTTCACAGAACAAACATACTAGATCTGGAATACTGACTACTAGATCAAATAATTCCTAAAACCGTTTTCATCATTTTAAATAGAAGTATCATCACCTTGATTTGGTTCTATTTTATAGATGGACAGAGATCAGATTTCCATATATTTTATGCATCAGTAATAAAGAAATAGCAAGTCATTCTTGTGACCAAACAACACGGCTAGTAGAAAAGGGATAGAGGTGTGATATTTTGAAATATGAAAAATTAGACTCTCAGGAAAATGGTATTAAGACTGTAGAAGCAACCATTGACAAATTGTTAAAACTCAGACAACAACCTTGAAGAACCCAAACTGCCAGATATGACATTTGTCAAAAAGGCTGAAACTTTGTACCGGTGAGATCCCTTACTCACAATACACCTCAGGAATTAGACCAGATACTGTGAGAGTTAATGTTATCTGTCAACAGTTTTCAAAATGAATGCCAGCAAGTGAAACATATATACATATCTTAAAGCAAGTCACAACTGAATTGGTTTAAAATGTGCGTTACCTCAGTATTAAAATAATAATATAAAATAAAAAATAACACAAAAACATAAACACACACGCAAAAAAACTTGAAGGTAAAGATGTCCCTTGTAGGTCCCTTCTCACAGCCTATTTTACATTAAGAGACAAATTAAGTGTATGTGCTTGCAAACTGCTACAATAATGTAAGTTTCTACATACAATGAGGTTTCCACAGACAGTATTTATCCAAAAAATTCAAGACTGTTCCTCATAGCAAAGTAGTTTGAAGGGCGTTACAAAAGCAATCACAGTGAAAAGGTTTTCTCTCAAGCATTTTTTTTTCATATCACTACAAAATGCACATTTTGTTTCTTTACAATAAAAGGAGGAAATTACAGGATATTCTAGTATGCAAAGCTTCACAGCAATAAGTATGAGTTTTCAAGAAGCCGTCCCAAATTAAGAAAAGAAAAAAGCTTTTGTGTGTTTGGTAACAAACTTATCAGATTAGAAATGCATTGATAATTTTACTGCATTCCATAACATTATGTGACACTACTAATAGTTTTTACAAACATAAATATACACACAGATATATTCATATGTATACACAGACACATCACAAATGCCACTTTTTCTTTCAGTTGGGTGAAAAAAACCTATGAAAGGTGTAGGGGGAAGGATGACAAATATTAAGTTCCTTGAAGCTGTCTCAGGCTCAAAAAGATAAAGAGCTGCACGCAGTGTAGTTGATTAAGTTTGATTTTTTTTTTTTTCTGCTTAATAGTACACACAGACACACACAAAAAAAAGCCTTTAAAAAGAAAAAGAACATCTATTACTTATAGAGCGTATTTGGAAGTTGCACAACACTTCTCAAAGCTATACGATATATACAATCAAAAGTTACATCAGGACTCAAATGCTCAGGTTTTCTTCTAGGCCCATGATAACGCATACTAACTACACTCTAAAATGATTTAGTATTTCCATTTGGATTTTCTTGCCCAGAGCAGAGAATCATTTCCCCCCCTCTGGTGTCATTCCTGCAATAAAATAGGAGATAAAATGTACTAAGTTGCAACTCTGTAATTTACTGAAACAGACAGGAGCCCTATGTCACCCTCATGATGCTGAGACCTAAAGGAAAAAACCAACACATTTTTTTCCATAATACAAATGTAATTTCCCAATACTCGTCACTACCACTCCCTGTCCTGAGAACTCCAGGTGCCATGCAATAGTGCAAGAGCTATCTGACATACCACTGCCTTGAATTAACAGTTCTTTTCAGTTACATTGGCAAACAATGATTTTTTTTTTGTGATGCAGTAGGTAATGCATAAAATCCCAGACTACACCAAGCAGGATGTTGGGTTTTTTCCTAGATTTTGCTGATTTTAGAACTTAAAATGTCAACTTTCAGACTTCACAACATTATACAAAATGAATTCAATACCTTCTCTTAATGTAGTCCTCAGCATTTTCTCCTTAGAGAAGAGAACCAATCAAGCCATAAAATCATGCTACCTCCTACAGTAGTTCTATCTGATGGGGAAAAGGGAAAAAGGGGAAAAAAAAAAAAGACAAGACAAACCGACAACACAAAAATACAACAAAAAGCCTTCTTCCAATCATATACACATGCATCCTAATGCAATAATTTGATTCTATCTTCCCCATGTGCTAGAAAAAAACACACATAACTAATTTACTCAAAGTTACATAGAGAGTCCAGTGTTCACATTAAAACCAGCAAAGATCCTTACAGATACTGATTACTGGCTTTTAAGATAGAGCGCTGTTCTCAATTTAGAAAAACAAATGGCACTAACCACACTATTATACTACATACAGGTGACCAGTCTTTCAAGTCTTCTTTATAGATAAAAACTTAATTTTAAATAAACATATTTTTCAGTTTGGCTTTTTGCCAGATCATCTGCAGGAATCAAATTTGGAAAACATTGGTTTTAAAAATCTTCTGTTAAGACTTGGAAATTTAAGCAAAGAATTACGAAGAAAAAACAAAAAACAAAACACAAAACAATCACAAGTATCTCCAAGTCAAAGCAATAGTTATCCTCTATTTGACTTTACTGAGTTTAGGTTAATGACCTGTAACTTAGTCATCTACACACGAGAGCTATTTTAATTACACTACAAAATATATTAAACTACTGTATTATACCTGCAAGTCTTACTACAATAATGCTAACTGAAATTTTTCTAACTCTGAAAAAGAACATGAAAGTCAATAATGATCATGCAATTTTTTCTTGTCTCTCACAATATCCTTGTATCAACATCAGGATGTTACAGTCTGGCTGAGCGGAAAAATCAAACAGATTAAAAAAATAGTTGAACGATCAGGTTCAGAGGGTAGTGGTTCATGGGTGGTGCTCTGCCTGCCAGCCAGTAACAAATGAAGTACTGTAGGTGTCTATCCCGTCCTGTTCAACTTCTTTATCAGTAACCTGGAGGTGACAGAGTGCATTCTCATCAACTTTGCAGGTGACACCAAATGGTGGGGATCAGTTGCTACACTCACAACCAGGGAATCTAAAAATTCTGTCTACAGTTTTGAGCCCCCAAGAAAAGGAAAGACATTGATAAAATGGAGCACATTCAGCAGATGGCCACCAAGCTGGTCAGGGGCTGGTGCACTAGCCCTGCAAGACGCAGCTAAGAGAACGAGCTTGCTCAGCCTAGAGAAGAGACAGCTCCAGGTGGACTTAGCAGCATGCCAATACCTACAAGCTTATCAAGAAGACACAGACAGGCTCTTCACACTGGTACATGGCGAGTGGACAAGAGACAATGGGCATAAGTTGAAACAAGACAGGTTCAGATTGGATATAAGGAGAAACTTTTTCCCAGTAAGGACAGACAGGGAGTGGAAGAGGCTTCCCTGAGAGGTTATGCAGTCTCCATCTTCAGAATTCTTCAAGACCCAACTAGATAAAGCCCAGCAGAACCTGGTCTGACATCATAGTTGCCCCTGCTTTGAGTAAGAGGTTGGACCTCCTGAGGTCCCTTTCAAACTGAATTAACATATGACCAAGGATGTGATCCTATGATCTAAGTCTTTGAGTTTAGTGAAGATATAAAGACATGGATACCTGCCTTAACAAAATGTCCAACTTTTTTAGATTTCTTATACATAGGCAGACTTTTGCTTAGACTGTGAAGTGTTTTGAGTACTTTCCACTAACTATAATAAAAGGGATGGTCAAAGAAGTGGCTACCCTCCCCACTTCTTCCCCTCAACCTCACCCCTAGTACAAGTCAAAGCTGTCTGCAGAATTGTTCTTTACTTTCAACAGCTGGACAGGCTGTCTGAAATATATGGCAAGCAAGTCTCAAGGCATCATTCTCTAGACATAAAAGGCAGATCCATCCTTTTAAGCCAGTATCTCAAAAGAAGAAAGATAAAGAAGCCAGTCCAAAAATTTGCATCTACAGGGAATTCATTCAGAGTAGGCATATCACCAAGAATGCTGATAAAATTCTCATGTAAATTCACTGTGCAGTCTGAACAATACAAAGAAAGCATTTCCCTCCCACCCTCTTCTCCCCTCAACTGGTGTTGGCTTTTAACCCATCAATAACCACATAACCTGAAAAGACATATAAAGCAGCTTTTCAAGTTTAGCATAAAGTAGTTTATGGTATCTTGACATGCTATGGTGCCATTAAAAGCTTCATATGCAGATAAAAGCTACAAAATCAAACGCTAAAAAAACTGAATCATGTCTGACAAAAAATGTAAATGATAGATGCATTATTAATATAAACTCTCACAGAAAGAATTCTACTTATTCAAGGACATGATCATACAAATTAGAGTTGTGAATTGGAAAATGACCCAATATACTATAAAGTCTTTCTTCCTGCTGTCAAAAAAAAAAATATTCTATAACATGTATTACCGAGTGTTTTATCCTAGGAAGTTGAAAGTAGATTAACTGTTTTCTTAGTGTATTTCCTCACACACAATCACTCACACAAATAGCTCGGGATAGCTTATCTTCCACTATTTCTCTTAATGCATTTAGCATCCTTATGTCCGGATTGAACTGAGCTGTACCCATTATTAGTACTTTAACTCCCATTGTGGGTTATGCAAAATAAATCAACTGCAGTTGTGAAGTTTGATGCCAGAAGTAAGGACACCAGTCCCAATTTTCTCCTGAGAGTTAAACATGCAATGACAGTGAAAAATCTCTAGAAAGTCTGCCTATTTCCATTTATTATAATTTAAATGCTTGCATATTTCCATTTATTAGAATTTAAATGCTTGAACAGCATCATCTGATTCATGTTAAGCTCCTTCAGTACTACAAATGCTTTACCTTTTAAAACACTGAATTTCCACATTTGTGCTGGAACATAATATAAGGCTGCAACTTACAACTCCCTAAGGGAATCATGTCAATTGGCATTTTAAGAATTAATTCAGTGACCTACAATAATACGAGTTTCTTATGCACAATATTTGTCAGTAGGCAACATGGGAAGTTCAGAATTCATTTAGAGAGCCCAAGCTTTATAAAGGCAAGCGAAAATATTCTTGAATTGCTTCCTCTAACTTGGTAAGTGTTTTCTGGTCAATGTCTGTAATATAAGAACAAGGAAAAAATATAAAAAAAAAGGATCTGTACGTAGTATGGTTAATATTTAAAACAGGAAGGAAAAAGGAAAAAAAAAATCCTGTCAGTATATGCCCATCCAGCTACATTATTGACCTGGTAAGATATTCAGAGCATGTGGAAATTTTGCAAATCTTCTGGAAACTACAGCATGGTAGGTCTCATACATGCTTACACAGCTTATTTTTAGTCACTATAAAGAAAATTTGCAACCATAAGCAGGTCTTTGGGGACCGAAGGCACCATCTAAAAAGGCTTAATATCTAATTATATCATTATATCAGCATTTCCTTCTGGTCTTACATTTCACTGAAATGTCGGAGGCAGCACTTTCCTGAATGGCTTGTGCAAATGAACCGAGCACAAAGAGTTGCCTATAGTTTCCCAGGGTTTGCTGTAGTAAGTACAAGTTATCTCTAGAAACAGCTTTTTTGAAGTGATTCCCACCGCTTCATGAAACATGTTATACTGTGCACGTGAGTTTAGTTTATCAATAATACAGAGTTAAAGTGGGATTGAGTTATCAAAATTAGGGTTTAGGTATAAATGTGTATAAAAACTGAACATGTTCTAAGCAAGGATGAGATACTCATGCAATTATAATGCATTCAAACATTGGAATCAAGACTGGAGTCAACATTTACGATGAAACCACATCAGTCACATGAAGACAGAGGGAGAACAGTCTCTACTGAAACCTTAAGGAAAAAAAGTTGACAACTTTTAACTTCAAAATCCTGCTTTTAAAGCTACTCTCAAACATATAAGTGACACAGGCAAGAACCAATGCTTTTTGTTATGAAAACATAATAGCTTACATATGAACTATCTATGTAAAACGAGACACCCATAGAAGCAATCTGCAAGAAGGGATTATTATTTCATGAAAGGATAATACAGTACATATTGTCAACTTTCCTGTTTTATCATAGAGCCTGAGGCAGCAAACAGTTCAGGAAGTGCTTCGTATGCAATTGCTGTCTGTCCTTCGAGGATACTCTTCATTTCCAAACAGTATTAAAAATATTTGAAGTGGTGAATAGGAATTATTTTCAATTCCTACACAGCATTTATTAACTCTCCATACTTATCACTGGGCAAATATAACACTTTCTTCCTGAAGGAGGTAAGTACAAATCTTCCTCACTCAAATACTATTCTCCACTTTTTTCCAGACTATACATGTATTTTTAAATCAAGGAGCCTTTGCCATATCTTTGCATAATGCCAATTTTCATTTGGTCAAATATATAGCATCTGACTGATATTCTCAAAATCAAGATTCCCAGTAATATTAAAATATTTGAATTGAATACCTTAGTTCAAATAAAGCAAAATGGCCAGTATCACAGAACAAAGAACTTACAGAAAAATCTAACAGTAAGACAAAAAGAATACAAAGGGACTGATTTCCTACCTAAAATTAGCTTTTGGGTTTGGTGTTGTTTGGTTTTTTTTTAATATATATTTTCTTTACATAATGGCCAGGTTCTGGCTATACAGTCTGTTTCACTCATGGAGAGTTGTATTCAATCAGCCATACTCCAGCAGAATTACTGTCACTTTCTACAGAATCACATCAATATAAGCATCTTCAGAAATATGCACTGATCCTTCTTGAGCAACTAGCCAGGAAAATTAGGATATGGTCAGGCACAGCATTTTCCCTGCATCACAGACTCTCAAATAGGGGGCTTGAAATTCAGTAACACTTGCTATTTTAAGACTTCTTCTGTTCTCCTCTTAAACAAACAAATACCATGGTGCTACATAATACCAACACACAAGACTATGTGATCTTCATTACTGGCGATACTCAAAACGCCTGGTTAAGTCCCTGCACAACCCGATCTAATATTACCTCTTCTTTAAGCAGGTTTTGGACCACAAAACTCCAAAGTTTTAAGTCCGTAACTCATAGTTAGGAACTAAACTATCAGAGAAGTAAGGAAGCCAGACCCCTAAGAATGACAGAGAGTGAAGAACAGCAGTGCAGGAACTAAAGGCCACTAACAAGCCAAAAGTAGTGTTATGTTGATGAATGGTAGGAAGAAAATCAGATACGTATCTGACATCTGTACAGGAAAAGTTGTAATCCAACTGAAGTAAAAAATAAATTTCACTGATAACTACTTTTTTATTTTTGCTGAACCTGTACCTACTGATGACTTAACCAGTTTCCAAACAGAGACAGATTGGAAGTGCAAGCTCTGAACTGAAACTGCAGTAATAATGAAACCCCCAAAAGAGATACTTTTGAAAGATTGCAAATGAAACTGCAAAAAGTGAAAGAATTCCTTGAAGAATCTTTTATGCATTTTAAACTAATAAGTCAGAATTATAATTAAGGCACTTGGCAGGTTTCATTATAACAGATCAGATACTAATTCAGTTCGGATATCCAAAGCTGCGGGGTAGAGGGTGAGGGGCAAGGAACTAACAAAAGATAGGACTTCACACTTGGAAAAGAGTGATATGCGATATGGCAGGCTGCAGAAATCACTGAAGACAAAAAGAAAATACCCAAAAGAAAAAAAAAGAAGAAAAGAAAACAAAACACAAATATACTTACAATGGCTACAGAAGAAAATAAAAAAAATGGAAGAATACCAAGTAAAATTTTAGGAGAACCCTCACTGCTAGAAATTTCCTGCCTCTAGCAGGAAATACTGCTAGAAATAGCACAAGACAAGAAGCATATGGATGTGGGGCCATGAATGGCATTTGTAAAACAATGTACAACTGCAGGTGATGCAGCCAAGAGCTGCCAACTCAGAGTAAGGAGAAAAAAAGTCACACCTAGCAAGCAAGCATACATATGTACTCTGCATCAAAAGCCAGTAGATACAGCACAGCAAATCTGTTTAGAGTTGATGCCTGCAAAATCCAACCTGGAAACGGATATTTCTTAGAAATAAAAGAAAGCTCTTGTGAATAGAGAGCTGAATTTAGACAGTCTCAGGTAAATGTTATTTCTGGAAAATGCTTTAAAAACATAACTGGAATTAAAGCATTGATATAGAAGACAACTACAATTAAGAGCTTAGAATAAAGAATTAATGCTAAGGATTATGTGATTCCAAAATACAGTGGCTAAAACAGAACTTGGTGAGCTTATTTTTATTTTTCTTTACGGTCATGATGAACAGAGATAATACAATCTTTTAGAAATTCTAAAGCTTTAAATCTTGTTCAGTAAATACCAGTACAGAGAAATATAAAAGTAAAAAATTGTGTTGACATATCAATATTCTAGTGACCCTTTGTTTTTAAAATATGTTTTCTCAGAACTAGCGTTTTACCCTCTACTACTTCTACCTCTGGAAGAGAAGGGCAAATTGGGATGAAACGTATCAAGATGAGTTGAAGGGCATGAGAAGCTCCAGAGAAAAATCTGTCTTTTCTCTCCAGGAGAGCAATGTAGTATTTCAATCAATGTATAGCATGCAAGACTAAAGACTGCAACCTGTGCTTCCACTGTCCGTCTCATTAAACCTAAGCTGTCCTGATGCCCTTGCTCTGGGAAACGGAGAGCTGAGAAAGCCCTGAGCAAAGCAGCACAAGAGCTGCACCCAGGACAGTCCGTCCTTCTCCTTGCAGATGAGGCTCATGGGCTAGCACAAGGAGCATTCAGGCTACAAGGAACAAGGATGTCAGGAAAGGAGGAGGAAAACGCTTCAGGAATTTCTATAAGGAACCAGTAGAAAAAAGAGGAAGGTTCCTCCTGCACTTCAGGTGCCAGAGACAAAACTATTTATCTGCCCACAGAAACAAAATGCTGGCTAGGAAAAAAGGGGGGAACTGGAAGCCCCTGATGAAAAGACAGATACATGATTAGGAGAAGGAAAAAAAGGTGGATTGGCTGTAAAGAATCACAGGGAGGTGGATTTCCTGGGGTATGAGATACAAAGGTTATTGTGAGGAAGAGGAAAAAAACCACTAGATTGGTTTCAGAGCAAAACATGCATAAACAAAGCAGGAGAGCTCATTCAAATCCTCTGAACTTTTGATGGGTGTTTCAAGAAAGCCTAATGAGTTGGAGCCCCCAGAAAGGAAATGGACCCCACAGAAAAGTGGGAGAGTATCTAATTCATTGATCTTGAGCAGGTTCAATTATGTGCAATGAGCCTTTCGGCATACTAGTTTCATGTGCTAGGGTGCTTTGGCCATTCTACCAAATGCGGGTATAACCAGTGAAGCTTAACTGATAGAAACTAAATACCAAGGAAACTTATATACCACCAAGATTAGATAGATTTTCAGGCGATATATTCTGGACATAAGCACTACAACAGAAATAATCAAATCCATTGGTAGTTCTAAATGATCCACTGGCAACATAATAGATTCTGTGATTCTAGGTATCTCTCTGTTAATGTATCAACTCCAGTAGCACTGCGAAACTATTTAATATCATACAAACAAAAGACCGGTTTTAACCTTCATTGATTCTACCAACTTACATCAACGGCAATGTGATTTCATTTTTCACTCCTGTTTACTTTCTGCATTATATGACAGTGTATCATTCCACAAGTTTTATTTTAAGACATAAGGATACTGCCAAATAAAAGGTAATATGAAAAATTTAAGAACTCCTTGACAGTTTGGGAGACTAATTTGCATTAAAGTAGGAAAAGAGAAGCATCACCTCAAATCTCAGCAACTTGGATAGTCTCTTCTAACAGAGAGCTTGTTTTTTATTTGATTTGGTGATTCTCATCGATTTTTTTCCTATAGAAATGACAGACTGTGGATGAAAAAAAGGTACTGCATACAATGTTTGATACTATGAACTTCGACACTTGTAATTGTTTCCCAACTGAAATGCATTTCTTCCAGCTTTAACAAACCTTTCAATGTAGAAGTACAGAAGTTGAATATTCCGTCCTCCTCAAAGCTCAAATTCTTGGAGGCATTGTAAATCCTGTTCCACGTAATGGTAGCAGACATCTGAATCAAAGAATTACACTTCATTTCAGTGCCATCATATAAAGGTGTCACATGAGGAAAGAAATAACGGGGCTACATTTACAGGTGGGGGTCCTTTGAATGCTGTGTTTAGAAGCATATTTGAGACACTGCATAATGGTGTCTGTCCTCCTTTATAAATCCTCCTATCAACCAATGGTTGGCGGACCAGAGCCAATTCATCCATCATACATATCAAATTAGATGGCATGGCAAGAAAAATGCTCTGGAAAACCTTAAAATGTCAGCACAGCAGTAGGAAAGTAGGGAGAGGACCAGATCCGAGTATCTAAAGTATTCCGCATACACTCCAGAAATCTATGCAGAGTTAGAGCCTGGCTACCACCCAGACAGAATTCTTTGGTGAATTTGATGACTTCTCTGGGGCACAAACCTCATCTTCCGAATTTCTGTAAAACACTACATCCCCTACAGTAAAGTGTGAAAAATTATGCTATTCTTCAGAAGAGAGATGTTTCTTTCTTCAGCAGTTACTTCTTATCTTCAGAAAATTCATTACATACACACACACATATATTTCTGATACCATCCTAAAAAATGGTTTAATAAAGTTCTGCAGCCACAGGTATCTCAAGTAATTTTAAAAGCTATCAGGAAGGAGGTTCTTCACCAAAAACAGAAAATCCAAATTATGGCACACATTTTCTAGCACTTGCTAGAAAAAAATGGACATGTAGCTTTAACCACAGAGCTAAAATATTGTAAGATGGCAACTGCTTCCTTCAGAGTAAATACACAATTTCAGCTACACATGTAGGCAGTAACAAACCAATTAAATGAAAAATTTACATGGAAAATAAAAACTAGATGGATGGGGTGTTTCTTCTAGACAGCAACACAGGTTTGACAGAAAATCAGACTACAACTGGGAAATAATATTTACAGAAAAATGTTTCCTTTATCCCAAGAAGGATACACATTATTTCATGTCAACTGAAAAAGTTTACAGTAAACAGGTCTAAAGAAAAAAACGTGGCTTGAAATCCTCCAGGATAAATCTCTCTCTGATGAGGAATAATTCAAGTTCATTAAACTTTACACAGCGCATTCTTCACTGCAAAAACAACACAGAGAAAGAAGAGAAAAAAAAAAAAAAAGAGAGAGAAAGAGAGTGCAGGAGGGAGAGAAGGGGGAAGGGAAGACAGAGGGTTTTCTTAATTCCAAACCACAATGTAATTCCAAATATAAATTAAGTCAAAATAACAAAGCAAAGTTTTCGTTATTCTGCCAGCAGAGGTAGTTTCTTTCCTCCTTTACTTGTTATATTAGTATCATGAAAATGCTAAAACAGCAGCTGCTTTTCATAGGGTAGAAGTGAAATTAAGCAGGCTTGCTTGGCAGCTTAACTGCTGATGAGAAAAAAAATGCTTCAGTTCGTAAAAGATTTTGCTCTATGTCTTAGTGAATCAGCCTCATTCCAAATTTCACGAAGACCCTTGCTGGCACATAGCTGATAAGCAATCACTGCTTAATTTGTTTTTTTCCATAAATCTTTTTTTTTTTTTTTTGTTATGGTACTTATGAGCATGAGACTGCTAACTCATGCAATACTCACCTCAGTACTTAATACAAGCTAAAACCAAGCTAAAAGTATATTTTGATAGCGTAGTTTATTGCCAGAATAGAGATGTAGCCACAGCAGTCAAAGATATGTTAGCAGAAATGCTTCTGTCAATTGAAATTCAAATGGTAAAAAGATTATAGATACTGTTTTCATTCAGAAGGTATCTTCCCATATCTACATGCAAATCTATAATTATAAAAATCCATTTTTTGTATATGCAATATTTACAACATATATCTGCTTTCATATAGAGACTCCAGTTTCCATTTATTATACTTTAAACTGAAATGTGTCTTATTTAGCAGGAAATCAATTCTCGCCCTTAATTCCATCAGAGTATGAGTTGTCTGCCTAGAAAGCAATACATCAACTGTAAATTTATAGCTCAATATGGATACCAGCCCACAGCTAAAAATTTGCAGATCTATATAACCAAGCACATTAAACAGTCCTCCTGGGTAACGTATAACCAGAAGTAACTCTCATAATTCAGCACACACTATGGGAAGAGCTATTACGACCACGTCTGTTCACCTTTTTTGGTCCAATCCATTTTCAAAAGAAGCTGTGCATATTGTCAACATAATGAATGAAATCACAAGACTCCTCATAAATTTTAAACGTCCTAAGGGGTTTCTTCACCTTCATGTGAAATCTGAGCACTGTACGCTTAAACTGGTGTGGCTTTTTTTTTTTAAATTAAATTATGCATTTTGATGAATGTGTCCTTTTATTGGCTACATCAGCATTCTCTAAAATGCCTGAAAGTGAAAACATTCAGCAATATAGCTGTGTTTTCTTAGATTAGTCCTGTTTTACTGTATAATCCCTTCAAACTGCACTGGTTTTCATTACAGTAGAAGCTCTTCCCATATATCTTCCATCATGCCTTAGAGATTCTATTATTTATTTTAGTATGAAGAACACTATAAAAGAAAATATTTTTTGAAATGTACCATGAAATTCCTTAAGGAAGGGTTTTTTATGTCATTCTAAGAAAATAATCTCTGAATTCTAGTAATAGAGAAAGAGCATCACTTCATTGTAAACACAGGCTAAGAATACCACGTCTTCTCTACTGTCAAATGTAGTAACACAGAATATATTTTATTCTTTGTAAAGCAAATGTTCCCTGGAATAATCCTTTTATAGAGGACGCTTTGCTGGGTTATTTTTATAACTGAACTAGAAAGCAACCAAGTGAGTGCGTCAGTGTTGGTCAGAGTTTGGTATATTTAGTAGAACAAAATCTTTGTTCCCATTGTACAGCAGCCTTCAATATTGTCCTGACATGCTTTTATCAGTAAAAGGAAAATATTTGAGAGGCTGTGAATTTCTAAAGTTAAACCAGTAACTGTAAAAAAAGGAACCCATTGTGTGATGAAAGTACAAAACCAGATTTACTTAAGTTTAAAGACTACCATTTTCTTCGCTACACCTTGCCTCTCTCCCTGAACCATAAGTGTTTCCACTAATTTTAAGACACAGCAGAAATGTATCACAGCAGGATTTTGTAAACAACAAATAAAAGTAGTAGATACATTACGAATCATTAGCATGAGAAATAAAAAAAGAGCCGCACAGATGTGGAGTTCTTTGAGTTTTTTGTTCTGTCATTTGGGAAAAAGTATTTTTTGTAAGATCGATAATAAACTTTGAATTTTGACAGCAGAATTTGAAACCATCATAAAAAAAGCACTACATAAAACCAATACATCTGGCTACAGGCATATTTCTCACTGTAATACAGCAGTGAAGTTTAATTTTGAAAGTATGTGAACCTTTCTCCTGCTTTCTTATTTTGCATAGATTTCACAATGATGGTCTTCACAAATGCAAGTTGGGAGTATAAAAAAGTGGCAGAAGTAACTAAAAATCAAATAACTATACCTCATCCTAAGAGCACCGTCACTAAATAATCATGGATATGAAGAAAAATTATCATGACATCCATTTTCCTCTTCCAAAACTACTTCAAATACATCTTGACATCACTAAGATATAAATTCAATACTAGACGCAAACTACGTAGCTTGGAGCTAATGATAACGGAAGACACAATGTTAATGTCAGAACTCAGCGTCTGGTCTATGAATACCTTCCTACAGTACATAAAGCGCAGAAACTGGAGATCATCTCATTTCTCATTGAGTATCTCTCTCGTGGAGTATTTCTCATTTTACTACAATATCTAAGCAAAGGAAGGTGAAGTACAAGCAAGAAATACACACTCTTCACAAAACTGGCAACTTCTTACGTTTGAGAAAAGTGAATCTGGAGAGATTCTTCAATTCTAACCAATGCTCTCAACGACTGTGCTCAGACTCCAGTACATCCCAACCTGAATTCTACATAAAGAGCTACTGAGCTATGCAACACTGGCACAATTTTCAGGTAAATCTGAAATCCAAATTTGAAACCTAATACTTGGATGCATGGATTTGTGATATTCCCTGGATGAAGAACAAAAAATACTTGTAATTTTTGCAGTTTATTGCCACAGTAAGTTTTAGAGAGAGGTAACGTTTAGCAGTTTATGGATTGGCTGTCCATGAATTTGTTTAGTTTTAAAAAGATACTGGACAGATTCAGGGACTATATTAATGGAAAGAAGCATATCCAACGATCGTCAGTGCTGAGGAACTACAAGGGGAATTCACCATAGACAGAGAAACCACATGACACTTACCACCTCCTTTTGCCAGTTTTGGAAACAGATGCTGGAGTAAATGTTTTCTTTGTCAGAGATTTCCATCCAATCTTTTCCATCCAATCTAAGTAGCCTTAGATTTCATTTCACTTATAGCCTCCACATCCCAGTTTCTGACCATCTTATTTTTGCAATTGCTGTGCCAGAAAATTAATTTACAAATCTGTGCTTCAAAAGATCTCCCAGCTACCCTTCTACCAGAGCCCTCACCGAACAACTTTATTTCGAGATTTACTTTGGCTCACAATAAGTTGGGGCTAGGCCAGCTTTCACGTATTTGTTCCTAGTTGAAGGTACTGATCCTTTTAAACCTTCCATGCTTAACAAGAACCAGAATTATTTTGTGTTTTAAAAGCTTTATGAATTTTTACTTTAATTTTATTATCTCATTCTAGTACATAATAAAATGAAACACAAACTACAAAGTTTTTTCTACATGATAAATGCTATTTCTTGGTAACGTTATTCTTTCAAGTAAAATCTGTTTCAGGTTGTTTTTAAGATGCATACAACACAATGTCCTTACAACCATTTACCATATTTAATGGAACACATGCCTTATATAACACTGATATCTCCATAAACTCATATCAGTAATTTCATTAAGATTTTTCAACTGTCTTGCATCAATTGGCATTCAACTTATCATTCCTTGTGCTCACTTTACAGGTCTATACTGCACTTTCCAATAGCCTATCCTATTTAAATGTCAGAAAGCTTTAGCTTAAAAATCTCAGAGATTATTATTGCTTGTTATTTTCAGTAAAGCTTACAACTAAGAAAGATTTATAATACAGCGCTTAGTAGAGTTACAACCAGGCTGGGGGGACAGGTAGCCTGAGAAAGGACAGGAACAGTAAGAAACCAGGAAAGAAGAAATTAAAAGGCATTATCTGCTCTGACAGATTCAGAGAAAATTGATTATCCTAATAACCTCACTCACTTCTGAAACTGTTCCACACACCATGTTAAATGCAGGTATCAATAAATGAACTAAGGGTCTGAAGTTCCCATTTTATTCAATACCATCAATGGAGCCTGGATTTTGATATCCCACTTCTCATTTGTCCGTTTGAGCAGAGCTGAATCTCCCTCTGTTACACTAATGCACCCAGTGTTAATGCAGTATACTATTATTCAAAGATGGAGTTTGGGATTGTACACTGGCTGAAGTCCCTGTATGAAACACTGTACACTGTTTCAAAGTGCAAGAACCTAAACAATAATTATTTAGCTAAATATTGAAATGAAAATATTATTTCAATTTATCACCTGTGTGAGAACTTCAGCATTCTATTTTAAACCCTTGTCATAAAATACTGCTTGAAAATCCTCTTAGATCAATGTGGTGAGAATCTAATTAAATCAAGTTACTGAACTGTATCCATAAACAGTGGTTTTAATTCTGTCAACTTAGTATCACTAATGCCATCCATAAATTTTGTCATGTTTACAAAGAAACCATGAAAAAGTCAGTGTTTCACTACATAATAAGTTATGCTCTCTTGTGTGACTTTAATGGGCACTGTTAGGATAACAGCAGCCAGCCAATTTAAAATTTTCAGGCTTCATTTTGTCAGCATCTGTGATCCAAGGGGTCATTCATTAAATTATGACCTTCTTCTCTTCTGTGTGGTTTAAGAGAGAGTAAGGAAAGAAGGAAAAAAAGAAAATAAAGAAAATATTGATGTAAATACAAGAACAGTATGGAAGACCCCCAATATTATTTAATTACCTGCAAGTCTAACTCATTAACAGATGCTTTATCACAACAGGATGAAAATTTGACTGTAACATTGAAGACCCTTGTTGGTCAGCTATTACAATCTCACAAAAGGAGGCTCCAAGAAACATACAGTGAAGAGTAAGAGACGTGACCCTGAAATTTAAGATATAACATAAAAAATATTTCTTCTGAGCATAAGAAAATTGCATGCAAATAATCCTTAAAATTGTATGGTGAAACAAATTCAAATAATTTCATTACTATTTGGTCACGTAGTTTAGGGACAGCAGTGTAAAACTCATATAGAAATATGTTTTTTAATCTAAATTAAAATCCACAGCATTTATATGGCCCACTATTTAAAACAAAATGTCTAAGGATAATTGATAAAAACTAATTTCTGGAAGTGCTCATTTTTCTCCATTGACTACTGAGAAAATCTGGTGAGTAGGCTTGATTTATGACATCTAACTATTAAAACAATAGAGATAATTGGAGTAAGTTTAACGCAGAAAACCCCCTTGAGGCAACAAAGAAATCTAAGTGGAGTTTCTTGAATAATGATGCTCTTGTCCAAAGTCAGCATCCTTAGGCATGACAAAATATAAATAAAAATAAAATAATAGTCTAGAGGCTTCATCCTTGAGGCTTCATCCTTAAGGCTTCATTAGAGACTCTTCAAATGAAAAAAAAAAAAAACCAACCTACCAAACAAACAAAAAGCCCAAGTCAATAGATGCTATGAAGAGAGGAAATAGATTTGCTTGCTGGACAAACTTTAACAGATGAACTAGTCTGTTGCAAGCACTGAAAAAGTAAAGTATTAATATAACCTGTTTGTTTAAGGAAGTCTGCAATGACAAAATAAAATAAAAAAAAAAAACAAAAACAAACCCAAAACAGAAGTAAAATGAAGACGTCTCAACTCCTTCTCTACAATCTCTACTGAATAGAGACTCTACCAAAATGCAGCTAGGATCAACAAAAACAGAACAATCTCACGAGGTGTCAGTAATATAACTTTGTTCTCCATCACAGGCCCATTCTCAGGTTCCTTGTTTTCTCTCTGATGTTTCTGTATGTGTTTATTAGGACTGCTTGAAAGTGGCAGGATTGACTTCCCAAGATTTACATGCTTAAAGGGAGTGGGGATTGAGAAGCAGTTCATTGTCCAGAAGCACACCATCTGTGGCTTGGGTAGGACCTTGGATGCAGACGCAATCTAAGCGCCTAAACCATTAAGTGGAGACAAACCTAAATATGTTTTTCTTCAGCCTCCCCCTATATAAATCTCATAACCACATTAGCTGCAGTGCTATAAATCCCCCTCAGCTTATTAGTATCCTCCTGAATATAACAATCCAAACACAGCCAGAAAACAACTTTAGAAAGAGATCTCATTTGCCTGTAAATACACAAGTCAGAATGCTGTGGGTTGTTTTAAACAGGCCCCAAATTGAAAAAACCTTCACTTCACATATATTTCCTATTCATCACTAAGACACTGAATAATCCTCCTATCCGACTAGAAGCTTACCATTTTATGGAGAGGACCTTCAGCTGATGTACGCACACTCTATACAATCTGATGAGCGGAGATTTTGTTTTCAAATAGGATCTAGGATAGATTCTAGAATAGTCATTCTAGGATCTAAAAATTTTGTTTACAACATAGACCATAAACAGATCTATAAACAAACAAGTTAAAAGACAGTAAATATCACTTTTTAACTTCTGATTTTTTTTAATAAACTGTAAAATAAATACATTTAACATTTTCCCTTTTACTATTTTTTAAGTCTTATGATTTTCTGAACTGGTTTAAAATATATATTGGATTTGGACCCTAAGGAGAAAAAGTTGAAAGTAATCTTCTGGGCTGTGGGTTGGAAGAGCAAGAAGGGGATTACAGTCTCTCTTCTTACAGGCAATATGAACCCCACACGCTCTAAGGAATTACAACAACAGGGATTCCGAATCCTTTCATAGTCTGGGTTCTCAGCAGCACCAACCATTGCTTTTGTTCCAAGTCACCCAGGGAAAGAAGAAAACGACTGACTTTCATAAAGAGCAAACACATTTAATAACTTTTGCAATGGGTGTGAGTGATATGTTGCAGTCATTCTGCTACTGCATGCCAACTGTTTCAAAGTATGACCTCTGTGTGTCCATAATTAATATTTCCCAAATGGATTATGTGATCTGAAATTAGTCTACAAATATTACACATGCATAATAAGCATTATTAAATTATTATGCAAGCCTCTTATTTGCCAGCATGTGTATCATAGATATATTTTTTTTTAATGATAACCTCACCAATTTCCATCCATTAATAATTTTACTATTACAGTTCACGAATTCCTAGTGTGGCTAATTTTCTTTCTAAGTTAATGATCATTTTGAATATCAGCTATTCACACTAGTCTATGTTTGTTCACCTTTTGTACTTGAATGAAACTTCCATAGCAATTTCAAAAATCGGTTTATTCTTAGAAAGCACGTGGGAGACCTATCAGAAATATACGAATACAGGAATCATAAACCTATTCTGTTCAAAATGCATGTTTTAAAAAAAAGGTTCTTCATGAGATAACGTTAAAAATTGTATGACTTTTTTCTTCACGTAGATGAAGCTCATGACAAAAGCAGTATCGATGTGTTTTATTTGTTCACTTTGTCAACTGCAAGTACGAGACAAAGAAAAATAGGAAAGTGTTTACTGAGCCCATTCCAGTATCAGTCACATTACTATTGATGTATCCTAAAGCAGAAGTATAACTGGTAGATTAGAGATACTGAAAATGGATTATTTCTAGCCTGAAGTAATGCTCAGTGCTAACAAGACCAAATGCTCTGTACATTTTGGCTGAACACCAGGGGCTGACACAGGTTTGCTAGCCCTGCCACGACCATCTAGAGAGTGTACTTGTTGCTGCAATGTAAAACCTCCTGAGCTTTAACAAACAGTACACAGCTGCACACAGGAATTGAAACAAGCCCACACAGTAGAGCTAAATGTAGTTGCTAGCAGAAATTTCTAGAATAGCCCAGGAGGGCTTTTACAAATCAGGACATGAAAAGTCCCTTCAAATTTAAATTTCCCTCAGCGGTTAACTGCTGCTGCATTAGCAAATCTTGTGAACTGAAAAACCCTGCTGAGCTGCCTTGCATATACTTATAACACCAGTGAAATCCTAAACACAACTGTTTGAGTCCTTGATAACTATTTTCAAATGTGTTGATTCATTCACATACAGACTAGAAAGATCTAAAGATCTATTATGTTGCACCTGATCACTAACCACACGTAAAAGCTGATTAAAACATAAACACACACACAAAACACCTGTTAAGTGTTCTAAAGGAGAAAAGTGGAAACTATTTAGAATTAGACAGCTGGAATAACAGTGGCAGACTTTAGAAAAGTGTGAGACAACAGCTCTTAAACTGCAGACCACAGTCCTCCAGTTCTAAGATAACACAACACAGAATCAACTATCACGCTGTCTAAATACTTACATAAACCTCAACCTACTTTATGCATTCACATACTCTGTAATCTCTTCAGCATCAGTCACGGCCACAGGATTACAAATGAGCATTTACCACTAGAATTGGGAAACCAGCTACTCAAACTCTATCAAAGATGACCACTGAGATATTGCCTTAAAAAGGATAAATTAAAGAGGAAATAAAGAGGAGGAAACGTGCTATATGAACGTGCTCAGCTGTTTCAATTATCAAAACTAAAAAGCATCTAGACAAAGTTTCAGATATTGCGATGCACTTCTTTTTTGCTAAATTTGGGTTCAGACATTCAGAGGTCCTTTGTTTTGCTAAACCAGGTTGAACTTAATGTTTGCTAACACATTTTCACAACATCATAAATTTCTCCCAGTAAAGATTCATCCTAACATCACACCTTCTCATCACTGTCAGTTTTAAAATGTATGGAACAAAGTACCCTCTCTCTCAAGGTAGCAGTAGTAGTGCAGTTCTGCTGATGCGCAAAAAGCACTGTCTGACCACAGGAGAACATAACGTTTCATGCAGTAAGGGCGACAAGCGCTAAGTCAACTTATTTAAAAAAAATCTAGCTAACATTCAATATTACAGTCCAGATATCATGGGATAATGTAAAGGTAAAACATTATCTTAGAAAATCACAAGACGCCCATGAAAGATTATTGTTCTTACAAATTTCTGGCTTTGCAAGGTATTTTAAACATGTTACAATAAACACGTCAACTATACCAACAACCCCGTTCAACTCTCAAAAGGTGTGCATGCTGTTGCCATGGAGTAGTGGTTATACTGACGCAGAACAATCTACGTTCTTCACAAGTTTTACAAAGAAATCACAGCTCACAGTGAGGAAAATGTAGTTAACAACAAAGTTAGCATTTCACGTTCTGTGGAAGCTGTTCCTATTTAAATCAGAGATCTGAAACCATCTCATCATAAGCTGTTTGGAACAATGAAGCTAAGACTCTAATTCTGTCTCGTGGATTCAGCTAAGCTATTATCAATTAAGGATACGGAATATAATTTGTAATTAAGTTTTCCCCTTTAATGTTAAACAGATAAGCCTTTGAAATCAAGGAAAGTGCAAACGAATACAAATCTGCTGTAGGAAAAAATACTACTGTCAGTGTCCTATAGGACTGTGGAACACACTGTGCGTGATCACGCATTTAAATATCTTCCAACAGTATCTCTTTACTAAGGTCAAACTCAGCACCAGTTTAAAAATAGACTGTTCTAAGGGCGAAGGGGATCTTATGCAGACGCAAACATCACAGCAGGCCTTCTGGGTGTACAGGATGCTATTATCTTTTGCTTGCTGACAATATACTTCCCTTTATATGGCAAGACCACACTTCTCTCATTACAGTTGCCCTAGTTCTCGAAACATCAAAGTTATTGTTCTGAGAATGCAACTAGTTTGTCCCTTAAAGCAAACCCATAAACCAACACATAACACATGAAATACACTCACTAGGTATCTCTCTTTTGCTTTAGGATACACGCTATTAATTACCAAAACCCTAAATGGCATTATGCTATGGATCTCGGTTTTAAGTGAACTATAAAGTTTTACTTCTACCTTTTTCCCTAGCCCAAGTTTCTATTTATATACTACATTTTTACATTTCACAAAGGTGAAATTCATGAAAGGTGCATTTCATGAAAGAAGATACCTATGCTACCACGGAAAATCTGAGCAGAGTGACTAGAGAGTAGCAGGCTAGATTGTTCTGCTCCACATTGCCAGAGGAGACAGGTCAAGTTCAAATCAATTTAAGTTATATTTACGAAATAAATAAAAAGATTCTTGTAGATTCTTCCTACATCAAGCCACTAAATTACAGCCGTGACACTAAAATTTATTGGTAACCCCTCTCTTTGCTTTCAGTTTTCTATCACATTAAATTTTTTGCCTTCATTTTAGGTGTCTTTTATACTACATTCCTGACACATTTCTCTGATTTACAGTCAAAATGTTGACTCTGTCCCTTATGAATGAATCTGGTCAGACTTAATTGAAAATTTAACAAGTGAGCAAACAATTACTTGTGTACTTTTCCAGGCTTCTCTTCTCACTTGGGAACTGCTCTCCACATACATTTGCAAAGCAGTTCCCTTTTACTATAGTATGTTAAACATGACCCAACGTTCAGCCATCTGCATTCAGGCTGCCACCCACCCCACTGATTGTTTCACCATACGCATCTGCCTGAATCTACTCATTGTTTCTCCTGTAGAGAATTCACTATCTAGTTATAAAACCCAAATGCAATCTTACCATTCTCTGTACATTCAGCTATTAACACAACAGTCTTCCAGACTGGGTCTTTCAGAATCCGCTAGAAGACAAATATCACAACCACATCTACACAATAAGAGGCTTTTAGAAACTCCACTTTGTCATGGTTTGACTATAAAGTAAATTAAAAACATCATAATGCATGTTGTAAACACTAACTGGTAATGTTGACGACTAGCTTTGAAAGGGTATAGCAATTATGTCTCATATCTTAAAAGTTCCATTGCTGAAATTTCATTTGATGTGGACAAACAGAATAACTCAGGTTGGAAGGGACCTCTGGGAGTCATCTACTTCAACTGCTGGCCAAAACAGATGCAACTTCAAAGGTAGATCAGGGTGCTCAGGCTTCTGCTAGTCAAGTTTTAAATACCTCAAAGGATGGAGGTTTCACAGTCTCTCTGGCTAATGACTTAGCCATTCTTATTGTGCATTTTTTTCCCCCCCTATATCTGGTCAGAATGCCCCTTGCTGCAATTGTGATGATTGTCTCTCGTCCCTTTGCTGCACACCTCTGAGAAGAGTTTGACTCCATTTCTCTGTAGCTAATCTACAGACAGACAGCTGACAACAGCAGTAAGGTCCTCTCTCAGCTGAACAAATATACAAGCATGTATTTAAAGATAAATTCTGTCCAAGTTAACTTTCCAGGAGCAGCTGATTGCACATAAAAAACTAATGTTACATTCATGAATACAGCCTAACATAATTTCCCTAGAAAATACAGTGATGATAAGGTTAATTATAATTTTAAACCTGATAATTTGCCATTCCCTTGTTTTTGCCTTTGCTAACAGGATGAAAAAACAGAAAACAAGGCCAAGACTCTGCTTATTACATGCAAAAATATTCATGTCCACAATATACTCAGCACGGGTCAAGACCCATGGTTTTTCTTCCAACTTCACCAATTAGATTGGAAATAAATATTTTTGATGTGTAAGCAGAATACACTTTGTCAGCATATGTATAGTTCATTGAAAGATTCCTAGAAGTAACATTCTGCAGTTAATATTTATGGTTGCTCATAATACAACTGACTAAACTGGCTTAGGGGAAGTTATTACTACAAGATATGAAGTCAGCTGTGGCAGTATTTAAACTACAATTTGTCCAAGAACACACTGTATGAAATACCCCGTATAATAAAATATCACCTCAGTATTTCGCAGACTGTACACAAAACAAAAGCAGCCTAATTGCACAAAATGCTAAAATGTATTTAGGTATCTTTTTGCGTACTCAAAAACTATAGAACAACCGATTTCATTTTTTTAATAGCACATGTCCAGGACTTCAGAAAAATAAAATAAAAGTTATCAGCCTTCATGGCTTCAGAAAAATTACTGCATTCTAGGTTTCAAGCATTGCTGAATCATATTACAACATCCTACATACATTTTTGTGTTAAAGCTTTCATACTATTGCAGGTAATAGAACTTAGCATTTGAATATGCAAGCCTTGATGTTAAGGAACGGTGTATCTTTGAAAGAGAATGGTTTCATATGAAGAAGAAAGAGTAAGCTGATCTGCAGAGTTGTTCTACAAAAATGACTTTTCTTGACTCCCTCTCTTTTTAAGTATAGAACAACTTCTTCAGAATAGAAGTTGATACAGCAGCTTTAGAGCCAAAATGTGTATTACTCTGGAATCATTCACAATTCAAGTAAAGCAGTATGAAAGATAAGATCTTAATCTAGTGAGAACTTTATCTTAAACTGAATCTAGTATTTCATCAGTTCAGCACTCTGAATTTCATCAGTTCAGTGGAACCTAAGTTTAAGTACTTTGATACATATCTTCTTTAGAAATCATGGTTGGTGCATTGGCTTCCCCATAAGTCCTTTACCTTCAAGGGAAGGAAATGACTTTCAGCAAACTATCAGTTTACTTTCAGTTTAACAATCCTCTAAAGCTTCAAGCTATCCTATCTGTTCAGCAGATGGAGTACACATTCAAAAATTATGATCCATCTATACTTACCATAATCAAAAATATACTTGATATTTTTGTGCAAGGATATGAATACCCATGACTTTTTTTATCCTATACCATCACAGATGCTCAGTCTGAATTTACTTAAGAAGGATGTGTCTAATCTGAGTACCCTATAGAGAATGAGCTTTGAAATTCCTCATTAATTGCTGAAACAATCGTATTTCCTGCCTCCTCCAGCAATGAGATTGTGTAGACTATTTCACTGACTTGTAAAATGTTTCCTAGCTCTAGGTACCTACAAGTAATGCCAGACATAAATAACCAGTAATTACTTCTCAGCAGTTGGAAATGTACTGAGAAAAAATATATCAAATATTTCGCTATCAGAGTTGTCAATTTTCTTAAGGTTAAAGAAAAAAGGTTTAAGAAAAATATGCTTTTACCTTTCTGTACATACATTGCAGCAGGCATTTATATCACCAGATTCTGCTGAAAGCAAAGCAAGTTCCTAGCATCTAAATTATAAATATTTCAAAAGGTAAAAGTGACATTTTTCTAAACCAAGGCAGGTTTCAAGCTCCTTTGCTCAACATGACCTTCACAGGGCAGTCAGCCATCCCAGTGTAAGGCAGGGAGTTACAGGATCGCAGAGAGCTTTCCAGCCAATCAAACCACAGCTGTAATCTCTGCAATATTTCAAGCAGCTGCCCACTTAGACCCAGGATCTCCAACATACTATGATTGCCCATCATCAAGAACAGTAGGGAAACCTATTCTATGCTGTTCTCTTTTCTATTGAACAGAGGCAGGTAAAAGTCATTTTGTTTGTTAAAATGGGTTTTTCCCCCCCTTTTCCTCTTCATAGGCCTGATCACTAAAAAGTGAAGTAAAAATAAATTAATCAAATGAATAAATAAATCAATTTTGGTTTGAGATTGAAAATTTCTGTTAACAGTACTCCTTCAGCAGAACACAGGTCCTCCTTATGGATTAATTAGCGGCTAACACCTTATCTAATCACCTTACAACAGAACCTAGTTTTCCTCCCATCTTTCTTGCTTTTCAAAGAATCAGACATATATATGTCTGGATGAAACTTCAAATGGAACTTGTTTTTATTATTCACATCCTAAATTGGCTGAGTTGCAACATAACCATAACTTGCAGTTATTCCTGTGTAAATACAGATGGGCCACGAAGAAAAATACTTAAGGAGTACTGATCAGTAGATGATCCTGTATAAACCAGCTTTAATCTTGATGCTATTGAATTGGTACTGAGATTGGTAGGACACAATTTCCCTCCACTTTCACTAGAATGTGTCTTAGTGAAATTTTATGCTATTTATCTCAGCAGTAAATTCATTCAAATATCACAGACTGTGCATCTGAGTTTAATTATTTTTGTCAAGTCCCCCAATGCTGTATTTTAAATGAAGAGCAAAGGCTACATGCAGAAGGAAAAAAAAAAAACCCAAAAAAACCCAAAACAAAATCCCAAAAACAACAGCAAAAGACACAGTAACAGCCTTTTATAGTTTTTTCCAAGTCGCACCCTTCAGCCACTATAAGACAAATACCTCAAATGAGAACTGATGGAATTATCTTATGAACAGTCATTAAGACTAAACTATGTTTTAACTAGTAGGAATTCACATTTTAAACAGAATTTCTGACAACCACACTGATGTCCATAAATTTATCCAAGGGATGCTAACTAGAATAAAAAATAAAATGATTCAGTTAATGGTCTTCTGCTATTAAATCTCAACATCTGCAAAATTACTGATCTTATAGCAAGGTTCCAGATCCACTTATATCCTATCAAGTACCTGATGTAGATTTAATAATTTTATCTGACATACGTTGAGCAATGTTCCAGACCCACTTATATCCTATCAACTACCTGATGTAGACTTAATAATTTTATCTGACATATATTGCTGTGATAGAATGACAATTTCTTCTTTTTTAATTACCAGTTTATGTTAGCTTAATGTATATAAGCTTAATGTTTTCTTCTGTCCGATTAGCTTAACTCAGTAATCAATTAAGTGGTTCTTAGTAAACCTGCAATGTAGTATTCTAATGGATACTCTAATAAATATGCAACAAGCAACAATTTCTTTCTTAATTCAATAGCATGGTACTTAATTCAATAACAAGGCTGATAAAAATCAAAATCAACCAGAATATGAAGTTCTCACTGGCAATGCTTACAACAATACAGTACTCTTCCCAATCAACTAACACTTCTTTCACAAATGGCCTAGGCCATCTGACTTCCACGTAATGAACTTTTTAGAAAAGAAAATATATTTATTTTTAATTCTCCAAATTACAATTTGATGACTAAAGGGTCTGTAAGTCGTAACAGTCATATATGTTACTTTTCAGCCTAAAGATTCTAGACAGACTCTCTCCAGTCATGATTCTTGCAAACAAATCTTGTACACTTCCTATTCGTATCCACAGACTTTAAATTAAATACCCATAACTTTAACTACAACAACTTCTTTCCTCCACAACTGCTCAGTTTCCACAATATTACAATAATTGCTCACTTAAACCCAACCAGAGCACTTCATAATATAACCAGGGATGATGTACGGTATCTAAAAACTTCCCTTAGAAAATGGATTTTACTTACTTTGTAAGTACAAGATGCAAGTCTTTCTTTCATCAACAGTATTAACACACTCCTACCAAATCTACTCTAAGAATAGATTGTAACAAAGATAATAAAAGTAGAACTAAATATTTGATTTTTATCAGGAAAAGACACGAGGGCTTTTTTTTCCCCAGCTAAAAGAACAGAATAGGAAAAGATTTTCTGAGGTCACTGAGGCACAGAAAGTAAAGTGATTATTTAGCTTCTATGTCAGCACAACCTCCTTTGCAGTGTTCTACCTGCCAGAAGACAGATGACTTGGTACAGGGACCTAAGTACAAACAAAAATAGAATAGAAATTGGAAGACTTAAGAAGGTCAGGCAGAGGAATTCGTAAAACGTTGTACAGTACTTCAGTCAGAAAGAAGCTTTCTTAAAATATCTATTCATGTTACATCTATCAGAATTTAGTAGGAAGTCTTTTCATAATTACAACCACTGATTCAAATTCAAGGCAGTTCCTTCAATAAGTACCTTCTTACTGATTTTTATTTTACTAGGCTAGTCGTCTTAATGAAATTCCAATTAGTGATGTTTTATGAATAGTATGTATTCACTTCGCACCACGTGAGAACTCTTGCTTCCATCAACTGAACAAGACCACATTCCTTCAAAATTTGGATTATTCAGTTTTGTGTGAATAGGCTGAAACTTGTTGAACCATCACATAAAATCATCACAGCAACTATCTTCCAATTCTCATTTCTGAACAGGTATCAGTGAGGGATACAGCAGCAGAGACAACCTCACGTGCAGTACTTTGATTCTTCCTCCAGAGTGTTGATCTACACTGGATTTTTCAGAGCTCAAAACATGTAACCTTACAGAAAAATACTTAGCAGTTACCAAAAGTAAGGGAGTTTGCTGCAAGGCCTGAATATAACCTTATAGTCAGAGGAAGCAGTGACAGAAGCTACTTAATATCTTTCATCAGGGTAGAAGATAGGAAGTAAGCTTTTTTTTTTTGTAATGTCAAGGAATTTTCTATGTAAAAAGTTGTTTTTGTACTTAAAGCAATTATCCTTTTATATAAGAACTCACAAGAAGCTGACAAAATATACAACATTTATTTCTTTATTATTATAGCTGACCTTTAAAAACATGTTTTTAAATATACTGCCCATTTTCATTTAGCTATTATAATTGAAAACTTTAGAAGAGTGTTACCATTCAGAATGTACAGAACAAACAGCATTAGTTCTCAGTCTTTTTCCAGATTACATTAGCATAGCTATTTTTATTAAATGCATAAGCACACATTCTAAATTAGTAAAGGAGGGACACCTGGCAACCTACCCAGCAAGTAGGTTCCTGCTCTCAGTCACACCTTAGAGAAGGTTTTCTCTCTGTTAGAGAAGTAACATAAACTCCAAATGCTAAAATCAGTATCTGTGAATATTTACAGCCTTGCAATTTCATCATTCAAAATTTAACAACCCTATATATACTACAGTCACTGCTAACTCCTTTGTTAAAACCCTATTAAACAAGTAAAGAACAAGACTAGGTCCAAACTTTTATTTATCTTAAAAAAACCCACATTTTAAATGTTTGAATTAGTACTGTTGTGTCTTCATTTCAAAAGCTTACTTAAATTTTGTTATCTAGATAAAATTCTACATACACAGTATACATATGCTGATTTTTGCGATCTTCTACATGTTGTAACAACTTTTTTCTATATTAGGACAGGAATTTTGTAATAAAAAGAAGGCAAGATTTTACATTCAGGATATAGGGTTTTCAGTAGAGACAACCAAAATGAATTCTAGACCTATAAATCACTCTTTGGCAACACCTTTTTACAACACCACTTACATTTGTACACAGTAGAAATCAAATTACATATAGGTAAGCTGGCAAAAATGCCCATTAATACACAACAGAAGAGCACTATCTCGATTAGTACCAGGAAGTACAGTTGCAGCATGTATTCCTAAGGACCCGCATGAGCTGTACAGCCCACACTGTGATGCTACAATGTTGTTGGCATTCAAACTTTACAGAGTAAAACCAGCTGGGAGAAGTCTACACATCCGATAACTCATTCTGCAATATCTGATGAAGTTCTACGTAACTGTTGGGATATACCTCAGCAGAGCTCTGATCAAGGTCCGCCTGGCAAAAACAGGCATTCATTTATCTTTTAAAGATGATCTCCTGTGCCACATGACTACATTCTCTCTTTGAAGATAAATAAATGCATTTCCAAACCAAAGAAAATAACACACTTCTTTTTTGCATCTGTTTCAGAGATGCAAAGGTAGCATTCTGGAACACAGAATGATGGAAATTATTTAATTTATTGAAAAAATATTCCTGTTTTGATTTTTAATTTATTAAGTCCCAGTAATATAGCAGTATCTAAATTAAGCACTCAAGCAAGTGATCAAATTAAGGATGATATTAATTTCCCTTAGTTCTGAACCAACTTAAAATTGTGAGTTCCAAAGCTGTGAGATGTAACATTGAGCTCTCTTAATTCTGGTATCAACAAGGAAGAGTTTAAGCCAAAAGCAAAAACATTACTTTAAAACATCTTCTAAAACGCTGAGGTAAGATTTAACTATTTGTAAAACACTAAACTGTGAGTGAACAAATCATTCTTTGCTACCAACTTATTGGCTCCACTGTTTTTATCTGACTCTGATTTTATACTTTTAAGGGTTAATGCCATCCTAAATATTATGTCTAAAGCCAGGTATATGCACATGTGTGCACAGACAGTGGCTGATTTCACAGCTGTGGTTGTGATGCATAGTTACATCCACATCAGATGCAGCGACAGGGATAACAGAGACACAGCACATGTTTCCATAAACTTGCAGTCTACATTTAATACCTTAACCAGCCACAACCACCACGAAGTACTTGGGTGCTCAGTTTTTACCAAAGTCAGCAAATAACAAAAATGTATGTTCATCAAGAACTACACTGGATCAGAGAAGAAAAACTTTTGGATCTGCAAGCAGTATTGCACACGTAATCACAGGCTGGGTGATCTCTCTTCGGGCGTCCAGGGCCACCAAGATTAACTCATCTCTTTGCTCCAAGGTTTGGCTGGCAGCCATCTACTTCCACAGGACTTTGCCAGTTGGGATCTCAACAATCCCTTTTAAGAGTTGTGATAGAAACAGCACCCACCCAGAGTGACACAGTATTTCTGATGGTATGAAGAAAGCAAAGAGCTTGGATGGCCCTGGTCAAGCTGCCATGAAGGAATATTTGACCTCAGCTCGTTCTGCAAAAGACCACGCTCCCACAACCTCATAGTTATTTTCTGCTATGACTTGGCAACGAGGAGACAGCAGGAAAATGTTAAGCAGCCAAGCAGGATATGAAAGGAAAGACGGTTTACATACCCATCTGCCTATCTCAGTCACACCAACACTTTCTCATCTGAATTTCTAACAGGAACAGAAAAAGCAGCAGCTGATGGGAGACTGGCCTTCCCTGTTCATGCCTCGCCTAAATCAGCCATATCCTCTGAAGGCCACCAAGTAAAATTCATACATATACATACATAGGTTGTCTATTCACAAGTGAGTTATAGAAATCATAGGTAAAGAACTGAAATGAAAATGATAAAAATACTAACCCGTTTACACAATGAAAGTCTCATGTACCACAACTTAAGTCTCAAACAACTCACATGGGTACAAAATTACATCCAGATACTGTACCCTGCAAGTCTTTACAACACAATTAAAAACTTCACATTACAATAAGCTGGTAGGCCAAAGCTGCTTCTAACAGACCCCTATCATGAAGTACTTAACAACTTAAAAGTTTTTACTGATACATAAAATATCCTTCACTATTTTCATATCAGAACTATTCAATAGATTATTTTTACATTGTTTAACTTCCTTTGTATTGTTGTTAAAGTGTTTTTTTAATTCTCTAGTCTGATTATTCAGAGTACTTCCCTGAAGATTAAGAAAAACCTCAGTACAGTGCCTAAATACAATGTGACTTCTTCCATGTGGGTGTACATAAGCTCCACCAATAATAGGCAAAATTTTCAATACATATGAAAAAACCCACAGCATCTAAAATATTAGTTATCATGCCCAAAGATATAGCAGAGTGAAAGCAATCAATGCAGATGGCTCAGATGGTACCACAAACCTTCAAGAAGTATAATAAGAATGAAACTATTCATTCTGTTTTCTGATCAGACAACATGCTCATCTTCTGTTCAGTCTATTAATTACTAATCAGTTACATTCACTGTTCTAAACAATCACCAGAGCATGACTTGGACAGAGAGATGCACACGTAGGCAGAATCAAATTTTACAAGGAGTCATTAAGTGACCTGAAATTGGAGACCTTTTGCAATATTAGGTGTTGGAAACATGAATAAATTCATATTTGTAGCTAGACCATTTACAGAAAATCTTAAATGCCAGACAATAAGACACACCATAAAGTGTAGTTTGCTTTAAGAGCTGGTAATGAAAATTGTCATATAAATTACCACTACAGTGAAGAGGTAGGCAAAAAAATGGGACAATCAGAAGAGATATACAACAAAAAGGAAGACAGACAATATAGCTTCCAAAGAGAGTTCTGTTATAATCTACATATTGTGCATTTCACTTACAAAACTAAAACCTTAAGCTTCAACTATCCAAGCATGTACGATGAGTATGTATTATATCATTGCGTCAGTTACGCACACTTTGACATTCCATTTCTATTATTACATTAAGGCTGAAATGGAGTTTCTGTCCTCTCTTAGTCTTGCATATTTTCAACAGCGAAACACTGCCACCTTTTGGCTTGATACATAGACCTCCCCATAATAATTTGAAAAATTATTTTTTTGTTTTGCTACATTTGTCCTTTATGGAGACAGCTGAATTCTTGTGATCTTATTTAAAATTTTATTCAGTAGCCAGATTTCTCCAGGGGGAAAAAAAAAAGTTAGTATTAATTGGTAAAGAAACACTATTTTTCTCACAAATATGAGTGTACAGCCAAACAACTCAAAAAGTATACTCCATTAAGCCACATAATGTTTTATCTATTTTCTCTCTTCATCTCACAGCGCTTTTTTCTTGGCAGTTTTGGTACACATTTATACTGTAATATCTTTATATTTATACTGTAATATCTTACATTCCTTTCAAGTAAAATCTTGGTAATGCATTCTTCAAACATCTGAATTTTGAAAACTGTTTATAGGAATGACAATAATGCATTATTAAAAAATTCATGTTCCTTGTTCATATATCTACTTAGTATTGTACATTAAATATTAAATACTGATGGTTCAACATTTATATAAACATGTATTGAAATAGATGTGAAATTACTTACACCAATGATACAATGTCCCCACGTTGTACATCATAATTTCGAATGCTCCAGTGGTTTAAGAGCACTACATCAGATGCTTGTCTTCCCCCAGGATTCAAAGAAGGCTGAGAAAGGGGGGAAAAAATAGCTTTAGATCTACATTTCCTCTGTGAATCTTCCACCTAACTCTCATTCCATCAACAGGTGCAATCCATTAAAAGCAGTAAAAATGTACCCATTGAAGAAACTGTTGTACCCACCCACAACCTGTTGCATTCTGGGAAATATATGTCTTTATTAAATGCCATGTTAAATCTCATTCTTTTATGACAAAGTGTAGTTCGCATCTTTCAATGCACTACCGCATGCAAATTAAATTACACATACTTATGACAAGTCTGATGAAAAGAAGTGATTGCCTTTACTGCATATCATTTAATATTAAAACCAAAGGAGAACCAAGAACACTAAGCCCCAGAAAAAGCAAACTTTTTGCAGGCATCTTACTGCTTATACAAGCATAATGCACTAAAAATTAAATAGGTACTTGTAACAATACTAATTCTCACCTTTTGCAAAGGGAAAAAACAAACCCTACACCTACAGCATACGCTGACGCTGCCAGTAAATGTGAGCCTTCTGTAACAGGATACGAAGAAGCACGAACTCTCAGAGAACCATACAGTGAAATGAGGCTGTTCACTAACATCAACATTAAAATAACCAAGTAATTAATTAGTACAGAGTATTAGGAGGTACATAGAACTGTACACAATTCTTTTGTGTGACAGGGTACAAAACCAGGGTACCTGGTCAATGCTGGCTCTGAGTTAACCCATCAGAAAGGGCAGAGGAAGGAAGTAGCCCATCACAGTACTGTCTTCGTTGATTTTTACAGGGGTTATTTCAATACAAATACTCCTTGTATTAAGACAGAAAGTATTTAAGAGTAATCCAGGCTAAAAACTATGCTCCTAAACCAAGACGGATACTTAGTATTTATTCGAAACTTCAAAAGCGATTTAAAAGTGCTGATTTCTTTTTACTACAGTTTCCTCATTCATCTTTTCTTTGCTAACCAAACCAGTTGATAAAGACCTCTCTCACATGGTATCTGTGAAAAATTAGCTTTTCCAAGGGCAACGAGAAAGAACGTGCTGGGGTCTTGACTAGGTGTAATTCCCATGAACAGCAAGGAATATAATAGATCAAAAGACTAAGTATGTCAGGGTGGGGGGAGGGAAATGTCGCAATATGTTTAGTCAAACAGCAAATGAGGCTAGTTACATTTTGAGCTGTGGACTATAAGGGCAAATTTCTAGCCAAGTAAGTCTGCAGATCAAAGCAAATCACCTTAATATCCACTGAGATATGGTCCAAGTCTAAACTATAAATATATTAACACCTATTGCTATTTTATCTACTAGAGTATACGCATTGCAAGAGCCAGATAAATGAAAACCATAACTTAAGTAGAAGATATTTGATAATATTTTTTTTAATCAGGATATTCCAGAACGATTGTCCACCTTCTTAGCCTCTTCCATCAAATAATAGTATCTTTACAAACAAATTATTTACATACAAGTTCACAAACAATTCACAGTCATACTCATTTTACCAAATGCAGGTACATATGGGCCACAACCTAAAAATTATACTAAATATAAGGCAAAGAGGCCAATTTTACAAAGCAGGAATCATATATATGGCATATTCTTACAAAGTAAACTGCTTGGTACTCAAAAAGATCTACCTTAAAGGGCCAAAAGAGAAAGTCAAAACAAATGGAAATTTTAAACCCATTGTTCCAAAAGGTAATGTATTGCATAGCTGATACTTAGAAAAGATTTACATGAGTGTTCACAAACTTTTCCTCTCAACTAAATCTACATCAACTTAATCTTACAGAGAAATACACCAGGTAGCTACAGTATACCCTAGTTGCATTATCCCAGTTGACTCCTACTGTTTTCTGTATTTAAATAAAGGAAATGCTTTAGAGTTTAAATACATTTGGATATTGCATAATCTTTTTAACTTAAAGCACTCTGAATGTAATACCATATTGCTTTCTATTTTTAACAATACGTTGCTCATGTGGTTTTGACATACAGAGTAGATATACAACTCGTTACACATTAGAATTATGTTTGAGAGATAGACGGCAATGTAGATTTTTTTCTCTCTTTCCCACTAAACAACCTGACATATTCAAAATGCACAGACAAAAATACTGTTTTAGTAGAAGTAATGTAAGGAAAACTAGAAGGAAACAACTTCCATTTTACATCAAGAATTACATTTTTCCATTAAAAAAAATAATCTAAATCCTTCAGCAAGTCTCTCTAACGTAAATAACATAAATTGTGATTCCACACACACAAAAAAAAAAGCATAGAAAGAATTTAATGCAGTGTATTCAGAGACAACTTACTCCCCATGACATTTTTACTAGTAGTAAGGTCTCAGGTCTAGCAAAACAAAAATACAGCTTCTGAAAAAGTAGTCAACAAATAGGGTCACAAGGGCTCTTTATTTTTACAAGAAACAAAATAATACCAGGGCTTCTTCCTTCCTCTAGCTTGAAGCATTATAACTTGTTTGCCTGATTTCTTGGCATAATAGCCTGCTACAAATGAGACACACAGGTCTTAATTTAGAACTGTGGTGCAGAAGTCACAAAACATTCACTCTTCCCAATTACTAACTAATCTAATGCTAAAAGCATGCAAATTGAGATCCCCAGCCATATGATGAAGCCTCACAGGACATGAGGTTCTGTAAGTAGGAGGCTAAAAGCATGCCCTTTTACTATAAATAATGATTAACTTGATAGTTGTTATGCTGCTAGTGAATACCAGAAGGTCACAACTTATTTGCTTATAGCTTGGGGAACAGAACATGAGCTCACAGGCTTAGGTACAGCAATCCTAATAATAAAGTTAGGAGAAACTGCCACAGAATAATTACAACTGCTATTATGCATAATGGAATAGAACATTCGATAATGTTTGCTGCTGAAACAAGTGTGCTTCGTCAGAGATCGCTGGTCAGGCTACTTGCTATAATCCTTGGTATTGAACTGTTTGCAATAGAACTTGCATATAAAGTTGCACATACGCTGTCATCGTCCATCTCACTTGAAAACAGTCCATTTGATTTAATGAATTTATATATCCATGGGGGGGTTCCCTTTTCCACACCATTATGTAATACCAAACATGCAATGAAACTCAACAGAAAAAAAACATAAATGCACATCAAGATGTCCATATGATAACATTTTAAAGTATATATCCAGCATTACAAGAGGAGTCACAAAAAATCCACCACTGCCAACTAAGAAATCATATTACCAGTTATTTGTGTCACTTACATTCAATGTTGTAAACAGATTAAGACTCACTTGAAACCCACTATTAACAAAATGCTAGAGGAGCACATCAATCTGTAAAATCCTAAGCAACAAAACCACCTCATGTGAGGACTGAAAAAAACCAGTAATTTTGGAAAGAAAAAAGGTAATGAAACAATTAAAAAATGTTAAAATTATAAACAGTGACAGTTCACTGTTATTCCCTATAGGTCAGAGTTAATATTCCTATACACTGAAGTCAGCACAAGTGACAGAATGACAGGTGGCTGAAAGCACTGTAAAAACACAAAATCAGCTTGAGACAATGAAATGCATGAAGTCTGTCCTAATTGACTGGGAATAAATCAGAAAAATTGTATTTTCATTAGAACCTTTATTCAGTGTGCTTGCCGGGGTGACAAAAAATATTACCATCATACGTAACTATGAAGCAGCAGTAAGGCTGGTCCAAAACAAAAACAGAAAGTGGGAGGGAGAGAGAGCAGCAACAGAGAACGAGAGTAGGAAAGCGAGCGTGACACAGAGAGATTTATTCCTGGCTTCTTGTCAGAACTTTTAATTTCAGGCTCTGCAGGAGCCACAATGATGAGTACCCAAAGCCAGCTAGACATTTCAGAGGTCTATTACAAACAAATTCTTGGGAATCATACCATGATATCTTCAAATTGAGACAATAGCACTGGAAGCATGCGATTGATGGATATATGACTACATGCTGATTGAACCTCACTCTCCCTCATACCCATAGCTTTCAGATACATTCAACATAGATCACACTTCAGAGAACGCAGCAAACAGATGGAAATGCAATGTGATGACCAGTACTCCTTCAGGCTACTCTGCAAGAGAGGGATATATTCCTTATAATTATGTCCCTGTCAGACTTAGTTAGGTGTCTAATAAATCTTGGCAAGGAAATTAGTATCTTACTAAAAGCACTAAGAAGTTTTTTTTGTAGTCTGAAAAATATCCATATGCATAGAAGTTTAAAACAAACTTCTATTTCAGAGCTACAGTCCAGAATAAAACCAGAAAGATAATTTCACAGACACTGTGATGTCAGTAACATTAGAAATGTCATCTTTCAACCTACCCATACTTCAATAACAGAGGGAATGTTTAGTCAACAGATACATCAAAGGAAGAGCTTAGATTTTAATCACCCAGTGAATATATATTACTTTCCCTAGCCACTACAAAGAGTGCATATCCTTCTTTGTCAGGTTGAATAAATCTGAGCAAATAACTGTAGGGTTTTTTCAAATCTTCCATGGATAAACCACAGTTAACTGTATGCCCTTCAAGTGAGTACAAAAGCAACACTCCAGAACAATACCAGCGCACTCCCTAACACTTGAGATTTTGACTTCAAAGGAAACAGAAAACTGAGGTCTTCACCTGGGGGGCTCGACAGTCTTGTGGAGTAGGAAACCCTGGAAAATTTCTTTCCAGCTACTGAGATAGAACTATCCAAACAAAAACGGATGTCAAACAGAACATTATGTCAGAGACAGAAAAGACCAAACAATGAAATGCAATGTGGCATGCTAAAAAAGACAACCCCTCAGAAATTAAAACAAAACAAACAAAAACAAAACAAAAAACAAAAAACCCAAAACAAAACAAAAACAAAACAAACAAAAAAAAAATAAGGAAAACCATAAAATTCAAGATGCATCTGCATCCTAAAAGCTGCATGTGGCTCTAAATCCCAATACAGGCAAAAATGGGGGAGTTGTATTTGTCTGATTTTGTACTTATCTAGATGCTGTTATACATTTGAATTTCTCCTGTCTGAAGATAGTAAAAAGAAAAAGAAATTGTTTTTCCCCATTTCCCACTCCTCTCCTCTCTTCAGCTAATTTCTAGCTCTGCAACTGTAATCCCTAAATCCTCCTACCTTTGATTGGTCATCAGTGATATTCAGAATAACATTCATGAAAAGGACAAAGGTATCTTATGTTATACCTAACTTCTGGTCCTGGATTGTAGAACGACTGGAGTACAATGATTTTACTTTGGTCCCTGTTCTTGAGGTGAGAGCTGCCTTCTAGACCAGGTGAGGTTACTTGACAGAAGTTCAACACCAGATTATAGACTGGCACAAAAGGCACAATGCCACCTTGCTATTCCCTCCTGCCCACTCCATGCTTTTCTATAGCATTAAACATAAATCAGCAAAGCCCAGGTTTTGTTTGCATGAACGCCGCACAATTCAAACCCCAGCAGCTGGTCTTGACTGTTGTGAAACCTCTCTTCAAGGTACTGCGCTTATTCAGATAATCAGAAAATAGGGCTGGGCGTCTGAGAATCAAATCCTTAGTCTCTGCTAACTGGAATGTTGCAACATTGGAACAAAATAAATTACAGTTATCAGTGGTGATGCACAACAATATGCAGTGCACATGATTCAAAATGCAAAGTAGCACTAAAGAATTGGCTAACTATGTTACAACATGTATTTTTCAAGTCCAAATAACAGAGGCAACAACGTAGCTGTTCATTATCATAAGTATTTCTTTATCTTCTATATTTATTCACTTGTACTGGATAAACACTCAGTATAACCAACGTAAAAACAGTGAACTGATACTTATGTCCTGATAAGCACAGATATTAATATTAGATTGGGGCCATTTTCAGTATTCTTCACTGAAATGTTACCATTTGCCTCACAATTACTATAATACAGCTACTAAAAATTAATAAAGACTCTCTGTGAGTCATCAGTTCAATCCCAAAAGACAAAAGGTAGTGCTCAAAAAAGAAATCTTTATTTCTAAATGACTAGGAAGATTAAAAAAAAACCCATATCTTTTTCACTACTTACCTATATATTTTTATTTTACTGAGACAGAATTTTGGGAAGTTTTGTTCTCAAAAGCTTTTCTTTTCACATCATTAAGATATTTGTTTAACAAAGCTGAAATTAAACGATTCCGTACTGCAATGTGGTCATTTAATACCAGTTGTGAAAAAGATTTTTCTTCTACCTTGCTATTGTCAGTGGACAGTCACTTTTTAATTTCCTGACACACCAAAGATATTTCCAGCAATACCTGCATTGATGCTCCTTCCACCCGTGCTACGCAGGCAACTCTGTCCAGGAAAGTCACCGTTACTGGAACAGCAACAAAGAAGCCTTTAAAAAAGGCTTTAACGTATCTCTTCCCCAAACCTTGAGCCTGTGCCATAATCTGAAAAATATGACGAACATGGGGAAAAAAAGCTGTTATAAAGCAAATTTTAAGTAGCAACAACATTGTAGCAATGTAAAAAGGAGCAGTTAGGAATAAATTAATTATGTTATCTGTTAGGATCTCCCAATATCCAGTGAAAAAATCTTCATCAGAATTTAAATCTATTCTACAGAAGAGAGCTTGATACTTGACATTTACCTTTAGCTACTTTGACCATTTCTTGTGATCCTGTGCCAGCAGAAGTACTTGATAAAAATGACCCAATGGTAACAATTCAGCTAAGCAAAAAGCAAACTGATACAACCAGACAAAATCTAATCAGATATTTCTGGAAAAAAAAATAATAAAAAAATCAACTAGATCAAAATAACCAATTACAGACCAGTCAGTTGGGAGTTTACAACCAAAATTCTGTAAATAATTTTCTCTCTATACAGTGGTAATTATTAATTTGTGACCCCCCAAAAATGGATTGTGCTATGTAAAGGAAAAGCTGGCAATTTGCAATACATTACCGTTTCTTTATGAGATATTTTCACATAGAAAAGTGCACAAATGCACACTTGTGGTAACTGCAAATACGTAAAATCAATTGTCACGTATATCACAGGGACACAGTAACACAATGACTCTACATAATGACAACCACATCAGAAAGTTAAAAGCATATTGTCAGACTAGGCAGCTAAGTAATGACACGTGGGACTACTCCACTCCAACTCACCATTTATTATGCTGTCTCCCATCTATTTATTTAGCCCCAAACCACTAAACATTCTTGAAAAACACCTACAAAGTATACTGAAACACAAAAGTTGTTCGATCGCATTACTGATACCTCTGAAAAGCAAGCTGAGTACCCAGGTACTGCTGAAAAGGTACAAGACTATTTTACATATCATATTTTTACACATCATAAAAAACGCTGCCCTTCACCTATTGGCAAATCCAATTTAAACCGTTGTTTTTATCTAATAAACACTCCTGGTAGACCCTGCACAAGATCAGTTTGTGGAGTCTGTGCTCCCTCTTTTACATCCTAACTCAAACAGACAGCACCCTGTCTGTTTGAGGACAAACAGACTGCACAAAGGACAAAACAGACTGCACCCTCAACTTTTGAGTCCTTCAGTGTGATTATATTCAAGAACATGGAATTATTTTTCAACCAAAATAATAGAAAAGATAAGTACATGCAGTTTGGTTCAATCCTCTTACAAACAGAATATTTAGAATTTCAGAATATAATCATGTTTTCTTTGTTGCATTTTCAGAAATATGGAAGTGATGAACTATGTGTATGCAAATTACAAATTCAAATCACTCTGATTAAATAGTACTGAAAGCAGTATTGCTGTCCCGGATATGGCTACTCAATTCCATAAAGCTCCTTACACTTAAGAGAGGAATCCCAGTTCTACACAGGAAGCCATCAGCATATTCTTCACTAAAATTATTTACAGATATTAATAACTTTGCAATGACAAGATCTGTCTTCTAAAAGACAGGAACATCTTTACTATTACTTCTGACATTCACCTTCACAAGGTTTCAAATCTCTTTCATCTTTTTTTTTTAAAGTGGAAATACTTCACCATCATCTATAACTCCTGCTCATAACACAAGTTTAACTAGTAAAATGTCTGAATGTACTTAATGCTTGTAATTTGATTATGTTTTCTTTCAGTGAAAACATTTTCAATTTTCATTAACAGCTTTCACAAAGAATCTGAAATAGGTTGTGAAACAGAACAAAAACCTCATAAATTCAAGATAAATGTTAAAACACTTTACTTTCAGCTTATCGTTTAAGAACTCCTTATTGGAATCAATCAACCAGAAGACACTGTTGCCTCAATCCGCACAGATTTAACTTTTATTCCACATACAAATAGAATCTCTAAAAATCAGGTACTTGTCTACTGTTTAACTAACTGTACGATTTTATACACCTTAACACCCTTCTATCAACCCACTGATTCTGACCTTTGCCTGTCGAGTTTTCTGGCTAGAATTCTACTACTCTGCTATGAGCTCTAGCATATCTCAGACCTCCTACAGTCTAACAGCAATGTCAGCCTCAAAACACAATTTCAAGATGTTGCCCACAAACGTATCCACCGTATTCTATGTACAGTCACTCTTTGAGCTGAAAGACATTGTCTGACAGATGCATCACAATATGATGGATTTAGGAGTATTTTTTTTTAAACTTTAAGAAATTAGACAGATTTACTTATTTTTCAAATTCCTCATAGCAAACTTATTTTTCATTAATAATGAAGCATGAATGTTGACCCCCATTCCTTCTACTATAATCATTCATAAGCTTTGTTGTTAACTTCTTGCAAAAGACCCATGCAGGTATCTACAGAAAAATCTAGTATCTGCAGAAAAGTAATTGGTCAGACAATGCACTGGAGTCCCACCATATGCTCTTGGAACTGCAATTAATAGTGACACAGAAACTAGCAGCCAGGTTAAAAGAGCTAAGATAAAATGCTACATTCTCAGTATATCATTTGGCCAAGGCAACACCAGGAACATTAAGCAGCTGTGGACAAAAATAAGAGTTCAGGTCCTACTTTTGTGGTTTTGGACACATGCAGTATTACATTGCACAGCATGAATAAAGGTGAGGAGAAAAACACCAACAGCACCCCTACAAGCAACCAATTTACAAAGCCACCAAAGCCAACAACAGCTGTTGTGCTGAAGGACTTCTCTACTTGTACTGAATTTCCCTTCCTTCCTCTACCAGGCAACTGATCAAACCACTGGTTTTATCTTCTATCCACACCAAGATGAATCCTTCACTTCCAATCATGCTCTACATTCTGAAAGTTTCCTGGTTCCCTGCCTCCCACAGTAAGGGACAGCTTTTCCCCAGGACACAAACTGAGCAGGCCTGGGGAAGCCCTTCCCAAAAGATAGTAAACATATGCACACCCATTTTAAACAGTTTGAGAAAAATTACTTAAAAACAAATTCATCTTTAACCTTAAGTCCTTCGATGTAACAAAACATTTTTAACACAAGAGTAAGATGTTACTACATGTCAGTATCTCACTGGAAAGTGTGCACTTTTTTGCCAGCTTTATTTCATGAGCTTTCCCCTCCAAAAAAACACAGACAAGCATTTACCACGGGGTAAGTATACGCACATGCAGAGTTGACACAATCCCACTGCCAGTAACTGGAAGGTTACCCATCACTCTTTCAGTAAGAGGGACTTCAAGTTGTCTTGCATTGCCACGGGGGAAGACCCTGAATGTAGGCAGCAGAAAGATGGTTTGAAGCATTACCTTCTACCAGTAACTGCACACATGAACGCAAAATCCTCAAGTGATAAATACTGTTCGATTAAAATGTGCAGTGTTTTCTTTTCTCATACTTAGGTGGTCTTAGGAGAAAAGAAGGGAAAAAAGTAATGATAAGTATTTACTGCGGTTGCAAGAAAGAATTTAGGGTAGCAAAGGGTAGACAACACAGATTCTTACAATTTTTTTTTTAAAAAAACAACTAATTTTCCAGTTGGAGTATTTGCTTACAAATACAGAAAACATTAGATAGCTATCACTCCTGGAGATAATATTCTGCTCACAGACATTATATTTTATACCTCAAGCGCTCTAATTAACTATTTTTTTAGAAAACATATTCGAGAAAATTTGTGAAAACTACTGAAGGAAATATTGCCATAACTTTCTAATATTTCAATTTGATACATTTTTCCCTATATTATAGATAAAAATTATATTTATAATACAGACTCTTTCTAGTCTAAATTTATTTTATATTCATATTATACAGATATATCTATTATTTTATATTTACATTTTTCTATATCAAATTAATTAATGGGTTCATTAAAAAATGCATACATCTCACATGTGACTGTCATTTATATATAAAAACTTTGATGTCCAACGTTCAAAGTAAATTACAAATTTTAGCAAGGTTGAAATTAAGTATTTCCAAGTCTCTACTCTACTTTATTTTTACAATCTGCAGTTACAAAGTTACTTCTAATGCTCCTTTAAATGACAGTTTACTTATTTTTTTGAAAAGTGCCCTCCAGAATGGATAGCCAACTTGTTAACAGCTTTAAATCTAATTATATAGAATTTGAAAAACGGTTGGACAGTAACAGCCAACAAAAGTGTTAAGGACAAGAAGCTGATTATTTCACAGGTATATAAAAATATGCTAACAAGTTTGAAGGACACAGCATGATTTCCTAATATATAAACAATAAAAGATGATAATCATATATACTACTTAAAAATTGTAAATTCATCCAAGTAATAAATCAGTAAGTAACAGTTGGTTCCAGTGCTTCCTAAAAATAAGAGCTCTGTGAAGTATCAAAGTTTAATGATACTGAGTGGAACTCTCTGGTATAAAGCACCTGTAGATTTTAAGAGCATCACATTTCCAGAGTAAAATTCTACAATCCAGTACTATGCCTGTTTTATGCTGACAGTTAAATATACAGCAGGTTTAAACGTATGTCAGTGGAGCAAGCAAAGGATCTTTGCTGAAAAAAATAATTTTACCACCACATATTCCTGGATCTCTGCCCAGTCAGTGAGACCTTGAATAAAATCAACAAATCACAATACTTAAAAGATGGTGCAACAAAATCAAACACATAAAACAAAGTAAAAATAATTTAGAGATGCATACACTTATCAGCATTTATAAACTGTTCTTGGTTTAGGAAAAAAAAAAACACAAAATAATTCAGTAGAACTGACAAACTTCAAAGCAACAACCTTGAAAACTTGTTTGAAATGGCAACATGAACAAGAAAAATCCAAGATCAAAAATGCTAGCATATAGCAGGTCAAAGCATTAAGAATTTCACATTGTGCAGCTCAGAGATTAAGGCAGATGGAGCACAGCATTATCTGGACTGAAGTATCTGGTGCACAAAAGGTCCAGGGATTATAATGAGCCTCTCGTGGGTACTACAACATATGGAGCAGAGATGCTATTTAGATAGCTCTTTACATATAAAATGTTTATTTTTTCTTACACTTGCCTGCACATTAGAAGACACTGTTTATCAAACAGCCTGCAGAAACTCATCAAGTAACGTTCAGAAAGCCCCAGGTTAAAATATATTTGCAAATCTAGGTACTTAAAAATTACCCACAGAAGTATGATAGGAAAAATAGCTGTAAAAACAAGGCATTAGCAGTCATCCACAAAGGAAATAAAATGGCCCCTGATGTGCTTCTACAAGAAGGCATGTGAAGGAACAGGAAGGAGAGAATTACAACATATACGCAAAACAACTACCCAGCCAAGACTCCTACATTAGTTTGAAATGACCTATTTGATCTAGTTGAGAAATTAGTAACTATACTATGTAGAGTTCCATAATCCATGGATTATATCTGTCAATCTCAATATGCATTTTTCTATAAATCAATGGCATCACACTAGAACTCAGGCACATATAGTTTGAAAACAAGGAAGACTTTCATAACAGAAAATACCAAAATGCATGAATAAGCCCAATTCCATTGCATCCTATGAAATACAAAATTGAGCACAAAAGCTTTTGTTTTAAGTAAGACTGGTACAACTTGAAGACAAGGTTATACCTGGTCTAACAGTTGTGATGAATGGGATGCTGCTCAGTGTCAGAATTTGTGTAATCTTTTTAACGTGTGCCTCTTCTACAATCTTTCATGATACAAGGCCAGAGTGAACTACTGCCATACAGCCTGACCCTCATTTCCCACTTTAGTTGTACATTTCAATAACTTTTACATTACAGTGATTTTTGTAAGGGTACATGTATGCAGACTTTTTAGTAGGCTAATTTAATTCATATTAATTTAACAAAGTACAGGCTGATGTACACAGATATGATGGTGATGACTGCCTGTTCTGGTTTGAGCAACACAGGATTAATTTCTCTTTCAGTAATTTTACTTTTCAGTAAGGTCTCTTCTAATCCTTGGGAAAACTACATTTCTAGAAGACTGTAGTGTCTGAATTTGTGAAAATATTTACTGTACAGCCAGCTGTGGTATGTGGGTTTCAAGGTCTCAGTGTTTTCAAGCCTTGCCAGGTGCAGGGATGGGGAGGGGTGAGACCCCGGCACTTGACTCAAGCTAACCAGCAGGATGGTTTCATACCGTGAACATCACACTCAATATAAATTAGAAAGTTTGCTGAGTAGTTTCTCCTCTTCTATGATGGCTGCGATCCTGAGAACTTCTTGCCCCAGTGACAGACCCCTGAGCCCTTCCCTTCCTCTTGAAGCCACAGCTCTCGCAGTGTCCGACATTTGCTGGTCCCTGCTGGGAGTGCACAGCTTCCTGCTGATAGAATGGGCTGAGTATAATCCTTGTATATTTTATATTGGTATCGGGATCAATATTGGTTCTTTAGTATTTTAATGTTAATTATTTTGTCTTATTCTATTAAATTTGTTCCTATTTCAATCCTCGTGTTTCCTTGTTTTTTCCTGATTCCCTTTCCTGGGTGGGGAGGGGTCACCAGGTGAGCCAATAATTGTCTAAATGACAATAAATTGTTGTGAGTTCTTCAAACGATAACACTGCCATTTAATAATTAGTCCGTGTAAGTTTTCAGTTAAAAATAATTAAAACAGGTCAGTCTGTGTAAGTTTTCATTTAAAAATATTGTCTAGTTCCAGAAGGAGCTCTCATTTATCTTTCAAGAAAGAGAACTCCATCCTGGTATTCCACCACAGTGCTGAAATTTCTATTCCATTGATGTATTTATACTGTACACACTTGTTTTCCACACAATATTCCTCCATCATATTAATCTCCCTGTATTCCTCAGCATACGGTCATTAAAGAACACCGCTCTACTGCGAGTTTGGAAATACCACAAATCACGGAAATGACTGTTGTATTGCTGAAGCAGCAAATCCTAACCTAAGCAGCGTTTTCAGTGACTATGTGTCACTATGCTCTGTAACGCACTGCTCTTCTCCTTCTCCTAGGTTAGTCATTTTGTCCTGATACCTAGATGTTTTGCTTGTTCCAAATACAAAGCAGCAGATTTTGCTGGCCTCAACTCCATTATATACCATTTTTGTATGTCCTACCTTGAATTAAAGCAATTACAATGTCCATGTAATAGCTCCCATCACTATGAAATATGCAGAATTCTTTCCAGTATACCACAATACAGAAAAGCAACAATAAAAATCCAGTTTTGTAATCTTCTCAGAGCTATAACATAAATAGAAGTCCCCAGAAGCAGACAAAAATAAATCAACACAACGAACTTTCAGCTTAGAAACCACATCAATGCAAAAAAGCTTAAATCACAACAATCAGCAACCTGATCTGTCACAGAATTAGTATTGGGGAAAAAAAAAAAAATAGTTTAACGTGGAACTTCCTCTTCTTTTAAGCTAGTATTACTACATCCCATCACTAGGATCTATCCCATGTACACAGGCTCAGTCCACAAGTTGGTTGTAACCAGAAAGAAATTCATAGTGCTTATTCTTACCAATTCATTTTGTTTCTCAAGGACGTGAATTTTACCCTTATGGACAATCTTGTATTTCCAAACAAAACACTTCACTCTTCAAATACAAAGCAAAAGCAGAAGAAAATTCAACTGTATATGAAAGTTACTCTCAGCAATTAAAGTAAGAAGTAGTTCAGAATGGACAGTAATCAGCCACCCCTCAGTTCTGACAACTTAGGATTCCATTTTACACAGGTAAGCAATCACGAAAAGGAACAGAAATACAATCACTTTTCTATATGTATATTGCAATACCAAAAAAAGATCAGTAATTGTTATAAATTGGATCTTTCCAGGGCATTTAAACTTAAGATGTACTGCAAAGTCTTCAAGTACTAGCCCACAGGTGACTGGCAGAGTACCATTTGTTCTAACATAAAAGACACAATAACTGCTTTTGCTCATGTTTCTATATATTCAAAGAAAGTATTAATCATTCATATATATTGTACATAAAGGAAAGTACTAAATTACATCAATTTTGGAACACACTTAAGTGAACAACATAACTGCCTCTTGCAACTGAAAGTTCTGTGTTGCCTTTCAGCTTAAAGATTCAATGCATGCAAAATAAGTTAATTTTATAAATTGATTTGAAGTGCCCTCTACAAACAACTACCAGCTGCTGTTATGTTTTGGTCTCAAGTAGACTGTATAAATGAGGTGTTGCTTACAAACTCACTAAATATAATTTGTAAATTATATTTAGAGTAAACAATAGCATAACCTTTAATTCATTTGCACATTTCCCTATTCAGCTCTCTGGATTCTTTCAAGTACTATGAAACTGTCATGTTAGTTGTTATCCAGAATCAAACTTAGGCAAAAAAAGAAAAAAAATAAAATATTCAGTTTTAAACAAAACATACAGTGTTAAGTATTCATATAACATTGAATAAGCGACCTAAGAATAATAGCATTCAACTTAAAACATGAACATTGTCAGAAAAAAACTAAATGCGAAAAACTCATAGATTAAGAACAAGTAAGTTTAGTAGAGAACAGGGAAGTTTCTTCTAGACTAATGAAAAATCAAATGAGTAAATAGAAGAAACACGCTTCTCAGCTATGAGTCTGTCAGGTATGCAAGTATGCATTGAGTATATAAGGACAGAATAATAAGTGACAATAATATTTATTATGCTATGAATAGATCCAAAAGAAAGAACTGAGAGAATGTATTTAGTATTTTAAAGGTATTTTCCACTTTCGGTGTACTTTACAAAAATTACTAGTTCTTCCACAACTACTGTACAGAAAGCTTTGTGCATACTTGCTCAAAACAGGGGGAAATTAGAACTTATTCCCCAACATAACATCTCCGTGAAAACTAGCAGTAAGAGCTGATGACCAGCTACTTACTACCTATAGTCTGTGGCATATTAATAAACTAAACATACAAACTAATATGCAAAATTGTGTGCCTTTGAAAAATAACTTCCTTCATTTTAACAACTCGGGTTTTATCCTTGAACATTAGAGGTCACTGTGGGACTTCCTATGAGCGTACCTAGTGTACTCTGTAATAACCGTTCACCACCATATTGATTTTGAGTCTGGGATTTGTGACAACTTCAACTGCCATATAAACTTCTCAGGTCTAAGGCATAAACAAAACAATTAAACCCAAATACTTTGAGGAATGCATAATTAATAATTTCATTGAAAAATTAACAGCAAAAGCTACATTATAAAAGCAAAAAGTCATTTTAGTAGTTGTAGATTTATTAATTTCTGGCATAAACTGATAACTTTTTCACAAAGCAAGAGACATTATCCAAGGGGCCATTCCCCGTTGTACCTAAGACTCTTTGACAATAGTTTAGAAAGACACCAGTTAAAAGTACAAAATCCCTTTGGTAGAGAGAGCAGCACAACATTTATATAACTCAGGACCTAGTTTCTCCAGCAGTTCAGGACTTCCAGTGTACATTCCAGGCAATTACAATTGATATTTGTCCCTTGAAACAGAATCATATTTCTCATTTTTAAAGACTAAATCATTTCAGTTGAAAAACAAGCAAAAGATCACCAGACATCCGTAAAACTACAAATGTTAATTCTGTACTCACTGCTACTAGTTCTAGATTTGTAACTAGAACTTTCAGGTTTCAACTTGTCCAATCTTTATAACTTAATACAATACAAACATTGAAGGACACATTTTTCAACTGAACTTGGTTCTAGATTTCAGTGACTCATTTTCAAGTGTGAAAATAAATTTATTTTCAACAGAAATTCTAATGCATAGGAACTGGATTTATTTATTCTTGCCAAGATTTCCAGGAGGATGTGAAACCTCCAAAAATTTTTTATCCATTCATAGAAAAAATGTATATTTTGGCCACTATTTAAAACTGCAACTAAATTTAATTGGTCCAGAAGCATCTTAAAATCATGGAGAGCAGATTGTGTGGAACGTAGAGTCTTTGTTTTAAAATGATAATGCACTATTGAGCTAAAAGCAAAGCATAAGGATCCAGGTATTCCAGAAATAGTTGGGATCTGTGGCACACTGGTCAACTTTAGAGATCTCAACGCAAAATTCCAACTGTGACTGTGAAACCTATTTGAATCTCAAAATTATTTTTCATCACAATTCAAATACTATTCTCAAGGATCTGGATACCACCCACTATTATACAACATGTACAGTTATTTCCCATCAATTCCAAGAGCAAAATTCTTTTGGTAACTAAATAAAAGTTACACAGAAGAATCTGTAATTTTAAAAGTAAAAGAGATTATAGATTCCCAGAAATTTCCCCATCACAGTTCTTAAAAATGTTACGTTTTTTACAAAATGCACGTGGATTCAGTTACAAAGCTACATTTAGGAATAAACAAGTCTCATTCTAAAGTTGTCTAAAGAAATTATTTCATTTAACCTGATAATCCCCAAAAGGTCTTGTCTTCCAAGCATATTCCGTTGACAATTAACTGCTGTTTTCTTCCTAACTGAAAAATGAAAAAGTATGTCTGCACGTACACTTTTTGGGAATAAAAATGTCCTGGTACAATAAAGTTACCTAGAGAGATGTGAAGCAGCTTTCTTAGTTCACCTATCTCCTTTTTTGCTATCTCAATGAACTCAATTAATTCCAATTCAATGGAACAGCAATGATATGATACCAAAAAAAAAAAATCACAATGGAATACTGGCTAATTAAAAGATATTATGAGGTTAGAGTCTACTTGGTGTTCAGCTGCAGTTTTTCTATCTAAGCTTTTCACTGACTTCCAAAAAACTTAATTTTCCTTAAAAATGGTAAGAACACCACAGAGACACATCCAGGAACTGGCTGAATCTCTTCACCTACAAGCATTGTGGCCTTTATGCAGAGAAGCATGAAACTAAGAACAGACTGAAGGACAAGTACCAGACATGGAAAAGCGGCCTCTTTAAGATAAGTTATATCATTATAAACCGAAATTATAATTTCTCTCTCAAACGTCCGGGTAACAGGAAAGCCACTGCATCAGGATCCTAGAGAACTGCCATTAACTGTAGTCCTCATAGGACAAATACAAGATCTGCTAGAAATTTAATGTGGCAGGAAAATATGTTAAATAAGAATTGCACACAGTCCAGGACCAAGAACAGATGATAGCAGAAGTCCCAGTTGCAGACAAAATGCAAGCGAACCAGGGAGCTCAACCACTAAGGCATTTTCAAGCCTCTGTTCTCTCCTACACAAGCAAATGCTTCTCATACCACTTCACTTCTACCTTGCAGCGTCGCCACAACTTCCTCCCCTGAATTATAGAACCATAGAGTGGTTCAGGTTAGAAAGAACCTTAAAGATCATCTAGTTCCAACCCACTGCCACGCGCAGGGACACCTCCCACTCGACCGGGCTGCTGAAAGCCCCATCCAGCCTGGCCTTGAACACTTCCAGGGATGGGGCATCCACAGCTTCTCCGGGCAACCTGTTCCAGGGCCTCACCACCCTCAGACTGAAACATTTCTTCCTGATATCCAATCTAAATCCACCCTCCTCCAGTTTGAAGCTGTTACCCCTCGCCCTATTACTACATGCCCTTGTAAAGGCCACGTAAAGGAAGTCCTTTCTTGTAGCCCCCCCTTAAAGGCCTAAATAAGGCTGCTATAAGGTTTCCCTGGAGCCTTCTCTTCTCCAGGCTGAACAACCCCAACTCTCTCAGCCAACAACAGTGCTTCACTCCACTCGCTTTCCCACTTCATTTTAATCCAACTCCTTCCCAGTGGGCATGAGCAGATGGGCAATTTAAAGGAAGAGAGGGCTAGGGGGGAATCCCACACCAAAGAACAGGCAGCGAGCCTTGGGGCATGGCAGGGCCTTGTGGGCGGCTGAGGGACACGCGGCTGAGGGACACACGGCCCTCTCATTCCACCACGCCCCCGCCCGCTCCCGCACCCCCCGCACAGCCTCTCAGGCCCGCCCCGTCCGCCTCGCCCCCTGGGGGGAGCGTCCCTGCGACGGCCGGGGAGGCGGGGTCCCCTTGGCTGCCGACAGCCCGCTTCCTCCCCGCCCGGAGGAGGCGGCTTTCCGCCCCGCCGCGCCCCCGCGGCGCCGAGGGGCGGCACCGACCGCCTGGCGTGTGTCCGTGTCGTCCCCCCCGCCTCCTCTCCTCAGGCCCGTCCCCGCTCCCTCCTCCAGCACAAGGCTTTTCCCCCTCCCCGCGCTTCTCCCGCCGCTTCCTCGCCCCGCCGCGCACTCCCCGCCCCGGCTCGCCGCGCTCTGAGCCCGCCCGGCTTCCGTCGCTCCACCCGCCTCCCGCCGCCTTTCCCCGCTTACCTCTTCCTCCCTTCCGCGGGGAGGGGGGCGGGCCGGCGGCGCCTCCGCCCGCCGTCACGTGAGCTAACGGCCGCGGCGGCGCTGGGCGCGGCGTGAGGCGGCCGCCGGGCGCCTCTCGGAACGGCGGCCCCGGGGCGGTGGTGGCGGCCGGGCTGTGAGCCTGCGGGGGAGTTTGCGGGGTGATGGGCTGCGGGGAGCGGGGCTGGCACCAAGGGCTTGGCTGCGGCCTGCTCGTTGCGGCGCTGTGCAGGCGCCGAGGCCTGGCTCGTTTACCTGGTGTCCGACGAGGCCCCTCACAAAAAGAATAATGCACTTGGCCTGATCTTTCTTTAATGGCCTGATCTTTTTTTAACCGCCTGCGTTACAGTAGGTGTGAGAGTCTCCGAAAACTTGAGACGGTTCCGTGATTCCCTTCAGTGATGATGGGGGTCCAAGCACTCAAGGACTCCACTGTTGTGGCCATTTTTCGACAGTGGGATAAAAATAAACTGGTGTGAATATTAATGGGCAATATTGGGGGGTTTTGCATAATATTGCAGCATAAACCAGTTCTGTAAATTGCATATATTGTAATCCACACAGGAAAAGGCAGGATTTTTGTTCAGCTGGTGGGTTTCCCACTACACACCAGGTTTCTGGCAGCAACCACGTTTGCTGCACCTCAGACCTGTCTGCGTTGCGCTTCCAGTCCTGCGGCCGTGGATGGAGATTGATTTTTCCTGTCTACTGCAAATGGATGCACTAGGGTTTGTGATTTCACATACTGTTTGTTTTTATCAGGTGCAGGCACCAGTCCGAAGTGGGAGGTTTCTCCAGATAGTTCATGTACCTTCCAGAGTCAATGCACAAGTTGATGTCAGAGAAACAAATTAAAAGTTACGCGCACAGAAACTACCTCTGCCTCAGAGAGTCCCTAGCTAGATGCTGGGAGAAACAATGTAAGATGATGCCTCTGCCCGACTCTCTGCAGTCAGTTATTTGTAATTTATTATTGTTATTTTTAAGTTCAAATATAAAACTGTTTATAATTGAAATGATCTTGACTTTGAAGCTCAGCTGTGTAAGTGTGAATGCATAGTTGTAGTCTCACCACGTCTTTTTACAGACATAAAATACTCTTCGCACAGTTTTTGAGACAGGAGTCAAGTATCTAAGAAGACAATACCGTACAGTATTTATTAATGAACTGAATTGGAAGATACACTCTTAAGACTGTTTTTTACTACAAGGTTCTTGAATTATGTATACATAATTATAAAATTTCTTGTTACCGCTATTCCAAACACAACACGCCCAGCCTGTTGTCAAGTCTGAACCTTTCAGCAATGCTTACAGATTTTATTACGCGAAATAACATTTTCACAAAAAAGAACCCAGAATTAGTTTCAGTGTGATTTTGTTTGCTGAAATAACAATGTGATGCCAATGTATTTGTTACCTAGTGTAAACCAGTGATTGTTACCCTATTTCATTTTTTGTTTTCTCTTGACATGTTTTTACATAAGCATTACCTTTGCAATAAAATAATTCTTACTAACTTTGTTGTCAATTACCCTTTATTTAATGCATTATTTCTTCAACACATTTGAGTTGTGTGCTCACTGCAAGATTCTACAATAATCTTTTCACTGCATTGCAGAGCAATAAATGTATTCGGCAAGTGGTATCCACCATCTTCATGTTCATCACCCATAATGTAAAAATTTTAACTGGGAAATCTTCATGAAATATTCATAAGTATTGGTGCAAAACACGGTATTATACTTTCAATTGTAACTTTAGAGAAGCATCATGGGAATGTGCCTCAAAGTTTCCGTGCGTTCGAAACTGACAGTATGAAATATTTCCCACTGAAACTCTTGAGCCAAAACTCTTCTGTGATTAAAGACTTTTGCTGTAAACCTCTCAAGATCAAATGACAGTTTATCAGCAGCTTTCTTCATTTTGAAATTACGTGTGTGCTAAACAACTAGCAGGAAGTACCCATACTTATTCTTCTTTTATTTGTAAATAAAATTATATGTATCAAAGCCGATACTAAAGTTGCCAGCTGCAAATGATGCATTACCAATGTTTACACTGTTATTTTTCTTCTTTTTTTTTTATAAGTATTCCTGCTGCAGCTGCATTGCTACCTAGAAGCAGAGGATAGTTTATTTTGCTTTCAACTCTAACAAATAGCTACTGAAAATGTTTTGCTGCTTCCATGCTTTGATGCATCAGTGGCTGAAATAAAGCAAGCGTGCCCTTTTCACCCGCTGCGTCAATTGCTTTTCAGCTGGGAGTGCCATTAAAGCGTTCTTGGCAATCCATAAAACTTCTGTACCACAGACTCTCAGCAGACAGTGGCAAGCTTTATACTAAAAACCCACTTAATTCAGTTTCCCCTAGCTTGATTTCGTTTTGCATTTTATGAGCATGGAAAACCTGTAGGAAGATACTGAAGACCTGCTTTTGAGTTAAAATCAAGTAGCATACATTTGCAAATATGACTACCTGTAGGGTAATTAAGGCCTGTTTATCTTTCTCCATATAGTAAAGGAATGAATGTTTGAGTGGTGTTGAGCGTGCTGTTCTGAGGAGGTGTGTGTTGGAGGAGGATATTGTGCTGGCTCCGACAGCCCAAGAGTGCAGAGAAGGTGCTGTGAAAAAAGGGCACGGGCACGGGAGGCACAAGATCCAGAAGCCTGATGGCTTAAATGGATATTGCAGATGAACGCTTTGTATCATGCCCAAGGGCAGCAATGAATGGTGTGGCACAAAGGAGGGCAATAAAATCTTAAACCTGATACTGTACTGGAAAAAAAGTGATTATGGCATCTTCAGTGTTATTATACTGTTACACATCTCCATTTTTTTACACGACTAGGCACCTAACGCCCGCTAGCTTCTGGGCTCTGATAGTGGCTTGTGATAAAGGATTACACACTCATTTTTGTGGATTTTTTTTTTTCAAATAGAAGTTTATATTCAATGCGAGTTACCTACCCACATATTATAATGTAGATAGCTACATATGAACTATTTGTCTACATTTCCTGTATGTCAAGGAGGTGACATAGGGCCCTTCTAGGACAGGGTTAATTGCATAATCTGGATGTTGCAAAGGAACCATAGAATCATAGAATGGTTCAGGTTGGAAGGGACCTTAAAGATCATCTAGTTCCAACCCCCTGCCATGGGCAGGGACACCTCCCACTAGACCAGGCTGCTCAAAGCCCCATCCAGCCTGGCCTTGAACGCTTCCAGGGATGGGGCATCCACAGCTTCCCTGGGCAACCTGTTCCAGTGTCTCACCACCCTCACAGTAAAGAATTTCTTCCTAATATCTAATATAAATTGACCAATTTTCAGGTTAAAACCATTATTCCTCATCCTATGGCTACACTCCCTGATAAAGAGTCCCTCCCCATCTCTCCTGTAGGCCGCCTTTAGGTACTGGAAGGCCGCTATTAGGTTTCCCCGGAGCCTTCTCTTCTCCAGGCTGAACAACCCCAACTCTCTCAGCCTGTGTTCATACGAGAGGTGCTCCAGCCCTCTGATCATCTTCGTGGCCCTCCTCTGGACTTGCTCCAACAGGTCCATGCCCTTCTTATGTTGAGGGGTCCAGACCTGGATGCAGTACTCCAGGTGGGGTCTCACTAGAGCTGAGTAGAGAGGCAGAATCACCTCCCTCGATCTGCTGGCCACATATCTTTTGTTGCAGCCCAGGATGCGGTTGGCTTTCTGAGCTGCAAGTCCACGTTGCTGGGTCATGTTGAAATTCTCATCAACCAGCACCCCCAAGTCCTCAGGGCTGCTCTCAATCCACACTTGCTGTGGGAGGAGAAGCATCCCACCCCACCTGTGCCAGATTTCCCAGGGACCCAGCCAAAGTTGGCACCAAATACTAGAGGGAGCACAGGCCAAAACTCCCTGACTGATGTTGGTAGCTGTGCACTTACCTGTGGTTCAGTGCTCTTCACTTAGAGAAAGAAAAAATCAGGTTTGGTGGATTGTGGCGCTGTATGGAAGTTACCATATAAAGATCTTTGGAGAAACATTTCTGTTCCTCGGTGCTGATAGTCTTTTGACCATCCCATATTGTGTATGTTATGCCTCGTACATACTGAAACACAACCTGGTCAGAATAAAGTAGGTTTGCTTCCAGTTGGTCAGGCAGGCAGGAGAGCATAAAACTCTGTAGTGACCTCTCCATCAGGGAAAGAAAAATTGAAACACAAGAAAATTATTCCTGAAATCCTATCATTGGTCAGTGAAACTGCATAATCTTCGAAGGGCAGAAAATGTGTAAATACTTACAACAGTCTACTTCATTGTGTGGGTTTTCCTCAAGGAACAGTTATTACCCTCAAATTCTTGTCATAGGAAAAAAGGAAAGAAACATGATTTGCAAAGTCAAGAGTTTATTGTCAGTGTAGGTAAAATCTTGACAGGCTAATGGAAGTATTATCAGTCTACATCTAACAATTATGGAAAAATAATACAGTACTATTACAGGGAAAAATAATCTCAATAATGATACAGTTAAAATTCTTATACAAACTTCCTAACGTCCACCTCTCTGTCTCTGGTGTTACACTTGCCCTTCTGTTGCCTCCGTGGGTGCTGAGGCGGTTTGGGTCACTGTGGTGGGAGTTGCTTCTTCTCCTTGTTACCCCTAGAACTGGCTTTCCCTGACTCCCAGGTCTGTGTATTTTTAACTGACTGCCAGGTGACTTGTTTATAGCCCTGGAGTTTCCAGTGTCATCTTGCGCCTCCCCCCACTCCTGTCATCCCATGACTGTAATCACCTGCGTTGCATTATGCCCTGGTAAGGGCATAAACATTTCATTGTAACAAATAACTGCTTATTACCACTGTCTATATAAAAAATCTTATGGTTGTATCCTCACAATTATATGAAATTGCACAAAAGTAAAATATATTAGACAACAACCACCTGATCATTAGAAAATTGGTGTTACAGGTTAAAAAAAAAAAGCTAAAACAGAGCTCCAGGCATGCTAAAGCAAGCTCAGCAAAGCCCGACAAGTCTCGAGAATTTTCGGAGTCAGTATGAAGCTCATGTTCTGGTACCATCCATAGAAATACTGTATTTACTGAGCTAGCAGGTCCTACATAGATGGGTCCTACGTGTTCAGAAATGTGAAAGTCACTCAGCCTGATATTACTTATCACTTGAGAGTCTTCCATTTATTTAATGAACAGTAACTAACTTAGAATTCAATTCTTAAGTGTAATGTGTAAACCCTTATCTTCCTTTTAAGTGAGGAGTAAAAGTTACAAAAGTTAGTAGCAATAAACAAATGTAGAGCGATCATTGTGGATAACTGGTTATTAAATGCTTAGCATAAAGCAGACAGCAGTTACTTCGCTATTACATACAGTACATTCTTTCAGCACTGCCAAATTTAAAGGGTTACTTTTACCTGAGCGGAGTCAGCATTTCTGTGCTGTCCTTTCTCATTATCGAAGTTTATTTCTGAATCATTTCTCCTGTACATGCAATTTAAAGGTGTGTAATTAACTGGTTGCAAGTTGTTACACAGTTGATGAACTGTGAACGGGGCACTGATTTGTTTTCTTTATTTACATGTTTCCCATAATACTCTGATAAAAGCAGGATGCTGAGGCTTTTTTACCCTTTGTATTATTCCTTGCTTGTTTCATCAGATTAAGAAGTGATTTGTGGAGCCATTTGCAATTCCTCAAATTCCATTAAAACTTAGTGTCCAGGGAAGCCTTAATCAAAAACATAGTAAGTGCTACAAGATGAAGACAAACCACTACCTCAAACGAGCAGGTTAAGGAAGTGCCTGCTTCTATCGGAAGTGTAGCAGTACATCTGACCACCCGCAGCTTCTTGTTTAACAATATGCTGGTTTTGAAGACCAAGGCACTTTGTGAACTTTCTGCTGCTCATTACTCAGTCCTCCTTCACCTGTTCACTTTTAACCGCACAGAATAATAATTGTGTGGGGCAACCCCCCCCCCTTCAATCAATCAGTAGGGAGGGAGGAATTTTAAGACAGCTTCATCATTGTGGTCTCACAAAGGCCACCATTGAGTGTTTACCCTTGTCAAAGGTGTCTACCCGTGAGTGTTTGTAGGCACCTTTATTTTAGCATTGTTTCTAGCAAGCATAATAAATAGCTCACACCCCGGAAGGTCCATCTTATGCATATACATTCTTGGCTTTAACTGGTCCTAGTTCTCCTAGTGAGAATTGTTCTCTGTGGGTTATCAGAGCAACATGATTTGCAACACTGTTTGCATCCAGGTCACCCCACACTTTTTGTTTGCCATGAAATGTCTCGCACAAGAAGGACATGGACCTATTGGAACAGGTCCAGAGGAGGGCCACGAAGATGATCAGAGGGCTGGAGCACACCTCTCCTGCAAGGACAGGCTGAGAGAGTTATGGTTGTTCAGCCTGGAGAAGAGAAGGCTCCAGGAAGACCTTATAGCGGCCTTCCAGTACCTAAAGGGGGCCTACAGGAAAGATGGGGAGGGACTTTTTACAAGGGCATGTACTTGAAAAAAAACATCTTCTGTAGTTTCTGTAGCAATCATGTAAGACCACAAACTATGTAGTTTACACCAAAAAAGTTCACGTGGTCAAGGTGACACAGGATGCCCAGCTAGCTTAGCGGTGTGGGCAGATCACACATTCTCTCCCTGCGTTTACTGAGGGGACAGTTGTGGCTGTTGTGGTCAGCACTCTGAGTCTTGCTGATCGCTGTGGGTGATTCATGTCTGCAGAGAGTTCACACTAACTCTGGGAGTGCCAGACACAGTTTCAGAGTACTCATTTACCTTGTTTCAGCCTGCTAATGTTTACCAGATGGGGTAGGCAGGAACTCTTTACCCCACGTGGTATTGACAGGTCCAGAGTGAGGACTGCCACACTGTTAGCTCTGTGCTGCAGCAACGTGTCTTCTCAAGGGGAGAGATGGATGTGACGTGATGTCGCCTTCTCCTCCCTCCCTCCCAGGTCAGTGACCGCTGCCACATCTCTCCTGGAACCAGTTTCTTTTCTCTCTCCCACCTGTCTTCACTCGTTCAGGCAAATATCTCAACCCTTTCCTCTCACAGCAGACGTCTCCCTCTGTTGCCCTAACAACAGGAGCAGCTCAGCTGCGCAAGGCAGCCAGGGATGGAGTTTTTCCTTTCTCCGCTCACTGGAAACAGTCCTTTCACACTTTGCACCTCTATTGCATGCCTTCAGCCTAAAATGCTGATGGCAAAATGCATCACTGAATTATATGGTCCTCTCCTGCTAGAAGGCCCAAACTCAGAGGCAGTTGTAGGTGCACACTAAGGTGGACACTGACACGTCTGCTCAGTCTGGTCTCCAGTACGTAAACCACAGCAATGGTGATGAACAAAGGACAGAACAGAGAGCTGATACTATGCATAGCAGCTGGTATAAAGGAAAGGGGAACAGCTATCCATCTACTAAGCCTCTGAAGTTGCTCAATGGCTGCTAATCATGTATTTCCCAGCTTGCCTTCCCATGCATCTCTCCTGACTTCAAAGTTAGATTTTACTGCATGTCCTGAATTCTTGCTTCTTTTCTATGCATGTGACTTGAAGATGCTTTTTATCTTATGAGAAGTTATCAGCCTGCTACAGGTTGAACAGATGTCACTGGCCCATGTCTTCCTGTCTGGGGATGTGACACAAGCAGGCAGTACATGAGCCTCTCAGGGTTTACTAATAGGAAAGGGAATAATAGGACCACGAACCTCCTGATGACCATCAAGACTTTTTTCTAGAGAAAAGATATATATTGCAATATATATATCTTGCAAGCTAAAGTCTTCAGAGCCACCAGCTAGAAAATATTTACAGATAGGCACCTTTGTTCATGGATGCAAACACAGGTTAAGAACAAGCACACATTGCTGACACACAGACTCTTTTGCTTAGCGTGGATGTTTGGCAGTCCCACAGAGACTATTCAGACCACATGTGTCTAAAACTCCTCCAAGGAGCATGGACAGCTGCAAAATACTTGGGGCCATAATCTGGGCTATATTTATAACAGCAACATATGAGCATTAAAATATGCGTAGAAGAATCGCTGGGACTAATTGCCTTAAAATTCTTGTCCTGGAGTTCAGGCTTGAGCTGTTGACCTCTGCTCTCAGTAAAATCTGTGTGTTATCACAGATTGAAAAAGACCCTTCTGTAAAATGATGTCTAAAGAAGAAAAGTAAACCAAAAAGGCATCCCTTCCTTTTGTACCTTCCTTTTGCAGAATCTCACTTGTTGGCCACTTGACGCACGGGTCTTTCACTGCACCACCCTCACTGACTGCTGCCAGAGCAGCTGCCTTTGACTGAGGAAACAGCTACAGATGCTTCCCATAGACCAGACCAGCAAAGTTATTTCTCTGAGAAGATTCCCTTCTGAATTATGGAATCTGTATAGGAAGCCTTGCAAGAGCTGATGCCCGCGCTGTACATGTCAAGCCTATTCTGGGACAGAGTCGGGTCCAGTGACTAGTCAGCTTGAACTGTTTTGATGAGCAACATGAATAACTGTGGCTTGAAAGGGTTGACCTCCTTGCTGTTATGGAGTAGGACTCATGTAAATCACAAAGGACAGCAGACCAAACAGCAGGAAGAATTATGAGTCTTGTGCTTTGGGGTATGGAAGTAGGGGATAGGCTTGAGCAAGCTGCTGTTGTTCTTTGGTGTAGATGATCCTGTGAGGAAAGCATGGGACAAAGCTGGTGTAGTTTGTGTGCTCTGGTCGGAAGGAAGGTCATGGCAGGCAGTTCCTGGGTGCATCTGGTGTATTTGCAAGGTCCCAGGTTGCTAGTGCAGTGATGAAGGCCACATTATGTTGCTGCTGTTCTAGTTAGCCCATTAAGTTTGATGAAGGTACTAACATAAGGTTGGAAACACAGAGTGTGCTTTATTTCCATTATGGAGTAAGTGCCTCAAAGCCATCTGTGTTACCTCATCTGGAAATACATTGGCAAGACCATCTCGGCCACCACTCAAACTGAGAAGATCCAAAAATAGATGTACCAGCTCTCTGCACCTGCTCTCCCTGATAGCTCCAGTGTCAACACCTAGAGCAGATCATCTGGGAAGTGCAAATTCCCCTCCTCCATCAGCCAGGGAATTTGTGGATGCAGCTGCACCGGGGGAAGGGCAGCCCAGTGTTTCATGGGAAGCCTGGCCAGTGGTAGTGATATGCTTGGGCTAAGAGGCAGGCCACAAACATGCAGCTGTGCTAGAACGTTCAGAACCAAATTCACTGATATTCTCAAGGCACGAAGCCTGAATATCCTCCTTTTCCTCTCTGTTCTCTTCTGGAAAATGAAGGAGTTTTTATCACTTTAACACCATCACCACTGGCAAATATTAACATGACAAATTCATATTAGTTTGCTTCATTATCAAAATCTTCTTGGGAAACCTCATCTGCAAAGCAGGACTGCCTCTGCCATCATCACAATTGGATGTCACAGGCATCCTTAATTTCCTTTCTTTTAATGCAGAACAAGTTGGCAGTTTATTTGTGTATATCCTGGGCCGTCCAAGCAGTGATTTTCTCATAAAGATGCCGGATTCAGAAGAAGGCCTTAGTGAGGTTGGATGCTTCATATATGACAGCTGTATTGAGAGGAAGGAGTAGGATTCCTGACAGGATTGGGTGGAGCTCTAGGTTATATACCTTATAGCTTAGCTGTTATAGTGGACTGGGCATAGGACCACCATGTAGTTACACATGAGGCACCATGCACTTTGGTTCTGCCACAATTAATGACGATTGATGCCATGTATGGTAAACCAAGGATAACAGAAGAACATGGCAGCCCAAGTCCAGTTGCACACACTTGTATATTAGCAGGTTCAAGCAGATCCAAGCAGATCCACAGGATCCTGAAGGTTGATCCAGCCAACGGCATAGTAAGGAGGTGGCTACAGAGCTGAGCGCTTCCAGGTTTCCATCCTTTCCTTTGCAGCTGCCAGTCAGGATGCCACAGGAGGTGCTCCAAGAGCTAATCAGTGTCAGGAGGACAGGAAATTGGCCTCAAGGATGCACTAGAAGCAGTGGAGGGGCAGCTACTATAAAAAAAAAAAAAAGGAATAGTTTTATTATTTACATTGTTTGTATACAAATAGTTACAAAATACAGGTTTTTTTAAGAAATCATACTGAGCAAGCCAAAGCCAAATCTTTCACGTAGTGCTAGTCTTCTGTCTCTGCAATTCCTGTATCTGCAATTTCTGTCTCTGCAATTTTGGTTTTTTTTAAGACCAATTTGTAGGTGATACTGGCCTTCTGGATGGTCCTCAAGCGAATGCAAAAATGGCCCATACCAATAAAAAAACTCCAAACCTGCAAAAAGCCCGAGTGAATGGACATTTGACTTATCTTCAGGCTCTTGAAGTCCGTTCGTGAGATTTGGTATCATCGTCTCACATTTTCTGTTCTGGTCTATGAAAAGTGACATTTTTTCCCCTCTGAAAAACCCCTACCCTTAATTATACTGCATTGAGTAAAATCAGCATGAGCAGTTTTCAATGAGAGAGTGGGAGCCGGAATGGAAGTAGGGGAGCAGGCGGAGAGCTACTGAGACAGAAGCCCGGAACAGCAGAGGCATGAGGAAATTAAACGGAGGCGTGCACGGCCAAGTGTATTGAAATGGCAAATAGGAATCTGGAGGAACTGGTTGGGGACTAGCGGGGGACAAGCAAGCAGAAATATAATAGAGAGTGTGGGTGAATATGAAAGACAAATAGCAGAAACAAAGAGCCATTTATAATAGGCAGGAACAATTAAGCTGTGTAATTACAAAATCCTGCTGCGACTGAGCTCCTGTGCAATTACTACATGGACACGTACCCCGAGCGCGGCGCTTTGAAGAGGATGCCAACAGTTTCTCTCTCTTTTGTTTCCAATCCCCGTCCCCCCTGTCCCCGCACCTCAGTCGGCAGTGTTGTATGTGACACCATGGTTTTCTGCCCCAGCGTCAGCGTTGCCGGCCATGGACAGTCACAACAGCACAATGCCGCTTAATCAAAACCTTCCTGCGAGCAAACACAAGGCTGGAGGAGCACTTATAATTAGCTCCTCGTCAGCAGCATGGCACTGGCAGTGGTGGCATCAAGTCAGTCTTAAAAGGTTTTCTTTACTAATGCTACGTGGAACTTCATGTATTTATTTTTTTCCATTTATTGTTCATGTAGAAAACATAGCACATTCTTTACTAATATATTTAAAACAAGTACGTGACACAATGTTACAGGAGAACAGTGGGGGTCACTTTTAAGAGCAATTGGCACCTCCGCTTGCCTCTATTTGGTGTGTATTTTGGGGGGCCTTATTACAGGTTGTCAGGTCACCATGTTCTGAGCACATCTTATTTGCTGAATCGATTTTTACTTCTAATTGTATAGGCTGGGCTGAGTTAAAATGTTTTTTAAATTAGATCAGCACCTTCAGAATCCAAAAATCTTCAAAGAACAGCTAACTGCAGCCTTTCAGAGCTGCATTTCTAAACCTCCCATGGGAAAAATCCCTTCCAAACACATGAAGTTAGAGCCAATAAAGGACGAAGTCGTCAGATGTGGAATTGAGACACTTAAATCCAGAGTTATGGTCCAAACCCTACTGCTCAGCTGTTGTATAACCTCGTAGATAATTCCTCATTTGACCTGCAAGTTCTTTATGAAATCCTGCTTTGCTGCAAGCGTACAGCTGCAGTTGCACAGACCTAAATCAAGGCACTGAAGAGAGCAGGCTTTTAAATCTGCCATGAATTAGCAGAGCACGACTTACATATGCCCCAAATGATCAAGATTCTCAAAAGATCTAAATATGGCTACTTGCTTTTAAATAGCAGCATTTAGTGTACGAGAGTTACACTTGGAGTTAGAGAAGTCCGTTGGGAAGCAGAAGAGCTTGATTCCAGTTTCCTGCTCACCTTTTGGTTTCAGTTTCCGGAGCTCAGGAGTTCCTAGGGCATCCATATGTGCCAGATTGAATGGGCTGCCTGGCCCCACATAGAGGGGGTGACGCTGACTGCTGTTGCCCAGACATAAAAGAAGATGGTGGCTTACTCCTGCGGTTTCTGCAGCTCCAACTTCATCTAGAGTGCTCAGTGCATCTTCTAAAATCGCCCGCTAGACCTCAAGGGCTGCATCAAAACGAGTAGTTTCCAAAACCTGATCAGGTTGGCATACAGTTTAGGCACTGAACTACCTGCTCCTGTAAAATTCATGCTGTGGTACTTTGTAGGAGGCAATTCTCAATTTTATAGCCTCAACTCGTACCTCTGAGGCACATTGTATGTTCTTTGGAAAGAAATGTTGAGCCCTGAGGGACCGTTTTTGTAAAACACTCATTCTGAAGGTCAGTGAGTTTAGATGGGGATGCCTGAGATGGTTATATGGCTCACTGAGCAGGTTTGGGTCTCTTCTTGCTGTCTGCTCCCTCAGTGTCTTTACACACAGACACACATGCACGAAAAAGTAAAATTTCTGGGTGTAAATAACCAGGCCATTCATCTGTCTGACCAATTTTGTCCACCCAACACACCCTGGTCCATCCATTCTGCATGGGTTGTGTGCTCTGGACGGGCAAACAAACTCCTTTGTGCCAGCCCTGCCCACGCCAGAGGGCAGTAAGAGGCAAAGGAGACGTGATGGAGTTCAGACTTTGCCTCACCTTTCGCTCTGTGGCTGCTGGCCACCGCTGCATACTGAACGGCATTCTTTCATAAACTCGCCAGTAACACACGCCGTATGTAGTTTCCAAGGGCACATAAATTAGTCAAATCTAATGCAGCCATCTATTACTAGACCGCATTTCAGTTCCCATCACTCAACCTTGACGCCACTTACTTAAGACGTGATGCAAGAGTTTTCTTTCAATACTGAGAAGGGGTCTCCTTTTCAGTGCCTGCTTGATCATTTTTAAACATTTTCTAAACTCATTTTTTCAGGCTCAAATCCTTACATTCCCGCGTGAGCCACTGAAGCTGAATCTCACAACAAACAGCCTCGTCAGGAGCTAAAAATATGAAATGTAGTGGTAGCAACTAGGGAAATCAATGGAAATTATTCAAAAGCTTTTTTTTTTTTGATGTTACACATATGCATGTATCCTCTTGCCTGGACAAATGGAGGCATTATACTGCAGGTTTTTGTGTCTCTCATTTAAAATGAACCTCAGTGATAGCATTCGCTTAAAAACAGTCATGTTTTTAATTTGCTTATATTTGTATGTTCACAGAAAAGCTTACAGGGCTAATTTTCTCCTTCAGAGCTCTTCTCAGACCTCCAGGAAAGTTTGTACACGATTAAGCTCTTCAGGCTTAGCAAAAAATAATTTGGAACTTCAAGATCAAAAGATTATCATATGAATACGATGTCTGTTGATATGCATCTTAGAAAATTGTGTGAAAATGTGTTCAGTTATAGTCATGTGAATTCTTCACCAAACTGGTCAATAAAAGAAAATATACATCCCTTGCAGGGGAACAGATGCTGTAATGCTCTGGGTTTTTATACTTGGGGCTAGCTCTAATGCCAACTGCAAGTACCAAGCCTTTATGCTTCTGCCTTTCTCCGTGTCCTTCCCACCCCCAGGAATGCCCTGCCCTGAGGGAAGCACCCAGGGGCAGCTGCTCGTCAGGGTGGCCACCAGAAGCTACCTGGTTTCCTTAGTCAGTAATAGAGCTGCAGGGACAGCTGCAGTTGGAGCTCCACCTTTGCTAAGGCTTGTGTACCTCGGTGTACGCAGGTGAGAGAGTCCCAAGTGCTGCCCCAAATCCTGCGCTGAGGACAGGCGTCAGCATTAGGTCTTTGAAAGAGCTGTGTCCCGTGGTACTTTGCCATTTCTGGTGGTATTTGCAATGTCTAATTCACCAAAATGCTCACCCAGGGAGCTAAACAAGTTGTGAGCGCTGCTCTCTGACTGATTCAGTAGGCGAAGATTAAATGAACACTGAAATTAGTGAGGCAGCCCGGAGGCAGGTACGTGATCACAGTTTCCTGCTCTCCCCAGAAACGCATGAACGGAGTCATGCTGTGTTTGACAATACAGCAAATGGCTGATTATGTCGCCGAAACTGGGAGAGCTTAACCCTGGGCTGGTGGCCTATGAAGGAGAGCATTTTTTGTGTGCTGGGGAAGCTGTAGATGAGAGAGCGCCGCAGAGTATTTTCCAAGGGAGAGCAGCTAACACACCACACAAACAACAACTAACTATTGAGACAGAACGAGACACGCCACAAGAAGGAAGAAATGCAGCTCTTCATTCTGGTGGGTTTGACATTCATTTGGGTTTAATTTGAGAATCTGGGTCCCAGGCTCGCCAACTAATATTTACCATAATTAAATTATATTGCATATAACATTAACACATGCATACTAGCATGAACATAATTAATTTGCCATTATATTTAACATAAATTTGGGAAGGAACTACCAGTATAGTGCAAGTTTGCTCCAAGCTGTGGTATGGTCTCCACAACCACATCGTGATAGTCTCCACAATGGTCAAAGATTTGCCTGGAAATACGTATGGATCAGCCACATACCGTCTGAGCGCTCCATCCCTGGGACTATGGGGTGAAAGAGGAGGTGCTGCCTCTTCTGGTCATATTTTGTTGGTGTCTCCCTTTCTAGGAGGAAGGCCATGGGAACTATCAGGCTGAGCGCTGCAGACTTGCACGTGAACTAAAGGCTTTGCTACTCGGCCCAGTTATCATATAGCCATGCCTTGGTCACGGCAGTTTGCAAACCTGGAGAATGTTAAATGCAAAGATACACGTTCATACAGACTTTTAAGTATCGGCAAAGAAGAGCGTGTGAGGTCAGGCCTTGTCCTTTTGGATCTCCTAGTTGGAGACTTTGGATGACTGCATACGCCAGGTGTCGGTTGGATACGTCTGTCCCTTTGAATTCAGTGTATTGCATCTATTCAGTTAAATTCAAAAGCTCTCTCCAGGTTAGACTCCGTTCTGTTCCGAGTTACATTCCTGTAAATCCAATGTAACTCCACTGAATCTATTTGTTAAACCCTTTTTTTTTTTTTTAATCAGATCTTGATGACTGACTGCATTTTTGTAACTAAGCCATGGCATGAACTATTTCTTCTAAAAAGAAAGAGGTAGTTTGCATTAAGAATTCATAATTTTACTTTTTTTCCTGGTGCCTGATTCCTAGCATTAAAGAACAAAGGGGAAAAAAACAACCTCTGAAACATTAAATGTGAACCTTCAAGCTTTTAACATACAGTAAAATATTTATGCTTAATAAAGAATGCTGCATCTATTGTGACTTAGTTAAACGAATTCGCAAATGCTGAACAAGTCAAAAGCCTGGAAAAAAATGTCAAATAACATATCTCCCAGGGACACTAGTCCAGTTTTGTCAAAGCATCATGAATATTTTGTATAGTTAGTACAATGATGGCAAACTTTCATTATACATCTTGGTTGAAAAGCGAGGCAAGAACACCCGCTTGTTTTGCATCAGTTAGAAAGTGCACTTTCATCTGACGCACAGAGATTAGAGCATGAACTAAGATCAAATATCAGATTAAAAGTGCTGTATTTTCTGGGGAGCACTGTAAATCACATACTCTGAGCCCCACTACAGCTTTGAATAGGGGACTTATTGGGACATAAGCCATCGGCTCTGCCAGGGCAAATTTTGTGTGTGAGTGAGGACAAAATATAAATCAAAGGTAATAATTCCAAAATGCTTTTTCTCTTTGTTTAAGCATCAGAGTATATGGGTTTGAATTTGGGGAGGGGGTTGGTTGGTTAGGGCCAGCTTTTTATCCCTTGATAGGTAGTTTGGTGTGAAATCAGCGTGGAAAGGTGAACAGTTTTCCAAATTCAGGACTGAAGAGGTAAAGGGAAAACTATTTTCATCGTTTATTTGGCTCTTGTAAATTGGGAATAAGTACTCGGAAATCTGTGGAACAGCGTCCGGATGACACTCTACTCCAAAATTTTGTTCTCAAACAGTTACTCTGGTAATCATTTAGTGGCATAAAACATGTTTTTCCAGTAATGTTGTGTGCAATACTTCATTGGTAAATATTGACTCTGGTGGATTTAATACACTTAAGTGTGCTTTTCGACTTCTCAGTTTACTTCAGGTTTCACATTTGACAGGTTTTGTCCATAGGCACATGAAAAATGCAGATTGTAACATGCCACATTGCTATCATCTGTTTCTGGCAGCTTAGAAAGAATATGAATTCCTTTATTTTGCCTTTTTATTAATTGCATGCTGTATATCAAAAAGGATTTTTGAAGTCCTAATGTGCAGCATCACTTGATTTCAAAACGCATTACCGAAATAAAACACAACTTCATAGTAATCGCAGTTTTATTGCTTCAGTTCTCCCCCCCATCAGAGCATTTCAGGATTAGCCTATTGAAGATGATTGCCTCGGAACTATCTGATTGTAAATGGTTTAAAGAGCTCCCACTTTCACCCAGAGTGTGTACCAGATCATTTATACATTTTTCATACCCCTATTACATACAATAATCTTAGAGGGAGGAACTTAAAGAAAATGATGTAGGTTACAATCTGCCTAAAGCAAAAATGTTTTTAGTGAGCCAGTCTTGAAGTTTAAATACCTTTCTTCCAATTATATGAAGAATTCCAGTTATGCACAGAAATGAGTGGCTAGTCCCAATCGCATAATGCATAAGCCTACAAAAAAACCCTCTTAAACCACTAAATTTAAAACAGTCTTTAGTCTGAAGAGATAAACCAATACAAAAAGTGAGAATACAAGCACTGGAAAACTGGGTTTGCTTAAGTAATTTTATAAGGTCATTAAAATAATAATAAACTATTTTCCAACACATCCTCTTAACACCATCGTTATCTACCACCAGTCTCTGCTATTTATTCCAAACACGTTTAGAAAAAAATCAGAGCCTAGAGTCCCTTCACAACCTATTGGTGCAAAAACATAGCCCTTTTGAAGAACTCAACGTCTTTTTGACCTGAAGATCACCTGCAGCATTTTTTCTTTGGGTGCTGAGAGCTCACACAGCAGCACACGCAACTTTATAACCCCAGCACCCAGGACCAGCCTCCCCCGTGCAGTCGCTATTAAAGTTGTTCCGATCTGTTGTTTATTCACTTACTTTCTGGCTCTACTATGCTGTGATTTCCCACTGGAAAGCATGCCTAAGGATGGGAGCCTGCCCTTTTCCTTGCATAGAGCCATTCTGCCTGGGCTGTGCAGAAGCATCGTTTAATAGGCACTTAATCAAACGCAGGCAAAGCCACGAGGGCAGATGGCTCGTTCTTCCCTTCGCTGCTGTACGACCTTGTCAATACGTTGCTCTCCAGGCAGGGCGCACAAAACAGGACACCTACGGAAGACCTGAGGAGGAACTACAGCAATTTGTCTGCTCCGGGTAAAAATAAAACCAAACCGCAGCAACCCCCTTTGCAAAGTGCTGCCGACTGCGCCACAGACAGAGCCAGGCTTCAGCAGGGAGATTAAAAAACTGTCATTCTCTGTCGTTATTAATCAATTTATTTTTGGTGCTGCTAAATATGTTGTGCAATGACAGCGTGGCAGGATGCTTTCTTGCCCGTGAAAGCACATCGTTCAGGGCACCAGTTTTAAACTGGCCCCTCAAAATACAGACGGGGGTCCTGGCAGAGGCAGCCTGGGCAGCCCGTGTTCCTTCAGGAGTGCAGCACGGATAAATCCATATAAGGTTAATTTATTATTTGAAATTTGTCAATATTATGTCAACAATAAATTCATAATGTGGTTTAAACCAAGTCTCTTTTTTTCATTTTGGGAAGCAGCCTCCTGCCTATTGCCTTTTTTCTTTAGAGACCAAGGTAGGAATCAGGGATAAACATGTGGTTTTCAGGGCAAATCCAGGTTAATTTACCCACAGTGTTTATTCATTTATGTATAATCAGTGTTTTGAAAAAAAATAAGTATTACAGCCCCGTGTTCCGCAACACACCAATCATCAAAGATAGACCAAACCATCAAACTAGCCAGATGTTTTGTCAGCCCCATAACCCTTCACAAAACAGCTTTCTGTTCTGCCAACAGCAGCCACGGCTTTTCTTCCTTTCGTCACCCAACCAAAGCAACTCATCTCAGCAATTGTCGATTGCTAATTAGTTTGAGTTACACGATCATAGCTGAGATTTTGGCAGCCTGTTCTGGAACAGATTTATTAATGATGATCAATTATGACCAGGTGGAATTTCTGACAGATGATTTTTTTTATCGTTACCTGACAATATATGGGAAGGCTTCAATTGGAAAAGTGCAGTTAATGGGCTGACCCTGCCATCTGCCACCCTTTCTGCTGCTGCTTCCACGTTTTCGTGCCTGCTCAGAGTATCCCAGGTCAGTCCCTTTCCTTCAGCTCGGTGTGGAACACAAATCTCTCTAATGAGCCAGCGCAATATTGAAGACCTGTCATTCAAGTTGCGCCTGGTTTCATCTCGCGCAACTGCCAAAAGCTTCACCTGCAAGATGGGCTGGTGATGTCTTCAATAAAAACAGTACTCAGCCAGAAAAGGCTCACTGAGACCATTTGCAAAATCAGCTACGTTTCCCAGTTCTCAAGCTAAACAAACGGAGGATTTGTTTTTGGTTTTGTTCGGGTTTTTTTTCCAGACCGCAGAAACAGTAATACCAAAGGAGAACGATAAATAGCAGTTTTGGTTTAGGATTTGACATTTTAACTGTTTGTGTGTTCTTTACAGCGGCTGCAGCTCATCACAGTTTATCGTTCATGCAGTGCAGCAATGCTTACCAGCGCTGATGAGCAAAGGTGAAGGCAGAGCAGATACTTTGAAACCTAACACGGTGATGAATGAAGCTGAGCGGGGGGAGGAAGTCAACATGCGGGATGTCAGAGCTGGGCTTGCCGTAGAAGACAACTGCATCTAACACCGTGCTCTGCCAGAGCCGTGTGGGAAGCTGCTTAATCCAGGTCCACTGAGCTGGCTCTGGAAGCCCTGCTTTCCCCACGTCAGCTCCTTCTCCTTGCCGCCTCCTCTGCCCTCACCCACGCAGCTGCCAGGGAGACCAGCGGGTATGGCCAGCACAGGTACGCCACGGGCTTCGCTCCCAAAAAGGAGATGGTTGCCAAGGTTGTACTTTTTCTGTCTAAATCCATTTTGTGATTACAAAACACTTCACAGAGAGATCAGCACGAGAGAGACGTGGGCATGCTGGAGAAAGTTCAGTGAAGGGCCATGAAGAAGATGAAGAGACTGGAGCACCTCTCCTATGAGGAAAGGCTGAGAGAGCTGTGACTCTTTCGCCTGGAGAAGAGAAGGCTACGGGGATCTCATCCATGTAAATAAATGCCTGAAGGGAGGGTGCAGAGACGACGGAGCCAGGCTCTTTACAGTGGTGCCCAGTGACAGGACCCTCTGAACATCAGGAAACACTTTGTCACTGTGAGGTGACCAAGCACTGGCACAGGTTGCTCAGGGAGAGATTGTGGAGTCTCCATCCCTGGAGATATTCAAAAGCTGCCTGGACGCGCTGCTGGGCAACATGCTCTAGGTGGCCCTGCTTGAGTGGGAGGGGAAGGAACAGAGAACCTCCAGAGGTCCCTTCTAACCACAACCATTCTGTGATTTCTTGAAATGATTCTTTGTGCCTTCAGCCAGGCAGATATGAGCACAGGCAGAAGAGGGGCAGAAAGTAAATACATCTCTTAAGGAACAACGCGTGAACTTGTGTCTCTCAGTGGCTATCCTTTCGCGTTCCGATACTTTGGGGGTGTCACAGTGAACGCTGGAGGTGCTTGTGGGCTTAGCTTCATTCATAAACACAATGAATTCTTTTCCAGGCTTGGGAAGCTATTTTTAATCTACACTCAAACAAGCAATAAACTCACAACTTAGAACTGATCTTCACCCTTTGAAGGTTTGGGATCAAGGGACAGCGAGAGAGCTCTGAACGCGACCACCTCTAAGCTAAGAGCTCAGATATCACTGACTACAATTTTTTCTGTCTTCCTCTTTTTTTCCTGTCTTTTCCTTTCTCTGCACGTGATTGAGAAAAAACCCATCTTCTGCAGGCACAAGAAGAGTAACATTATTCAAACCTACATGGACACCAGCGAAAGCCACTGCCACCCCCCAGCATTATCTCACACAGAGGGAAAAAACCCTGTAAAGTATGGGGTAAAAATCCATCACTTCTCAAAAAGTAGCAAATATTGCAGAAGTCAAAATAGATCTTCATGACCTGAAAAATAGTTTTCTCTCTTTTTCTGCCTGCTTGCTGCCCCACAGACCCTGTCTGCATGTTCAAAGGAGCAGGTTACGACTTGCTTTGATTTTTGCCTGCTTATCATCATGCAGCTCAGGTTTTACAGCTATAAAAACTCCACTGAATTATAGCTTTAGGGGTATTGACAGGACGTGCTTCAGTTCTGAGACAGAACTTGGATGGGGGACTACAGATGCAGGAAAACTCTCCTTGGCAACATAAAAAGCCTCTGTCCAGTGTGCACAGTTTTCCTTTGCTGCACTTAATGGCCTGAGAAGAGCGCAGCACAGTAATACTTGCTGCTCCATCTCCTAATGCGCTAGCCGAAAAAAAATAGCTGTTTATTGATGTGTTTCGTTCATTGTAAAGTGTATTGTGGTCCGTGTTAGACTGTTTTATTTTCTTCAGGTGGGACTAAATTCATCAGGCATCAGCTGCTTTCGCCCAACTCCTCTTGGACACATGCCAGTCTCTGACAACATTGATATGAACCTTTGCATTCATTTCACTGGGCGTTGCATCGCATCCTTGGCTTTACCGCAGCACCGTATTTACAAAGGTGAAGTGAACGCCTCAAAAACAAGCACAGTGGTCAGGCCGCCGCAGACCCCGCTCCAGACATCACCCCTGCAGCAAGCCCTCCTCTTCCAACAGGTGCCAAAAATGAGACTGGCATGGGGGCTCAGAGAGCGGGGGCTGTTGGATCTACGGAGCTCTTTGCTTTGGCTCTACCAGAGCGTATTCAGAGTGCAAGGACAAAGCATTGCACAAGATACATCCCTTGAATAGCAGCCGGCCCAAAGACCCAGAGCAAGGGTCTCTCAAGTCATTTTAGGCTTAAAGTGTAGATTCAACATTTCTCTGCTCCCTTTACAGGAGTTGTTTATTTTCCCTTATCCCATGCTCAACAACTATCTTGAAATAAAATTGTATCTACCTATTTTTTTCTGTGAAAAGAGGAGGATCATGAAACAAGGCAAAGGTTTTCCATTTACAGGGTGTGCCGGGACTGAGTTTCACTCTTTGTCAAAGCTTAGTCCCTGCAGGGACATTACCTACCCCCCACCTCCTGGTTTTAGTGAATGAGTTTAGTCCCTGTCCTTGAGCCATCGCTATGTCTGTGAACACAAACTCCTACAGGGACTCTGCAGGCAAACTCCCCCCCCAGCTTTTGTTCCAAAGGCCCTTGCGATGCTCCCCCCAGGAGCTGTGTCGTGCCTGCGCTGCATCCCCTCACCGACGGCCTTGCTTCTGAAAAGCCAGAGGAAACACCGCAAAGGAAGTTGGTGAGGTGAGGTCAAGGAAAAGCAGCAGCGATAGCAGCCTGTCACAAATAAGCAAGACTGTAACGCAGAGAATCCCTCTGCAAAATAATTTCGCAGGAAACGGAACAAATTGAAATATGCTACTGGATCTAACACCAATAGAGAATCAATGATGTAAAACGTTTCAATATATAACCAAAATTTCAGCAGCTTATGAGCTATCAGAGCAGCTATTTCCTATGAAATTTGGACACGGATTTGCTCCCTAAAATACCGAGATGTTCATTGCAAAATACACTATGAATTATGCACCGTGAGGTAAGAAAAATACTGTCTAGCAAAACCAGGGAAATATTTTAATATCTTGCAGGGCTTTAGGATTTACAAACTCTTTGCCCTTGTGATTCATGAGCAGACTGTCATTACAAGCGCACCGAGTTCCTTACCGAACAATCCAATTTTAAAAAACATTTCATGTTCTTTCTTCAGCAGTCTTATTTTACCACCCAGGAAGAGTCACTCCTTCCTGATGCTTAGTGCACACATGGGCTATGAAGCTCTCAACCTTTCATATTCCTAAGGCTTCCACATTTTAGCCATTTAATCACAAGATTTTTTGTTAGTGTTATCTAAAGCAACTAATCATCCTAGTTTCCTATAAGAAATATATGTCAAAAGCTGAATTAAAATAACAGGGAGAATGATAAAGGCTAATTAAATTAAGAAGGAAAGGGCTTTCTCCTACAGAATCTGCTTCAAGGTCAGAATCTAAAGGGCTCCGGTGGTGAATATCCTTTCACACTGTCCCGGCAGATGGGGCTTTGCCCTTCGGCTGGCATAATGCCAAGGCTTTACCTGGATCATCAGAGTGTTGTGGGCTACCAACAGAGCTCTGGAGCAAAGAGCCGTGTCTGTCAGCACCTGGGGTTACTGACACGATGCTGCTACATGCCTCACTGACCACAGTTATGCTCAAAACAAGATGCTTTTCATTACTTGTACCTCAGGCATTGACTCCTGCCTGTTGGTAACTTTTTGCTCGGTCACTGTGCTTTTTACAGATGCTGTTGGACAACCTGCGAACAAGAAGAATGGTCAGGCAGGAGGGCAAGGTGCCACTTTCATACAGAAGAGAAGATATACACGTAGCTACACCCTGTTCCATGTGAACAGGGCCATATCTGCACTTCCCTGAAACCTTTACTATCCCGGGGTAACTTCGCTTGGTGCTTCTTTCAGGACACAGGCTATTGGCTGTGAGCTGACTTGGGATATCATGATAATTGAGATCAATCTCACTACAATGGTAATTAGCCCATCATGAGAACAGGTCTCAATTGCGACATTTCAAAGCCAGCCAGCCGGGTCTGCAGTTGTTTCTGTGGCATCCCAGAGGTACCAGCATCTCAAATGCAGTATTTGAATAGAACATCATCTCACCTATTACACATACGTTGGCTAACATTCAAGCTATTGAGCAGTAACAGCAACTTGTTCTCATAGGTCCTCCTGAACGAGCTTCTGAATTACTCACTATCATCCAGAAAGTGATAAAACTACATTTATGAGTAATACATAAAATTCAAACGAGACCTTTATTTACATTAGGTTTTCAAGCGCTGGGTGTTGCAACATACATAACAAAATTTCATACTACAGTTGTTATAGGAAATCAGGTTGAAAAGCTGATCTACAGAATCAATTTGTCAAAACTGGCTAAGCAGAAAATGTGTCAGCTCGGTTTTAGAGTACTCTGTCAATTTTACACCGTCTGCTATGGTTCAGAGTATTCCTGATGTCATGGTTATAAAAACAGAGCGCTCATGCAGGTTAATTTACAGTGAACTCTCCTAGTAAATTTTACATTCTTCACTGGCTCAGAAGAGCAGGTCAATACTCTCGACATTGTCTCACAAAGCAATTATGGATCCAAATAGGGAGAAAAACCAGGTCTATCAGGAGATTTTTAACAAAAAGAAAAGTGGATTTAGCAAGACAAGGAGTCAGAACTTTAATTCCATGACAAACTGAATTATCATCTCTCATTCTGTAGAAAACAAGTTGTACTATAAAGATTAATCAAGTCCTTTTATTCCATATTAACATTATGCAGCAACCAACATGAGTGTCTAGGTAAACAGAAACTTCATGAAATGTTTTTGCTGCAAAGCTGACTTCAGTAATGCACGCAAATGATAAAGTCATCAACTCTGCTCACTGCCAGAAATTAAAAAATGGCTTTAGGAGCAAATAACACTGATTCATACTGTGCTCAAGCACTAGTCAACAAAATCTATTAAACTACACAGGGGTGGAAAAAAAATAAAATCAAAGCAGCTTTGTTATCTTACTTGTGACACCTTATTTAAATCTCAGGCATTACCTCTTTATATCAGCATAAATACGTAGCCTTCTACACCTTTTATGATGTGGTTACAGACACAAAAATGTTATAGTAGAAAGCAAGAGCTAGTTCAAGGAATTTCAGACTTTGAAATCAGCAAGATACAAAGCTAAAATTCATATGTTCCTGTTCAAGTTATGAATACTTTCACTAAAACATAAATATTTTAACATATATTAATTTTTTCTGACATTCAAAATTGTAAAGTCAATATGGCAGAATTATTGTTAAAAGCACATATTTACAAATATTCTTTTTTTCCATACATAAAGTATTTGGCATAATTATAACAATCTTACTGCATACACAACTGTTTGTTTCTTTTTCACATAATGGTACACTCCTTATTAAAATTTACCAATTATGTACAAAAATACTTGAACATTTATTATAGAAAACCTCTATAACTACCATCAACAGCTTGTAACTGCTGAAGGTTTAATTGAGAGAATATAAAAAGTGGTCACTTTCTTCCAGTTAAACTATCAACAAATCAAACACACAGCTAAAATCAACATGAGCTTCCCAACAAAAGAGGGAGAATATTTTTAACAGCATGATTTAAAATGCAGTTCACACATCTGTTCCCAAGCATATGTTAAACAGTCAGTAAAAGAAAGAGGATACAAAAATTACATACAGAAGGTGCTTTTTCCCCCCCCCGCCCGCCTCCACATTCCTACGGCTTGGCATTAGCTTTCCAGAGCTCTTCAGATGCCAGTCGCTAAAATACAACCTAAGGCCAAACACCATTCTCCTACAATAAAGATGACGGTGATGAACTCAAGGTCAAAAGCAAATCCAAAACCCAACTCCACTGGTACGTATGCATCCGAAGAGCTGTTCAGAATTTTTGCTAGGTTTTTACGGAATTATTAATGACCTTTGCAATTAGCTTTTGAAATTTATTGATCAATATCCAGGAATTTGTATTTTTAAAGATGTGTTCATTTAGTGTATTGCCTTGGTGCTAGCCAGTGCTGATTCTTGTATAAAAGTTAAATGAACAATTCATTCGTACTTATTTCATACACAGACTGTATTTTAGGGTGAACTTTCAAAAACAGCAGAGAACCTCCACTAGCAAACTGCTAGCTTTTTTAAAAAAAAACAACAACAACAAAAAAACATTGACCGGAAGAATAAAAGTAAATTGCACCTCAAAAAGAAAAGGATGTGTCAGGTACAGTAATACATGAATGGCACAAAACCTTACCAAGGTTCACCAGAACGGTGCTGTACGCTGAATGAAATGCAGGTATTTTTCCATCTTAAAAACAACATAAACCAAGCGTGTGTTTCAAAAATTCCAAACCACGTTCTTACAACAGTTCTCTGCAGTATAACTTGTGTTACATCTCAGGTTTTCCACAGACATTTGAAATGACCAACCTCTCCATTGGGTAAGAGAAACAACTTTCAGCCTACTTGCAGAAACATCCTAGTCTACAGGCTACTTTGTTAGAAAGCGTGCATTTATCTCTAGTAGTAAAGATCCAGTCAGTATATTCTGTATTTTGTAAGAAGCATTCGGCTAACTCAGATGAGAGTTATATGGTTTTAGGTTTAATTTTTTAAATAAAAATAAAGTACAAATAAAAGCATTTATCAGTATTCATCACCACGAAATTAAAAAAAAATAAAAAATCCTCTCATTCATGCTTCCTATAGTATCTGGCAACCTAAATTAGTAATTTCATTTCAAATGTGCAACGTAATATTAATAAGCTTTTCACAATTGCTCAAAAGAAAAGGTGGGCCAAATATTAAAGTGCCTAACTAAACGCGTTTCATCATTTTTAAAAAATGTCGTTTCTTAAACGGTAAAGGATTGGCGGCAATCGCATATAAAAGCGGCTATCTCATAGCTGAGAGACTTTGCGGGGCAGAGGCCTGGGCCGGGGCACCTGCTCAGTCCTCCTGCCGCTGCTGTTTTCCAGGTTGTTGGGCCGGACCAGCTGTGGTTTGGGCGGCAGCGCCGGCGGGTCGGCGGCGGGCGGGATGGAGAGGCTGTGAGGTAGAGGAACGGGGCGTTTCAAAGTCCGCTCGTACACGCTGTAAGGCGGCGGGGTTTTACTTTCTTTTCTCACAGGCTCCTCAGGAACGCTGTAGCTTGGGACAGTCCCTGACGGTTCGCTGCCTTGGCTTTCGAAGCCGGACGTCTCCGACGTGCTACATCGGCTGAGCGAAGAGATGCCGCTGCTGTAGCTCCCCGACAGCACCGGGGAGTTGGATATGAGCCCCGAGGAATGATACTCCACCGGAGACGGGGTGAATGGCTGCACAGGCCCCTGCTCGAAAGAAGGAAAGAAAGG